>NC_073255.2:91347500-91972500 GCF_029289425.2 Pan paniscus
TAAAATAAGCAAATTTGTTCTCTGCCTGCATGCTTAGGGAATAACCTTCTAGGAATGAAGGAGAGGCTGGGCACGGTGGCTCACACCTGTAATCCCAGCACTTCGAGAGGCTGAGGCAAGAGGATCGCTTGAGCCCAGGAGTTCAAGATCAACCTGGGCAACATGGTGAAACCCTATCCTTACTAAAAATACAAAAAATTAACTGGGCATGGTGGCCTGTAGTCCCAGCTACTTGGGAGGCTGAGATGGGAGATTCACCTGAGCCTGGGATTTTGAGGCCGCAAGGAGTGGTGATCACGCCACTGCACTCCAGCCTGGGTGACAGAGGGAGACCCTATCTCAAAAAAAAAAAAAAATAGTCTCCTTTGTTCTATCTCCTCCACACATTTGTTTGCAGACCTCGAAGGCACTCTGTGGGTAAGCTCAGAACAGTGGCATTCTAATCTGGTGTAGATAGTTGGGGGTCCTTAGTCATTTAGAGAGTGACCTTGTGCAAGGGTTATCCCTTTGCTTATTTCGTGAGTGTAGTGGACTGATAAACTCTGCCATTTTTACCCCTTTGGAACACAGCAAGAGACAGGATTTCTACAAAGCTTTGAACTTCAAAGTTGAAATTTAAAAATTTCTTTAGACTAGTTTTCTTTCTTTTTTTTTTTGAGACGGAATCTTGCTCTGTCACCCAGGCTGGAGTGCAGTGGCGCAATCTCAGCTCACTGCAACCTCCGCCTCTCAGGTTCAAGCAATTCTCCTGCCTCAGCCTCCTGAGTAGCTGGGACTACAGGTGTGTGCCACCACACCCAGCTAATTTTTTTGTATTTTTAGTAGAGACAGGGTTTCACTGTGTTAGCTAGGATGGTCTCGATCTCTTGACCTCGTGATCCGCCCACTTTGGCCTCCCAAAGTGCTGGGATTACAGGTGTGAGCCAGCGTGCCTGGCCTAGTTTTCTTTTTCTTTATGCAGTCTTAGTAACCCAGAAAGGGAAAGGATCCTAACATTTCACACCCACCACGCCATACCCCCCAGCAGCAGGTGTCTCTCCTGAGATTGTTTGCCCCTTGGAAGGGTCTTTAAATGGACACAGGAGGCCAGGTGTGGTGGCTCATGCCTGTAATCCCAGCATTTTGGGAGGCCAAGGTGGGCAGACTGCTTGAGACCAAGAGTTCAAGACCAGCGCGGGCAACAAAGAGAGACCTCCCCCCCCCCCACCCCGCCACCCCAACCGTCTCTACAAAAAATAAAAATTTGGCTGGGCGTGGTGGCGTGCGCCTCTAGTCCCAGCTACTCAGGAGGCTGAGGTGGAAGGATTGCTTGAGCCCAGGAGGTCAAGGCTGCAGTGAGTTATGATTGTGCCACTTCACTCCAGCCTGGGAGGCAGAACGAGACCCTGTCTCACTAAAACAAACAAAAAAAAGGAATGTAGTAATAGAACTCATATATTTGGTAAAGAGAAAAGCACTCAAAGTAACTCGCATGCAAGTAAAAAAGAATATGGTGCTGTGTGTGCTACCTTCCAGCCTTATGTCCCACATCCTTTTTTTTTTCTTTCTTTTGAGACAGGGTCTCTGTTGCCCAGGCTGGAGTGTGGTGGCGTGATCTCAGTTTACTGCAACCTCTGCCTCCTGGGCTCAAGGGATCCTCCCACCTTAGCCTCCGGAGTAGCTGGGATTACAGGCACACGCCACCACGCCCAGCTACTTTTTGTTTTTTTTTTTGTAGCGACAGAGTTTCACCATGTTGGCTGGGATGGTCTCGAACTCCTGACCTCAAGCGATCTGCCCACCTCAGTCTCCCAAAGTGTTGGGTTTACAGGCGTGAGCCACTGCGCCTGGCCTGTATTTTTTTTTTAGAGATGAGGTCTCGCTAAATTGCCCAGGCTGTTCTCAACCTCCTAGGCTTGAGCGATCCTCCTGCCTCAGCCTCTCAAAGTGCTGGGATTTCAGGTGTGAGCTACCATACCCCACCAAGAGGAAGTTCAGAAGGATTCCAGATTGAAGGAATGATCTGCTGAGTAGTAGAAAAGCACAAGTGATGAACAGAAAACACATTGCATTGTTTTATCTGTTCTAAGAAGTGTCTTTCTTTTAGGGAGAAGAAGTGGGTGACTGTGGGTGACACGTCCCTGAGGATATTTAAGTGGGTTCCTGTGACAGACAGCAAGGAGGTAAGTGTGGAAGAAAATCAAAAGATACCATTTTCTTTATTTCTTTATTTGATTGCCTCTTTTTTTTTTTTTTTTTGGGACGGAGTCTCGCTCTGTCACCCAGGCTGGAGTGCAGTGGCATGATCTTGGCTCACTGCAACCTCCGCCTCCTGGGTTCAAGCAGTTCTCTGCCTCAGCCTCCCAAGTAGCTGGGGTTACAGGCATCTGCCACCACACCCAGCTGATTTTTGTATTTTTAGTAGAGACGGGGTTTCACCATGTTGGTCAGGCTGGTCTTGAACTCCTGACCTCGTGACCCACCTGCCTCAGCCTCCCAAAGTGCTGGGATTACAGGCGTGAGCCACTGCACCTGGCCTAATTGCCTTTTAATTAAAGGAATTTATTTGCCCAGAATTGAGTGGAAAATACTTCAAGGTACCCTGTTATTGGTCCATGCAAGGCCTCTCTTTATTATTTTCCTACTTTATTCCTTTCCCTTAACCCAAGCCTCTTTTCCAGGGCTTGACAAACTACAGCCCTGGCGTATTCCTTAGGTTTGTCAGTATAGTTCTATTAGAACATAACTGGCTGGGCGTGGTGGCTCACGCCTGTAATCCCAGCACTTTGGGAGGCCAAGGTGGGCGGATCACTTGAGGTCGGGAGTTCGAGACCAGCCTGGCCAACATAGTGCAACCCCTGTCTCTACTAAAAATACAAAAAAAAGTAGCTAGGCCTGCTGGCAGGCACCTGTAATCCCAGCTACTCAGGAGGCTGAGGCAAGGAGAATCGCTTGAACCTGTAATGCAGAGGTTGCAGTGAGCCAAGATCCCGCCACTGCACTCCAGCCTGGGCAACAGTGTGACACACCATCTCAAAAATAAGCAAACAAACAAAAAAAACCAAACACATAAGTATGCCCACTGATTTCCTTATTGTCTGTGGTGCTTTTGAATTACAGTGGCAGATTGAGTGGTTGCCATAAGGCCAAATGGCCCGTAAAACCTAAAATATTTATCATCTGACCCTTTAAGAAAAAGTTTGCTGATACTTGCTCTTATGTGATTAGTCCCCCACTGTATTGTGTGTATCATATGTATATACATCTTTCTAATTCTGGTGTAGACCTTTGTGCTTCATCTTTGTTGGATGTATTTGGATAACTGTATATTCTTTAAAAATACATAGCATTGTTTCATATGTGTATTTTTGTGTTTAAACGAAACTTAAATATGTGGGCCGGGCGCGGTGGCTCACGCCTGTAATCCCAGCACTTTGGGAGGCCGAGACGGGCGGATCACGAGGTCAGGAGATCGAGACCATCCTGGCTAACATGGTGAAACTCCGTCTCTACTAAAAATACAAAAAAATTAGCCAGGCGTGGTGGTGGGCGCCTGTAGTCCCAGCTACTCGGGAGGCTGAGGCAGGAGAATGGCGTGAACCCAGGAGGCGGAGCTTGCAGTGAGCCGAGATCGCGCCACTGCACTCCAGCCTGGGCAACAGAGTGAGACTCCATCTCAAAAAAACCAAACAAACAAACAAACAAAAACAAACAAAAAAATATGTACAGTATTTTGCCAGAACCTCTTTGTATTCTCTGTGGTTCAACTTTGGTTTTTTAATTTTGGGTTTTTTGCTTTTTTGTTTTTTTGAGACGGACTCTCGCTCTGTCGCCAGGCTGGAGTGCAATGGTGCAATTTCAGCTCACTGCAACCTCTGCCTCCCAGGTTCAAGCAATTCTTCTGCCTCAGCCTCCTGAGTAGCTGGGATTACAGGCGCCTGCCACCACGCCTGGCTAATTTTTCTATTTTAAGTAGAGACAGGTTTCACCATGTTGGTCAGGTTGGTCCCAAACTCCTGACCTCAAGTAATCCGCCTGCCTTGGCCTCCCAAAGTGCTGGGATGACAGGCATGAACCACCGTGCCTGGCCCAACCTTGTTTTGAGAACCCTCCATGTATCTGTAAATATAAATAGAATTATTACCTTTGACTCATGCATTGCATTTTCTTATTTGCAGTGAGTACCTTTATCTACATATTTTCTGGGTGATAAATACCCAGATTGTTTCCAACTTTATTTTTTCTAATTGTTTTTTAAATTTTCAAATATAAAACACATACAGAGAAGTATATAAAACATTAATGTACAGTATATGAATAAATATAAAGCTAACACTCTTGTGAGAACCACTCTGCAAAACACAGCTTTGCCAAGACCCCAGCAGACCTCTCTGCAGCTCTTCCCATCCTCTTCCTCCTGTCCCTCTAAAGGTAATGACTCTCCTACTTTTGCTTTTCTTACCACTTGTCTAGTCATTCATAAACGGTTTTTCCTTTATTATTATTTTTGAGATTTTTTTCCGGAGACAAAATCTCACTATGTCACCGAAGCTGGAGTGCAGTGTCATGATCTCAGCTCACTGGAGCCTTGACCTCCCAGGCTCAAGCAATCCTCCCACCTCAGCCTCCTGAGAAGCTGGGACCACAGGCATGTGCCATCATGCCCAGCTAATTTTTTTTCTTTCTTTTTTTTGTTTGTTTTGGAGAGATGGGAGTTTGCTATGTCATCCTAGGCTGATAGGTCTCAAATTCCTGGGATCAAATGATCTTCCCACCTCGGCCTCCCAAAGTGGTGGGATTATAGGCATGAGCCATCATACCCACGCTTTTTCCTTTTTTAGAGATGGTGGGGGGGTCTCATTGTTGCCCAGGCTGGATTTGAACTTTTGGGCTCAAGGGATCTTATCTCAGCCTCCCAAATAGCTGGGATTACAGGCATGTGCCACTGCACCAGCCTCTAACATTTTGAGTGTTATGGAAACAGCATGATAAAGTATCTATTTTCGTGTGTCTTGTTTCTTTTGCTCAGCATTATGTTTGTAAAATGCATCCATGTTGTCCTTGGAGTTACCCATTCCTTTCCATTGCTCTCTCTGCTGTATTTTGCTGCATATTCATCACATGGCTAAGTGTAGTTTATTTTTCTGGTTCTCCTGTAGATATTGAGGTTGTCCACAGTTAGGGCCAATAGGAACAATGCCCCTGTGAGCATTCTTGTTCAGAATCCACATCAACATGTACATGAGTTTTCCTAGGATATATTCTTGGAAGGGAAGTGGCTGGGTCTTAGGGTATGTATGTTTTGACCTATATTAGCTGATGCTAAACTATTTGCTGAAATGGTCGTTGTACCAATTTATATTCCCACCAGAAACAGGAGTTTTCTTTTTTGGAGTTTTTTTTGTTTGTTTGTTTGTTTGTTTTTTTGAGACGGAATTTCGCTTCTCTTGACTAGGCTGGAGTGCAGTGGTGCAATCTCGGCTCACTGCAGCCTCTGCCTCCTGGTTTCAAGCGATTCTCCTGCCTCAGCCTCCCGAGTAGCTGGGATTACAGGCATGCGCCACCACGTCTGGCTAATTTTGTATTTTTAGTAGAGACTAGGGTTCTCCATGTTGGTCAGGCTGGTCTTCAACTCCCGATCTCAGGTGATCCGCCCGCCTCGGCTTGCCAAAGTGTTGGGATTACAGGCGTGAGCCACTGTGCCCGGCCTGCTCCTTTTTTTATTATTATTATTATTTTGTAAGACAGGGTTTCAATCTGTCGCCCAGGCTGGAATGCAGTGATGTAATCTCGGTTTACTTCTACTTTTGTCTCCTGGGCTCCAGTGATCCTCCCACCTCAGCCTCCTGAGTAGCTGGGACTACAGGCACATGCCACCACATCCAGCTAATTTTTGTTGTTGTTGTTTCCTTATTTTGTTTTGTTTTTTCGAGACAGAGTCTCACTCTGTTGCTCAGTCTGGAGTACAGTGGTGCGATCTAAGCTCACTGCAACCTCTGCCTCCCGGGTTCAAGCAATTCTCCTGCCTCAGCCTCCAGAGTAGCTGGGATTACAGGCACACACCACCAAGCCCGGCTAATTTCTGTATTTTTAGTAGAGACAGGGTTTTACCATGTTGGCCAGGATGGTCTTGATCTCCTGACCTCGTGTTCTGCCCACCTCCGCCTTCCAAAGTGCTGGGATTACAGGCGTGAGCCACTGTGCCCAGGCTCGCCTAAAATTTCACGCACCTACATTTTTTTTTTTGAGACAGGGTGTCACTCTGAGGCTGGAGTGCAGTGACGTAATCTTGGCTCACTGCAGCCTCCGCCTCCTGGGTGCAAGCAGTTCTGGTGCCTAGCCTCCCAGTAGCTGAAACTACAGGTGCATGCCGCCTCACCCAGCCTAATTTTTGTATTTTTTGGTAGAGACGGGGTTTCATGATGTTGGCCAGGCTGGTGTTGAACTCCTGACCTCAAGTGATTTGCCCATCTCGGCCTCCCAAAGTGCTGGGGTAACAGGTGTGAGCCACTGTGCTCAGCCTCATGCACCGACTTCTTACTGTTTTCTCCTACATTTGTTTTTCTTTTTGCTAGAATACATCCTTCAAGAGTTTTGTCAAAGAGAGCTTCTGTGGGGAAAACTTTCTGAAAATATCTTTGTTTCACTTTCGTGTTGAAAATTGATGATTTTACCTGTATATGAAATTCTAGGTTCAAAATTATTTTCTTTCAGCACTTTGAAGCTATTACTGAATTGTACATCCAGTGTCGCTGTTAAGAAATGTGATGTTATTCCCATGCTTGAGTCTTTGTAGGTGATCCACTTGGCTTCCTGGAAACTTTAGCATTTCTTCTATCTTTGATCTCCTAGGAATTCCCTCAAAATATCCTGTAATATTTCTTTTCCTTTTTTTTGAGACTGTCTCACTCCATAGCTCATGCTGGAGTACAGTGGTGCAATGATGGTTCACTGTAGCCTCGAATTCCTGAGCTCAAAAAATCATTATGTCTCCACCTCCCAAGTAGCGGGGACTACAGGCACGTGCCACCACGCCTGGCAAACTTTTAAATTATTTGTAGAGACAGGGTCTTGCTGTATTTCCCAGGCTGGTCTCAAACTCCTGGGCTCAAGCGATCCTTCTGTCTTGGCCTCCCAAAGTGCTGGGATCACAGGTGTGAGCCACTGCACCCACGCAGCTGCTTGCTTGCTTGCTTTTTTTTTTGAGATGGAGTTTTGCTCTTGTTGCCCAGGCTGGAGTGCAATGGCGCAATCTCAGCTCACCGCAACCTCCACCTACCAGGTTCAAGTGATTCTTCTGCCTCAGCCTCCCAAGTAGCGCTTGCGTCACCATGCCCAGCTACTTTTGTATTTTTAGTAGAGATGGGGTTTCTCCGTGTTGTCAGGCTGGTCTTGAACTCCTGACCTTAGGTGATCTGCCCGCCTTGGCCTCCCAAAGTGCTGGGATTACAGGCGTGAGCCACCACGCCCGGCCAACTGCTTTATTTCTTAACTTTTCTCTCATTCATTTCATTTCTTGTCTTTTCCTGGTGCATTCTGAGTTTCTCAACGCAGTTTTTGCTCATTAATCTTTTATTTAGCTGTATGTATTTCAATTAACCTCATTCACTTAATTTTTATTTGAGCAATTATATTTTTCATAACAAATTGCCTCAATTGGTTCTTCCTCAAAATGACTTTTTTTTTTTTTTGAGACAGAGTCTCGCTGTGTCACCCAGGCTGGAGGGCAGTGGCATGATCTCATCTCACTGCAGCCTCCACTTCGCAGGTTCAAATGATTCTACTGCCTCAGCCTCCCGAGTAGCTGGGATTACAGGCATGTGCCACCATGCCCAGCTAATTTTTTTCTATTTTTAGTAGAGACAGGTTTCACCATATTGGCTAGGCTGGTCTCGAACTCCTGACCTCAAGTGATCTGCCTACCTTGGCCTCCCAAAAAGTGGTGTGATTACAGGCATGAGTCACTGCCCCTGGCTAAAACAACTTTTCAATATTATCCTTATCTTTCTGAGCAAATCCATGTTTAATTTCAGTTCTTCTGCTCCTTCTGGTACAGACTGTTCTGTTTATCAGGGTGCCTGTGTTCCTCCAATCTCTGGTGAGTTTTATGCGTGCACTCACCTTTTATTCCCTTGGGACTCTCAATTGCATTGGCTGGTAATGTGTAACTACGAGGAGGACGGAAGTCTGATCCGTAGTTTTTCTTTTTTTTTTTTTTTTTTTTTTTTGAGATGGAGTCTCGCTCTGTCACCCAGGCTCGAGTGCAGTGGCACGATCTTGGCTCACTGCAAGCTCTGCCTCCTGGGTTCACGCCATTCTCCTGCCTCAGCCTCCCAAGTAGCTGGGACTACAGGCACCCGCCACCACGCTCAGCTAATTTTTTTGTATTTTTAGTGGAGGCGGGTGAAAACCGTGTTAGCCAGGATGGTCTCAATCTCCTGACCTCGTGATCGGCCCACCTCGGCCTCCCACAGTGCTGGGATTACAGGCGTGAGCCACTGCGCCTGGCCAGTTTTCCTTTCTGTAAATGAATTTAGGAGGTCGAGGTTAGCCTCAGGGTTCAGCCTCTCCCTTTTGCTCTCTGCTGTCCTCTCTGGCTCCAGGGAACCTCCTAGCACCAACTCTATGGACTCTGCCTTTATCTGAGAGCAGCCATCCCAAGAAGTTCTAGGATGCCAAACTCATGGAGTTGATGGGGCGTGGTTCTGGAGCAACTGTTTATTCCCCCATCCAGCCTGGCTCTGGCCATTACCCACAGGGGTCAAAGGTCAAGCAGTTAAATCTCTTGGGCATTGTGTATAGACAGGAGTAGATGCTGCTAGAAAACCCCCTTTCCTTGGCCGAGTGCAATGGCTCACTCCTGTAATCCCAGCACTTTGGGAGGCTGAGGCGGGCGGATTGAGACCATCCTGGAGCCAGGAGATCGAGACCATCCTGGCTAACATGGTGAAACCCCATCTCTACTAAAAAATACAAAAAATTAGCCAGGCGTGGTAGTGGGCGCCTGTAGTCCCAGCTACTCGGGAGGCTGAGGCAAGAGAATGGCGTGAACCTGGGAGGTGGAGCTTGCAGTGAGCCGAGATTGTGCCACGGCACTCCAGTCTGGGTGACAGAGCAAGACTCTGTCTCAAAAAACAAACAAAAAATTCAGTTATTAACAAAAATTACGTTACTAATATAATGCATCTACCGGAAATATATAAAAAGTGTGAACTGGTAAATTTGAGGCTACTCAGATTTAAACTTTTGGCTTTTGGGATGCTCTCATTTTCATATGCTTGGATTTACTCTGGGCTTTTTTTTTTTTTTTTTTTTTTGAGTTAGGGTCTAACTGTGTTGCCCAGGCTGGAGTGCACAGTCATAGCTCACTGCAGCCTCACACTTTCAGGCTCAAGCGATCCTCCCACCTCAGCCTTCTCAGTAGCTGGGACCACCAGCCTATGCCACCATACATGGCTCATTTTTTATTTTTTTGTAGAGATGGGGTCTTACTATGTTGCCCAGGCTGGTCTCAAACTCCTGGGCTCAAGGGATCCTCCCACCTCCGCCTCCTCAAGTGCTGGGATTACAGGCATGAGCCACTGTGCCTGGCCCTTGGGCTTTCTTGTTGCAAGCTGGTGCTTACCTGCCCACTGTGGTTGCCCTGCACTTATAACCTACATCTTTCTTGAAACAAATGTTATAGGTAAAAATAAACATGGGGTGATCATTTTGTTTTTTGGGTTTTTTTGTTTGTTTCTTTTTGAGATGGAGTTTTGCTCTTTCGCCCAGGCTGTTATGAAGTGGCGGAATCTCGGCTCACTGCAACTTCCACCCCCCAGGTTCAAGCGATTCTCCTGTCTCAGCCTCCAGAGTAGCTGGGATTACAGGCACATGCCACCATGCCAGGCTCATTTTTGTATTTTTATTTATTTATTTTATTTTTTGTTTTATTTTATGTTTTTTTAGATGGAGTCTCGCTCTGTAGCCCAGGCTGGAGTGCAGTAGTGCCATCTTGGTTCACTGCAACCTCCACCTCAAGCAATTCTCCTGCCTCAGCCTCCCAAGTAGCTGGGATTACAGGCACATGCCACCACACTCGGCTGATTTTTGTATTTTTAGCAGAGATAGGGTTTCACAATGTTGGCCAGGCTGATCTTGAACTCCTGACCTCAGGTGATCCATGCGTCTTGGCCTCCCAAAGTGCTGGGATTACAGGCGTGAACCAGTGCGCCCGGCTGGGGTGGTCATTTTGAATGGATGAGGATGACGGATCAGGAATAGAGCCAGCCTGGGCCCATTTGTCCTGTCACTGTCTGTGTTACATGAGGTTCCTTCTTCTCTCACTTTTTCCCCACTCTGCTACTGAAACAGGAATCTTTCTCAAATGAGTGTTTTGTATTTCTTGCGCATTCGTATAGAGAAGGGTTGCCTGGCGCAATTTGATCAGGGCAGGAGAGGGATACTATGGGATGTTCTAGTCGAAGTGTATGTATCTGCCTGTTGCTTATGATTCACAGTATTCCTGCTGGAAGGGTTCATTTTTCTGAGGCTTGAGGAGAAGTGGCTTGTCCAGGATTCTGTTCTTCCTTGGGTCCTTGGATTCTCACACTGCTGTCGTTTTTCCTGTTCAGTCCTAATCCAGACCTCTGTGGTCTGTCACATAGCACCCTCCTCCCTCTCTGTGAGTCTCCTGCTTGGCTCTGTCATATTCCTCTTTTTTTCCTTTTCTAGAAAGAAAAGTCAAAATCGAACATTTCAGCAGCCCGAGAACCTAATGGCTTTCCTTCTGATGCCTCAGCCAATTCCTCTCTCCTTCTTGAATTCCAGGGTGAGTTGCATCTCTGTGTCTTCCTTGCAGGAGAATGAAAACTTGGATGAACGCATTAATAAGAATTGGCCAGGTGCAGTGACTCACACCTGTAACCTCAGCACTTTGGGAGTCTGAGGCGGGCAGATCACCTGAGGTCAGGAGTTCAGGACGAGCCTGGCCAATATGGTGAAACCCAGTCTCTACTAAAAATATAAAAAGTTAGCTGAGCGTGGTGGCGCGTGCCTGTAATCCCAGCTACTCGGGGGTCTGAGACAGGAGAATCGCTTAAACCCAGGAGGTGGAGGTTGCGGTGAGCCGAGATCGCACCACTGCACTCCAGCCTGGGCTGCAGAGTGAGACTCCATCTCAAAAAAAAAAAAAGAATTCTGTGTATCAATTCAGTGCCTGCTGTTTCGCTGGTATTTTGCTAGGCACTTGACCTAAATCTTTTCATTTAAACTTCACGATAACTCTGCAAGATAGGTAATGGTATTCTCATTTTCCAGTTAAGGAAACTGAGGCTCAGAGAGGTTAAGTTACGTGTCTAAAGTTACATAACTTGTAAGTGACAGACTCCATGTCAGGTCCTGGTTGTCTGAATCAGAAGCTTTTTTTTAGATTGTACTTCATTTTTTATTTTTTATTTTTTGTAGAGACAGAGTCTGGCTATGTTGTCCAGGCTGGTTGTGAACTCCTGGCCTCAAGCAGTCCCCCGGCCTTGACCTCCCAAGGTACAAGCATGAGCCACTGCACCTGGCCTAGACTGTATGTTTTATCGTAGTCGCTTAGAGTAGGCTACCCAAAGCCGAAGCTTCTGCTTACCCACTGTTAGGACATGTTCTGCCTCCTAAACCAATCCTGCCGGATCATCACCGTAGTCATGATACTGCCTTTTACACCTACCTGCTAGGTACTGTCTACGAAGCACTTTTACTTTACTTTCTCATTTTTACCCATGTATCAGCCTGTGATATAAACCAGGCAGTTATTATCATCCCTATTTAAGGAAACTGATGCTCAGGGAGGAACAGTGTTTTGTCTAAGCTCAAAAGTGACAGTTTTATTCATTTGGTGACAAAATGCTACTTCCATTTTAGTGTGGGTATTAAAGGTCTTTATAGGAGTCAAGACTAGCATGAGTTTATGACTTTCTCTTCAAAACCAGATTGGAGCTAACCCAGCGTGTAGTTATTCCTTCCCCACCTCTTTCCCAGGCCCCACCAAGGTCAACCATGTGCTGTTGGAAAGGGAACACCAATGTGTGTTCAGTAGTCAGAAGGCTCTGGGAGACATATGAGGCTCCATTTCCTCAGTCTGGCCACCATCTCCTCCTTTTCATTTAGTAAACACTTAATGAACTCCCACTGTATGCAGGTACCATGCGTTGCACTGGGGAGTCAAGGACAAGTGAGCCATAGAGCCTGTCCACAGAGGCTCATGGGAGGAAGCAACGCGTGCGAAATGATAAATGCAGGCGTGCACAGGCTATCACAGGAGAGTAAGAGAGGGTGGGCATTTCCACCTATGCGAGCCAGGGAGGTAGGGCTCCGCGGAAGTGATGTTGGGGCTGTGTTGGGAGGTCTGAGGCTTTCCAGGACAAGAGAAGGCAGCCTAGCCAAGGAACAGCTGGGCAGAAGCACCCATGCATGACGAAGCTCTTGGGTTAGGGTCCAGCCTGCCTGGAGCTGAGGATGCTTGTAGGAGAACAATAGGCACTGAGGCCAGAGATCAGAAAGGACTTCCTATGTTGCGATAAGGCCAGCTCCTGCCTCTCCTAAGAAGTACTGGGTATGGCTGGGCGTGGTGGCTCATGCCTGTAATCCCAGCACTTTGGGAGGCTGAGGCAGGTGGATTACCTGAGGTCAGGAGTTCGAGACCAGCCTGACCAACATGGTGAAACCCCGTCTCTAATAAAAATAGAAAATTACCCAGGCGTGGTGGCGCAAGCCTGTAATCCCAGCTACTCGAGAGGCTGAGGCAGGAGAATCAGTTGAACCCAGGAGGCAGAGGTTGTGGTGAGCTGAGATAGCACCATTGCACTCCAGCCTGGGCAACAAGAGCGAAACTCTTGTCTCAAAAAAAAAAAAAAAATACTGGGTATGACATTTCTCCCTTAGGCAGCAGTGGAGCGTCGAAGGGTTTAGAAAGGTCTCTCTGGCAGTGGTTTGCAGTTCAGTTTAAGGTACATGAGACTGGAGGCAGGGCAGTGAGGTAGGTGGCTGTTGCAGGAGGCCAGGCTGGAGATAATGAGGCTTGAACTGAAGCAGTAGGAGAGGAAGGAATGAGCACAAATGATACCAGAGCAGGAGGGGGAAACACTTTGGTGACTGGCTACTGTAGGTGCGGCGGAGGAATGCATTGGTGACTCTTACTTTTTTTCTTTTTTTTTAATTTTAATTTTTATTTTTTGAGACGGAGTCTTGCCGTGTCACCCAGGCTACAGTGCAATGGCACGATCTCAGTTCACTGCAACCTCCACCTCCCGGGTTCAAGCAATTTTCCTGCCTCAGCCTCCCAAGTAGCTGGGATTACAGGCGCGTGCTATCATGCCCGGCTAATTTTTGTATTTTCAGTAGAGACGGGGTTTCACCATGTTGGCCAGGCTGGTCTCAAACTTCTGACCTCAAGTGATCCGCCCACCTTGGCCTCCCAAAGTGCTGGGATTACAGGCGTGAGCCACTGCACTCGGCCTGGTAACTCTTTTTTTTTTTTTTTTTTGAGACAGAGTTTCGCTCTGTTGCTCAGGCTGGAGTGCAATGGCGCGATCTCGGCTCACTGCAAGCTCTGCCTTCTAGGTTCATGCCATTCTCCTGCCTCAGCCTCCTGAGTAGCTGGAACTACAGGTGCCCACCACCACAGCCGGCTAATTTTTTGTAATTTTAGTAGAGACGGGGTTTCACCGTGTTAGCCAGGATGGTCTCGATGTCCTGACCTTGTGATCTGCCCACCTTGGCCTCCCAAAGTGCTGGGATTACAGGCGTGAGCCACCGTGCCTGGCCTCGGCCTGGTAACTCTTAAGTTTTGCACCTTGATGGTGACTTTAAGCCTTCAGGCAGAACTCCCAGGTGCTAATCTGTCAGTCCTTGGGGCAGTCAGGCAGCCGAAGCCTGAGCTCACCACCTTCAGACACCACCAGCCTCCTTCAGATGCCCAAGGATGCCTGACAAATGTCATTTTCTACACATCTTATGATGTGAGAAGGATTGAGAAGTACTGACCAGAGACACAGCTACATCCCTCCCTTCCACAAGCTGCAATCAGTGGATAATAAAGAAGAGTTTAATAAGCATATCCTGACCTTCCTAAAGTGTAATGTTGCATAAACATAAAGATTCTGGCTGCCTCTGGTGCTTAGAATCTATGTCGTGTAGGCAGGGCACAATGATTATTATACTCAGTTGTATCCTTGGCTGCCTAAAGTGATGCCAGGCCCTTGGCTCTGTCCAGAGTTCCTCTTGAGGAAAATGACCACGCTCAGCTGCTGCCTTTGTTCTGTTTGGTTTTCAGACGAAAACAGCAACCAGAGTTCCGTGTCTGACGTCTATCAGCTTAAGGTGGACAGCAGCACCAACTCAAGCCCCAGCCCCCAGCAGAGTGAGTCCCTGAGCCCAGCACACACCTCCGACTTCCGCACGGATGACTCCCAGCCCCCAACGCTGGGCCAGGAGATCCTGGAGGGTGAGTCGTGGTTGGCCGAGGATGAGTTTCCTAGAAGGGCCTTGCTTTCTGCTCTTGTTGTGTCTCGTCTTTAGAGTAACAGGCTCAAGAGAGCACCTCAGAGCCAGGCAGCACCAAGCCCTTTCTCGATAGCTTAGGAATGATTATAGTTTCCCCTTTCACAGAGGGAAGGGAGAAAACAAGCATTAGAGTTGAGTGCCAGGCTGTGTGGAAGGAACTTGAGTATTTGACGCCTGGTATAATTCTTTCAAAAATCCTGTGAGGTGGCAGCTATTGTCTTCTTTTACAGATGAGGAAAATGGACATTCAAAGCTTAGAAAGGTTAAATTGGGCTGGGCATGGTGGCTCACACCTGTAATCCCAGCACTTTGGGAGGTCGAGGTGAGCGGGTCACTTGAGGCCAGGAGTTCAAGACCAGCCTGACCAACATGGCAAAACCGTCTCTACTAAAAACATAAAAAATTTAGTTGGGCGTGGTGGCATGTGCCTGTAATCCCAGCTACTCCGGAGGCTGAGGCAGAAGAATCACTTGAACCCAAGAAGCAGAGGTTACAGTGAGCTGAGATCACACCAGTGCATTCTTGCCTGGGCAACAGAGTGAGACTCCATCTCAAAAAAAAAAAAAAAAAAAAAAAAAAAAAGACCTGGCGCGGTGGCTCACACCTGTAATCCCAGCACTTTGGGAGGCCGAAGTGGGTGAATCACCTGAGGTCAAGAGTTAGAGACCAGCCTGACCAACATGGTGAAACCCCATCTCTACTAAAAATACAAAAATTAGCCAGGCATGGTGGCGCAAGCCTGTAATCCCAGCTACTCGGGAGGCTGAGGCAGGAGAATCACTTAAACCCAGGAGGCAGAGGTTGCAGTGAGCCAAGATCGCACCACTGCACTCCAGCCTGGCGACAGAGCTAGACTTCATCTCAAAAAAAAAACAGAGAAAGGTTAAATCGCTTGTCTGAGATCACATAGCCAGTCTAGTAACTGTTGGAATGAATGTCACTTTAAGTCCTTCTATTTTCAGCATTTATGCTGTCTGCATTACATGCTAAATTTTTTTCTTTTCTTTTTTTTTTTTTTTTAAAGAGATAGGGTCTTGCTCTTTAAAAAAAAAGAGCTAGAATGCCCAGGCTAGAATGCAGTGGCTGAATCCTAGCTCACTGCAGTCTTGAACTCCTGGGGTCAAGTGATCCTCTTGCCTCAGACTCCGTAGTAGTAGGACTGTAAGCCTTTGCCACCATGCCTGGCTTTCTTTTAATTTTCTGTAGAAATGGAGTCTCACTATGTTGCCCAGGCTGGTCTTGAACTCCTGGGCTTCAAGTGATCCTCCCACCTCAGCCTCCAGAGTAGCTGGGATTATAGGTGTGAGCCACCATGCCCGACCCAGGTTTCTTGTTATAATATGGATATATAGATGTGTCTTAGGCCCTTGCTACCTTCTCCTGTGCTGTGACCTGTTAACAGCCAACTACAAAATGGAACTTGTTTCTCCATGGGAAATGCCAATTGTAGTTAATATTTATTGTGTTCTTACTATTTGGCATGTGCTGTTCTTAGCTCCTGTGTTTTATTACTTCATCTAGTCCTCATAGCAACTCTCAGAAAACTGGGAGATTGGGTTAGAGTTGTGATGTTTGGGCTAGAGGATGACAAGATGAGCTGCTTTGTCGGTTCCAGATATCTCCAGCCCAGCAGAGATGGCCCTCTGCAGTCTAGCCGTATTTTGCCCTTCCACCATTCTTGGCTGTGACCTGGTCCAGCTGGGCCCTGAATGAATGTTTGCTTCTCAGGCCAGTATTCTCCCCTCCTCACCAAGCCACCTCCACACAGCTCTAAGGAAGCTCCCCCAGGTCCAGGCCTCAGGGGAGCCCTGCCCTCAGGCCGACCCTGCTGCCTTTTCAGAGCCCTCCCTGCCCTCCTCGGAAGTTGCTGATGAACCTCCTACCCTCACCAAGGAAGAACCAGTTCCACTAGAGACACAGGTAAGCAATCACTTTGAGTTTTCCAGTTTTTTGTTTTTTTGGTTTAAGGCAGGGTCTCGCTGTTGCCCAGACTAGAGTGCAGTGGTGCGATCCCGGCTCACTGCAACCTCCACTGCCTCCTGGGTTCAAGTGATTCTCCTGTTTCAGCCTCCTGAGTAGCTGGGATTACAGGCGCCCACTACCACACCTGGCTAATTTTTGTATTTTTAGTAGAGATGGGGTTTCACTATGTTGGCCAGGCTAGTCTCGAACTCCTGAGCCCAAGTGATCCACCCATCTCAGCCTCCCAATGTGCTGGGATTATAGGCGTGAGCCACTGTGCCCGGCCAGGCTTCCCAGTTTCTAAGTCAAAAAACCAGGAAAGACTGTGGATGTGGGGTTGGATCTGCAGCGCCGGAAATGAGTCCCAGGGTTGTAGGCAGGGGAGGATGTTTGATCATCTGCTGGAAGGAGCAGAGTGGACATCCCATTATAATTCGGGTGGGTGGGAAGGTTCTGGTTGGGAGGGGTGGCCCTGTCATTCCATGCTCTGCCTGCTCCTAGGTCGTTGAGGAAGAGGAAGACTCAGGTGCCCCGCCCCTGAAGCGCTTCTGTGTGGACCAACCCACAGTGCCGCAGACGGCGTCAGAAAGCTAGCACCGTCCCGGCCCTCCGCCTCCTGGCCCTGCCTCTATTTATTGCATTCTGGTTCTGGCCGCGCTGCGTTGCTGGGGTAAGGGCAAGCACTGGGGTCAAGAGCCTGCACACATGAGCCTTCCGGGCTGGAAGGCTGGCGTAGGACTTGGGGCTGTAGCATCATCTTCCCGACCCTGGCACCTGTGTCTACTTGCTCCCGAGAAGAGGAGCGCTCATGTCTTTTTTGCACCCCAAGTTGGCTGGAGCATCGGCCACCCCAAGATTCATCTGTGACCTCCAGGCAGCAGTCTCTGCTCCAGAACCTCTGGACGGAGCTGCTGGCAGCTTCTGCGAGAAGAGAGAGATGTGGAAGGCACCCTCTAGAAGAGAGCGTGCCTCAGGTTACTTGAACTTGAATGGAGACTGTAGACTCCCGGACTT
This sequence comes from Pan paniscus, assembly GCF_029289425.2. Lineage (NCBI taxonomy): Eukaryota > Metazoa > Chordata > Mammalia > Primates > Hominidae > Pan > Pan paniscus. Next base: position 91,364,985 of record NC_073255.2, read on the forward strand.
TCCCCTAGGACTGGGGGCCCTGTAGGCTGCTGTTGGAGAAGGACTGGGTAGAGACATTGGAGGGAAGGGAAGGGCTTTTCTCCACACAAGGGCAGAGAGTCCGTCTAGATTTCTTGCTGTCCTGCCAGTTCTGCCCATGCCTGAGGTGGTCCTACCTCTCACGGGCACCCTAGCTGCTGACAGCCCTTTGTGGCCGCCGTCCCCATCCCCTGCCCTCAGCACACACGTCCGCACACACGCAGCTTTGTTCTCACCTCTACCTGTCATTCCAGCATCCCTGCCTCCTGTCACAAACTGCCCCAGCAAGAATTTGAGGTTCTGACAACAGTACCCATCCCCCACAGTACCCCTTCAGCTCAGTTTCTAGAAAGCTCCCTTTTCTTTGAAATCTGCATGTTGAATTGAACTTTGTGATTTTATTTTTTGTTTCAAAAAAGTTTAAGAAAATGGAAATGGGCAACAGTGAGTGAAGACATATTTTAGCACTGAATAGAATATTTTTAAAATTAAACTATTTGAAATATGTCCTGTTGGTATCTGAGTGCTTCCTTCTTGAAGGTTGCGGGCCGGGGTGGGGGTGGTGGCTGAGTGCTTGTGGGGTCACTGTGGGCTGGGCCTGCCCATCCTTTCACTCCCACAGTGTGGACTTCATGACAGTGATTTCTAGCCTCCCTTTGAAGCTGTCACGTAGTTCAAATTATGCTTCTCGCTGGGCGCGGTGGCTCATACTTCTTATCCCAGCACTTTGGGAGGCCGAGGCAGGAGGATCACTTGAGGCTAGGAGTTTGAGACCAGCCTGGGCAACACAGCAAGACCCTATCTCTATCTAAACAATATTTTTAAATTAAAACATAAAAACCAGGCCAGGCGCGGTGGCTCCCGCCTGTAATCTTAGCACTTTGGGAGGCCGAGGTGGGTGGATCACCTGAGCTCAGGAGTTCGAGACCAGCCTGACCAGCAAAATGAGACCCCGTCTCTACTAAAAATACAAAAATTAGCCAGGCATGGTGGCAGGCGCCTTTAGTCCCAGCTACTTGGGAGGCTGAGACGAGCATTGCTCAAACCTGGGAGGTGGAGGTTGCAGTGAGCCAAGACTGCACCACTGCGCTCCAGCCTGGGTGACGGAGCGAGACTCCATCTCAAAAAACAAAACCAAATTCCATCCCTGTGTACACCAAATGCAGCCCATGGATGTGTTTTCCACAGGTCCATGTAGTTCGGAGGGATTCATGAGTTCTTTTTTTTCCCCCCTTGTGGTAAAATACACGTAACATAAAAGGTCTCTGTTTGTTTGTTTGTTTTTTAAGACAGAGTCTCGCTCTGTCACCCAGCAGGCTGGAGTGCAGTGGTGTGTTCTCAACTCACTGCAACCTCTGCCTCCCAAGTAGCTGGGATTACAGACATGCACCACCACGTCTGACTAATTTTTGTAATTTTAGTAGAGGCGGGGTTTCACCATGTTGGCCAGGCTGGTTTCGAACCCCTTAGGCTCCCAAAGTGCTGGGATTACATGTGTGAGCCACTGCACCTGGCCAAGAGTTACTTCTGTCACCATTGTCAAGTGTGCATTTCAGTGGTACTGAGTACTGAGTACATTCACAGTGCTGGGCAGTCCTCACAGTCCAGCTCCGAACTTTTTTATTATCCCAAATGGAAACCTCATGTCCAGTTAGCATCATTCACCATCTCTTCCCCTCCCCTCGGGCCCTGGCAGCCACAGATCTGTTTATTTCCCAGAGTGATTCCCCTCATTTCTCACAGGGGCTCCAGGTGTCATGGATGAGACTATAATACAAGTTCTACTGTTCTATGTTTTGTTTTTTTTTTTTTTTTGAGACGGAGTCTCACTCTGTCACCCAGGCTGGCAGTGGCGGGATCTCGGCTCACCGCAAGCTCCGCCTCCCGGGTTCACACCATTCTCCTGCCTCAGCCTCCCGAGTAGCTGGGACTACAGGCGCCCGCCACCACGCCCAGCTAATTTTTTGTATTTTTAGTAGAGACGGGGTTTCACTGTGTTAGCCAGGATGGTCTCGATCTCCTGATCTCATGATCTGCCCCCCTCGGCCTCCCAAAGTGCTGTGATTACAGGCATGAGCCACCGCACCTGGCCCCTGTTTTATCTTTTCTTACAAAATATAAATAGGGCTGGGGCTGGGCACGGTGGCTCACGCCTGTAATCCCAGCTACTCGGGAGGCTGAGGCAAGAGAATGGTGTGAACCCGGGAGGCGGAGCTTGCGGTGAGCTGAGATCGCGCCACTGCACTCCAGCCTGGGCGACAGAGCAAGACTCCATCTCAAAATATGTACATATATATAAATATTTTTATATATATAGGGCTGGGCGCAGTGGCCTGTAATCCCAGCACTTTGGAAGGCTAAGGCAGGAAGATTGCCTGAGCCTGGGAGTTAAGACAAGCCTGGGCAACATGGCAAGACCCTGTCTCATTAACAAATACAAAAATGTAGGCCGGGCGTGGTGGCTCACCTGTAATCCCAGCACTTTGGGAGGCTGAGGCGGGCGGATCACGAGGTCAGGAGTTCGAGATCAGCCTGACCAGCGTGGTGAAACCCCCATCTCTACCAAAGATACAAAAAATTAGCCGGGCGTTCTGGCACATGTCTGTAATCCCAGCTACTTGGGAGGCTGAGGTACAAGAATCACTTGAACCTGGGAGGCAGAGGTTGCAGGGAGCCGAGACTGCGCCATTACACTCCAGCCCGGGCAACAGGGTGAAACTCTGTCTCTAAAAAAATAAGTAATAATCTTTTAAAAATGTAACAGCCAGGTACAGTGGCTCATGCCTGTAATCCCAGCACTTTGGGAGGATCGCTTGAGCCCAGAAGTTCGAGACCAGCCTGGGCAACATGGTGAAACCTCATCTCTAAAACAAAAACAAAAATTAGCTGGGCATGTTGGTGCATGCCTGTAGCATCCCCTGCTTGACGGCTGAGGTGGGCGGATCTCTTGAGCCCAGGAGGTCAAGGCTGTAGTGAGCCGTGATCATGACACTGCACTCTAGCCTGGGTGACAGAGGGAGTCTCAAAAAAAGAGACATATAAAATCAAATTGTCAAATGAATTTTACAGATAATGTAATTGTATGTGGTACACAAAATATGTATTTTTTTTCTGAGACAGAGTGTTCTCTGTCACCCAGGCTAGAGTGCAGTGGCGTGATCTTGGCTCACTGCAACCTCCGCCTCCCAGGTTCAAGCAATTCTCCTGCCTCGGCCTCCTGAGTAGCTGGGATAACAGGCGCCTGCCACTGTGCCTGGCTAATTTTTGTATTTTTAGTACAGACGACGTTTCACCACCTTAGCCAGGCTGTTCTCGAACTCCCAATCTCGTGATCCACCCACCTCAGCCTCCCAAAGTGCTGGGATGACAGTCGTGAGCCACTGCGCTTGACCCTTTTTTTTTGTAAAGACAAGGTCTCACTATGTTGCCCAGGCTGGACCCACCTCGGTTTCCATTTCCCAAAGTGCTGGGATTACAGCCGTGAGCCATCATGCCTGGCCAACATAACTGTTTTAATGTGTTTAAACAAAGGAAAGTATAATGGGCTGGGTGCAGTAGCTCATGCCTGTAATCCCAACACTTTGGGAGGCTGAGGAGGAGGACTGCTTGAGTTCAGGAGTTTGAGACCAGCCTCAGCAACAAAGGGAGACTCCATCTCTACAAATAATTTCTTTTTTTTTTTAGTTAGCTGAGTGTGGTGGTGCACACCTCTGGACCCATGTACTCTGGAGGCTGAAGCCGGAGGATTGCCTGAGCCCTGGAGGTCGAGGCTGCAGTGAGCCATGATTGCACCACTGCGCTCCGGCCTGGACAACAGAAAGAGACCTTGTCTTATTAAAAAATAAAAATATTGGCCAGGCGTGGTGGCTCATGTCTGTAATCCCAGCACTTTGGGAGACTGAAGCAGATGGATCACTTGAGGCCTGGAGTTCGAGACCAGCCTGGCCAACATGGTGAAACCCCATCTACTAAAAATACAAAAATCAGCTGGGTGTGGTGGCACACACCTGTAATCCCAGCTTGAGCCCCGGAGGTGGAGGTTGCAGTGAGCCGAGATCTTGCCACTGCACTCCAGCCTGGCCTGGGTGACAGAGCAACACTATGTCTCAAAAAAATAAATAAATAAAAATATTTTACAAATACAGTTGTCCCTTGGTATCTGGAGGGGTTGGTTCCAGGACCCTGGTGGATACCAAAACCTGCAGATGCTCAAGTCCCACAGTAGGCCATGTTCTGCATCTCTTGAATCCGGTATTTTTGATCCACTACCAGTTGAATTTGTGGATACTGAGGGACAACTGTATTTGTTGCAAACATAATCTTGGTAGGTTCTTTGTAAAGTATAACTGGTAAACACATGGTCACTGCCTTTAAGGAGCTTATGGTCTGATGCAGCAGAGAAGGTGGAGAAGTAGGAGCCATGAGGGGTCGTGAAGGTGGAATACCATTAGGGTCTGGAGAAGAATCTTGGAGGCTTTGAGATCATAGAAAGTTTATAGAGCTGGGCATGGTGGCTCACGCCTGTAATCCCAACACTTTGGGAGGTCAAGGCAGGCAGATCACCTGAGGTGAGGAATTTGAGACCAGCCTGGCAAACATGGCGAAACCCCATCTCTACTAGAAACACAAAAATTAGCCGGGCATGGTGGGCACCTGTAGTCCCAGCTACTCCAGAGGCTGAGGCAGGAGAATCACTTGAACCTGAGATGTGGAGGTTGCAGTGAGCTGAGATCTTGCCACTGCACTCCAGCCTGGACGACAGAGTGAGACATCTTAAAAAAAAAAAGTTTATAAAATAGGTGGTGTTTGAGTCGGGCCTTGAGAAATTTGGATATGAGATCTTTTTTTTCTTTTTTTCTTTTTTCCTTTGAGATGGAGTTTCGCTCTTGTCCAGGCTGGAGTACAATGGTGAAATCTTGGCTCACTGCAACCTCCGACTCCCGGGTTCAAGTGATTCTCCTGCCTCAGCCTCCCGTAGCTGGGATTACAGGCGTGCGCCACCATGCCTAGCTAATTTGGTATTTTTAGTGGAGACAGGGATTTGCCATGTTGTTCAGCCTGGTCTCGAACTCCTGACCTTAGGTGATTCACCTGCCTCGGCCTCCCAAAGTGCTGGGATTACAGGCGTACACCACCACGTCAGGCCAAAAAAATTTTTCTTTGTAGAGATGAGATCTCACTATTTTGCCCAAGCTGGTCTCAAACTCCTGGGTTCAAGCAATCCTCCCACCTCTGCCTCCCAAAGTGCTGGGATTACAGGCATGAGCCATCGTGCTCGGCCTACAGATATTTCCCCCCACTCCCAGCTTTTTGGCTGAATTACTTGAAAATAGTTTGCAACATTATGACACTGCTATGGTTTGAATGTGTCCTCTCCAAAATTCAGGTGTTGCCACTGTGATCGTATTAAGAGGTGGGTCTTTTTTTTTTTTTTTTGAGACGGGTCTCGTTCTGTCGCCCAGGCTGGAGTGCAGTGGCACGATCTTGGCTCACTGCAAGCTCCGCCTCCCAGGTTCACGCCATTCTCTTGCCTCAGCCTCTGGAGTAGCTGGGACTACAGGCGCCCGCCACCATGCCTGGCTAATTTTTCATATTTTTAGTAGGGACAAGGTTTCACCATGTTAGCCAGGATGGTCCTGATCTCCTGACCTCGTGATCCGCCTGCCTCAGCCTCCCAAAGTGCTGAGATTACAGGCGTGAGCCACTGCGCCTGGCCAAAAGGTGGGGCTTTTAAGAGGTGATTAGGCCATGGGGCTTCTCCATCATGAATGGGAGTAAGGCCCTTATAAAAGGTTTCAGCAGTGTTCGGCTCTCTAGCCCTTCTGCCTTCTGCCATGTGAAGATACACGTTCCTCCCCACAAGGAGATTGCAACATCAAGGCACCGTGTTGGAAGCAGAGAGCAGCCCTCACCAGATAATGAAACCAGCACCTTGATCTTGGACTACCCAGTTTCCAGAACTGTGGCCACATAAATTTGTGTTCCTTGTACATTACCCAGTCTCAGGGATTTAGGTAGAGCTGCACAAATGGACTAAGACATTTTACCCCTAAATACTTGAGCTTCTATCTCCCAAGAACAAAGACGTTCCCTAACACAACTAGACTACCAAATCACACCCAAGAAATTTAACGGCCATGCACGGTGTCTCATGCCTGTAATCCCAACACTTTAGGAGACCGAGGTGGGTGGATTGCTTGAGTTCAGGAGTTCGAGACCAGCCTAGACAACATGGCAAAACCCCATCTCTACAAAAAATACAAAAATTAGTTGGGCATGGTGGCACATGCCCGTAATCCCAGCTACTTGGGAGGCTGAGGCAAGAGAATAGCTTGAACCCAGGAGGTGGAGGTTGCAGTGAACCGAGATCATGCCACTGCACTCCAGCCTTGGTGACACGGTGAGACTCTGTCTCTAAATAGATAAATAAAATAAAATAAAATAAAATAAAATAAAATAAAATAAATGTCCAAATTGTTCCAGATTGGGCCAGTTAGCGCCTGTGCCCTTTGACATTTCTGCATCATGATTTCAGCAGTGCCTTACTGTCAGGTACGAAATGTTCCAGACTCACTTTTTTTTTTTTTTTGAGACGGAGTCTCACTTTGCCACCCAGGCTCGGCTCACTTCAACCTCCACCTACCGGCTTCAAGCAATTCTCCCGCCTCAGCCTCCCAAGTAGCTGGGATTACAGGCATGCACCACCACACCCAGCTAATTTTTGTATTTTTAGTAGAGACGGGTTTTCACCATGTTGACCAGGCTGGTCTTGAACTCCTGACCTCAGGTGATCCACCCACCTTGGCCTCCCAAAGTGCTGGGATTACACGCGTGAGCCACTGCGCCCGGCCCCGGACTTGTCCAGCCCCAGCCCTTTTTCAAGGAGCCCTGGATCTTTTTAGGGGGGAATCTTTTTAATTTTTTTATATTTTGAGACAGGGTCCCACTCTGTCGTCCAGGCGGGCAATCACAGCTCACTGCAGCCTTGACCTCCCAGGCTCAAGTGATCTTCCCACCTCAGCCTCCTGAGTAGCTGGAGCTACAGGTGCATGCCACCATGCCTGGGTAAATTTTAAAAATTATTTGTAGAGACAGGATGTTACTATATTGCCCAGGCTGGTATCAAACTTCTGGGCTCATGCAATCCTCCTGCTTCAGCCTCCCAAGGTGCTGGGATTACATGCAACAGCCACCATACCTGGCTGGCGTAGTATTTTAAAACCTAGATAGGCCAGTGCAGTGGCTCACAACTGTAATCCCAGCACTTTGGGAGGCCGAGGCGGGCATACTGCCTGAGGTCAGGAGTTGGAGACCATCCTGGCCAACATCGTGAAACCCTGTCTCTACTAAAAAAAAAAATACAAAAAATTAGCCGGACATGGTGGCAGGCACCATTAATCCCAGCTACTTGGGAGGCTGAGGCAGGAGAATTGCTTGAACCTGGGAGGCGGAGGTTGCGGTGAGCTGAGATTGGGCCATTGCGCTCCAGCCTCGGCAACAATATGGAAACTCCATCTCAAAAAAAAAGAAAAACAAAAAACAAAAGAAAACAAAAAAACTGGCCAGGCATAGTGGCTCACGCCTGTAATCCCAGCATTTTGGGAGGCCGAGGCAGGCGGATCACCTGAGGTTGGGAGTTCGAGACCAGCCTGACCAACATGGAGGAACCCCATGTCTACTAAAAATACAAAATTAGCTGAGCATAGTGGCGCATGCCTGTAATCCCAGCTACTCTGGAGGCTGAGGCAGGAGAATTGCTTGAACCCAGGAGGCGGAGGTCGTGGTGAGCAGAGGTCGCGCCATTGCACTCCAGCCTGGGCAACAAGAGCGAAACTCCATCTCAAAAAAAAGAAAGAAACAAAAAAACCAGCTGGGTGCAGTGGCTCACGCCTGTAATCCCAGCACTTTGGGAGGCTGAGGTGGGTGGATCACGAGGTCAGGAGTTCAAGACCAGCCTGGCCAAGATGGTGAAACCCCGTCTCTACTAAAAATACAAAAGTAGCTTGGCGTGGTGGCAGGCACCTGTAATCCCAGCTACTTGGGAGGGTGAGGCAGGAGAATCGGTTGAACCTGGGCGGCAGAGGTTGCAAGGTTGCAGTGAGGCAATATTGCGCCACCGCACTCCAGCCTGGGTAATACAGTGAGACTCCGTCGCAAAAAAAAAAAAAAAAAAAAAAAAAAAACCTAGATTAAAAAAAAAAAAAAAAAAAACCTAGATAAATCTAGGTTTTGATAGCATAAGGAGTTTGAGGGAAGAAGTACCAAGATGGTGGATGGATTGTGGAGGGCCTCAAAGGTTAGGCCACAGTTTGGTTTAATTCTGTTTGCTTTAAGGAGCCATCCATTGGAAGCTGTAAACATTAGAGTGCCACGGTGTGCTGGATACCATGGAGAGGAAAGAGAGGGGAGGCAGGGAGACAGATGGGAAGGACAGTGCCTGCCGGATGTGTTTGCATATATTGAGAGAAGAGTTACAGTTCTGTCAGTCTGGGGACAGAGCAGAGATAGGTCCAGAGAAAACGAAGTAAAAACAGACTGAAGTCAACCAGAGACAACAAAAGAAAGGAAATGTAATGAGTTTACCACATGAATCATCTGTGAATAATGCATAATCATAAGTTATACGCTGCATGCTGATTTAGCCAATTGCAATATAATTCTTTTGGGAATATGTTTGCATATGTGCGTGGTGTTTGTGGGGCTAAGTTCTCATCTTCCACTGAAGAAAGTCAATAGCTAATATTTATAACTGAAAAACTAGGCCAGGCGCGGTGGCTCACGCCTGTAATCCCAGCACTTTGGAAGGCCGAGGTGGGTGGATTGTTTGAGCTCAGGAGTTCAGGACCAGCCTGGGCAACACAGCGAGCAAGACCCTGTCTCTACAAAAGATACAAAAATTAGGCTGGGTGCGGTGGCTCATGCCTGTAATCCCAGCACTTTGGGAGGCCGAGGCAGGTGGATCACTTGAGGTCAAGAGTTCGAGACCAGCCTGGCCAACATGGTGCAATACTGTCTCTACTAAAAATACAAAAATTAGCCAGGGGTGGCAGCAGGAGCCTGTAATCCCAGCTACTTGGGATGCTGAGGCAGGAGAATCGCTTGAGCCCAGGAGGTGGAGGTTGCAGTGAGCCAAGATTGCACCACTGCACTCCAGTCTGGGCAACAGAGCAAGACTCTGTCTCAAAAAAAAAAAAAAAAAAAAGATACAAAAATCAACTGGGTGGCACATGCCTGTCGTCCCAGCTACTCTAGAGGCTGAGGCGGGAGGACTGCTTGAGAAAGGGACTTTGAGGCTGCAGTGAGCTTTGATCACACCACTGCACTCCAGCCTGGGTGACACAGCGAGACCCTGTCTCAAAAAAAAAAAAAAGGAAAAAAAAACTGAAACTGAAAATAGCAGTATATGAATTATTAAAAATATAGAGCTAAAGACTAGAGGAAACGTTTAAGGAGTTGGAAATGGATGCCCAAGGGGAGCAGGAAGTGGTTAGAGGAGTGTGGCTGGGCTGCTTTTTGTAGGAGTATTTGATTTTCTTTGGAACTATGTTTTTATGTTTTTTAAAAATCCATCCATCTGCACACTGATATATGTTTCTTTTTGGAACTGTTTTCATTTTACCATGATAATACATAATTTGAATGCAACTGAAAACATTTTTTTAAGCAACAAGTCAGTATCATAGCAATTTTGGGCAGAAATAATAAAGGCCTGAAGCAGGTGCTGTGGAAAGACAGGAAGGGGAAACAGTTCAAGATTTTAGGCTGCTAGAATGGATGTTATCTAGTTGCCCCTGAGGCTGCGGAGCTCAAGAGAGAGGTCAGAGGCTGAGCCTGTGGGCTAAACAGGAAGGCGAAGCCATTAAGAGAAATAAAACCAGGGCCAGGTGCGGTGGCTCATGACTGTAATTCCAGCACTTTGGGAGGCCAGAGTGAGAGGATCATTTGAGCCCAGGAGGCAGGAGTTTGAGAATAGCCCAGGCAATATATAGTGAGACGTGTCTTTATTAAAAAAAAAATATATATATATATATATATTTTTAGATGGAGTCTCACTCTGTCGCCCAGGCTGGAGTGCAGTGGCGCGATCTCGGCTCATTGCAACCTCCGCCTTCTGGGTTCAAGCGATTCTCCTGCCTCAGTCTCCCGAGTAGCTGGGACTACAGGCACACACCACCACACCCAGCTAAATTTTTATATTTTTAGTAGAGCCAGACAGGGTTTCACCATATTGGCCGGGCTGGTCTCCAACTCCTGACCTCGTGATTTGCCCGCCTCGGCCTCCCAAAGTGCTGGGATTACAGGCATGAGCCACCCCTGCCCGGCCTAAAATAGTTTTTAAAATGTATTTAAAAAAAGAAAGAAAGAAAAAGAGCCAGGAGTGGTGGCTCACGCTTGTAATCCTGGCAGTTTGGGAGGCTTAGGTGGGTGGATCATTTGAGCTCAGGAATTTGAGACCATCCTGGGCAACATGGTGAGACCCTGTCTCTGCCAAAAACACAAAAAAAGAGCTGGGCATGGTGTTGTGTGCCTGTGGTCCCAGCTATTTGGGAGGCTGAGGTGGGAGGATCACTTGAGCCTGGGAGGCGGACGTTGCAGTGAGTTGAGATTGTGCAACTGCACTCCAGCCTGGGCAACAGAGTGAGACCCTATCTCAAAAACAAACTAATAATGTAGTCATTATAAAAACATAATCATAAAATATAGAAAAATATAAAGAAGAAAATCACATCAATTGTAATTCCAGTGAAAAAGGAGGGGTGAAAAAAAAGAAAAGAAAAAAAATTGTAATTCCAGGCCTGGTGCGGTGGCTTATGCCTGTAATTCCAGCACTTTGACAGGCTGAGGAGGGAGGAAACCTTGAGGCCAGGGGCTTGAGGCCAGCCTGGGCAACACAGTGAGACCCCATCCCCGTCACCGTCTCTACAAAAAAGAAAATACTTAGCAGGACATGGTGGTGTGTGCCTGTAGTCCCAGCTACTCTGGAGGCTGAGGATCTTGAGTCCAGGAGGTCGAGGTTGCAGTGAGCTATGATCCCCCACTGCACTCACTCCAGCCTGGGCGACAGTGCAAGATCTTGTCTCAAAATGAGACAAAATGCAAAAACCATAAATCCATTTCCCCGAGGTGAGCACTGTTATTTGGGGTCTCTTCATAAGCTCTATATGGTTCCTGAAGCTCAAGTTTCTGTACTGTGACCACCAAGCCCCACCTCCAGCTCCCACTTCCTCCCTCAGAATTTCCGGCTGTGTTCTGGATGGCTCTTCAGGGTACCTGGAGTTCACATGGCTGAAACCAAGCCCATTACCGATTTTCCCATCTCAGATCCCATCTTCACCAATCCCAGCAATGGATTCTAGCCCACAGCGGACCCAAGCGCTGAAATGATTATGGTGCCCAGTTCACATGTGCAAAGTGAGATGCCGCTCTGAAATATCAAATTGTTTTCTTTTGCTTTTTTTTTTTTTTTTTTTGAGATGGAATTTCGCTTTATCGCCCAGACTGGGCACCATCTCGGCTCACTGCAACCTCTGCCTCCCGGGTTCAAGCAATTCTCCTGCCTCAGCCTCCCAAGTAGCTGGGATTACAGGTATGCGCCACCACGCCCGGCTGATTTTTGTATTTTTAGCAGAGACGGGGTTTTGCCATGTTGCCTAGACTTGTCTCAAACTCTTGGCCGCAAAGTATCCTCTCTCCTCAGCCTCCCAAAGTGCTGAGATTACAGGTGTGAGCCACCATGCCTGGCCCTGTAATTCCCTTCTAAGTAGTCACTCCGATTCAGCCATTACAGACTATATCAGGATGGTCACTTCCTTTACCATTCTCATCTGATATATTCTGCCTCAAATCCTCACATTTTGGGCACACGATCTTGAACTTCCAGCCTTCACTCTGCTGTTCTGTCTAGAATGTTCGTCCCTCCTTTCTCTGTCTAGAGAACTCTTTTCTTTTCGCAATTAACTCAAACGCTATGTGCTCTGGGAAGGCTTCTCCTGCTGTTCTTGGGAGAAAAGTCTACTGCCTCAAGGAAAAGGAACCGAGATCTTTTCTGCTAGGTGATCAGAGGAAACTTCACAGAGGTAGCTTTTGACCTAGATCTCCTAGTGGGGATAGGATATCCTTGAGGTGAGAAGAAAAGGAGATAGAGGTCTGACATTAGGAGGCTGCATTTAGAGACACCTCGCAGTCTAGCCCCGTTGAAGGACAGGCTGGGAAGGTACAGCTGGGAAGGTACAGGCTGGGAAACTTTAAAGTGAAGTTCTTTAAACTAAGGGAGACAGTTTAATAGGGAGATAACTTAATGAGTGTGTTTTTGATTGTACTGGAAAGCCAAACAAATTCTGGATGTGAGTGTTGTCTGCTTGGAGAAGCAACTGAAATGCTCCCCATTTAATAGCATTAAAATAGTTGATGCTATTTTCTTATTCTGCACTTTGTATAGAACTGTGATTATTATTATAATTTTTGAGACGGAGTTTTGCTCTTGTTGCCCAGGCTGGAGCGCAATGGCACAAACTCGGCTCACCGCAACCACCCCCTCTCGGATTCAAGCGATTCTCCTGCCTCAGCCTCCCGAATAGCTGGGATTACAGGCATGCGCCACCACGCCCGGCTAATTTTGTATTTTTAGTAGAGACAGGGTTTCTCCATGGTGCTCAGGCTGGTTTCGAACTCCCGAGCTCAGGTGATGCGCCCGCCTCAGCCTCCCAAAATGCTGGGATTACAGGCGTGAGCCATCGTGCCCGACCAAACGTACCTATTTCCCCCCCCCCCCCCACCCCAGACGGAGTCTCGCTCTGTCGCCCAAGCTGGAGTGCAGTGGCACGATCTCCGCTCACTCCAAGCTCCGCCTCCCGGGCTCACGCCATTCTGCCTCAGCTTCCCAGTAGCTGGGACTACAGGCACCCGCCACCACGCCTGGCTAATTTTTTGTATTTTTAGTAGAGACGGGGTTTCACCGTGTTAGCCAGGATGGTCTCAATCTCCTGACCCTGTGATCCGCCCGCCTCGGCCTCCCAAAGTGCTGGGATTACAGGGGTGAGCCACTGCGCCCGGCCCAGACGTACCTATTAAAGAGACATCCTGGCTGGGCACAGTGGGTCACGCCTAATCTCAGCACTTTGGGAGGCAGAGGCGGGACAATTGCTTGAGGCCAAGAGTTCGAGACCAGTCTGGGCAACAAAGTAAGACCCCGTCTCTACAAAAAAAATAAAAAATAAAAGGTAGATCCAATTCATTCAAATAGTATTCACTAGCACCTACAATGTTCCGAGCCAGGTGCTGAGTATCATGGGAGAAAAAAAAAAAAAGCCAGAGTCACAGTTCTGGCAGGGCGTGGTGGCTCACGCCTGTAATCCCAACACTTTGGGAGGCCGAGGCCGGTGGATCACCTGAGATCAGGAGTCCGAGACCAGCCTGACCAACATGGTGAAACCCCGTCTCTACAAAATACAAAAAATAGCCGGGTGTGGTGGCGCGCACCTGTAGTCCCAGCTACTCGGGAGGCCGAGGCAAGAGAATAGCTTGAACCCGGGAGGGAGAGGTTGCAGTGGGCAGAGACTGCACCACTGCACTCCAGCCTGGGCAACAAGAGTGAAACTCCGTCTCAAAAAAAAAATAGTAATAATTTTGGGAGGCCTAGGCGGTCGGATCACCTGAAGTCGGGAGTTTGAGACCAGCCTGACCAACATGGAGAAGCCCCGTCTCTACTAATAATACAAAATTGGCCGGGCGTGGTGGTGCACGCCAGTAATTCCAGCTACTCGGGAGGCTGAGGCAGGAGAATCTCTTGAACCCAGGAGGCGGAGGTTGCGGTGAGCCGATATCGCGCCATTGCCCTCCAGCCTGGGCGACAGAGCGAGACTCCGTCTCAAAAAAAACAAAAACCAAAAAACAAAAAACTAAGTACGTCTTTTAATCTATTTCTCCAAAGAAGCTTCTATATTCTACTTTCCAGCCAGCCCCTAGAAACAAGCAGTATACTTCTACCCAGATCTCAACCACACTCTCGCCCAGAAGTTAACTCTGGGGTGAGCAAAGCTGGCCCCCACGTTGTCCTTCCGCAGAACCTTTGCTAGGGTAAACTCCCGGGGCCACCTCCCGCCAACCCCTCCCTGCAGCCCAGCCCCACCCGCGCATCCCCGGGCGTGGCCGAGCACGGCGCCTTTAAGAAGGGGGAGGCGCCCAAGAGGAAAGACAAAGCCCCTGGCCGCGCGCTCACCCTCCCCCTCCGGCGCACCACACGGACAGTGGTGCCCGGATGTCGGTGTCGCCGTCGGTGACAGATGGCGCAGTATCTGTATATGCGAGGGGCTTCTCCGGCTTGACCTCTTTGAGTTCTCGTCCTCTCCATCCCCCGCTGTCCCCCACTTTTAACTCTGCCGTCGGAGGCCCGCACGCCTATCACGGGCGCTTACATAACGTGACCTTTCACCTCTTCAGACTGCCCTCTAGTGCGCTGCAACCCAACTACGCGACAGGGGCAGGGGGGCGGGATCCAGGCGCGGAGCGGCAGCTCCTCCGAGCCAATAGGCTGTGAGCGCTGACCAGCTCTCCGCCTATTGGAGCATTCGCCACCGGCGCCACGGGGGAGCAAGTTAGTGTGTGCGTTGGCCGGGCCGGGGGGAGGAGGGGAATCTCCCGCCATTTTTCAATAATTTCCTCCGGTGCTGCTGAGGAGGAGTCGTGACTGCCGGCCGCGGGGACCCGAAGCGGAGGTCGGCGGGGGGCTGCTGGGAGGCGCGGCGGTGTGCGCGGGAGCTCTGCGCCGTGGCGTTCCGCTCCATGACTGTCGCGCGGCCGCGCCGGCGGTGAGGGAGCCGGAGTTCGCGCCGCCCTCTCACCCCTCCCTTCCCCCACCCCACCCCCGGGCGCCTGGCGCTCGCTCCGGGCCGCGGGGCCTAGTGCTGCGCCGCGGGGTCGGCCCCAGCAGCCGCCAGTCCCCACCGCCGCCGCCGCGATGGCGCCGCTCCTGGGCCGCAAGCCCTTTCCGCTGGTGAAGCCGTTGCCCGGAGAGGAGCCGCTCTTCACCATCCCGCACACTCAGGAGGCCTTCCGCACCCGGGAGTATCCTTTTCAAGCCGCGCGAGCCGGGCTGGGCCGGGCTGGGCCGGGGTAGGGCCTGGGGCTCGCGAGACCAGGTCAGCCGCGCATCCCCCGCCCGGGGCAGCTGTCAGCGCGCCCCGGCCGCTCGCGGGCCTGGAGGCTGAGTCTCAGCCTGCGCCCGCCGATCCTTCCCGGGGATCCGGCGGGGGGCGCGCACCGGCCCTGGAAGGAGAAGGGCCCGCTTCGGCCGCCCCCGGGGCCCCGCACTTTGTCCCGGGGCCTCGCCGGCGAGGAGCGCATCCCCCATACCCATTACCTCCCCCGGGTTGGCTTTAGGCCTTGAGGACCCGAGAGGGAGGAGGAGGCGTGGGGAGGAGGAGCTAGGTTTTCTCCTTTAATTTTTACAAAATTTTTAAAAAAATTTAAATGAAACCTGCAGCTTAAGTTTTGAAATTGTACTCGCGCGGCCTCGTGATGCGGCGTATGCAAGACTCAACTGCGTCTTACCCCGATCTCTGCGGTGATACTTGGCGTTTTTTTCGTCTCCCGAGGGGACTTTAGGCCGGGGTGAACTGACAGGACCCTGGGGCAGAAAACTAGGAATGAGATTCCCCGCTTAGAGGAAAGGGAGGGAAGGAAACTGCCCGTGGAGGAGCTGATGCCTGCCTTCCCTGGGCAGACACGGGTTTGAAATTTTGAAGGTTTAGAAGGAGATTGGTATTTGTTAAAATTAAACAAACAAAAAAAACCAAGACGTGAAGTTTTTATGTTGTATTTTAGGAACATGAAATTGGATGTTTTACAAAGGAAGCATCCTCTCGTCATGACTAAGATTTCTTGCATAAGCATTATCTTTTAGTGAAAAGTTGTGCAGCTTTTATTTGCCTTTTTTTTATGGGTGCCAGAAGAATCGTTTTTGAGGCTTATCTGTAAAAAAAACAAAAACGATTTCGGAATCAAGCATTTCTTTGGTGACTGAAAGCTTTAAGAGTGAAGGCTAATGTGTTATGAGTTTTCTCAGCCCCTTCTGTTCGGAAGGACTTCATTTCTCAGTTTCTTGCTTGCTTCTGTATAGGAGGAAGTGTCTCTGAGAGTTATTTCATTTCTCCCTGATCCTCACTTTAACGCAGTACTTTAGAGGATAATCTCATTCTTGTTGGAGTGCAATTTGTGAGTGTCCCTTTGTGGGGAGTATACACACAAAGGGGCCTGGAAAATCAGTCCATGCTGGAGGAAGGCTCTTGGAGAAATAGAGCTGTAGCATCTTGGAGCTGAAGTGGATCTTGGAGGCGGTCGGGTCCTCGGGCTTGGTTTGCCGAGTTGGCCCAGAGAGTGGAGGTTGACTTGTTGAAGGTCAAATGATGAAAGAGGAGTAGAATCCACCGCTCTTCCTACCTCATCCCTGTAAGTCAATCAACAGAAGAAGGTGGAATGTTACTCCTTCACTTTCAATTAATTTAAATATTACCTCACTTTTTTGTCATTATGGTATAAGGTAAGGCACTTTAAAGTGGAGGGGTGGTAATCTGGTTTTTTTCTTGTCCTGTGAAGACTTGGAATGTTTTGGAGAAGTTCCACTAGCTCTACCAAATACTGCATTATGCCGAAGTACCCCACTTTTTTTTTTTTTTTTTTTTTTTTGAGACGGAGTTTCCCTCTTGTTAACCCAGGCGGCAGTGCAGTGGCACGATCTGGGCTCACTGCCGTCTCCGCCTCCAGGGTTCAGGTGATTCTCCTGCCTCAGCCTCCTGAGTAGCTGGGATTACAGGCGCGTGCCACCACGCCCGGCTAACTTTTTGTGTTTTTAGTAGAGATGGGGTTTTACCATGTTGGCCAGGCTGGTCTCAAACTCCTGACCTCAGGTGATCTGCCCATCTCGGCCTCCCAAAGTACTGGGATTACAGGCGTGAGCCACCGCGCCTGGCCAGTACCCTACTTTTTAATACATTCGAATCGGCAGTGGAGTAGCAACTTGTGAGAATCCGACATGTACTTTTCCAATGTCATTAATGTTTTGAGCCGTTGATGGATGCTCACACTTTCAGATGATACTTTCTCAGGTCTGGTTCTAGCAGAGTATAAGAAACATGCCATAGAGAAAGAGACCATTTCTAAGTATATTTCAGGTACTGAGCTATGTAAAAAATGGTTGTAGGGAGTTAATTTAGGACTGGCAACGCAGGCTTTTTCATATTATTGAATGAATGAAATTGAAATATATATATGAAGAGTTTTGATGGTAACAATTTAAAACTGAAACCGGAAACATTTTAAGTGGTATGTATTTAATAAACATTCTTCATTTTTTAATTTCCCATAACAGCATTTAGAACTGTTTTAACAAAAGAAGTCTTAAAACATATTATATATTGGGGGGAAATTGCTCTTCGGGAATTTCTGCAAGTGGAAGCACTTTGAGGATGGTTTTTAAACAATTGTACTGTATGGTTGGCGGATTGGCATATTTCTTTATTAGGCTATTAGTGGTTTCATAGAGGAGAACAAATATGTGGTTGGGTAACAACTGCCTTTGAAGTAGTATTCCCAGTTCTCAACTTATATTTACAATTATGTTTTTAATGGGACTTGATATTTTAATTTTCTTTTAATACCTACCTTTTGATTGCATGTATCACAGAACTTTGTGTGATATTTTACTGACTTAAAGCTGTATGTTGGTATGTTCTTGGAGTATATTGTGAATCTTCATTAAACTTAGTGGAAGTTGTGAGTAATGCACACATTTAATGACTAGGTGTTATATATTGGTGATTATGTTGATTGTACTGTAGCTTTGTATGGTACTTTACTTCCTAAGGTATTCCCACAGGGAGGACACTAGATCTTGGAAAACATTAACTTTATCAGAATCAGTTCTTGATGTGACACTGACTGTATTTAAGTCAAGATAGGTTTTAGGCAGGAATTGGAGCTACAAGCAGCCTGTTGTAGATGAGTATTTTTGTTGTGTTACTTCAACTGTCATAGTTTCTAAAGCTTAGAAATAACTAGTTCACGACCTTTGTAGCATCATTATGTGAGAATTTATTGAGGGTATGATAATGAGGGGCTTATTCATACTGTTAATCTGGCTCTACACAAGTGTGACTAGAGCATGTTTTTGTTTTGTTTTAAGAGATGGAATCTTGCTGTGTTGCCCAGGCTGGAGTGCAGCAGCTGTTCACAGACGAGGTGGTAGCACAGGGAAGCCTTGAACTGGACTCAAGAGATCCTCCTGCCTCAGCCTCCAGAGTAGCTGGGACTACAGGCACGCACTACTGCGTCTGCCTTAGAGCATGTGTTAAGAGTTGAGTAGCTATAGATGGAGTTAAGTTGTAGTTGTAAGATAGAGTTTTACTGGACATTTGGAATACTGAGCTCTTAACGTTGATTTTTATTTTTATTTTTATTTATTTATTTATTTATTTTTTGAGATGGAGTCTCGCTCTGTCGCCCAGGCTGGAGTGCAGTGGCGCGATCTAGGCTCACTGCAAGCTCCGCCTCCCGGGTTCCCGCCATTTTCCTGCCTGAGCCTCTTGAGTAGCTGGGACTACAGGCGCCCGCCACCACGCCTGGCTAATTTTTTTTTTTTTTTTTTTTTTTTTTTTTTTTTGGTATTTTTAGTAGAGATGGGGTTTCATTGTGTTCGCCAGGATGGTCTTGATCTCCTGACCTTATGATCCGCCCGCCTCGGCCTCCCATAGTGCTGGGATTACAGACGTGAGCCACCGCGCCCAGCCTGATTTTTATACATTCTTTAAAGTAATACGTTATGCCATATTAGACTTGTTTTTAACTTAAAGACAGTCTGGAGTCTTTAAGAGAAAAAATCGAGTAAGAGAGAAAATCGAGTAAAAAGCACATCTTGAGTTGGCTCACTCTTTGCCATCTTCTGACTTAGAGCACTTAGGTTAGTTACAGTTATGCTTGTTTGACTCTATACTTTTCTGGGCCACGTCTTTTCAGGATATCAAGTACTTAATTGAAAGAAACAATCCCTGCAAGACTGAAGAGAACAAAGCAGCAGCATATTGTGATAAGGAGGTAGCTGATGGCAAAGTAGATGCATAATGAGATAGTCTAGGATTCGAAAATATCTTATCTTTTATAGCTTACACAACCTTTGGAGAATTGCTTTGACATTTTGTCTGCAATTATATGTGCAGCAGTTGCTGGAACATAAAAACCTCAATTGGCATTTGCTCTGAGAGGTTATTTGAGAGTGAGTGACTTATTTTGGTAACCTAAAATCTGAAATAGGATTTAGAGGCAGCTGACTCAATATCCTTCTGATGGGCCTTTTTGCCTTTTCATTTTCATTTTTTTTCTTGCTTTCCCTTTTTTTCTTATTTATTTATTTATTGAGACAGGGTCTCACTCTGTTGCCCAGGCTGGAGTGCAGTAATGTGTGATCATGGCTTACTGCAGCCTCCAACTCCCCAGGCTCAAGTGATTTCTTCCCACTCAGCCTGCTGAGTAGCTATAACCATAGGTGCACACCACCACGCCTAATTTTTGTATGTTTTGTAGAGACGAGACGAGGTCTTGCATAGTTGCCCCGGCTGGTCTTGGATTTCTAGCCTCAAGTGATCCTCCCGCTTCAGCCTCCCAAAGTGCTGGAATTACAGGTATGAGCCGCTGTGTGTGGCCTTACTTTCTCTTTTTTTTTTTTTTTTGAGCTGGGTTATTGCTGTGTCGCCCAGACTGGAGTGCAGTGGTGCGATCTTGGTTCACTACAACCTCCACCTCCTGGGTTCAAGCAATTCTCCTGCCTCAGACTCCCGAGCAACTGGGATTACAGGCGCCCACTACCACGCCTGGCTAATTTTTTGTATTTTTAGTAGAGATGGGGTTTTACCACGTTGGCCAGGCTGGTCTCGAACTCCTGACCTCAAGTTGATCCACCGGCCTCAGCCTCCCAAAGTGCTGGGATTACAGGCGTGAGCCACCATGCCCAGCCTTGCTTTCTCTTAATATAATTACCAGAACAGTTACACAAACTTAAAATAGCCGTTGTTAGGGGTTGTAGGAAATTCTTTTACAGTTTTTTTTTTTTTTGAGACAGTCACAGTCTGTTGCCCAGGCTGGAGTGCAATGGTGCAATCTTGGCTCACTGCAACCTCCGCCTCCCAACTTCGAGCAATTCTCCTGCCTCAGCCTCCCAAGTAGCTGGGATTACAGGCGCCTGCCACCATGCCTGGCTATTTTTTGTATTTTTAGTAGTTTCACCATGTTGGCTAGGCTGGTCTCGAATTCCTGACCTCAGTGATCCACCCCCTCGGCCTCCCACAGTGCTGGGATTACAGACGTGAGCCACCGCGTCCGGCCCCACATTTTATAATCAGTTTGACTAGGCAATTAATTTTAAGTTAATACTGTCAGAGGACATTTTCTGAGATGTATACTTTAGGTTTCAGTGCTGTCCAACAAAAGTATAATGTAAGCCATATGTAATTTAAAATTTTGTAGTACTCTCATATTAAAAAAAGAAAAAAATGGTGGGAAAAAAGAAAACAGCTGGATGCGGTGGTGTGCGCCTGTAGTCCCAGCTACTCAGGAGGCCAAAGCTGGAGGATTCCTTAAACCCAGAAGCTTGAGACCAGACAAGGCAATGTAGTGAGACCACCATCTCCAAAAACATAAATAAATAATAAAAAAGAAAACCACATTTTTCTCTTAACTTTTGAGTGGAGTCTCGCTCTGTAGCCCAGGCTGGAGTACAGTGATGCCATCTCGGCTCACTGCACCCTCCACCTCCTGGGTTCAAGTGATTCTCCTGCCTCAGCCTCCCGAGTAGCTGGGACTACAGGCACGTGCACCACACCTGGGTCCTTTTTTGCACTTTTTAAGTAGAAACGGGGTTTCACCGTGTTGGCCAGGCTAGTCTCGAACACCTGGCCTCAAGTGATCCGTTCCCCTCTGCCTCCCAAAGTGCTGGGATTACAGGCGTGAGCCACCACGCCCTTCCACATTTTTCTCATTTTAAGACCAAGGCTGACACCTGGTATGGTTGTTCATGCCAGTAATCCCAGCACTTTGGGAGGCTGAGGCAGGTGAATTGCTTGAGCCCAGGAATTTGAGATCAGCCTGGACAACAGTGAATGAAACCCTGTCTCTACAAAAAAAATAGAAAAATTAGCTGGACATGCTGGCGTTTGCCTGTGGTCCCAATTACTTGGGAGGCTGAGGTAGGAGGATCACTTGAGTCCAGGAGGCAAAGGTTGCAGTGAAGCGAGATGGTGCTATTGCACTCCAGCTTGGGTGACAGAGCAAGACCCTGCTTCAAAAAAAAAAAAAAAAAAAAAGGGAACAAGGCTGGAGGGGCAGACCCTGTGTGTGACATGTCTTGCTTGCTAGTGGCACAAAGAAAGAGCTAGAAGACATCATGACTTTAAGCCTCTTCCGGGAAGTGACATATATTACATCTGCTCACATCTATTGGTCGAAACCAGTCACGGGGTCAAGCTTGATGTTAATGGAGAGGGGAGGTACATTCCTCTTCAGGGACCTTGTAGACAAGCCACATGGCAGTGGGTGGAGATGTAAAAATCCCCTCTTATGGAAAGGAGGTGAATAGTTAGAAACTAATACAATCTATCATATTTGAAGGTTCAATGAATGTTTTCTGGGAAAAGTTATTTTTGAGATCTAAAGGATGATTAGAATTTAGACGAATAATAGAGGACTGTATATTCTTGGCAGAGAAGGTGTGATGAGTTCGTCGTGATTGTGTGAGTTTGGAGGTTCTTTTTTTTTTTTTTTTTTTTGAGACGGATTCTCACTCTGTCATCCAGGGTGGAGTACAGCTGTGTGATCTTGGCTCACTGCAACCTCCGCCTTCCTCATTCAAGCAGTTCTCTGCCTCAGCCTCCCGAGTAGCTGGGATTACAGGCGCCCGCCACCACGCGTGGCTAGTTTTTGTATTTTTAGTAGAGACAGGGTTTCACCATCTTGGCCAGGCTGGTCTTGAACTCCTAACCTCGTGATCCACCCACTTCAGCCTCCCAAAGTGCTGGGATTACAGGCGTGACCCACCATGCCCGGGCTAATCTTTTTTTAGACAGTCTCCCTCTGTTGCTCTCCATCACAGCTCACTGCAACCTCCACCTCCTGGGCTCAAGTGATCCTCCCACCTCAGATCCCTGAGTAGCTGGAACTACAGGCCTGTGCCACCACATTCAACTAATTTTTTTTTTAATAGAGATGGGGTTTTGCTATGTTGCCCAGGCTGCTCTTGAACTCCTGGGCTTGAGCGATGTTCGTGCCTGGGCCTCATAAACTGCCACTATGCAGTTTTTTTTTTTTTTTTTGACACTGAGTTTCACTCTTGTTGCCCAGGCTACAGTGCAATGGCATGATCTCAGCTCACTGCGACCTCCGTCTCCAAGGTTCAAGCAGTTCTCCTGCATCAGCCTCCTGAGTAGCTGGGATTACAGCCGCACGCCACCACGCCTGGCTAATTTTTTGTATTTTTAGTAGAGACGGGGGTTTCACCATGTTGGCCAGGCTGGTCTCGAACTCCTGACCTCAGGTGATCCACCTGCCTTGGCCTCCCAAAATGCCAGGATTATAGGCGTGAGCCACTGTGCCTGGCCGGCCCCTACTTTTTTTTGTTTTGTTTTTTTCTGGCCCCTGCTTTTTAAAGTAACAACTCTAGGTTGAACATCCCAAATCCATAAATCAGAAATGCTCCAAAATCTGAAAGTTTTTGAGCCCCAACATGATCCTCAAAGGAAGAGCTCATTGGAGCATTTTGGATATTTGGATTTGGGATGCTGAACTAGTAAGTATAATGCAAACACTCCAAAATCTGAAAGAAATTCAAAATCCAAAATACTCCTGGTTCTAAGCATTTTGGTTAAGGGATCCTCAACCTATAATAATAAAAACTCACTGTTCTCTCTTTAAGACATATTTGTTAATGTATTTCTCTTACATTCTCTCTGATGACACAGTGAGTTTTTTTTTTTTTTCTTTTAATAGTTTTTTGTAAAGTCGCTATGTTCAGGCTGGTTTTGAACCCCTGGGCTCAAGATCCCCCCACTTTGTCCTCCCAAATGCTGGGATTGCATGTGTAAGCTACCATGCCTGCTGGAGCTTCTTAAATATGGCTAAATAATGTGTTAGAATGTTATCAAGCTTTTTGAAAGCTTAAATAAGTCCACTTACTGATTCCTCCTCTGTCCTTATTTTACTACCCATCCCTTCCACTCCCCTAGTGCAGTAGACAAAAATAAGACAAATCCGTCTTGGGATAATGTCCTATGGAAGCCGTTCCGTTGCTCTTCTCTGGGTATAAGTTTGAAAATTTTTCGGTGATTGGATTTACATAGCTGTATATGGAAGTCTGACTCAGGTTTTTACTCAAACATTCTATATATTTTGTTTAATCACTTAGATATCAGCACCACCCCTGTAAGGAAAATGGATTTATTACTCAGTTTTAGCAGATCTGGGGAAAGATCCACAATGAGCAAAGGTGCTTATACTATTGGATAAAGTTACTATTTTGGATTACCTGTGGGTTTGTTCTTGTTTGCGTTTTTGCTGATCATAACCTTGGAAAACCAAGCATCTATATTTATTAAACATGTGGCTGGGCGTGGTGGCTCACACCTGTAATCCCATAACTTTGGGAGATTGAGGCAGGAGGACTGTTTGAGCCCAGGAGTTCAAGACCAACCTGGGCAATGTGGTGAGACCCTGACTCTGCAAAGATAAAAAATGTAGGTGGGCATGGTGGTGTGCACCTGTAGTCCTAGCTACTCAGGAGGCTGAGGCCCAGGATTGCTTGACCCCAGGAGGTCAAGGCTACAGTGAGCCATGATCCCACCACTGCACTTCAGCCTGGGTGACAGAGTGAGACCCTGTGTCAAAAATAAATACATAAATAGATAAAAATGAGCTAGGTGCTGCAGTGTAAGTCTGTAATCCCAGCTATTCAGGAGGCTAAGGTAGGAGGATCTCTTGAGCTCAGGAGATCCAGGCCAGCCTTGTTTCTAAAAACAAAAATTAGAATATTTGTTTATTTGTTAGATAGTATTGTAGAGGAAACTGTTTAAATACTTTCATTTCAACCACTATAAAATGTGTCACTTGGAATATACAGGTATTGTTCACTAACTTTCTACTTGTGTCAGTTGATTTTCTTACATAGCATCTGTTGCTGTGCTTAAAAGTAAATTAGTTACTTGCCGTTTGAATTTGGAAGTGGCCGGCTGATGGTGAATTCCAGTTGGTTTTGTGTGGAAAGTTGCCATATTTACGCTACCAACTTGATGTTTTTCTTTCCCTCGTCTCCCTCACGAAGACTGTCTAAATGGCTAGTAAATGATCTTCTGAATCTCAGTATTATTGGAGACATCATAGAGACTGGATAAATATTATATCAAAAGTACTTTCCGGAATACTTCTAAGTATTTTATGAAATTTATTTTTTAAACCAGGGTAGCCAATCTTTTGGCCATATTGGAAGAAGAATTGTCTCGGGCCACACATAAAATACACTAACACTAAAAACAGTTGATCAGCTAAAAAAAAAAAAAAAATCACACAAAAAACTCATAATGTTTTAAGAAACTTTATGAACTTGTGTTGGGCTGTGTTCAAAGCCGTCCTGGGCCGCAGGTTGGACAAAGGTTGGACAAGCTTGTAAACCCTAAGAAGTAACATGTTTCCAAGGTGGACTGGAGGGCTGTGGGTAAATGGATCATTAATGTATGCTCAAGGTTATTCCAAACTGCCTGTGAGACTGTGGCCTAGTCACCTCATTTTACTGTAGACTGATTCCTTTTTTTTTTTTTTTTTTTTTTTTTGAGGTGGAGTTTCGCTCTTATCACCCAGGCTGGAGTGCAATGGTGCCATCTCGGCTCACTGCAATGGCCTCCCAGGTTCAAGTGATTCTCCTGCCTCAGCCTCCTGAGTAGCTGGGATTACAGGCATGTGCCACCAAGCCCGGCTAATTTTTTTTTTTTTTTTTTTAGTAGAGATGGGGTTTCTCCATGTTGCTCAGGCTGGTCTCGAACTTCTGACTTCAGGTGATCTGCCTGCCTCGGACTCCCAAAGTGCTGGGATTACAGGCATGAGCCACCACGCCTGGCAGTGGTGGACTGACTCTTAAACTTGTCTGAGTTTTCTGAAAATTTTGCTTACCTTACATTGTTATTTTTTATGACTTGTGTTTTAATGTACCTTTACTTTTTCTTATGAGTTTTTGGTACAGCGTAAGTCTTGTGTAATGAAACTTTGGTGAATTGAAGAAATCACATTTGTACTAAAATATTAATTTTTTTTTGTAAAACATGAAAAACCATTTTTATTATTTTTTATTTTTATTTTTTGTAGAGACGAGGTCTCACCATGTTGCCCAGGCTGGTCTCGAACTCCTGGTCTCAAGTGATTGTCCTGCCGTGGCCTCTCAAAATGCTGAGATTAGAGACGTGATCATCCCAGTCTGTAAATCCCATGCAGGTGCCCAGCCCATGACAATCCATTCTCATTATACTTCAGTCTTAGTCATCTTGCTTTGGGCCCTGATTCCATTTTTTGCATTTTTTAAATTTTTTTTAGTTTTTGAGACGGAGTCGCACTGTCTCCCAGGCTTGAGTGCAGTGGCGTGATCTTGGCTCACTGCAAGCTCCGCCTCCCAGGTTCACGCCATTCTCCTGCCTCAGCCTCCTGAGTAGCTGGGACTACAGGCGCCCACCACCACTCACAGCTAATTTTTTGTATTTTTAGTGGACACGGGGTTTCACCGTGTTAGCCAGGCTGGTCTCGATCTGACCTCATGATCCGCCCGCCTTGGCCTCCCAAGGTGGTGGGATTACAGGCGTGAACCACTGCGCCCGGCCTCCAATTCCATTTTTATCCTCTCATGCTACACATTTTAAAAAGGAGACTAGATTTTGTTCTGTATATAAGTATCTTATGGGTATGGGTTTGTCGTCTCTGTTGCTTGCATATTGTTTTCCTGAACTACTGCCAACAGAGAGTATGAAGCCCGCTTAGAAAGGTACAGTGAGCGCATTTGGACGTGCAAGAGTACTGGAAGCAGTCAGCTAACACACAAGGAAGCCTGGGAGGAAGAACAGGAAGTTGCTGAGCTGTAAGTAATGGAAGTATTGCTCTTTGCCACCATCTTCACATTGTTAGGAAAGGAGGGAATATTAACCCTAAAGCAGTATGTGTATTTAAGTTTATGGGGCACAAATTAGACTATATTACATTAGTGTACTGTATGGGTTTCTGGGTTCCTTTGCCTAATGGCATTTTGCAGTAGCAATATGGAATATTTATTTAGTTATAGGTGCACTTGTTTAGGTATTTACCAGGCCTTTGAGTGTTCCTGCTCCATACTTTGACCTTGTAAGTACTCTGGTAATGTGGTTTATTCTTTTTTGCTTTTTCTTTTTTTGAGACGGAATCTCGCTCTCGCCCAGGCTGGAGTGCAGTGGCACGATCTCGGCTCACTGCAAGCTCCGCCTCCCGGGTTCAAGTGATTCTCCTGCCTCAGCCTCCCAAGTAGCTGGGACTACAGGTGCCCGCCACCAAGCCCGGATAATTTTTTGTAGTTTTAGTAGAGATGGGGTTTCACTATGTTAGCCAGGATGGTCTCAATCTCCTGACCTCGTGATCCTCCCGCCTTGGCCTCCCAAAGTGCTGGGATTACAGGCGTGAGCTACCGCACCTGGCCCTTATTCTTATTTTTATTTTTGAGATGGAGTCTCACTCTGTTGCCCAGGCTGGAATGCAGGGGCACGATTTTGGCCCACTGTAACCTCTATCTCCTGGGTTCAAGCGATTCTCGTGCCTCATCCTCCTGAGTAGCTGGGTCTACAGGCGCTCACCACCACGCCTGGCTAATTTTTGTGTTTTTAGTAGAGATGGGGTTTCACCATGTTAGCCAGGCTGGTCTCGAACTCCTGACCTCAAGCGACCTGCTCATTTTGGCCTCCCAAAGTGCTGGGATTACAGGCGTGAACCACTGCACCCAACCGGGTATGATAATTAAATTTTTTTTTTTTTCTAGTTTAATAAAGTGAAAAGCGTTAAATCATTGCTGTCCTTTTGCAACAGCTCTGGTGTTCAAGTCACGTTTCCAACATGTTAACGCTTCCCGGTTTCCTTTTTTTTAAGAGGCACAGTTTCGCTCTGTTGCCCAGGGTGGAGTGCAGTGGTATGCACATAGCTCCTGGGATCAAGCCAACCTCTTGCCTCAGCCTCTTACGTAGCTGGAACTATAGGTGCATGCCACCTCACCCAGCTAATTATTTTAGTTTTTTATAGAGGCAGGTTCTCACTCTGTTGGCCAGGCTGGTCTCAAACTCCTGGGCTCAAGCAATCCTCCCACCTGTGCCTTTCAAAGTGCTGGGACCCACTGTGTCCAGCAAACTGCATGTTTTTTTTAATCTTTGTATTCCCCATTGCCTTACGTATATTTGCTAAAGCAGTGTTGTTTTGCTGTGAACCTAAAACTCGTAAAATGTTAAGTGTTTTTTTTTTTTTTTTTTTTTTTTGAGACTGAGTCTCTCTCCAGCCCAGGCTGGAGTGCAATGGTGTGATCTTGGCTCACTGCAACCTTCGCTTCCCGTGTTCAAGTGATTCTCCTGCCTCAGCCTCCCGAGTAGCTGGGATTACAGGCATGTGCCACCACGCCCGGCTAATTCTTGTATTTTGAGTAGAGACAGGGTTTCGCCATGTTGGCCAGGCTGGCCTTGAACTCCTGACCTCAGGTGATCTGCCCGCCTTGGCCTCCCATAGTGCTAGGATTACAGGTGTGAGCCACCACGCCCAGCCAAAAGTTAAGTCTTTTTTTTTTTTTTTTTTTTTGAGATGGAATCTCGCTCTGTCGCCCAGGCTGGAGTGCAGTGGTGCGATCTCGGCTCACTGCAAGCTCCGCTTCCTGGGTTCATGCCATTCTCCTGCCTTAGCCTCCCAAGTAGCTGGGACTATAGGCACCAGCCACCATGGCCGGCTAATTTTTTATATTTTTAGTAGGGATGGGGTTTCACCGTGTTAGCCAGGATGGTCTCGATCTCCTGACCTCGTGATCCACCCGCCTCGGCCTCCCAAAGTGTTGGGAATACAGGCGTGAGCCACCGCGCCCTGCCCAAAAGTTAAGTCTTAAAAGAGGTTAGGTGCAGTGGTGCATGCCTGTGGTCCCAGCTACCTGAGAGGTAGGAGGATTGTTCGAGCCCAGGAGGTGGAGGCTAGTGAGCTATGATTGTGCCACTGCACTCCAGCCTTGGTCACAGAGCGATAAATGTTTGAAATGTTTGGAAAAGAAAGAAAGAAATGTTTGAATTGACTTGAATTAAATCTCTGGGTAGGTGTTTCTGTGTTTTCTTGATAACTAATTACATTTATTTAGTTTGAAGGAGGAGTTTCCTGCCTGGTATGAGAAGCTTGTTCTGGAAATGGTTCACCATAACACAGCCTCCTTAGAGAAGTTAGTAGATACTGCTTGGTTGGAGATCATGACCAAATATGCTGTGGGAGAAGAGTGTGACTTCGAGGTGAGTGCCTGTTCGTTTCTGATTTGACTTACCATCACAGTTAGAGCTGTCATCGTAGGTTACAGAACACATTTCTATGTGTGTAAAACTGTGTTATATTTAGTATTATATTTAATGTTAAGTATTAATACTTTACGTTAATACTTGTGTGTTTTCTTGGTTTTGTTTTTTTGAGATGGAGTCTCACTCTGTCGCCAAGGCTGGAGTGCAGTGCGCAATCTTGGCTCACTGCAACCTCATTCTCCCGTGTTCAAGTGATTCTCCCACCTCAGCCTTCTGAGTAGCTGGGACTACAGGTGTGCACCACCACGCCCGGCTAGTTTTTTGTATTTTTGGTAGAGACAGGGTTTCACCATTTTGGCCAGGCTGGTCTCAAACTCCTGACTTCAGATGATCCACCCACCTTGGCCTCCCATCAAGTATTATAAGGACTAAATTTTATTTTTATTTATTTGTTTAGAGACAGGGTTTTGTTCTGTCACAGAGTCTAGAGTGCAGTGGTGCAGTCATAGCTCACTGTATGTAGCCTTAGACTCCCTGGCTTAAGCCGTCCGCCCACCTCAGCCTTCTGAGTAGCTGGGACTGCAGGCATGTGCCATCACTCTTGGCCTTGAACCAAATTTTAGAACCACATTCATCACTGAGAATGTTTTAGTATTGTAATAATTGCAACACTTTGTTGTACTGGTCTGTCCTTTGTCTTTTTCATCCTTTTTTGATAATTCTGTTATTTTGTCTTTTTGGTTTTGATTTTTCTTTTCTTTTTTTATTTTTCGGAGACAGGGTCTTAGTCTGTCACCCATGCTGGAATAGTGCAGTTTCGCGATCTTGGCTCATTGCAACCTCTACCTCCTGGGCTCAAGCGATCCTCTCATGTCACCCTCCATGTAGCTGGGACCACAGGTGTGCGCCACCACGCCTGACTAATTTTTTGTATGTTTTGTAGAGATGGGATTTCACCATGTTGCTCCAGCTGGTCTCTAACTCCTAAACTATTCTCTTGTCTGGGCCTCCCAAAGTGCTGGGATTACAGGCATGAACCACTGCCCAGCCCATGCAATGGCCATGCTAATCTTCTCCATATTATTCCAGTTTCATTATATGTGCTGACAAAGTGAGCACATAATTGTTACTATGTTGAAAAGACTTGCAGGCCGGGCGTGGTGGCTCACACCTGTAATCCCAGCACTCTGGGAGGCTGAGGCAGGTGGATCAGGAGTTCAGGAGATCGAGACCATCCTGGCTAACACGGTGAAACCCCATCTCTACTAAAAATATAAAAAATTAGCCGGCCGTGGTGGTGGGCGCCTGTAGTCCCAGCTACTCGGGAGGCTGAGGCAGGAGAATGGCGTGAATCTGGGAGGCGGAGGTTGCAGTGAGCCAAGATCGTGCCACTGCACTCCAGCCTGGGGGACAGAGCAAGACTCCATCTCAAAAAAAAAAAAAAAAAAAGACTTTAAGACTTTTTTTTTTTTTTTTTTCCTTTGAGGTGGAGTCTCGCTCTTGTCGCCCAGGCTGGAGTGCAATGGCGTGATCTCGGCTCACTGCAACCTGCGCCTCCCTGGTTCAAGTAATTCTCCTGCCTCAGCCTCCTGAGTAGCTGGGACTACAGGCGCCTGCCACCATGCCCTGCTAATTTTTTATTTTTGGTAGAGACGGGTTCTCTCCATGTTGGTCAGGCTGGTCTTGAACTCTTGACCTCGGGTGATATGCCTACTTCAGCCTCCCAGAGTTGGGATTACAGGTGTGAGTCACTGCGCCCGGCCTCAGACATGTTTAATCCAAGTCCTCGCTGTAATGAGAGTTGGACTTTTTCTACTTAAAATTTTTTTTTTTTTTTTTTTTTTAAGATGGAGTCTCGCTCTGTTGCCTAGGCTGGAGTGCAGTGGCATGATCTCAGCTCACTGCAAGATCCGCCTCCCGGGTTCACACCATTCTCCTGCCTCAGCCTCCCGAGTAGCTGGGACTACAGGTGCCCACCACCACGCCCGGCTAATTTTTTTGTATTTTTAATAGAGACGGGGTTTCACTGTGTTAGCCAGGATGGTCTCAATCTCCAGACCTTGTGATCCACCTGTCTCGGCCTCCCAGAGTGCTGGGATTACAGGCATGAGCCAGTGTGCCCGGCCTTATTTGTTTTTTAATTATCCAGTCAAAATAGCTAAAGGATAACTATTACAAAAGTGATACCGAACACTAAAGCAATCCCTATATAATCTTGTAACAGCTGAAAGTAAGATTCAGGAGAAAAAACTAAACAGTTGTTAAATATCTATCTGTATGTACTTGACACTGGGCTAATTGCTTTACATAATGTCTTGCAGAATTTGCATAGAAATCTTGAGGTGGTAGGTAGCCTTGTACATTTAAATGACATGTTGAGGTTGATACATACTAGTTATGAGTGCTTTCAGCCGTTATGTAGCGAAATTGTAATAGTAGTCCGTAGTTCTCAAACTTTGGTGTGATACTTAAGCTACTGAAAATGCGTTCTTGGCTGGGCATGGTGGCTCAGGCCTGTAGTACCAGCGCTTTGGGAGACCAAGGTGGGCAGATCACCTGAGGTCAGGAGTTTGAGACCAGCCTGGCCAACATGGCGATACCCTATCTCTCCAAAAAATACAAAAATTAGCCAGGTATGGTGGTGCATGCCTGTAGTCCCAGCTACTCGGGAGGCTGAAGTGGGAGAATTGCTTGAACTGTTTTTTTTTTTCCCTCTCAGGACAAATGTTTAATTTGCTTCTCCATCATGCGTGAACTGTTCTTCAGCCCATTCCTTGAGAGTTCAGAAGGTCTAGGATAGACCTAACATTTTTCAATTCTCACAATCTGCAGGGTGGTAGTGATGCTGTTACATGAGGTACAACACTTTTAGTAGTACTGGCTTAAACAAGACAGACGTGATTATCTCATGTAGTAAGTCTTAGATAGTTCCAAGTTTGGTATAGAGGCTGAATACTATTGTCAAGGACCTAGACTTTCTCTGTCTTTCTGTTCTGTTCTTCTCAGTGTGTTGAGTTCTGGTCCTTAGCTTTGCTGTCCCTTGAGTTGTGAAAAAATGTGACTGTATTCAGAGTGAGGGAATACTTATCAAAGCAGGCTAAGAAAATCTTTCCAGAAGCGTATCTGGAAAAATCTTTCTTGAAGCATAAAATAGAAAGCTCCACCCTTTATCTTTACACGTTATTGGCTAGACCTTGGCTTACATAACCACCCAGAGCTGCAGCGGGGGCTGAGAAAGAGAGTATCTTCCTTTGTATTTAAGTCTCAAAAGAGACAGGCTGGCAAGAGAGAAGAGGGAGGGAATAGCTTGGTAGCTAGCTCAGCAGCAGTTTGTGCTACAATAGCCAGTACTTGATGGGGCCAAGATTCACACCTGTCTCTCTGGTTTCAAAGTTCTTGTTCTTTCTTTGTTTCAATAATTTACTCTGACTCCTTTCTATCTCCTAGCTAGTTCTTTTTTATTTGTCATGTCTGGCAGTACTAGTGGGGTTTTTGTTTATTTGTTTGTTTTTTATTGAGACAGGGTCTTGCTGTGTCTTCCAGACTGGAGTGCAGTGGTGTGATCATAGCTCACTGCAGCCTCAGCCTCCCAGGCTCAGGCAGTCCTCCCACCTCAGCCTCCCAAGTAGCTGGGACTGTAGACACTCAAAACCATGCCTAGCTAAGTTTTTTTTTCTTTTGAGACAGAGTCTCGCTCTGTCGCCCAGGCTGGAGTCCGGTGGCGCGATCTCGGCTCATTGCAAGCTCTGCCTCCCGGGTTAATACCATTCTCCTGCCTCAGCCTCCCAAGTAGCTGGGACTACAGGCACCTGCCACCACGCCTGGCTGATTTTTTTGTATTTTTAGTAGGGACGGGGTTTCACCGTATTAGCCAGGGTGGTCTCGATCTCCTGACCCCGTGATCTGCCCGCCTCGGCCTCCCAGAGTGCTGGGATTACAGATGTGAGCCACCACGCCTGGCCGCCTAGCTAAGTTTTTTATTTTTTATAGAGAAACGGGGTCTTGCCATGTTGTCCAGGCTGGTTTCAGACTCCTGGACTCGCGTGATGCTCCCACCTTGGCCTGGCAAAATGCTGAGATTACAGGCATGAATCACTGTGGCTGACCATTAGTGGGTTCTAATCACATACTTTATATCAGTCAGTGTCCTGGCAGGAAACAGATGGCATACTCAAATGTAGTTGAATTGAGTTTAATAAAGGGGCTGTTGACAGCAGACAGCAGTCTGATCAGGGTTAAGGAAAACTTAACAAGGAAAGGTTGAGTGCCTCATACCTATCGGCAGTTGGGGAAGACTTTATCATTTCTAAACCCCAAGGAAGCAGAGGGAGGGAGTGGGTACAGGGACTAGAAAAGAGTAGCTGCTGTTGTTGAAGAGTACTATGGTAGTGAGAGAAAACTGTAACTGTAACCATCCTCCTAGGGAGGCATTTGGAAATAAACACCCCAAGGATGCTTTACTTCCATCTCCTGGTTTTCTGCTGATGCTCCCCATGAACTGAACTCACCAGAATCTAGAGGGCAATGGGAGTCTTGGTGGAGGCTGTAAAGGTTAGCCTATTTAAGCATAGAGCCAGGTAGAGAAGGATGGAAATGGAATTGACATGGCAAAACGAAAATATTTTGCACACATCTGCAAGGTGAAAGAAGAAATGTTTGAGGAAAGATGGGCTGAACCCAATGGCTCCTGCCTGTAATCCCAGTACTTTGGGAGGCTGAGGCGGGAGGTTGGCTTGAAGCTAGGAGTTTGAGACCAGCCTGGGCAACATAGGGAGACCCTGTTTCTACAAAAAATAATAAAAATTGGCCGTGCATGGTGGTGCATTTCTGTAGTCCCAGCTACTTGGAAGACAGGCAGGAGGATCGCTTGAACTCAGGAGTTCAAGGCTGCAGTGAGCTATGATCGCACCACTGTACTCCAGCCTGGGCAACATAGCAAGACCCTGTCTCAAAAACAAAAAAATGAGGAAAGGGAAGAGATACTAGGGAAGTATGTATGTCCATAAACATGAAAATATGTTTAAACTCATCAATAATGCAGGAAATCTAATCGAAACCATAGTGAGATAATGTATACACATCAGATTAATAAAAAAACTTGCTGCCAAGTTTTGACAGGAATGTGGAATTGCTTATATTGTAAATAGCACATCTATTTTGGAAAGCACTCGGCATTGCTGAATACAATTGGTTATTATACATACCCTTTGACTAAGGATTTTTGCTTGAGTATTTACCCTCAGTTTTGCCGCAGGAAATCTGTGTAAGTATATTAATAGAATTGTTCATAGTAGTCCAATGAGGAGATAACCCAAGTAGCCATCAGTAGTTGAATGGATAAACAAATTGTTAAGCCACACAATACTCTATAGCAGAAAAAATGTGAACTTGAAAGAAGTCACAGAAGAATACAGTATGATTACATTTATAGAAGGCTCAAAGCAGGCAAAACTAACTCAGAATGTTTGTTATCCCTGTCAGGAGGAGAGGAGAGAGTTGTTTCCACCTGAGCGTAGGCTTACTGGGAGATTCTGAGGTACTGTTAATATTCTTTTCTTTTTTGAGACAGGGTCTGGCTCTGTCGCCTAGGCTGGAGTGCAGAGGCACAACCTTGGCTTACTGCAACCTCCACTTCCCAGGCTCAAGCCATCCTCTCACCTCAATCTCCCAAGTAGCTGGGACTGTAGCTATAATGCCTGGCTAATTGTTTTTTTTTTTTTTTTTTTTCCTCATCCTACAGTCCAAAGGCACTGGCTAATTTTTGTATTTTTTGTAGAGATGGGGTTTCGCCAAGTTGCCAAGGCTGTTCTTGAACTCCTGAGCTCAAGCAGTCCTCCTGCTTTGGCCTCCCAAAGTGTTGGGATTACAGGTGTGAGCCACTGGGTCTGGCCACTATTAATGTTAAGTACTTTAACCTGTATGGTGGGTACACAGGTGTTCATTATTTATAAAAATGTTTTGCACTCTAAGTGTGATTAAAAAAAAAGTAGATATGATGGACATTGGAAGGGTGCCACAAACATTGTCCCAATATAGAGGGGTTATCCCACATATTTATTGATGACCGGCTATGTAGATAGCATGTTTTGGGTGCTGGAAAAACAGTAGTGACCAAAATCCACAGTTGTTTCTGTGTGTTTAGCATTGGTGATGAGGCCAGGTGCGGTGGCTCACACCTGTAATCCCAGCACTTTGGGAGGCCGAGGCAGGCAGATCACGAGGTCAGGAGTTCAAGACCAGCCTGGCCAACATAGTGAAACCCCGTCTCTACTAAAAATACAAAAATTAGCCAGGCATGGTGGCGCGTGCCTGTAGTCCCAGCTACTTGGAAGGCTGAGGCAGGAGAATTGCTTGAACCCAGGAGGTGGAGGTTGTAGTGAGCCAAGATCGCACCACTGCACTCCAGCCTAGGTGACAGAGTGAGATTCCGTCTCCAAAAAAAAAAAAAAAAAAATTCTTGATAAGAACTATGAAAGAAAAGCACAGAGTATTTATTAAAGTTTATAATCAGAGGAATCTAGCTTAGAACCAGAATTGGTGTTGATCCAGTAAAGCTCCTCTGAGGAGGCAACATTTAAGGTGAAGCCTATAGGGTGAGTAGGATATATCCATGGGAGAAGGGGGCATTGAGTATTTCAGGGAGAGAGAACAGGGTGTGTGAAGGCCTTTAGACAAAAGGGAACTTGATGGTCAGGAACGGGGTTTCTCAACGTTGGCATTACAAACTTCAGGACAGATGATTGTAGTAGGTGCTGTCCTGTGCATTGTAGGGTATTTAGCAGCATACCTGGCCTCTATCAACTAGATGCCAATAGCACCCTCTCAGTTGTGAAAATCAGACATTGCCATATGTCTTGGGGAAAGAAAGGAAAAGAGGTATGACAGAATTACCCCTGTACTGTACTGGGAAAACCATTGTACTGGAAGAACAGAGAAAAATCAGTGTGGTTAGACTACAGAAGGAGGGAGGATGGTGGGAATGGTAGTATCAGGTAGCCAAGGGCTAGATCTTGTACAGGTCGTCAAAGGTTAGGTCATGGTTTGAAATCTGTTGTTTTTGTTTTTGTTTGTTTTGTTTTGTTTTGAGGAAGAGTTTCATTCTTGTTACCCAGGCTGGAGTGCAATGGCGCGATCTTGGCTCACCGCAACCTCCGCATCCCAGGTTCAAGCGATTCTCCTGTCTCAGCCTCCCGAGCAGCTGGGATTACAGGCATGCGCCACCACACCCAGCTAATTTTGTATTTTTAGTAGAGATGGGGCTTCTCCATGTTGGTCAGGCTGGTCTCGAACTCCCGACCTCAGGTGATCCGCCTGCCTGGGCCTCCCAAAGCGCTGGGATTACAGGTGTGAGCCACTGCGCCCGGCCTTGAACTCTGTTGTTTTTGGTTTTGGATTTATCATAAGGGTTGCTTTGCAAAAATGGTTTGAACTCTGTTTTTTTTTTTTTTATAAACAGAGTTTTGCTTGTTGCCCAGGCTGGAGTGCAATGGCGCGATCTCGGCTCACTGCAACTTCCACCTCCCGGGTTCAACTGATTCTCCTGCCTCAGCTGCCTGAATAGCTGGGATTACAGGTGCCCGCCACCATGCCCAGCTACTTTTTGTATTTTTAGTAGAGACGAAGTTTCACCATGTTGGACAGGCTGGTCTCAAACTCCTGACTTCAGGTGACCCACCCACTTCAGCCTCCCAAAGTGCTGGGATTACAGGCATGAGCTACTGTGCCCGGCTTGGTTTGAACTCTTAATGAGCATTGGAAAAGCTTTGTAGAGTTTTTTTATTTTTATTTTTATTTTGCGAGATAAGGTCTCGCTGTGTTGCCCAAGCTTGAGTGTGGTGCACAATCATAACTCACTTCATCTTCAACGTCCCAGGCTCAAGTGATCCTCTTACCTCAGCCTCCCTAGTAGCTGGAATCACTGGCATGCACCACATCCTCGCCTGGCAAATTTTTTTTTTGTTTTTTGTAGAGATGAGGTTTCACCATGTTACCCAGGCTGGTCTTGAACTCCTGGGCTCAAGCAGTCCACCCACCTTGGCCTCCCAAAGTGCTGGGACTACAGCCATGAGCCACCATGCCTGGCCAGTGTTTTTGTTTTCTTAACAGTATTTTTTGAAGAGCAGTTTTTAGTTTTGTTGAGGCTGAATAGAAAAGCAAATAAACCTTAAATATATCTATAATTATATTAAACATAAGTAGTCTAAACATTTCAGTTAAAGGGTAGACATTGACCAGGTGTGGTGTGTGCCTGTAGTCCCAGCTACTTAGGAGGCTGAGGCGAGAGAATTGCTTGAGCCCAGAAGTTCAAGGCCAGGCTCGGCAACATAACAAAAGTCTCATTTCTTTAAAACAATAACAGAACAGTAGAAATACTCACTTTGGGCAGAAAAAGCAAGACCAAATGGTATTGCTGTGTATAAGAGAGAAACACATAGAATAAAAGTGAAAGAATGGAAAAATACATGCCATGTTAACATAAGTCAAAAGAAATCTGAAGGGGCTATGTAAGTATCAGAGGATAGATTTCAGATTAAAGAATATAACCAGGGATAAAGAAGTAGCAAGTCATTTTATAATGAAAAAAATGAGTCAGTTTGTCAAGAGGACATAGCAGTGGTTCGCACCCCTCTAATGCCCCAAGATAGGGTCTCACCCTGTCACCCAGGCAGGAGTGTGGTGGCACTGTCATAGCTTACTGCAGCCTCAAAAACCTGGGCTCAAGTGATCTTCCTGCCTCAGCCTCCTCCGTAAAGACTATGGGAATATGCCATCACGCTTGGCTAATTTTATTTTATATTGTAAAGATGGGGTCTCCCTATATTGCCCAGGCTAGCCTCAAATTCCTGGGTCTGGCCAGGCATGGTGGCTCATGCCTGTAATCCTGGCCCTACACAATTGATTTTTGATAGAGGTGGAAAGGTAATTAAGTAGAGAAAGGTGTTATTTCAACAAATGGTTCTGGAACATTTGGATATCCATATACAGTTGATTTCTTTTTTTTTTAAATGTAGGCCAGGCACCGTGGCTCACGCCTGTAATCCCAGCCCTTTGGGAGGCTGAGACAAGCAGATCAGTTGAGGTCAGGAGTTTGAGATCCGCCTGGCCAACATGGTGAAACCTCGTCTCTACTAAAAATACAAAAATTAGCCTGGCACGATGGTGCGTGCCTATAGTCCCAGCTACTCCGGAGGCTGAGGCAGGTTAGAATGGCTTGAACCCAGGAAGCGGAGGTTGCAGTGAGCCGAGATCATGCCACTGCACTTCAGCCTGGGTGACAGAGAGAGACTGTGTCTCAAAAAAAAATAATAATAATAAGTAAATACATACAAAAATGTAAATTCTTGAACTGTATTCACATATTTTAGGCTGGTACAGTGATTGCCCTTTGGCCTTGTATATTGGCATTTTACATGAATCATGAACCTAGATTGTGATCATTTATTTCATTTT
Source organism: Pan paniscus (assembly GCF_029289425.2). Classification (NCBI taxonomy): domain Eukaryota; kingdom Metazoa; phylum Chordata; class Mammalia; order Primates; family Hominidae; genus Pan; species Pan paniscus. The sequence goes on from NC_073255.2 coordinate 91,403,012, forward strand.
TTTAGGCTGTCATATTTCAACCTAGAAGTCTGAGAAAAAAAGTTGAAAACAGTTCATTGTACTTGGATACTTTACTGTTTCAATCACTTTTTGTTAGTTGAGGAGGCATGTATATTGGATGACATATTCTAAACATCTTCAGTTTTCTGGGCGTTTATTATCTCTGATTTTCTCTACTACCTCCTCTATAGGTTGGGAAGGAGAAAATGCTCAAGGTGAAGATTGTGAAGATTCATCCTTTGGAGAAAGTGGATGAAGAGGCCACTGAGAAGAAATCTGATGGTGCCTGTGATTCTCCATCAAGTGACAAAGAGAACTCCAGTCAGATTGCTCAGGACCATCAGAAGAAGGAGACAGTTGTGAAAGAGGATGAAGGAAGGAGAGAGAGTATTAGTATGTTTGATATTAGCTTTCCTTAGTGTTTTATGAGATCCTGTTTATTTTATTATGAACACATCTTTTAGGGTTCTCTAGCAACTAAATGTGTGATTTTTTATGTAGACATGATTTTGTTCATTTATGATTCATAGAACAACTAAAATGTCCACAACATGAAACACTTGAATATCCCTAAATAATTAAGACCATTGAGAAGTCGTTTCCTCTAGTTGCTTAGAAAGCTCTATGCAGGGCTGGGTGCCGTGGCTCATGCCTGTAATCCCAGCACTTTGGGAGGCTGAGGAGGGTGGATCATCTGAGGTCAAGAGTTCGAGACCAGCCTGGTCAACATGGTGAAACCCTGTCTCTACTAAAAATACCAAAATTAGTGGGTTGTGGTGGTGGATGCCTATAATCCCAGCTACTCGGGAAGCTGAGGCAGGAGAATTGCTTGAACCCAGGAAGTGGAGTTTGCAGTGAACTGAGATCGCACCATTGCACTCTAGCCTGTGCCACAAGAGCAGGGCCACAAAAGCAAAACTCCATCTCAAAAAAAAACAAAACAAAACACAAAAGCTGTGTGCACATTGCTAGCTACTCAAGATGGCAAGGAAAGTCTGCTTTCCTTTCGTCTTGAAGTGGAAATGTGTATTTATGTATTAGAGGGTGATCAAGGTAGGAAGAGCAAATTCTAACCCTGATCTTCACATTATAAGCCAATGTGATGGTTTTAGGTACAGCTCACCCTTGAACAACATAGGTTTGAACTTTACAGGTCCACGTATGAATGGAATTTTTCTTTTTCTTTTTTTTATGGCACTTACCCATCTCTCAATATTTTTTCAATGAATGTATTGGAAAATTCTTTGGAGGCTTGTGACAGTTTGAAGAAACTCAGAGACGAACTGAGTAACCTAGAAATATTGTAAAAAAAGAACAAAGAGTTAGGTATGTCATAAATGCATAAAATACATGTAGATACTAGTCTGTTTTATCATTTGCTACCATAAAATATATACAGAAATCTATTATAAAAAGTTAAAATTTATCAAAACTTACACAGACCATACATGGCACCATTCTCAGTCAAGAAAAATATGAAGATTCAGTATTAAATAATAACAATAAAATGAACTGTAGTACATACTATACTACTGTAATCATTTCCTAATGACCTCCTGTTGCTGTTGAAGTGACCTCAGTAATTTTATGTGATGCTAGTTCATCTCTCTAGTAAAGTGCTAATTGTCCTAGTGTCCTTTTTTGGCTTTTCATAGATATGGTCTTGCTCTGTCACCCAGGCTGGAGTGCAGTGGCACGATCATGGCTCACTGCAGCCTCGACATTCCTGGCTGAAGCGATCCTCCCACCTCAGCTTCCCAAGTAGCTGGGACCGTAGGCATGCACCACCACACCCAGCTAATTTTTGTAGTTTTTTTTTTTTTTTTTTTTTTGTAGAGGTCAGTTCTCACGATGTTGTTCAGGCTGGTCTTGTACTCGTGAGTTCAAGCGATCCTCCTGCCTTGACCTCTTTTTTTTGAAACAGGGTCTTACTCTGTTGCCCCGAGGCTGGAGTGGAGTGTTGTGATGACAGCTTAGTGCAGCCTGGACCTCCTTGCGGCCTCGGCCTCATGCTGAATTACAGGCATGACGCACTGTGCCTGGCTGTATACACAGGTTTTTGACTGCGAGAGGAGGAGAGGTCAGAGCCCTAACCCCCATGCTGTTCAAGGGTCAGTTGCACTTTTTTCTCTCCATAATCTGTAATCTAAGTCCCTCTCACACGGGAGCAGGTAAAATCCTGAAACTATGATGTCCTAGGGACCTGGAGACTCTAACAATAATGTTTTTAAATTTGAAGAATTGAGATTTGGCTCACTGGGAAGACCGTTCAGCCTCTGAGGCCTTCATTAATAAAGAATTTGACTGGACTTGATTATTGTTGTCTCCAAAAATGTAGGTGCACCAAGTGTTTGGTGTGTATTGGTCTCCCTCCGCATGAGTATTAGAGGATCAAATGTTAGCTCACTGTTTAACTGGTACAAACTTTGCATTAGAATGTGATGTTGTCTGTCTCCCATTCTATTTTGTGTGTCTAGATGTTTTGGATCTGTGCAGATGGTTTTTGAGGTACTTTCTTAATGTAGTTCGAAGCAAACTTCTGAGAGTGTCATTGTAGTTGGTCCATCCCAAGTTGTTGATACTTCAGTTTTGTTTTCTCCTGTATTGTGAATGCTAACATCTGTATTTTCCAGTTTCCCTCTTCTTTTTGATACTGAAGTTTTGTAATAAGGGCATTACTTGCGATTCCTTGAGGTCGAGAAGTGTTTTGGTTAGGAATATTCTCTCTGCTTTCCGAACATCAGTTTTATTGTGGTCTTACTTCTGCCTCTATATTCCTGAAATAGTTCCTATTAAGTTTACAAGTGTCCTCTTAATTGTCAAAAGCAGAGATTTCTTCTTGGGCTGTGTTTGACTTTTCTGTTATATTTATTAATATTTATTTATTTTTTAACGTTTAAGTTCAAGGGTAGAAGTGCAGGGTTGTTGCATAGGTAAACTTATGTCATAGGGCTTGGTTGCATAGATTAATTATTTCATCACCCAAGTGTTAAGCCTAGTACCCATTAGTTGTTTTTCTTTAAAAGGCCTGAGTGTGTGTTGTTCCCCTCTATGTGTCCATGTGTTCTCATCATTTAGCTCCCACTTACAAGTGAGAACATGCAGTATTTGGTTTTCTGTTCCTGTGTTAGTTTGCAAGAATAATAGCCTCCAGCTTCATTCATGTCGCTGCAAAGGACATGATCTCATTCTTTTTTATGGCTGCATAGTATTCCATGGTGTATGTGTACCACATTTTCTTTCTTGTGTCCATTGTTGGCATTTAGGTTGATTCTGTGTCTTTGCTATTGTGAATAGTGCTGTATCTGTTACATTTAATACTGTTGGTCACTCATATCTCTTAGCTTGATACCACTGTCTCCTAGTGCTCCAGCTATTCCGTTTCTTTACTTCCTTCCTTCCCTGCCATTCCTTTGACTTTTTCCATAGGATTCTATTCTTTGCCTTCTGTTTTTCAGTTTGCATAGTGTAATGTTATATGCTATTCATGGCACAGTTTGAATTCTTAACTGTTTGTAGCCTGGTGATTTCCAAGCCTGGGTCAGACTTTTAACTGTAGACTTGATCTTTGCTTGCCTGTCCTATATGCAATTTATTTATTTATTTATTTATTTTTGAGACGGAGTCTCGCTCTGTCACCCAGGCTGGAGTGCAGTGGCACGATCTTGGCTCACTGCAACCTTCGCCTCATGGGTTCAAGTGGTTCTCCTGCTTCAGCCTCCCCAGTAACTGGGACTATGGGAGCACGCTACCACGACCAGCTAATTTTGTATTTTTAGTAGAGACGGGGTTTCACCGTGCTGGCCAGGCTGGTCTCGAACTCTGGACCTCAGGTGATCTGCCCACCTTGGCCTCCCAAAGTGCTGGAATTACAGGCGTGAGTCACCACGCCTGGCCCCTCCTTTATGCAATTTAGATTCAACATGTGTAAAGCTGAATTGACTTCACTCTTCTTGTATCCCAAGGCAGGTAAACAAGAATTGTTCTCTCATTCTTTTACTTGGCTCACCGTCCATCCACCTAGTGTCTAAGGCAGAAAAGTTAAAATACCTTTAACATTCTCACGTCTAGTTGGTCACGAACTGGAAGAACTTTGACTCTCTTTCCTTCTGTATTACAGTTACATTAGTTCAGATGTTTGTTTATTTTTGAGACAGGGTCTTGCTCTGTTGTCTAGGCTGGAGTGCAGTGGTGTGATCATAGCTCATTGCAGCCTCAACCTCCCAGGCTCAAGTGATCCTCCTGCCTCAGCCTCCTGAGTAGCTGGGACCACACGTGTGCATCACAACACCTAATTTTTTTGTTTGTTTGTTTAGAGACAGGGTCTTACCATGTGGCTAAGGCTTGATTTAAACTCCTGGGCTCAAGCAGTCTCCCCACCTCAGCCTCCCAGAGTTCTGGGATTACCTGTGTGAGCCTGTGTGCCCAGTCTAATTCAGATGTTTAGCATTGTATCTTCCAATTTCCTTATCTTCAGTATCAACTTTCCATTTTATATTCGTCTTCTTTTTTTTTTTTTTTGAGACAGAGTCTCGCTCTGTTGCCCAGGCTGGAGTGCAGTGGCATGATCTCGGCTCACTGCAACCTCCCCCTCCCGGGTTCAAGCAATTCTTCTGCCTCAGCCTCCCGAGTAGCTGGGATTACAGGCACGTGCCACCATGCCCAGCTAATTTTTTCTATTTTTTGTAGAGACAGGGTTTCACCATGCTGGCCAGGCTGGTCTCGAATTCTTGAGCTCAAGTGATCCTTCTGCCTTGGCTCCTCAAAGTGCTGGGATTACAGGCACGAGCCACTGTGATGGGCCCCGTTTTATATTGATCTTTCCAAAATGCACCGTAGTTAGTTACAGCCACAGTCTGTCATTGGTTCTCTAGTGCTAGCAAGACAAATTCTAATCTCTTTAAATGGTATACAAGGCCCTTTCTAATATGGCCCTGGCTTACCTTTTTGAATTTTTTTCACTCTAGTATACATCATATTTAACCACACCTCATTGCTTGCAATCTCTGAACAGGTCATATCGTATTCTCTCTCTCTGTTTTTTTTTTTTTTTTTTTTTTTGGAGACAGGGTTTCACTCTGTCTCTTAGCGTGGAGTGCAGTCGCAAGATCAGGGCTCACTGCAGCCCTGACCTCCCAGGCTCAAGCCATCCTACCCTAGCTGCCCAAGTTGCTGTGACTACAGGCATGTGCCACCACACCTGGCTAATTTTTTGTATTTTTTATAGAGACAGGGTTTCATCATGTTGCCCAGGCTGGTCTCGAACTCCTGGACTCAGGGGATCTGCCTGCCTTGGCCTCCCAAAGTGCTGGGATTACAGGCGTGAACTACCACACCTGGCCCAAGTCATATTCTTACTCATCTTTCTACCTACCTTCCAGACTAAGTTAGGTATTCCTTCTCTGTATTCTCATAGTATTTTTCTTTTCTTTTCTTTTTTTTTTTTTTTTTTTTTTTGAGACGGAGTCTTGCTCTGTTGCCCAGGCTGGAGTGCAATAGCGTGATCTTGGCTCACTGCAACCTCTGCGTCCCGGGTTCAAGTGATTCTCCTACCTCAGCCTCCCGAGTAGCTGGGATTATAGGGATGCACCACCAAGCCCGGCTAATTTTGTATTTTTAGTAGAGATGGAGTTTCTCCATGTTGGTCAGGCTGGTCTCGAACTCCCGACCTCAGGTGATCCGCCCGCCTCAGCCTCCCAAAGTGCTGGGATTACAGGCGTGAGCCACCACGCCCGGCCTCTCATAGTGTTTTTCTTTACCAACTTCTATTACACTGTTTACTACATTGTAGTTATTTATAGTACATTGTAGTTATTTACTTGCTGACTCTCCTCATAGACTTTAGCTCCTTAAAGTTAAGGACATTATGATTCATTTTTGTACTGCATCACCCAGTGCCTAGTGAAGAGCAGACGTTCAGTTAAGACTTGTTAATGAATGAATGAAAAGGATTAAAATAATTACGTTTTTCACTAATTTTCTATGATTTGACTAGATGACAGAGCACGTAGATCGCCACGAAAACTTCCTACTTCATTAAAAAAAGGAGAAAGGAAATGGGCTCCTCCAAAATTTCTGCCTCACAAATATGATGTGAAACTACAAAATGAAGATAAGGTTAGTTGACACGTTACTTTTTACATGTGATAGATGTTCTTTAAGAAAATATCATAGGGTTGCTTTTGTTGGAGAAAATGTGCTGAAGAAAAATGTAAATGAATGTACAGCAGATTCTGAGTGGTTTTGTAGTTACAGTAATTAATGACTTCAAGTTAATGTAAATTATATTTTCTTTCCTAGAAGATACCATGCTTTTCCTCTTTTTTATAGGAATTACTAGAGTGTAAGTAATTTACATTTGAGCTTGAAATTCAGTTTGAAAATTAAGAATCTGTTCCCAGCAGTTATGGACTTTCCAAGGAAATCACTCTTCCCAGTTAAAAGTAGAGCAGTCAGGCCGGGCCCGGTGGCTCACGCCTGTAATCCCAGTACTTTGGGAGGCCGAGGTGGGCGGATCATGAGGTCAGGAGATCGAGACCATCCCGGCTAACATGGTGAAACCACATCTCTACTAAAAATACAAAAAATTAGCCAGGCGTGGTGGCGGGCACATGTAGTCCCAGCTACTCAGGAGGCTGAGGCAGGAGAATGGCATGAACCTGGGAGGCAGAGCTTGCAGTGAGTGGAGATCACGCCACTGCACTCCAGCCTGGGCGATAGAGCAAGATGCCTTCTCAAAAAACAAAACAAAACAAAATTAGCCAGGTGTGGTGGCGCGCGTCTATAATCCCAGCTACTCAGGAGGCTGAGGCAGGAGACTCGCTTGAACCTGGGAGGCGAAGGTTGCAGTGAGTTGAGATTGCGCCCCTGCACTCCAGCCTGGGCAACAGAGAGCGAGACTCCGTCTCAAAAAAAAAAAAAAAAAAGCGTTTTGCTGATTGGAACTAAGATTCTAAGAAATATGGAATGTTACTTTTCAGGTATTCCTACACCACCTGTATGTGCAGAATCTTAGGTGGATTAGGAGACTGGGTGTGGAAGGCAATGCACATTTGTCTTCAGGTATAACCATTTTACAGAAGAAACAGCTAAGACCTGAGAAGTTTAATAACTGTCAAAATTCTTGATTCAGTAAATGAAAATGGGAAGGATTGTAACCCAAATCTTTTGCTTCTTTATTTACATTGTTTTGTTCCTGCCTCAGAATGCTGACAAGTCCGATTCCATTCTGACTGTTGGTGTTATGGTTCGTGATCAGAAGCCTTGGCTGGGTTGTTAGGATTTTTTTTTTCTTTTCTTTTCTTTTTTTGAGATGGAGTTTTGCTCTTGTTGCCCAGGCTGGAGTGCAATGGCGCAATCTCGGCTCACTGCATCCTCTGCCTCCTGGGTTCAAGTGATTCTCCAGCCTCAGCCTCCCAAGTAGCTAGGATTACAGACATGCATCACCATGCCTGACTAATTTTGTGTTTTTTGTAGAGACAGAGTTTCACCACGTTGGTCAGGCTGATCTCGAACTCCTGACCTCAGGTGGTCTACCACCCCTTGGCCTCCCAAAGTGCTGGGATTACAAGCGTGATCCACCACGCCTGGCCTAGGTGGTTGTTTTGTTTTTTTGTCTTTTTTGAGACGGAGTCTTGTTCTGTCGCTTAGGCGGGAGTACAATGGCACGGTCTCGGCTCACTGCAGCCTCTGCCTCTCGGATTCAAGCGATTCTCCTGCCTCAGCCTCACAAGTAGCTGGGATTACAGGTGCCCGCCACCGTGCCCGGCTAAGTTTTGTATTTTTAGTAGATACGGGATTTCACTATGTTGGCCAGGCTGGTCTTGAACTCCTGACCTTGTGATCCGCCTGCCTCGGCTTCCCAAAGTACTGGGATTACAGGCATGAGCCACTGCACCTGGCCAGGATTTTTTTATATTTGAATATTGGATATTGTTAAATACAATTTTTCACAGAGTTTCTTCTCATTCAGCAAGGTAGCTGATTAAGACATGCCTAGTTTTAGGCCGGTGGCTCATGCCTGTAATCCCAGCACTTTGGGAGGCCGAGGCAGGCGGATCACCTGAGCTCGGGAGTTCGAGACCAGCCTGACCAACATGGAGAAACCCCATCTCTACTAAAAATACAAAATTAGCCGGGCGTGGTGGCACATGCCTGTAATCCCAGCTACTAGGGAGGCTGAGGCAGGAGAATAGCTTGAACCAGGGAGGCGGAGGTTGCAGTGAGCAGAGATTGCGCCATTGCACTCCAGCCTGGGCAACAAGAGTGAAACTCCATCTCAAAAAAAAAAAAAAAATGCTTAGTTTTAACCACTTCCCTAAGTATCACTTGTATTCTTATTGATGAGTATAAGTATTTTGTTCACAAATAGTAAGTATTGGTTACAGGAAGAAAGAAAATGCAAATAAGAAAGAGATAGTATCTGATGTCATGCTCAGAGATAATTGGTAAATATAGATTTAGTGAATGGTAGGTAGCTCCTAAGTGACTTTTTAAAAAAAATTTTTTTGTATTCCTTCCTTCTCTGTTTCCTGCTATTAAGTGACTTTTAAAAGTAGAACTATTCTGTTTATATTATTTTATAACTTAATTTTTTCATTTATAGTGTGCTAAACATCTGTAATGTCATTAAATTTTCTTCCAAAACAGTGTTCTCAGATTTTAATGTGTGTGATAGTCACCAGGGGAGGTGATTAGATATGTTGATTCCTAACCTCTACTGCCAGAGAGTCATAAGATTCATTAAGTGTGTGGTGAGGCCCAAACATCTGCATTTTAATAGTACCCTAGATGATTCTGATGAATTTTTCTGGATTGAGAAAGTTTTTTCATAGGACTGCAGTGTCCATTATATGTACATAGTTTCATTTAACAAATCCCTTATTGGTGTACCTTTAGGTAATAACTCTCAACCCGTTCCTCACTTTTTTGCTATTACAAGCATTTGATAACAGCTTTGTCCATTTACTTCCTAAGATAAATTCTTAACGAGAGGAATTGCTGAAAGGGTATATATATTTTTAGAAAACTTTGATACATATTGACATACTGCCTAAGGATATTTTTAAATTGACATTCTGTCTCTGAAAATTATTCTCCGTTTTCTCTCTCTCAGATAGGGTCTCACTCTGTTGCCCAGGCTAGAGTGCATTGGTGTGACCATAGCTCACTATAGCTTCGAACTCCTGGGTTCAAGTAATTCCCTTGCTTCAGCCTCCCAAATAGCTAGGACTATTGGCGTATTTTGATTTTTGTACACAGAGGGTCTTGTTATATTGCCCAGGTCGATCTCTAACTCCTGGCCTCAAACAATCTTTATACCTTGGCCTCCTGAGTTGATGAGATTACAGGTGTAAGAAACCATCCCTGGCCTATATATTTTTCTTTCTAATTTGTAGCCCTGTTGATATAGATGGAATTTTGATTTTTCTGGAGAGAACGTATATTGCTTGTTCTCATTTGGGTAATTACTTTTTACCCCAGTGGTGAGTTATTTGTTTCTTTTTAACCTAGATCATCAGTAACGTGCCAGCAGACAGCTTGATTCGTACAGAGCGCCCACCAAATAAGGAGATAGTTCGATACTTTATACGGCATAATGCATTACGAGCTGGTACTGGTGAAAATGCACCTTGGGTCGTAGAAGATGAATTGGTGAAGAAATACTCTCTGCCCAGCAAGTTCAGTGACTTTTTACTTGATCCATACAAGGTAAGGTCACTGTTAATTTTTGGACAGCAGGATAAAGCATCATTATTTCTCTGATGGCTCCAGTATATTTATATTTATAGCAGGTTTTGAACTCTAACATCAGATAATGAATTAAAAATTTTTCAGGTATATCTGTTACATACAGGTTGTTATGTGAGGTTGGTAGGGGAGAGGCCACATTTAATATCTTCCCCAGTTCAATTTATTTTTTATTATGCTAGCATAATTTTAAAAGTCTATATACATGTGCTTTTGTGCCTCAGACCCTTTTTGGAATGAGGTATGGTATAAATATAAAAAGTATTTTGTTAACCAGTTACTAAGAATGAAAACTGATTTTGCATGTCGGACAAGATGATCACATACAGTGGCAGCCTTGAAAAGAACCTGGAATGAGGAGCAGTGTGTGTGATAGATTAGTGGAAAACCTAGTATTTTCCTCTTGAAGAGTAAGTTTTTTTTTTTTTTTTTTTTTGAGATGGAGTCTCGCTCTGTCACCCAGGCTGGAGTGCAGTAGTGCGATCTCGGCTCACTGCAACCTCCTTCTCCTTCTTCTCAGCCTCCTGAGTAGCTGGGATTACAGGCACGTGCCACCACACCTGGCTAATTTTTCTATTTTTAGTAGAGATGGGGTTTTGCCATGTTGGCCAGGCTGGTCTTGAGCTCCTGACCTCAAGTGATCCGCCTGCCTCGGCCTCCCAAAGTGCTGGGATTACAGATGTGAGCCACCATGCCTGGCCGAGAAGGAGTAATTTTTAAAATCATCACTTTTGATTTTCCAAATATTTTTATGAAGTTATATTGTACATATATATATTTCATTTTACAGATGGGGAATCTGAGGCCTAGTCTAATCAGAACCAACAGAAAGTGATGACAAGACTTAAGACACTGGCCTAGGATTTCTGATTTTCTTTTCCATTTCAAGCTTTACCTGTTAAGGTGTTTTTTTAATGTAGGTTTTGAAAGTACTTAATGCTTCTTTCATTGGTAAATGTAACGCAGCATACTGGCTGATAATTTTCATCTTGGTCTCTGGGCCAGCGTAGAACCAGAAAAGGGCTCTTGATCCATTAAAACCAGGTCACATTTCCAGGATTTCTTTTTTTCCCATTTCATTTAATTATGAAAATATAAAGACATCTGAAGTCATAACAACTAAATTTGCTCAATTATCTTAAGTTGATTATGGTGACAAAAGCATATTGGAAAATAATTTTATTTCTCCAAAACATTAGTAAAGACCTCCAGTCATGGTTTTAGCACTTAGCAGATTTTCTTATTCTAGACCAGCAAGATAAGTGGTGTCTCCTGTTATGCTCTTTAAATTATTATTATTTGCTTAAAAGGAAAAATTTAGAAAGTAATTGGCTTTTTCTAGATCAGGACTAAATTTTCCATGGAACTATAATTTTTTCTCAGATGTTTGTTTTTGTTTGTTGAGGAGAAATTTGAGTTCACTGTCATTTTGTTGCCACAGAGTTTGGAACCATGATTCAGCTTTCTGTGGTCTTCACATGAGATTCCTATCTTCACTATATGAGAACTCCATGAAACCATCTCTAAATGGGTTTTAGACTAATTCTTGGATTACTTGAGTCCTTAATATTTTCCTCTTTTCTAATCTTACAGCTCTGTTTTATGTATTTTAGTTTAGTGATTCAAGTATGTGAATAATGTGAAAGACTCTTTTTATGGGTAAAAGATTTTTTGAGTTTCCTAAGACATAAAAGCTGATCCACACTTATTTCTTACTTTAGAGACAGGGTCTTGCTCTGTTACCCAGGCTGGAGTGCAGTGGGACAATCACAGTTCACTGTAGCCTGAAATTTCTGGGCTCAAGTGAACCTCCTCCCTCTGTCTCACTAGTAGCTGGGGACTACAGGCACATACCACCACGCCCAGCTGATCCACAATTTTTGTAGGAGAGAGAGACTAGAACTCCAGGAACTTAAAACCTGAAAGGCAATTTCTGAAGAAATAAGCTTCTCCCAGAATTTCTAGTGGGGGCTTAACTTACTAATGTTATGAAATTTGGCTATAATTTAGGTTAAGACTAGGAAATGGAAGCTTGCTTAAAGTGCTGGAAGATGGCAGTGATTTTACTCAGAAAACTTAAGACTCATGTAAAATACTGGTCTACAAAGTTAAAGGCATATACTCAGGTTTATTATTTGTTTTCCCTACCTTAAACAATAATTTCTTATTTCCTAATACTATTTGACATGTCACTGATTGTTTTCTGTATATAAGCTGTGTTTTTCCTATTTATAAAATTAGGACTTTGGCTTCTCAGCCAGGGCAAAACATAGTAACACAGATGATAAGTAGAACCTAAAACATTGCTTTGTTTTCTTTCTTTTTCTAGAAGAAATTTAATCTGTTGAGGATTAAAGTTGATCACATAGGACCCATCCATCCAAAGGCATGGGATGTTTTCTCTCTCTGTATACTCTTTGGTTTTTGTAGAATGTAATGTTCTGTCAGGCTCTGAGTACATTTACTGTAGAGTGAGACCAGGTGTAAAGAGAGTGAGTTCTGAGCAATAGTTTTAGCAGGCCAGGCGCAGTGGCTCACGCCTGTAATCCCAGCACTTTGGGAGGCCGAGTTGGGCGGATCATGAGGTCAGGAGATCGAGACCATCCTGGCTGACATGGTGAAACCCCGTCTCTACTAAAAATACAAAAAATTAGCCGGGCGTGGTGGCGGGCACCTGTAGTCCCAGCTACTCGGGAGGCTGAGGCAGGAGAATGGCATGAACCTGGGAGGCTGAGCTTGTAGTGAGCCGAGATCACGCCACTGCACTCCAGCCTGGGCAACAAAGTGAGACTCTGTCTCAAATAAATAAATAAATAAAATAGTTTTACCAAAGGACCCATAGTGAGGGCTTACGTGGGAGAGAGGAAAATTATGTAAAGATACAGGAATTTTGGATTGTTACCTGAGTACCTAATATGATGATGAGGGTGTGTTTGTGGTTTTCTAAAATCTTTGTAGAATATAAATTACTTGAGAATAAGAACTTCCTTGCTTATTTTATATCTTGTAACGTTTAGCATAGTATGTTGCATATAATAAGTAACTGGCTATTCATTTCTTGAAGAAGTTCCATTTGTTGGAGAAAAATGCCACTGACATTCGGGCTTTAGGGGCAGCATAATTTTTTGTAGGCCCAATGACTTGGAGGAATGATTTACAAGGCAATTGGGTGATAACTGTCATCTAAGATGAAATCTCTAGCTCATTTTCCTCTTGTAATACATTGCAGCCCTATTTTGTTAGTCTCTCCATCACGTTTGAGCTCTTATTTTAGACTGATAAATCCTAGTAGGGAAGCCTTTGGATTAGAGATGTAAGAAGAAAATAACACTTTAAGGCATTTGGAATCCTGCATGAATTTATCCTTGTTCTTAACACATTTTAATATTTTATTAAATAATTTTATACAGAATTGACAAAACACTACCAAATTTCTGTGTACTCTTTAATTAGATTTCCTCAGATGTTAACATTTATCATATTTGTTTATCATTCTCTCTTTTTTTTTTTTTTTTTTTTTTTTGAGGTAGGCCTTATGCTGTCTCCCAGGTTAGAGAGCAGTGGAATGATCATAGCTCACTGTAACCTGGAACTTCTGGCTCAAGCAGTCCTCCACCTCATGCTTCTGACTAGCTAGGATTACCGGTGCTCACCACCATGCCCAACTGATTTTTGTGTTTTTTATTTTTTGTAAAGATGGAATCTCACTCTTGCCCATGCTGGTCTTGAGCTCCTGGTCTCAAGTGATCCTCCTGCCTCAGCCTCCCAAAGTGTTGGGATTACAGGCGTGAGCCACTGCATCTGGCCTAATCTGCTGTCTATATACACATGAATTATTTTTTCCTGAGCCAAGTAATTTTCCAGACAGGATGCCCTTTTACAGAATACTGGAATATGAATTTCTTAAAAACATTGATATTTGCTAGCTCACACCTGTGTAATTCTAGCACTTTGGGAGGCTGAGGTGGGAGGATCACTTGAGTCTAGGAGTTCAGGACCTTCTTGGGCAACATGGCGAGATTCCATCTCTACAAAACAAAACAAAAAAATCAAGGATATTTTCCAACATAACTACAGTACAGTTATCAAAATCAGGAAGTTAACATTGAAATAACTCTATTATCTAATCTATAGTTTTTACTCACATTTTCCCAGTTCTTCAGTAATCTTTTAACCAAAAAAACAATTTTGTTTTGCTTTAATAGGATCCATTGTGCTACCATGTGTCACATGTTCACATTTACTTGTCTCTTTGGTCTCTTCTAATCTGGGACAGTCCCTCAGCTTTTCTTTGTCTTTCAAAACCTTGACGTTTTGAAATAATAGAACCCGGTTATTTTGTAGAATGCTCTTTGATTTTGGTTTATTTCTTCATGATTAGATTCAGGTTATGAATAATTGGACATTAAGAATTGATGTATTCTTAGTGCATCATTTAAGAAGGCAGTGACATAATTTTGTCCATTACTCATAGTATTACATATTTTATTTATTTTTTTATTTTTTGAGACAGGATCTTGCTCTACCCAGGCTGGAGGTGCAGCGGTGTGACCATAGCTCACTGCAGTCTTGACCTCTGGGCTCAAGCAATCCGCCTACCTTAGCCTCCTGAGTAGCCAAGACCACAGGTGTGCACCATGAAGCCCAGCTAATTTTTATTTTTAATTTGTTGAAGAGACAGGGTCTCACCATGTTACCCAGACTGGTCTCAAACTCCTGGGCTCAAGCAATCCTTCCCCGCCTCGACCCCTGAAGTGTTGGGATTACAGGTGTGAGCTATCATGCCTGGCTGATCTATCTATCTATATCTGTCTGTCTGTCTGTCTGTCTATCTATCTACCTACCTATCTACCTCCCTCCGTCCCTCCCTTCCTTCCTTTGACAGAGTCTCGCTCTGTCGCCAGGCTGGAGTGCAGTGGTGCAGTCTTTGCTGACTGCAACCTCTGCCTCCTGGGCTCCAGCGATTCTCCTGCCTCAGCCTCCCAAGTAGCTGGGACTACAGGCACCCACCCACCACCATGCCTGGCTAATTTTTCTATTTTTGGTAGACATGGGGTTTCACCATGTTGGCCAGGATGGTCCCAATCCCTGGACCTTGTGATCCACCAGCCTCGGCCTCCCAAAGTGCTGGGATTACAGGCATGAGCCACCACACCCGGCCTGATTTTTCTTTAAAGTCTCGCTCTTAAAGTTTGTTTGTTGTGTATGGCTGGGCGTAGTGGCTCTTGCTTGTAATTTCAGCAGTGTGGGGGGCTGAGGTGGGAGGATTGCTTGAGCCCATGAGTTTGAGACCAGCCTGGGTAACATGGCGAGACCCTGTTTCTACATACACAAAAAATTAACTGGGTGTGGTGGCGTGTGCCTCTAGTCCAAGCTACTTTGGAGATGGAGGCAGGGTGATCCCTTGAGCCCAGGAGGTCAAGGTTGCAGTGAGCTGTGATCATGCCACTGCACTCCAGCCTGTGTGACAGACAGAGTGAGACCCTGTTTTGGGGGGAGGAAAAAAAACGTTTGTGAGTTAGGGGTTAGAACAGAAGTACTTTAAAAGGTAAATTATATTGTTGAAGGAAGGGTTGCTAGAAGAAAAAAAAAAAGAAAAGTAAGTTATATTATTTTGAGAACACTTTAAATATATTTTATAGTAACAAATTTTGCAAACTTGCTAATAAAGGCATGTGGAAATTGAGAAAAGCCCACTATTTGAGTGTTGTCCTCAGAGTTCTAACATGTTGCCCTGGGTGAATGAGAACAGTGAGATAAGAATCAATATGGATTGCCAAGGTTTGCTAATTCAGGGTTTTGCTGCCTAGATTATATTGCTTATTATTAAGTTGTGTGCAGCATCTGAATGAGCTGCTACAAGTAATTTCTTTAATTTTTATCCTTTTTTTAATCAAGAAACAGGAGTTGCAGACAGATATTTGTGGTTGTGGTGAGTTTCAAGTGACAGGAACAAATGTAAAATTGTGGACGCTGTCTTTTTCTTTCAACCTTCCATGTTGCCGAGACAGTCATAAATATTTTTTTCTGTTTAGCAATTAGGAAGGGCCTTTGGCAAAAATTATACTGCTGGTAATCCAGGTGTCCTTTCTTCTCCCTCCCCATCCGCTAGTCTGGTAGATTAACTGTGCTGAGTGGGGGATAGGGAGCACTGTTAGCACATAAGTGGTTTTATACTTTTTCAGATCCCCCTGAGTCCAGCCATGCCGGCTCCCATTTGGCTGTGACTGCCCAGCATGCCCCATGCTGAGATGATCCAGTTACTGAAGGACTGCTCACGTGGGGAGCCGGCCTATTGGGAGGGGGTTGGGTGAGTTCATTTCTTTCATTTTTAAGAAAAAAACAAACAAAAACATGGTGTGGCTTGGCACAAAAACACACCTTACGAATAAAAATGGGTTGCTAGACCCTCATGGCTAAGCCATCCCACCATTTTCTTGTATCATTTCTTCATACTACTATGCTTCTAAGTGGAAGAAGTTTAAAGAACCTCATGTAAAATGTGAGTGATTTTTCTTTTAAAATAGAACTATAATCAGTAAATAAAGAAGTGTCCCAGTTATTGTAACAGACCCTATTAAAACATACCTATTTAAAATACTAAAAATGAAACAGTCTCCTTTTTAGCGATAAATTTCATTTTAGGATGACTTTAAATATATAATCTGTTGTTCTGAGCATTAGAAAAAATGTCCGCCTGTATGTGTGTACTCTGAAGATTTTCCAAGGCTGACTGAAGAAGGTTGTTAACTTTTTGGGGACACACATTTGTTCTTATTTCCTGCCAGGGTAGTAATGGGTCTTGCTCTGCAATTTGGATGGTCTCTGCCATATTCTCTTTGGAGTACTGATAGTATTACTGTGCATGAAGAGATTGGAGTCTTAAAGAAGTTATCTTGGCTTATTCTTCCTAGCATTTTGAAATACAGTTCTGGGAAACTAGAATGAGGAAATTATGCATCTAGGGAAAGTAATCCCGGAGTCATGGATAGGGTTTATATGTTGTAAAGCTATAAATCCTCTTTGTCAGCCCATTCTAAGGATGGTTATTGGAGATTGGGGAACAACACATTCCAGTTTCTTTTTGTTTGTTTGTTTGTTTTTTTGAGACAGAGTCTCGCTCTTTCTCCCAGGCCAGAGTGCAGTGGCGGGATCTCGGCTCACTGCAAGCTCCGCCTCCCGGGTTCACGCCATTCTCCTGCCTCAGCCTCCGGAGTAACTGGGACTACAGGCGCCCGCCACCGCGCCCGGCTAATTTTTTTTGTATTTTTAGTAGAGACGGTGTTTCACTGTGTTAGCCAGGATGGTCTCCATCTCTTGACCTCGTGATCTGCCCGCCTCAGCCTCCCAAAGTGCTGGGATTACAGGCGTGAGCCACCCCGCCCGGCAACACATTACAGTTTTAATCAGGCAACAAAAAGGGCAGAGGAACAATAACCTGCAGTTGCCTGGAACTCTTCAAAGGCCAATTGGCCTTTGAAGTTAGATAGCTTAGCCAAAAGAGGGATTTGTTAAGTATATCCTACTCAGTGTAGGCCATATTTTTTTCCTCTGCGTGTAGCCATGGTTCTGTGGGCTCGTTTCTCTCATTGTATCTTTAATGTTTAAATCTTTTTTTTTTTTTTTTTTTTTTTGAGATGGAGTCGCTCGCTCTGTTCCCCAGGCTGGAGTGCAGTGGCGCCATCTCGGCTCACTGCTAGCTCCACCTCCCGGGTTCAGGCCATTCTCCTGCCTCAGCCTCCCGAGTAGCTGGGACTACAGGCGCCCGCCACCGCACCTGGCTAAATTTTTTTGTATTTTTACTAGAGATGGGGTTTCACTGTGGTCGCAATCTCCTGACCTCATGATCCTCCTGCCTCGGCCTCCCAGAGTGCTGGGATTACAGGCGTGAACCACCATGCCCAGCCCCTAATGTTTAAATCTTAATTGGGGTCTGGCTGGGTGGCTCATGCCTGTAATCCCAGCACTTTGGGAGGCGGAGGTGGGCGGATCACCTGTTTGAGTTTGAGACCAGGCTGGCCAACATGGTGAAACCCTGTCTCTACTAAAAATACAAAAGTTAGCCAGGTATGGTGGCGCACACCTGTAATCACAGATACTTGGGAGGCTGAGGCAGGAGAGTCGCTTGAGCCTGGGAGGTGGAGGTTGCAGTGAGCCAGGATTGTGCCACTTCAGTCTGGACTGGGAGACAGAGCGAGACTCCATCTCAAAAATAAAAAATAAAAAAAAATTTAAATGGCTTTATAGTACAGCTTATTTAATTTTACTAAACCTATTTGCTTTTCTCCTAACAAGAGCATAGGTGTTTTACTGTGTGATCCCTGGGATTTATCTCACCTTAGCCATTTCCCCGTACCCTTTTTTAAGGGGCTCATAATTTCGTTATTCAGTAATCCTTAGCTGTTTTCTTGCCTGTAGTCTCATCTCAAACTAGCCTAACCTATTTGTCTTTAGACTTCTTCTTTCCATGTTGCTCTTTTCTGGTTAGTCCCTTCTGTTGAAAAACTGGATGTTCATATCTGTGAGTGCCATTGATGTACTTAGCTGATTTTGGTAATAAAAATCAAGTATTCTAGAGTTGATCTAGTCTTTTCCCTAATCACATAAAGCAACAGTTTTCTTCTGAAATGGGCTGTATTTTGGATTACTTGACTTGGTTATTTCAATTAGTTTGCATTTTAGCTACCAGGCATTTTTCTTCGTAATTATCTTTTTTAAAGCATTCCACTCAAAGAGTTTGGTTTTTCTTTTTTTCAATACACATTTAAAAAGAGAAGCAGTGGTATCATGACAAATGGACCGGACTGTAACCTGTTAACTGATTGTATATGATGGAGATGAGGCATGGGAGGTATGAGGAGATGAGATGTGTATCAGGAGAGTGGGAACATGAGTGGACTAAAGGAACATACTGTGTTTGCTAGGTGATGTGGAGGACCCGTTTGAGGTGCCTGGCAATGAATTTAAAGTGAGACTACTCACTTTTTTTTTTTTTTTTTGAGGCAGAGTCTTGCTCCATCACCCAAGCTGGAGTGCAGTGGCGTGATCTCGGCTCACTGTAAGCTCCACCTTGCGGGTTCACGCCTCAGTCTCCCAAGTAGCTGGGACTACAGGCGCCCGCCACCATGCCTGGCTAATTTTTTTGATTTTTAGTAGAGACTGGGTTTCACCGTGTTAGCCAGGATGGTCTCGATCTCCTGACCTCGTGATCAGCCTGCCTTGGCCTCCGAAAGTGCTGGGATTACAGGTGTGAGCCTCCGCACCCAGCTGAGACCACTCACTTTTATTTATCTTTTATTTTAGCCGTGTTTCAGCTGAACATATGCAGGGCAGGAGTAAATAGAGTGAGTTAATCAGGGTTATGGTTTTTCCAAGTAGATACAATAGAATAAGAGAGACAAGGGAACTATAGGTTTATGTGAGATTAATTATCATGATTGACTAAAATTTAATCTGGGTAAAGCAAGACATGGGGGTTAGGATGGTGAAAAATGTAATAAAATTAATGGATTTAAGGTTCTGGTGAGATTGAAGGATTGTAGAGTTGTGGGACTGGAGGGAGTGGATTTGGAACATAAGAGGGTATGTTCAAAGAGAGAATGGTGTGAAATTAGTTGTGGGAATGAGTTTTTTTTTTTTTTTTTTTTTTTTTTTTTTTTTGAGACGGGGGTCTTGCTCTGTCCTCCAGGCTGGAGTGCAGTGGTGTGATCCTGGCTCACTGCACCCTCCTCCTCCCGGGTTCAAGCGATCTCGAGCCTCAGCCTCCCGAGTAGCTGGGGTGACAGGCATGCGCCACCATGCCTGGCTAATTTTTGCATTTTTAGTAGAGACGGGGTTTCACCATGTTGGCCAGGCTGGTCTCCAACTCCTGACCTCAAGTGATCTGCCTGCCTCGGCCTCCCAAAGTTCTGGGATTGCAGGGGTGAGCCACTGCGCCCGGCCAGAATGAGTTCTTAAAAGTGTTGGGTGAGGACAAAGGGGAGTTTGAGGCCCAGGTCAGGAGGTGTCTTTATCTATGAGCAGTGTTTATGTTGTTCTTACACTCACTGATGCTTCTATAAGAAAATGTACCTCAGAGTTAAGACAAAAGTACTTTAAACAGTATCATTTCTACTTAAAAGCATAAAATGCCCTGAATAGGAACCAACAGTGAAAGGATGAAAATTCAGTCTTGTTTCAAGAACAGTGCTTTTTAAACTTTTCAGATATTGCCATTTTGTAGATCAGATATCCTTAATCTGGGGTCCATGGATGGATTCTCTGAAATTGTATGCATAGTTTTTGTCTACTATTTCTGCTGGAGGGGTTCACAGATTTTGTTTAAATATTTAAGAATCATTAATATACATAAACAGAGAACTAGTTACATAGCAAAAATGTCTAGTATTAAGTCTGGATGTCAAGGGAATTTTGTGTTGACATGACAAAAACATTAGCTAACATTCATGTCTTTGTTTTTTCAGGGACAAAGTATCTATGAAGAGATATGAATATGTAGCTTTACCTGAATAGCTGGGGAAGAGGGCCTTTAAGATGCTTAAATGTTGCTTAAGTTAGTTTTAGATTTTAAAATTAATTTTGCTCCTATTCTTAAATTCTAGTATATGACTCTCAACCCTTCTACTAAGAGGAAGAATACTGGATCCCCAGACAGGAAGCCCTCAAAGAAATCCAAGACAGACAACTCTTCTCTTAGTTCACCACTAAATCCTAAGTTATGGTGTCACGTACACTTGAAGAAGTCATTGAGTGGCTCGCCACTCAAAGTGAAGAACTCAAAGAATTCCAAATCTCCTGAAGAACATCTAGAAGAAATGATGAAGATGATGTCGCCCAATAAGCTGCACACTAACTTTCACATTCCTAAAAAAGGCCCACCTGCCAAGAAACCAGGGAAGCACAGTGACAAGCCTTTGAAGGCAAAGGGCAGAAGCAAAGGCATCCTGAATGGACAGAAATCCACAGGGAATTCCAAATCTCCCAAAAAAGGACTGAAGACTCCTAAAACCAAAATGAAGCAGATGACTTTGTTGGATATGGCCAAAGGCACACAAAAGATGACACGAGCCCCACGGAATTCTGGGGGTACACCTAGGACCTCTAGTAAACCTCATAAACTTCTGCCTCCTGCAGCCCTACACCTCATTGCATACTACAAAGAAAACAAAGACAGGGAGGACAAGAGGAGCGCCCTGTCCTGTGTTATCTCCAAAACAGCTCGTCTTCTCTCTAGTGAAGATAGAGCTCGTCTCCCAGAAGAATTGCGAAGTCTTGTTCAAAAACGCTATGAACTTCTAGAGCACAAAAAGAGGTGGGCTTCTATGTCTGAAGAGCAACGGAAAGAATATTTGAAAAAGAAACGGGAGGAGCTGAAAAAGAAGTTGAAGGAAAAAGCCAAAGAACGAAGAGAGAAAGAAATGCTTGAGAGATTAGAAAAACAGAAGCGGTATGAGGACCAAGAGTTAACTGGCAAAAACCTTCCAGCATTCAGATTGGTGGATACCCCTGAAGGGCTGCCCAACACGCTGTTTGGGGATGTGGCCATGGTGGTGGAATTCTTGAGCTGTTATTCTGGGCTACTTTTACCAGATGCTCAGTATCCTATTACTGCTGTGTCCCTTATGGAAGCCTTGAGTGCAGATAAGGGTGGCTTTTTATACCTTAACAGGGTGTTGGTCATCCTCTTACAGACCCTCCTACAGGATGAGATAGCAGAAGACTATGGTGAATTGGGAATGAAGCTGTCGGAAATCCCCTTGACTCTGCATTCTGTTTCAGAGCTGGTGCGGCTCTGCTTGCGCAGATCTGATGTTCAGGAGGAAAGCGAGGGCTCAGACACAGATGACAATAAAGATTCAGCTGCATTTGAGGATAATGAGGTACAAGATGAGTTCCTAGAAAAGCTGGAGACCTCTGAATTTTTTGAGCTGACGTCAGAGGAGAAGCTACAGATCTTGACAGCACTGTGCCACCGGATCCTCATGACATACTCAGTGCAAGACCACATGGAGACCAGGCAGCAGATGTCTGCAGAGTTGTGGAAGGAACGGCTTGCTGTGTTGAAGGAAGAAAATGATAAGAAGAGAGCAGAGAAACAGAAACGGAAAGAAATGGAAGCCAAAAATAAAGAAAATGGAAAAGTTGAGAATGGGTTAGGCAAAACTGATAGGAAAAAAGAAATTGTGAAGTTTGAGCCCCAAGTAGATACAGAAGCTGAAGACATGATTAGTGCTGTGAAGAGCAGAAGGTTGCTTGCCATTCAAGCTAAGAAGGAACGGGAAATCCAGGAAAGAGAAATGAAAGGTAAAATTTCATGCTGAGAGAAAAGGGGAAGCTCTGTAGAAGATAGTAAAAGAAAGGAAATTACTGAGGTAATGGTAGGGTCTCTGTTTGTTTACTTATTTCTGTATGTAATAACCCAGCACCTATTGGTATGTATTTTATTTTTTATTAGTTCTGTTGATAATTTCATATTTCAGCTGGAATGTTCAGCCTGGCATTCTGGTTAGTTAATAAGTTAATGTGATGTTGGCATCTTTTCTGGGTTCAGTAAAGGACCAAATCTACAAATAGAAATAGTGGAAACAACATAGGACTTGGGAGTTGACTGACCTGGGTTCAGGTTCTAGCTCTGACTTAGCTGTACAGTGTTCCTTTGGGCAGGTTACTTATCCGTGCCTCACTTTCCTCATATGCTTGATAAGATTGTTGTAAAATTGATTGACAAGGTATTTGAAGCCCCTAGCACAGTCACCAACTCAGATAGTAATCTGTCCTTTAAGATTTAAGAACTTAAAAATTTTGGGCTTTGATGGCTCCATCAAATCTGAACTTTTAAAAAGCAGCTTTATTAAGAAATAATCGACATACAGTATAATTAGTTCACTAATTGTGTATAATTTAGTGTTTTCAGTAGAGTCACAGATAATGTACAACCATTGCCAGTCAATTTTGTAACATTTTTATCATCTCAAAGAAACCTGCTACCCATGAACTGTCATTACCCCATTCGCCCATCCTCCCCAGCCCTGAGCAACCACTAGTCTACTTTGTCTCTATAGATTTGCTATTCTAGGCATTTTCTCTAAATGGAATTGTATAATAAATAGTCTGTTGTGACTTTCACTTAGCATAATGTTTTACATGCTACAACATGAATGAATCTTGAAAACATTATGCTAAGTGAAAGAAGCCAGTCACAAAATAGACCACCTCTATTTAGTTCTAAAACTTTTTTTTTTTTTTTTTTTTTTTTTTTTTTGAGATGGAGTCTTGCTCTGTCACCCAGGCTAGAGTGCAATGGTTTGATCTTGGCTCACTGCAACCTCCGCCTTCTGGATTCAAGCGATTCTCCTGCCTCAGCCTCCCGAGTAGCTGGGATTACAGGCATGCGCCATCATGCCTGGCCAATTTTTGTGTTTTTGTAGAGATGGGGTTTCACCGTGTTGGCCAGGCTGGTTTCGAACTCCTGATCCACCCGCCTCAGTCTCCCAAAGTGCCGGGATTACAGGCGTGAGCCACTGCGCCTGGCCAGCCACCATGCCGAGCCAGCCACCATTCCTGGCCCCAAAACATTTTTAAAAGAAAACCCAAAAGTCACTCACTCTTCTCCCTTGTCCACATCCCCCAGCAACCACCAATCTGTTCTCTGCATCTATGGATTTACCTATTCTAGATATTTCATGTAAATGCAATCATATAATATGTAGCCTTTTTATGGCTGGCTTTTTTCACTTAGCATGTTCTCCAGGTTCATCCATGTTGTAGCATGTGTTAGTACTTCATTCCCTTTTATGGCTGGATAATATTCCATTGTTTGGATATACCACGTTTTGTTTCTCATTCATCACTTGATAAACATTTAGATTGTTTTCATCTTTTACCTATTATGAATAATGCTGCCATAAACGTTCATGTATGAGTTTTTGAGTAGTCATATACTTTCATTTCTTTAGAGTAAATACCTCAGAATAAGATTGTTGGGTCATATGGTTATGTTTAACCATCTGAGAAACTGCCAGACTGTTTTCCAAAGTGGCTGCACAATTTTACATGCCCACCAGCAGTGAATTAAAGGTTCTGACTTTTCTCCTTCCTCATCAATACTTGTTATTTTCTGACTTTTTGATGATAGTCATACTAGTGGGTGTGAAATGGTATCTCATTGTGGTTTTGATTTGCATTTCTTTGATGGCTAATGATGTTGAACCATCTTTTCATGTGTCTCCTGGCCACCTGTGTATCTTTGGCGAAGTATTAATTCAGATCATTTGCCCATTATTAAATTGAGTTATCTGATTATTATTGAGTTGTAAGAGTTCTGTATATATTCTAGATACAATTCTCTGTCTGATACCTGGTCTACAAATATTTTCATCTATTTTGCGTGTTGTCCTTTCACTTTTTTTGGGGGAGACGGAGTTGCGCTCTTTTTTGTGCCCAGGCTAGTGCAGTGGCGTGATCTCAGCTCCCTGAAACCTCTGCCTCCTGGGTTCAAGTGATTCTCTTGCCTCAGCCTCCCGAGTAGCTGGGATTACAGGTGTGTGCCACCACACCTGGCTAATTTTATATTTTTAGTAGAGATGGGTTTTCACCATGTTGACCAGGCAAGGTCTCGAACTCCTGACCTCAGGTGATCGCCCGCCTTGGCCTCCCAGAGTGCTGGGATTACAGCTGTGAGCCACTGCACCTGGCCTGTCCTTTCACTTTCTTAGTAGTATCATTTGAAGCACAAAAGTTTTTTAAATTTGATGAGGTTCATTTTATCTATTTATTCTTTTGTTACTCATAGATTTGGTGTTAGATTTAAGGATCTTTTGCCAAATCCAGGGTCATGAAGATTTACTCCTGTTTTCTTCCAAATGTCTTAATAGTTTTGCCTCTGAAATTTAGGTCTTTTATTTTCAGCTAATTTTTATAGTGTAAGGTAAAAGTCCAGCTTTATTTTTTTTTGCATGTGGCTCTCCAGTTGTCCTAGTGCCGTTTTTTGAAATGACAAACCTTTCCCCATTGAATGGCCTTGACACGCTTGTCAAAAATCATATGACTGTAGGATACATTGGCTTATTTCTGGACTCTGAATTCTATTTCACTGATCTGTATGTCTGTCTTTATGTAAAAGCCACACTGTCTTGATAACTTGCTTTGTAGTAAGTTTCGGAATAGGGAAGTGTTGATCTTCCAGGTTGTTCTTTTTCAACATTTTCTTTTTTATTTTATTTTGAGACAAGGTCTCATTCTGTCACCCAAGCTGGAGTGCAGCAGTGTGATCTCAGCTCACTGCAGCCTTGACCTCTTGGGCTCAAGTGGTCCTCCCACTTCGGCCTCCCGAGCAGCTGGGACTTACAGGCATGTGTCAGCACGCTTGGCTAATCTTTTTATTATTTGTGGAGGCTGGTATTGAACCCCTAAACTCAAGCAATCTTCCTGCTTCAGCCTCCTAAAGTGTTGGGATTACAGGCCTGAGCCACCAAACCCCGGCTTGAATAGTTCTTTCATTAGAAAATGTATATTCCTTTTAAAACAAATTTTAGTTTACACTACTTAAGGCCATTGAAATATTTTTACATATGTATGCATACTGTGCCTGAGTATACATATGTAATGTGTACTTTCCATTTTATTTATATTTTGGATACAGAGCGTCGCTCTGTCACTCAGGCTGGAGTGCAATGGTGCGATCTGGCTCACTGCAACCTCCACCTCCCAGGTTCAAGCTATTCTCGTGCCTCAGCCTCCTGAGTAGCTGGGATAACAAGGCATCTGCTACCACACCCAGCTAATTTTTGTATTTTTAGTAGAGATGGGGATTCACCATGTTGGTTAGGCTGGTCCCAAAACTCTGACCTCAAATGAACTGCCTGCCTCAACTTGCCAAATTGCTGGGATTAAAGGCATGAGCCACCGCCCCTGGCCATTGTATTTACCATTTTAAAGACATATGAACAGGCCAGGCTCGGTGGCTCACAGCCTGTAATCCTACACTTCGGGAGGCTGAGGCAGGCAGATCACGAGGTCAGGAGATCAAGACCATTCTGGCCAACACGGTGAAACCCTGTCTCTACTAAAAATACAAAAATTAGCCTGGCATGGTGGCGCATGCCTGTAATCCCAGCTACTCAGGATGCTGAGGCAGGAGAATTGCTTGAACCAGGGAGTCTGAGGTTGCAGTGAGCCAAGATCGGCCACCGCACTCCAGCCTGGGGGACAGAGCGAGACTCTGTCTTTTAAAAAAAAAAAAAAAGATCAGCTGGGTGTGGTGGTGCCTGTAATTCCAGCTACTCGGCCTATAATTCCAGCTACTCGGGAAGCTGAGACAGGATAATCGCTTGAACCAGGGAGTTGGAGGTTGCAGAGAGCCGAGATCACACCACTGCACTCCAGCCTGATGATAGAGCGAGACTCCATCTCTAAATAAATAAATAAATAAATAAATAAATAAATTAGCTGGCTGTGGTGGCACACGCCTGTAATCCCAGCTACTTGGGAGGCTGTGGCAGGAGAATCGCTTGAACCTGGGAGGCAGAGGTTGCAGTGAGCCGAGATCATGCCATTGCACTCCAGACTGGGTGACAGGGTGAGACTCCGTCTCAAAACAAAACAATACCTATCAAGAAAGTATAACTGCGGCCGGGCGCAGTGGCTCAACACCTATAATCCCAGCACTTGGGGAGGCCGAGGTGGGCGGATCACCTGAGGTTGGGAGTTCAAGACCAGCCTGACCAACATGAAGAAACCTTGTCTCTACTAAAAATACAAAATTAGCCAGGCGTGGTGACACATGCCTGTAATCCCAGCTACTCGGTAGACTGAGGCAGGAGAATCACTTGAACCCGGGAGGCGGAGGTTGCGGTGAGGCGAGATCATACCATTGCACTCCAGCCTGGACAACACGAGAGAAACTCTGTCTCAAAAAAAAGAAAAAAAAAAAAGTATAACTGTATTCCAGATGAAGCAGAATGTAGGTTAAAACCTTCAGCTCTATTTTATCTGAAACGTAATAATTTCTTCTTGCATTTTTGGACTGCTCCACTGTGTTTTATATTTATCTTAAGAGAAGGAAAAGAAGATGATACTCTGTTATTTGTATGGAAACAAGGGACAGAATATTAGTGTTTTACCAAGATCAGTATTTGGATTAGAGTTCAGGTCTTTGGATAACTAGTTCAGTGCTGTAACCTCTGAGACAGAATTTGGTCTTCCTTTGGTGACTTGTCCTAAGTTGGTTTATGTTTGTTTGTAGTCTTGGGAGACTGAACTTTTCCTTGATTGTAATTGGGCCATCACTCACTCGCTTTTTTTTTTTTTTTAATCATTTACCTTTGTACTATTTTCTACTATAACCATTGTTACAAATACACAGTTTCATTTGGGCTAGAAAACTGTTTATCAAAGGTAGCAAATTCCATGTTTTAAATAAATGGAATTTATCTTAAGTTTTTGAAGTAACATCTTTAGACAGATGCATTTTCCAGATTTACATCTTATTGTAGATGTTATTGTCAATAGACAATCAGGGTTAAAAATTATTGGGGCTGAGTGCAGTGGCTCACATCTCTAATCCCAGCACTTTGAGAGGCCGAGGCAGGAGGATCGCTTGAGCCCAGAAGTTTGAGACCAGCTTGGGCAAACATAGTAAGACCCTGTCTCTAAAAAAATAATAAACACTTTAAAAATTGTGACATTGTAAATAGCATTGCTCTGTACCCTATGGTGTCAAGGTTTGTGACAATTATGGAAAAACTTAACAAAATTAGCGGGCTGCTTTTGTTGAGGGAAATTTCTAATTGAATAAACCTAATTAATGAATGATCAGAAATAAAATTTTTATCATTAACAGTAACTTGCTGAATAATTAGAAAAATAGGTGTTCAATGTAAAATAATTATTATCCACAAGTGCGCCCCTGCTGTTGCTTTTCAGGTTTTTTTTCTTGTCATCAGGGCTATTAAGCCAAATTACTGTCAGATTCCTCAGGACTGAAATATGTTTTATTTTGAAATAGTTATTTTACTAGTTTGATTTATCGTGATCTTTTTGAGGATCCTGTAGGTGATCCAGAAGATGTTTCAGTTAGTCCTATTTATGGACTGTTAACTGTTTCTTCAGGATTGTTTAAAATATATTAAGAAGTGATATTTTGGCTGGGTGTGGTGGCTCACGCCTATAATCCCAGCACTTTGAGGGGCCGAGATGGGTGGATCAGTTGAGGTCAGGAATTCGAGACCAGCCTGGACAACATGGGGAAACTCCGTCTCTACTAAAAATGCAAAAATTAGCTGGACACGGTGGTGTGTGCCTGTAGTCCAGTGACACAGGAGGCTGAGGCGGGAGAATTGCTTGAACCCAGGAGGCAGAGGTTGCAGTGAGCCGAGATCGCACCACTGCACTCCAGCCTGGGTGACAGAGCAAGACTCTGCCTCAAAACAAAAACAAAAAGAAGTGGTATTTTGGAGATAAAAGGTTTTGCATTGAGTTGAGGGATGAGATGTCACCACAAATTCAAGGAGTGTAGGAGGACTAGATGTTGCTGCCTTACATGTAATTTCTTATAACAGATTAGAATTAGAGAAAGCAAACTAAGATTTGATAACTACTGTACACTAGGCACTTTTTACTCCATATTTTATTTAATTTGTAAGAGTGGGATTTACTAGGAAAATATCTGATTTGAGAGTCTTTTTATTTTTAACAGTGAAACTGGAACGCCAAGCTGAAGAAGAACGAATACGGAAGCACAAAGCAGCTGCTGAGAAAGCTTTCCAGGAAGGGATTGCCAAGGCCAAACTAGTCATGCGCAGGACTCCTATTGGCACAGATCGAAACCATAATAGGTCAGTTCCTAAACCAAATTTTTGTTTTCTTTAGGACTATTTACATTGCTATTAGTTAGGAAAATTTTCTAAAGTACAAGAATAGACAAGCTTCTCTCTTCAGTTTTCCAATTCTTTTTGGAAACAGAATTGTTGATGATTATTGAATATTAACTGCCAAATGCTAGAGTTGCAAAGTTAAGTAAGACATATTCCTGCCTTTGAATATACCACAAGTAGGAAGCTTACATGATGGTGATTGGTGAAATGTAATCCAAATACAAGTCTTTAAAAATGGCAGTAGGTTTTAAATACATACATTTTGTGAAACCTGAAGGAGAAATATTAGTAGTTACACAAATTAGGGCTGGGCGTGGTGGTTCACACCTGTAATCCTAACACTTTGGGAGGCTGAGTCGAGAGGATTGCTTGAGGCCAGGAGTTCAAGACCAGCCCGGCCAACATAGCGAGACCCCATTTCAATTTAAAAAAGAAAGAAATTATACAAATTACAGACATTAAGCTAGTCTCCAGTTTGAACATTTCTCATATACTTTGATTTACCTTGCAATTTTTATCTGTCTAGAGTTCTGAAGAGGAAGAATTCTGTAAACTGTGGTTTTGAATGCTCAGTGATACTCTGTATTATCTTCTCCAGCAGTAAAATCATCCTGCAATCCTGATCTATTCATTGTCTTATTAATACTGGTTGTGATTTGTAGATACTGGCTCTTCTCAGATGAAGTTCCAGGATTATTCATTGAAAAAGGCTGGGTACATGACAGCATTGACTACCGATTCAACCATCACTGCAAAGACCACACAGTCTCTGGTGATGAGGATTACTGTCCTCGCAGTGAGTATATCTGTATATCTAAGAGTTATTTCACCCTGCTCGAGTGGGCTCAACATTAAGGACTGCTTTTCCTCTGTCACGTTTTCCATTTGCAGAATTTCTTTATTGTGGTCTTAGATCTATTTGAGTGAAGTAGGTAGATGTGAAATGTGTAGAAAGAAGGAGAGAAACCCACGTTTGATTACCACCTTTGTTCTAAGCATAGTGTGAGAAGATGAAGAGCTTGAATATGAGGATATTTGGGTATTAGCTTTTATAGGAGCAGTTTTCAAACTTTGTCCCTTGGAAGCCTTTGTAGGTGCCTCAAGGGCTGAAATTGAGGTATGGGGGCTAAGAAGGGCAGTGTTAGATGTCTTCTTCTTCTTCTTTTTTTTTTTTTGAGACGGAATTTCACTCTTGTTGCCCAGGCTGGAGAGCAATGGCGTGATCTCAGCTCACTGCAACCTCCGCCTCCTGGGTTCAAACACTTCTCCTACTTCAGTCTCCCGAGTAGCTGGGACTACAGGTGTGTGCCACCACATCTGGCTAATTTTTGTATTTTTTGTAGGGACGGGGTTTCGCCATGTTGGCCAAGCTGGTCTCAAACTCCTGACCTCAGGTGATCTGCCCACCTCGGCCTCCCAAAGTGCTGGGGATTACAAGTGTGAGCCACTGCACCTGACCCTCTTCTTCTACTTTTAAAATTAATTTATTCAGTGTTTATGCTGAATCTCTGTCTGTGAAGCAGTTTGTCGTACGCTAGGGGTATAGCAGCAAACAAGACAGATAAGGTTCTTAAAATTCTTGTGAGGAGAAACATGGCAAATACCTAACGAAAAATGAGTGACTGAGAGGGGATCATGTAGGGACACTGGTAATATTCTTTCTCTTGATCTGGGTGCCGGGTATATGTGTTCAGTTTGTAAAAGAAACACACACTGAATAGTTTTCTGAATGTATATCCATATTCTTTCTTAAAGTGTATGTATTGAGTATATTTCAAGAAAGAAATAAAACAAATTTTAATTAAAAAAATAAGATGCTTAGGTTAGGTCAGGTTTTCTCAACCTCAATGTTACTGACATTTTGGGCTAGATGAATCTTTTTTTTTTTTCCTCCCACCATGACACTGATGAGGAAGATAGTTTTTTGTACTGGGAGCTGTCCTGTGCATTATAGGTTATTCGGGAGCTCCCCTCTACCCACTAGGTGGTAGCAGTGAAAACCAAGATGTCTCTAAATCCTGCCAGATACATGTGGCAGGCAGCAGTGCTCCCTTTCGAGAACCACTAGGTTAAATGATCCATAAGCTTCTTTCAGCACTGCTGTCTGTAACCTAATGAAAATTGCTTATGTGTTGGTGTCATGTGGGAGATAAAGAAATAAAAGAAGTTGCTTCCTGAGTACTAGGTTATTGTGCTTCTTCGATAAATCTTTATTTTTTAAAAAGTAATTCATTTTAGAGAAATTCCTAACTCAAGCTTGAAACTCACAAAATTGTTAAATAAGAATAATACTGATTTACAAAAATAAACATTCCTTCAAATAAAACTTCAGATTTAAGGTGTTTGCATGTTGAATTATATCGAGCATAGATTATGTCACTTTATAGAAGAATCTAGTTCGTTAGACTTCATAAATACTCAGGTGAGGGCAGTTAGGTTTGAGAGCAGTAACTGTGGAGCCTGGATGTTTAGATTTGGAAGAGATTCCAGTGGGATGAAGGAGTGTTACTTTATAATGTGTCCCCGAGACAAGATTGGGGAGCCAGACCCTTCCCTTCTAGAGCATCCTGGTGGATGTTGTTTTGTGTTTTCCAGTTCTAGAATGGCAGTTTTTATTTAAAATTACCCAACTGAGGCTGGATGCAGTGGCTCATGCATATAATCCCAGCACTTTGGGAGGCTGAGGCAGGCGGACCACTTGAGCTCAAGAGTTAAAGACCAGCCTGGCCAACATGGCGAAACCCCGTCTCTACAAAAAATACAAAAATTAGCCGGGTGTGGTGGCGGGCACCTGTAATCCCAGCTACTTGGCAGGCTGAGGCAAGAGAATTGTTTAAGCCCAGGAGGCAGGGGTTGCAGTGAGCCAAGATTGCACCACTGCACTGCAGCCTGGGTGACAGAGCAACATTCTGTCTCAAAAAATTTAAAAAAATAAATAAATTACCCAACTGAAAAGACTAAACAAAGTTATGTGTTAGTATTGCAGAGATGTTTCAGGTTAAAGTGGGGAGAATGGGAAAGAGAAGAGAAACAATCATAGTATGAGGTAAGGCTTCAAATATTGTGGTGACTGGCCGGGCGTGGTAGCTCACACCTGTAATCCCAGCACTTGGGAGGCCAAGGCGGGCGGATCACCTGAGGTCAGGAGTTGGAGACCAGCCTGGCCAACATGGTGAAACCCCATCTCTACTAAAAATAGAAAAATTAGCCAGGTGTGTTGGTGCGTGCCTGTAATCCCAGCCACTCGGGAGTCTGAGGCAGGGAGAATTGCATGAACCCGGGAGGCAGAGGTTTCAGTGAGCCAAGATTTGTACCACTGCACTCCAGCCTGGGCGACAGAGCGAGACTCTATCTCAAAAAACAAAACGAAACAAAACAAAAAACTAAATATTGTGATGATCTAAGATAGGCTTTGATAAATTGGCTCAAGATATATCTATGTTAAAGTCACGTATCAGTATATAGGAACTGATTTACAAAAAAGTTGTATTATTTGACACTTGAAGCCTCCAAGGCTAAGTCTATAGTATTTATATATTCTCATTACCTCTGCTTCACTACAGATGCCTTTGCTCTTAACATCATGTAAAAGGAGTAAATTCTTTATTTTGCTTTGATATAAAGATATTTAGTCATTCTTCATTCTAAGTTGCAGTACCCCTAAACTTTGGAACTGTGTAACGATTCCACTTCAGAGAGCAAATATCTGAGATAACATGCTGTGTTTAAGATATTTAAGAGAAATTAGCATCTTTTATACATGAAGATATATTTGATATATTTCATAGGAAGTATCTGTGTTGTTACAAATTGTTGAGTTTGGCACTGTGTACTGCTTAGATTTGAAACTAGCAATTGGGTATTTACTAAAGTCAACCTAATGTCTCAATTTTTCTTAGGTAAGAAAGCAAACTTAGGTAAAAATGCAAGCATGAACACACAACATGGACCAGCAACAGAAGTTGCTGTAGAGACAACCACACCCAAACAAGGACAGAACCTATGGTAATGTGAGCATTCATCTGGTTGCTCTTTCTTTTTCCTTTTAATTGTTAAGGAAGAAAGTATTTAGTATAGTGATGCCAGTGAGTTAATAATTATTTGCTCAGGATACTTTGTGTGACTGATATTTTGGATATCAAAACTTCTTGCATTAGCAGACCTGATTTTTTGTTAAGAAGATACTTGTTTTTTTAAGGGTTGGAATTTTGATTTTTCCCCCCTGTAATATAACTTTGTATATTATGTGATAGATGTTATATAGCAGTAGAAATGTAGCTTAAATTTGGTTGGGAATAGAAGTATT
This sequence comes from Pan paniscus, assembly GCF_029289425.2. Lineage (NCBI taxonomy): Eukaryota > Metazoa > Chordata > Mammalia > Primates > Hominidae > Pan > Pan paniscus. The sequence continues at coordinate 91,435,940 of NC_073255.2, forward strand.
TAAGATTTTCCTTAAATTTTATTAATTAACAAATTGTATGCATAGCTATTCGTTTCCTTTATGCGCATTTCTGCTTTTAGGCAGCGAGCTAGGTTTTAGAGGATCCATTCTACGGCTTTAACTGTGATCACCTGTGATTTAATGACCTTTCATTTTTGAATTTTGGGTATAGGTTTACTCTCTGGAGGGAAAGGGACAAGTATGCCAATTAACTTTATAAAATTTCATATAATATTTTAATAGGAACCATATTGGCTCTGGTGTCCTAGTACAGAATTAACATTAGGCATCATGAAAATAGTAAATTACTTATTCTACTTCTAGATAGTAGATTGTGAACACATTTGGAATTCTGTTCTCCCAAGTCCCACCACCAACTCTAGATCCCTTGCTTAGTGTTTGATTTTGAATTTTTTTTTTTTTTCAGAGTTATCAGGTCTCTTTTGCCCCTACAGGTTTTTATGTGATAGTCAAAAGGAGCTGGATGAGTTGCTAAACTGTCTTCACCCTCAGGGAATAAGAGAAAGTCAACTTAAAGAGAGACTAGAGAAGAGGTAAGAGGTTTTCATCTTACTCCTCACATCTTACTTCTCTTTAGCATTGGATATAAATATCTGAGGGTTTTTTTTCTTATCCATTTAAGTTACTAAAGTAAAATATTTTAAATGTGTAACCGTTTTGTGTTCATATTGCCTGGTATTTTCTTGGCATATTATGTTTATTGGAAAAATATACCTTTGGCCATCTATATATAGAGTAGCAGGATTATTATGTACTAAAGAACAGGTGCCAGCACCAAGCTGTGAGCCTCATGGTTGTCAGACAGCTTTGCAGATGCAGGCCCAGATGGGTGGGTGTCCAGAAGTAGTCTATCAATATTCAGAAGAGCCAAAAGGTGGAAACAACGGCAATGACTATCAACTGATGGAATGGATAAATAAAAGTTAGTATATATCCAGGCCTTGTGCGGTGGCTCACACCTGTAATCCCAGCACTTTGAGAGGTAAAGGCAGGCCAGTGTCTTGCATCCAGGAGTTTTGAGACCAGCCTGGGCAACATAGGGAAACTCCGTTTCTACAAAAAAAAAACAAAACAAAAATTATCTTGGGTGTGGTGGTTTGTGTATGTAGTCTTAGCTACTTGGGAGGCTGAGCTGAGTTGATCACTTGAGCCCAGGAGGCGGAGGTTGCATTGAGCCAAGATCATGCCCCTGCACTCTGGCCTGGGTGAGAGAGCGAGACGCTGTCTCATACAAAATGAAACAAAAAACCCCCAAAATTTAGTATATTCAAAATAGTGGAATATTATTTAGCCACAAAAAGAAATGAAGTACTGTTCTGTGCTACAACATGAATGAACCTAGAAAACATGCTAAGCAAAAGAAGTCAGACATCAAAGGCCATGTGGTGTATGATTCCATTCAAATGAAACATCTAGAATAGGCAAATCTATTTCAAACAGAAAGTGGATTAGTGGTTGCCAGAGGATAGGGGAAGGGGAGAATAGGAGTGATGATTGCTAACAGGTAAGAGATTCCTGCTTGGGGTGATGAAAATGTTTTGGAATTACATGTGTGGTTCTACAACAAAAAACTGAAGTACATGCTTCAAGTTGGTGAATTTCATGTCATATGAATTAAAAAGAATCAAAAAACCCTGTTCTGTCTACAAAGTAGCATCAAATTTGCGACTGCCATATTTGTTGTAGACATTATTTCTATCAAAGCCAGGACAAGATTTTGGCTTAATGCCTCCTCTCATTTCTGACTCTGTGCTCAATTTCATGGTTGAATTTAGGTTTGATGGAAGAGAGAAGGAAAATATGATTCAGTACATACTCTACACCATTGCCAGACTTTTGCGAAGGACAATAGGTACATTATATTGATGTTAGCCCACTGCTTAATGTGTAAATTAAGTAAAATTGTATTCAGAATTGTGTTGTCTGAATACAGATGTGTCTAGGCAAATTAAGAAAGACAGAGGAGGGCCGGCCGCGGTGGCTCACGCCTGTAATCCCAGCACTTTGGGAGGCAGAGGCAGGCGGATCACAAGGTCAGGAGTTCGAGACCAGCCTGGCCAACATGGCAAAACCCTGTCTCTACTAAAAGTACAAAAATTAGCCAGGCATGGTGGCGGGTGCCTGTAGTCCCAGCTACTAGGGAGGCTGAGGCAGGAGAATCGCTTGAACCCGGGAGGTGGAGGTTGCAGTGAGCCAAGATCGCACCACTGCACTCCAGTCTGGGCAACAGAGCGACATTCCATCTCAAAAACAAACAAACAAAAAAGACAAAGGAAAATGTCGGTATACAGAGCCACAAAGAAATATAGTTCTATGATGTTCCTTCTCTTTGGGCAGAGCATTTGATAGCTATGTGTGTTGAATTGAAAAGACCTGTTTTGTTCACTAAATATGAAGATCGAATCCTTCCATTAAAAGCTTAGAAGTGGCTGGGTGTGGTGGTGCACACCTGTAATCCTAGCAGTTTGGGAGGCCTAGGGGAGAGGATCGCTTGAATTGAAATCAGGAGTTTGAGACCAGCCTGGGCAACATAGCAAGACCCCATCCCTACAAAAAATTAAAAATTTAGCCAGGTGTGGAGGGGTATTCCTGTAGTCCCAGCTGTAGGCTCAGGTTGGAGGATTGCATGAGTCCAGAAGTTTGAAGGTGCAGTGAGCTGTGATGGCACCTTTGCACTCCAGCCTGTGTGACAGAGCAAGACCCTGTCTCGGGGGAAAAAAAAAAAAAGAAAAAACACCAGGGAGAGGTGAAAGAGATCTAAGTAGGTTTTCTAGAAATAAAACATGTTAAGTAATTGAAATTTGAAGAACATCTTCAAAAGTTTGTTTCTTTCCCCATTCTCTTGTCCCAAATCTTCTAGGTACCAGGACATTATTCACTCTATTCATCTAGCACGGAAGCCAAATTTGGGTCTAAAATCCTGTGATGGCAACCAGGAGCTTTTAAACTTCCTTCGTAGTGATCTCATTGAAGTTGCAACAAGGTTACAAAAAGGAGGACTTGGATATGTGGAAGAAACATCAGAATTTGAAGCCCGGGTAGGAATATAAGAAAATCCCCCTTAGATTACTCATGGCAACTCAATCTGAAGTTCTTCCCTGGTGCTGTTCTTGACTTCCCAACATGACCCTCCTGGAAATCAGATGTTTGGATTTGTCTTGGAAGACATGTATGGAACCAAAAATACCTTATGTATATGTATTTTTTCCTTGTTATCTTTTGCTGCTATCCAGAAAAACTTAGTAATTGGCTTACAACCTTGGTATGAAAAGAGCTTCACTACTAAGGTGAATGAAAACTGGTTGTAGAGGCTCCAGTCGTATAGCATCATTTAACATCTTTACCTTGCGATGCCTGTGCTTTCAGGTGTGAAACATGCTTGCATATCCTGCACTTGCCCATTCTTCACACTCAGCTCAGATTTCTATTTATGTTGGGCATCACTCATGTTGTCCAGTGCGCTGTCATTACAGTCCTGTCCTTTATTGCTCAGAGGGACCCTTAAGTGGTATAGGTGAAACTTTTCAAAAGATCCCATACCCTGTAACAGGTAGGTTTAGGTATCAAAGATTGGTGAATAGTATCCGTCAATTACTATTGTAAACCGTTTTTTACTGATTTTAAATCAATAAGTCCACATAATTCTAGACATATTAATATTTGTGGGTCTTTTCAAATTCCTCATGCACTATGATGTTTTGTCTTTTTTTTCTTTTTAAAGAAACGAAGTCCCCTCTGTTACCCAGGCTGAAGTACAGTGGCACAGTCATTGCTCACTGCAGCCTCAAATTCCTGGGCTTAAGTGATTCTCCCATCTCAGGTTTCCAAGTAGTTGGGACTACAGGTACAAGCAATCATGCCTGGCTGATTTTTAGAATTTTTTTGTAGAGACGGGGCATGTTGGCTCACGCCTATAATCCCAGCACTTTGGGAGGCTAAGGCAGGAGGATTGCTTGAGCCCAGCAGTTCGAGACCAGCCTGGGCAACATAGCAAGACCCTGTTTGACACACAAACACATGGAAAATTTTGTAGAGACAAAATCTCACTATGTTGCCCTGGCTGATCTCAAACTCCAGGCTTCATGAGATCCTCCTACCTCAGCCTCTCAAAATGCTAGGATTATAGGCATGAGCCACCTCACCCAGCCAACATATGTGCTCTTATAGTTTTGTGATTTTTATGAACAGTTTCATTTGCATTCCCCCATGCCATTTTTCCTAATTTATAAGTACTTTTCAACTATTTTAGCTTGTTTTTCTTTGCTATTGGAATAAGCAAATAATATGTGTATCTTACATATGCACATTTTTTCTTTTTAATTAATCTTGTGATGAATTCTTGGTACATTTCCTGGGGAAAAGGATTTAAACATCTTTATGGTTCTTAATGATTTTTTTAAAAAGAATTATTGAACCCAAAGGATCTTGCAGGTTTCAGATGTTACATGTTTACTTTTTTGTGTAGCAAATGTTCATTAATTGCCTACTTTGTGCCAAATTCAGGCCTATATCTTGCTGACGTTAGGTTGTCATTTTTCTTAGTTTTCTTTGTGACTATTAAAATGTTATCTTCTAATTGGCATGTCTTGTGTGATTGACAAGATAGTGTTTAAGGACATTTTTTATTTCTTTTCTTTTTCTTTTTAAATTAATTGATCTTTTAAGAGATAGGTCTTGTTCATGCGGGCGCGGTGACTTACGCCTGTAATCCCAGCACTTTAGGAGGCCAAGGTGGGCAGATCACTTGAGGTTGGGAGTTCGAGACCAGTCTGACCAGCATAGAGAAACCCCGTCTCTACTAAAAATACAAAAATTAGCTGGGTATGGTGGCACATGCCTAATCCCAGCTACTCGGGAGGCTGAGGCAGAAGAATCGCTTAAACCCGGGAGGCGGAGGTTGCAGTGAGCTGAGATCGCGCCATTGCACTCCAGCCTGGGCGACAAGAGCAAAACTCCGTCTCAAAAAACAACAACAAAAAAAAAAAAGAGAGAGAGAGAGGTCTTGTTATATTGCCCAGTCTGAAGTGCAGTGGCTATTCACAGATCATAGCTGACAGCAGCCTCAAACTCCTTCTGCCTCAGTCTCCCAAGTAGCTGGGACTACTGGCATGTGCCACCACACCTGGCTGGGTGCATGATTTTGATGAAGTGATTTAACTTCTGTTTCCTCATCTATCAGGTAGATGTGAAGCTTAAAAAGAGATCAGTGAAGCAGGAGGATCGCTTCAGGCCAGGAGTTTGAGACCAGCCTGCGCAACATAGTGAGACCCTGTCTCTAAAAAGAATTTAAAAAATTAGCCAGGCGTGATGCCGTATACCTGTGGTCCCAGCTAATGGGGAGGCTGAGGCAGGAGAATCACTTGAGCCTGGGAGTTCAAGGCTGCAGTGAGTTGTGATTGCTGCCCTTCTGCCTGGGTGACCCAGTGAGACCTAGCTCTTTAAAAATAAAAAAAAGGAGATCAAGTTTGTAAAACATACTACCTTACATATAGTTAGTTACATGCTGGAAGCAAGTTACAAATAAGAAAAAAATTTTAAAAAACATTAAGATGGAAAGTCAGTAAATTTTTATTTTACTTTCTTAGTGTGTCTTTGTGTTAAAATTGTATTTTACACATAGTAGGCATTCAGTCATTATTGAATGAATCAACTATGTAACTCCTTTATGTGGGGGGGCTTCTGCCATTTAGTGGATCCCTTAGCTGGGAAAAGGGAGGTAGTCAAGTACTTTTTTTTTTTTTTTTTTTTTCCTGAGACGGAGTCTCGCTGTGTCACCCAGACTGGAGTACAGTAGCACGATCTTGGCTCACTGCAACCTCCTCCTCCCGGGTTCAAGTGATTCTCCTGCTTCCTGAGTAGCTGGGATTACAGGCACGTGCCACCACGCCTGGCTAATTTTTGTATTTTTAGTAGAGATGGGGTTTTGCCATGTTGGCCAAAGTGGTCTTGAACTCCTGACCTCAGGTGATTCGCCCGCCTTGGCCCCCCAAAATGCTGGGATTACAGGCGTGAGCCACTGCGCCCGGCCAGTCAAGTACTTTTAAATGCATGAGCCATGCAGTGAACTGAGGAGCACAGTTAAATTAATGGTATGTGGCTCTCGATTTTGTTTAATGAATGTTATGTGGCATTTGAGTCTTAGATTTATTTGAATTTGAGGTTGGATTCCTTTCGTCTTCCTCTTGGCCTTTTCTCAGTCTGGTTTTAAAATCCTTTCCTATAGGTCATTTCATTAGAGAAATTGAAGGATTTTGGCGAGTGTGTGATTGCCCTTCAGGCCAGTGTCATAAAGAAATTTCTCCAAGGCTTCATGGCTCCCAAGCAAAAGAGAAGAAAACTCCAAAGTGAAGATTCAGCAAAAACTGAGGAAGTGGATGAAGAGAAGAAAATGGTAGAGGAAGCAAAGGTATTTTGTTGTTATAAGTTGTAGTTTATGATTCCGTAGATGAGTTGATTTGGTTTTAAAATAATCTAACCCTATGCATTTTAGCTGCTATAGGCACTGTGCCCTGAGTGAGTGTTTTTGTGTGTGTGTGTGTGTTTTTTTTTTAAATCACTTTCTACCCCTTCTGTGGTTTTCACACTGGCCTGTGGAGTGCAGCCCTGCTTCTTGGTCACTGGGTGGTGGTCACAGTGGATGTGGCCTTCCCACCTTTACCAGAGTTCACTTTCTTTTTTTGTTTTTTTTTTTGAGATGGAGTCTAGCTCTGTCACCAGGCTGGAGGGCAGTGGTGCAATCTCAGCTCACTACAACCTCCGCCTCCCAGGTTCAAGCGATTCTCCTGCCTCAGCCTCCCGAGTAGCTGGGACTACAGGTGCGTGCCACCACGCCCAGCTAATTTTTGTATTTTTTAGTAGAGACGGGGTTTCACCATGTTGGCCAGAGTGGTCTCGATCTCTTGACCTTGTGATCTACCCGCTTCGGCCTCCCAATGTGCTGGGATTACAGGCGTGAGCCACCACTCCTGGTCTACCAGTTTACTTTCTTTTTTAAAAAGGTGGTGGTGACTTTTAAACACATTAACAATTTGTTTATTTAATTTTTAGATACAGGGTTTTGCTCTTGTGTAAGCTGGTATGCGGTGATTTGCTTATAACTCACTGTAACCTTGAACTTCTGGCCTCAAGCTATCCTCCCACCTTGGCCTCTCAAAGTTTGATTATAAGCGTGAGCCACTGCGCCCAGCCATGCTTGCTCTAGATATTTTTTAAATTTTGGTAAAAATATGCATAACATACAAATTTACTTTTTTTTTTTTTTTTTTGGAGAAAGAGTCCCACTCTTGCCTAGGCTGGAGTGTAGTGGCATAATCTCAGCTCACTGCAACCTCTACCTCCCAGGTTCAAGCAATTCCCCTGCCTCAGCCTCCCAAGTAGCTGGAATTGCAGGTGCATGCCACCATGCCTGACTGATTTTTGTATTTTTTGTAGAGACGGGGTTTCACCATGTTGGCTAGGTTGGTCTCGAACTCCTGACTTCAGGTCATCTGCCCACCTCAGCCTCCCAAAGTACTGGGATTACAGGTGTGAACCACCACGTCCAGCCCAAATTTACCATTTTTATGTGTTCGATTCTGTGGCATTAAGTATATTCACGTTGTTTTGCAACCATCACCACCATCAGCCTTCAAAACTTTTTCATACACTTCTGACACCAAATACATGGGTTTTTACCACACTAAGCAACTCTCTAGTTCTCTGCTGATACCAACTACTCTTAAAATTCAGTTTAATTCTGACTCTTTCTACTTGGAGTTTGTGTCAGATCCTGCAAGTTAAAGTGCTCAGTCCCACAAGACTATTCTCACTTCAGATGCCAGTTGCAAGCCCCACCGTTGCCACCTGTACCATCTATATATTGAGGATTCTCATGACCCTCTCCTTAAGTATGATAATTTGCTAGAATGCCTGACAGAACCCGGGAAAGCATTTTACTTAGGTTAACCGGGTCATTTTGAAGGATACTACTCAGGAACAGCCAGATGGATGAGACGTGTGGAACAAGGAAGGTGGCGGAGCAGGGGTACGTGGGTCTTTCATGTGTTCTCTGAACACTCCTTCCTTCCAGCTTCTGAGTGTGTTACCTGAAGCTGATCAGATCTTGTTCCAGTATCTTCGTAGAGCTTAATCTCCGAAGTCTCCCCTCCTCTTGCCTTTCAGGAGCTTGTGGGTAGGGCTGAACATTCCAGTCTTCTAATCATCTGGTCTTTCTGGTGGCCAGCCCCATAACTAGAGGTCTCACCGAAAGCCTCGTTAGCATAAATTTAGGTGTGATCCAAAGGGGCTCCTCTGAATAACGAAAGACACTCCTATTAAGGTTTTAGTCTGTGGAGAAGGACCAAATATATTTATTATATCATGTCTCTATGTACCACATTTTGTTGATCCACTCACTTGGGTTGCTTCCGTCTTTTGGCTATTGGGAATAATGTTGCTATGAACATGAATGTACAAATGAGTCCCGGCCGGGCATGGTGGCTCACGCCTGTAATTTCAGCACTTTGGGAGGCTGAGGTGGGCAGATCATCTGAGGTCAGGAGTTTGAGACCAGCCTGGCCAACATGGTGACACCTCATCTCTACTAAAAATACAAAAATTAGCCAGGCGTGGTGGCGCACACCTGTATTCCCAGCTACTAGGGAGGCTGAGGCAGGAGAATTGCTTGAACTCAGGAGGCTGATGCTACAGTGAGCAGAGATGGAGCCACTGCACTCTACCCTGGGCAACAGAGCAAAACTCCATCTCAAAAAAACAAGAAAAACAACCAAAAAAGCCAAATATTTGAGTCCCTGCTTCTAATTTTTTTTCAGTGTATACCCAGTAGTGGGATTGCTGGATCATATGGTAATTCAGTGTTTAACTTTTTGAGGAACCACTGTATGGTTTCCTGTAGTGACTGTACGATTTTACATTCTCTCCAGCAACTCATGAGGGTTCTGGTTTTTCCACATTCTCACCAATACTTTTTTTTTTTTTTTTTTTTTTTTGAGACAGAGTCTCTGTCGCCGAGGCCGGAGTACAGTGGTGTGATCTTGGCTCACTGCAAACTCCCCTGGGTTCAAGCGATTCTCCTGCCTCAGCTTCCCAAGTAGCTGAGACTACAGGCGTGCACCACCACTCCTGGCTAATTTTTTTTTGTAGTTTTAGTAGAGACGTGGTTTCACCATGTTGGCCAGACTGGTCTCAAACTCCTGACCTCAGGTGGTCCGCCGGCCTTGGCCTCCCAAAGTGCTGGCATTACAGGCCTCAGCCACCACGCTCAGCCTTTGCCAATACTAATGTCCTGTTTCTTTAATAGTACCCATCCTAATGGATATGAAGTTGTATCTCATTGTGGTTTTGATTTGTTTTTCTCTAATGATTTATGATGTTGAGCATCTTTTCATGTGCTTATTGTCCATTTGTCTACCTTATTTGGAGAAATATATATTCAAGTCCTTTGCCCATTTTTAAATTGGATTTTTTGTTGTTGAGTTGTAGGAGTTCTTTATATGTCCTTGATAATAACCCTTTTTCAGATGCATGATTTGCAAATATATTCTCCAGTTCCATGGGTAGCCTTTTCCTTCTGTTGATAGTGTCCTTTGCATACAAGCATTTCATTTGCATGGGGTCTAACTTAACCTATTTTTTTCCATTGTTGCCTCCACTTTTGGTGTCATGTCCAAGAAATCATTGCCAGATTCAGTGTCATGAACGTTTCTTTCTCTTGTATTTTTCTAGATATTTTATAGTTTAACTTTTACATTTAGGTCTTTGATCATTTGAGTTAATTTTTGTCAGTGGTAGAAGGTAAGGCTTCAGCTTCATTTTTTTCATATTAGATACCCAGTTTCCTCACTTTTTATTTTTAAATGTAGCATGCTTTATTATTGTAAGTAAATAAAATGAGAGGTAAGTAAAATATATAACTCCCACCCTAGTTTCACTGCCCAAGGATGTCACTTTTTTAATAGTTTGGTGTCCTTTTTATGTATATACAAAGATTTGTTGGATTTATTAAAAGTGGAAACTTGTACTGGGCACAATAGTCTTCAGTTTCTCACTTACCAGTATATTCTAAACATCTGTCCCCTCCGTCCCGTTAGTCCACACAGATCTACCTCATGTCATATTTGCTCTTTTCTGATTTTATTGCGTTTCTTTAGAAACGGGTCTCTACTGTCCATGCTGGAGTGCAGTGGTGCAGTCATGGCTCGCTGCAGCCTCAAACTCCTGGGCTCAGGCGATCCTCCCACCTTAGCCTGCCCTGAGTACCTGGGATTATAGGCGAGTGTCACCATGCCCAGCTAATTTTTAAATTTTTTATAGAGACGGGGCCTTGCTGTGTTGGCCAGGCTGGTCTTGAACTCCTGGGCTGAAGTGATCCACCCACCCTGGCCTCCCAAAGTGCTGGGATTACAGGCATGAGCCACCTCGCCCAGCCACATTTGGTCTTTTAATTTTGTATTACTTATTAATAAATATGAAACTTAATAGAATAACTAGCAGCTCCATTTTTGTCTGTTTTGTGTATTAGATTTCTGCTTAAGATTACTTGTGAAGAAAAGAATTTGAGAACACTACATTATGGGAGAGGTCCTAACCATTATTTAGTGCGGAATATTGTCCCTAATTTTAGATTTGCCTCTCCCTGCCTTCTTTCCTTTTTTTTTCACAAAGATCTGGTAAAGCCCTGCTTGTGCCAGTCGCTAGTAAGTTTGGAGGTTTTATAGAGATGAGTAAAAAAGCCTTAAGTTCAGGACCAGGTGCGGGTGGCTCACGCCTGTAATCCCAGCACTTTGGGAGGCTGAGGCTAGCGGATCTTGAGGTCAGGAGTTCGAGACCAGCCTGGCCAACATGGTGAAAACCGGTCTCTTCTAAAAAAAAAAAAAATACACACACACACACACACACACACACACTACCTGAGTGTGGTGGCGCGAGCCTGTAGTCCCAGCTACTCAGGAGGCTGAGGCATGAGAATCACTTGAGCCCGGGAGGTAGAGGTTGCAGTGAGCCGAGATCGCACCAGTGCACTCCAGCCTGGCAACAGAGCGAGACTCCGTCTCAAAAAAGAAAAAGCCTTAAGTTCTTGTCTTCAGGGAACTCAATTTGAGTGTGAGAGACCGGCAGGGGATGCTTACTGTGGTGTGACCAGTAATGATGAGAAACAGCAGTACTCAGGCTCACTGTGAGGGATACCCAGGGCACACTAGAGAAAACTTACCAGAGGGAAGAGAGGATGGGTTTTGAAGAATGTGTAGGAGTGGATCAGGTCATGGGAGGGGCAGCATAGGCCTTTTCAGATTGAACTGAAATTGGACTCTTTGTCACTGACAGCTGGTTCTTGTTTGTCCTCCCCATTTACATAGAGTGAGTCTGCTGTCCTTTCCAAAGCTTATCAAATGTTTATACATAGTTGTCATGTTCCCCCTACATTTCTTCCTGAGGCGGAGGATGATATGTGATATGGGGGAGATAATTTTGGATAAGAGGTAAGCAGGGTGGAGAAAGAAAATTCAGTTTAGATAAAGATTTAATTCATGACTTAAGCTGAGACACTTACTATGTGGTGTGTCATTATCTTGCTGGGATTTAGTTTTCACCTTCCTGTGTTTCTTTTATTTTTAAAAATGTCTTTACTTTTTGAGATGGGGTCTCACTGTGTTGCCCAGGCTCTCTGCAGCCTCAGACTCCAGGCTTGTGATCTCCCACCTCACTTTCCCGAGTAGCTGGAACTACAGGTGCCTGCCACCATTCCTGGCTAATTTTTAAATTTTTATTTATTTATTTATTTATTTATAGAGAAGGGGTTTCCCTACATTGCCCAGGCTGATCTTGAACTCCTGGGCTCCAGTGCTCCTCCCATCTTGGCCTCCAAAAGTGCTGGGATTATAGGCATGAGCCACCATGCCCAGCCTATGCTTATTTTATTTTATTTGTGAATGAATGAATGAATAACAGGGTCTCACTCTGTCACTCAGGCTGGTGGGTGCAGTGGTGTGATCTTGGCTCACTACAGCCTCAAACTCTTGGGCTCAGGTGTCCTTCTACTTCAGCCTCCCAAGTAACTGGGACCACAGGCATGTGCCACCATACCCGGCTTTTTCTGTATTTTTCTGTAGAGGCAAGGTTTCACCATGTTGCTGGTCTTGAACTCCTGGGCTCAAGTGATCCACCTGCCTTGGCCTCCCAGAGTGCTAGGATTACAGGCAGGAGCCACCGCATCTGGCCCTGTGTTCCTTTTAAATGACTGTGTATAGCACCTAGGTAACCTTTTAGATATCTAAGATATTAAACAGTTAACTAGTCTCCTTAGCTAAATCTCTTCTCATTAGGCTTAAGTTTTAGTCTTACTACTACATAGGTTTTGTTTTTAACTCAAGTTCAATACAGAAGAGTCTCTTTCTTGATGTGATCTGTCCAAGAGTCACGTCTGTCCTTTCCATTTCTTTTCCTGCAACAGTGCTTCCTTCATTGAGAACTCACCCATCACTGTAGGGTTCTCATTAACTTCTGGAGTACTGTGTTCCACAGTGAAGTAAACTCATTTTAGTTTGTCAGATGAGACTTGTTCTTAGCTTAGTTGGGGAGGAAAATGTGAGAACTTTGCAGGTCCAGACACAGTACATAAATGGAAAGCATGGAAGAGTTTCTTGGAAAATCAACTAGGTTGCCTACTAAGTAGTTCAGCAGTGTTCTGCATTAAAATGGCATTATGCCTCGTGGTTCCCCACCAGAGGTCAACTCAGCCACAGCTTTGAAATTTTCCACTGCTCTTTGCTTTGAAGGTTTCCACTTAGCAAGGGCCAAAGTTTTTTCAACTGGCACTAGGCTGTTGCATGAGCTTTTATCAGTCTCTAATCTAGGATTCAGCTTCCTTATTTATAAAAATGGATTGTCTCTCAAATCTCTTTTTGTAATAGTGGTTGATTTCGGTTTTTAATGCTTATTTTGTTTTATTGAATTAAATAGAAAAGACTGATACATTGTTTGGCAAAATCCTGGGTTTTGTTTGATTGTTTACTTTGGTGGCGTTTGTCCGGACATCCTGATTACAGATGCTCCTGAATTTAGGATGGGGCTATGTCCCAATAAACCCATTGTTTGACTTACAGTATTTATAATTTATGATGGTTTTATCTGGGTTTAACCCTATCATAAGTCGAGGAGCCTGCTGAATGTGTATCACTTTTTTTTTTTTTTTTTTTTTTTTTTTGAGATGAAGTCTTGCTCTGTCACCCAGGCTGGAGTGCAGTGGTGCAATCTCGGCTCACTGCAGCCTCCGCCTCCCGGGTTCAAGCAATTCTACTGCCTCAGTCTCCCGAGTAGCTGGGACTACAGGCACACATCACCACACCCGCCTAATTTTTGTATTTTTAGTAGAGACCAGGTTTCACCATATTGGCCAGGCTGGTCTCGAACTCCTGACCTTGTGATCCGCCCGCCTCGGCCTCCCAAAGTGCTGGGATTACAGGCATGAGCCACCACGCCCGGCCGAACGTGTATCACTTTTGCACCATTGTGAAGTCATAGGTTTGACCCATCGTAAGATGGGGTGATTCTGAATAACCAAAATACGGAAGCAGCCCAGGTATCTGTCAGCTGATGAATGGATAAACAGCATGTGCAATGTCTATTCAATGAGATATTGTTCAGCAGTAAAACTGATGAAAGTACTGTTACATGCTTTGCGAATGAACCTAGAAACATGCTCAGTGAAAGAAGCCAGTTACAAGGGCTACCTATTATTGTATGATACTATTTAAAATCTGTTTTTTAAAAAAACGAGGTTAAATAAGCCTATTCCCAAAACACCTTCAAATTTAAAAAAAGTTTTAATGAGGTCAGATGAGCTATTGGATGCTCAGATTTTATAATTCATAGGAAATAGTAAAAAGCAGGACTGCCCATGACTGTTTTCTTCCATACTGTGTGCACTACATGTGAATGTCCACTAGAGGACAGCAAAGCCCATTGGTAGTCATTCCCTGCCAGTTCTCAAGCACTTTTAAAGAACCGAACCTGAAATTCTTACATTGATATTCCATTGAAAAGATTTGGGTTATCCTCTCAAGAAGAGAATCTGCAGTAGTGTCTGTCAGCTCTCTTTTTATCAGGGGAGAAGACAGCAAGGCAGCTGTGATTGTGGACCTCAATTTACTGAGGAGCTCTGCAAAAGTAAGGAAGGAGATTGCTGTTTTTCAAAGCAGATGTTGAAATATCTACAACAGAGTCAGTCAGTTTCCAGTTGAACTTTAGCAGCTTCTTAAATGTAGATTTTTGTGTGTGTGTTTATATTACTTATCCTTGTTATTCATAAATTTATACACACAAGGCTCCCTGTGATTCTGTTTCTATAGGAAAGAGAAAAAGCAGCCCTGTTCCCCTCATCCCTCTCCCCAGTCTGTGTAGTACCCCACTTCGGAACAGAATCAACTATCTTTGTTCCTTGGCACCTGTATTTTAAAGCCCATGACCTTCCAGGATAACTGGCTGTTTTCCTTTAGGAGATTCATTATTTCACAAGGACTTCTTTGCTTCGGGCAGGGCATTGAAATCCAGCTGTGGTATTGGATTGGTGGTGGTGTGGTAGGTTATTGATTATCTTTTAAATCGGAGTTTTATTAGCTGTCTAAAATTGTTGCATTATAGCATTTACAGCATACAGGTGATCCTATTTTTAAATTATACTGAGTTGTTAGGTGGATTTCCCTAGAAGATGCTTGTCCCCAGTCATCCACCCACTCCACTGCATCTCTGTGTGACCTTTGGCAAGTTTTTTTCCCCCTTTGGAGCCTTTTATAAGAATAAATGGTTTAGATTAGTGAAGTTCTAGGAGGCAAGTGTCCTCAGAATTCTCTCATACTGTCCCCTGTTCCTAGTTCTCTCTCAGTGTCTTTGGTCAGTATAGTAATGCTGGCCTGGTTTGGTCTCTGTTTAGGTTGCATCTGCACTGGAGAAATGGAAGACAGCAATCCGGGAAGCTCAGACTTTCTCCAGGATGCACGTGCTGCTTGGGATGCTTGATGCCTGTATCAAGTGGGATATGTCCGCAGAAAATGCTAGGTGCAAAGTTTGTCGAAAGAAAGGTATATTTAAATCAAATTTGCTTATGTGGGTATATTAGGGAGTAGGATTTCTATTCCCAAGATCTTCATTTCTACCCAAAAGAATTTTGTGTACACAGAATATAAGTGTGGTATAGATTTTACTCTCCTGCAGGTCTGTAACATGCCAGTCTTTGAAATGTTGTGCCAGGGAATCAGAGCAGGCCCTTTGTTCCTCAGTTTAGAGCATAACATAAAAGCAATTGATCTCTTCAATCTTCTGATTTTCTACAGAAAACAAAATTAGTTAATCCTTGTAACTATTTTAGTTAGTTTAGTTTTAAATCCTTTGATTGGCTCAGAACTTTAGTCATCTGTGAAGTAAGATATGTGCTTTCAGCAGGAGGCAGTCCGGGTACAGAGGGTGGCATGCAGTCTCATATGTGCAAAAGGAACTTCATGGTTAGAAGCCCCTTACTGATTGGCTTTTCAGTGGCTAGAGTTATTTTCTGAGTTAGGTTAGAGATGAAAAGATCTACGTAAAATCATTCAGTTGCTGTAAAGCATTCAATCGCTCTAGAATGAAGGTTGGAAGGAGAGATGACCATATTAAGTTGACTCAGCACAACACTTTTTCAAATGTAAGAAACCACATGGTTTAAGGGAACCCATCAGGGGCCGGGCGCGGTGGCTCACGCCTGTAATCCCAGCACTTTGGGAGGCTGAAGCAGGAGAATCACTTGAACCCAGGAGGCGGAGGTTGCAGTGAGCCGAGATCACGCCACTGCACTCCAGCCTGGGTGACAGAGCAAGACTCTGTCTCCAAAAAAAAAAAAGAGAGAGAGAGAACACTCATCAGGCATAAGTTGAGAAACGTTTGGGGAGGTCGAAAAAGCAGCAAAATTTCCTACTCTCACTTGGGTTTTTTGTGCCTCTTAGTAATCGTTAACTGTTCTGTCATAGCCATGGGTAAGTTTTGGGATATAAATTAGGAGACCTGATTCCCAAATTATCTGTAATCTAAGTTATGCTACATTTCTTTTTAGAAAATGCCTGCATTTACAAAGCAACAACTGGGTAGCATTCTATGGAACATGTCTCCTCGTGTGCCTTGAATTGTAGGGTGATTGCCTCTTCCTTACAGCTCATTGACTGCTGCTGTGCTCCCAACAATGCTATTCACATTTATCTCTCTGCAGGTGAGGATGACAAATTGATCTTGTGTGATGAGTGTAATAAAGCCTTCCACCTGTTTTGTCTGAGGCCGGCCCTCTATGAAGTACCAGATGGTGAGTGGCAGTGCCCAGCTTGCCAGCCCGCTACTGCCAGGCGCAACTCCCGTGGCAGGTGAGAATCTTTTCTTTTAAAAATAATTGAATGAATAAATATGAATAGCTGTTACAATTAAGCTTGAGTTATTCAAACAGAATGAATCTAAGGAGCTTTAAGTTCATCTTTTGGGTACAGAGCCTGATCATTTACAGTACTTCAATAGGAGCTCAAAGGACTCTGAGCTAATTTTAGCTGAATGTTGACATTTCTAGTTTTCACTGCCAGCCACATTCTCTGTCTTCTTGATCATACCTTCTTCTCAAGTAATGAAATCTCTCTCTCTGCCTTTAGCCTCCTGTTGCCCACTTCCTGTGTCTTCATGATTACTTCTGCTATCACCCACTGCTAAAAATCTCACACTCATTACCTTCCTTACCGATACATAATGTTTTCTTCCCTATCATGAGTAGAACTTGGGTGTCAACTTGGAAATGAACATCTCTCCTTCATCCTACAAACCCATTAATTTGCCACAATATCAATCCAATGCCCAGATGTTTGATGATCCAGTTTCTTGCTCTCCATTCTCCGTGGTCTCCGCTGTCATTTGTCCCTTCTACATCTGTCACCTGGGCTCCTTTGGTGGCTTCTCAACTCCTCTTACATCACGTCTTCTCCCCTCTTATCCACCCAACTATTGCAACACCAGAATGCTGTACACAAGGCAAAGATCTGCTCACATTCCTGATCACAAACTTCTAGTCTTCCCATTGCCTCTAGAATAACGTCCCAATTCCTGGCCTCACTTCTGAGACTCTTACACAATACCAGCTTGGGTTTTTATTAGCTTTAGATCCCATATTTGTGTACTTGTTACAGACCGTTTATTGTTCATCCTTGCCTCTTGTGCCTTTCTCCCAGCTGGGAACATTCTCTGCCCAGAATTCCCAGTGGGTAAACTGCCCATGGCTTCGCTAAAATTTCACTGCGCTTTTGAAAAGTGCTTGCATCCTTAGGCTTCATGGTTTCTCCTCTGTGTTCCAGCTGAACCTCCATTCTCTGAAGTAGTATTTTGGTGCATGGATCTTGTCTCTGGTTTTATACATGTCTGTCTCCCATGAGATTATGAATGCCCTGAGAGTAGAGGTGGTGCTTTGTTTTTTACTTGAATCTCAATAAGGCCAAATACCGGGCCTTGTAAAGAGGGAGACACCTTGTATTTGCCAAGATAATACTGTTGTTTTCCACACTGAAATTTGGGGTTGTAAAATGTGCAGTTTATAGGTACTCTGGCTTGGGCTTCTTTTTTGAGACGGAGTTTCGCTCTTGTTGCCCAGGCTGGAGTACGATGGCGCGATCTCGGCTCACTGTAACTTCCACCTCCCAGGTTCAAGCGATTCTGCTGCCTCAGCCTCCCGAGTAGCTAGGACTACAGGCATGCGCCACCACACCCAGCTCATTTTGTATTTTTAGTAGAGATGGGGTTTCTCCATGTTGGTCAGGCTAGTCTCGAACTCCCGACCTTAGGTGATCCGCCTGCCTCAGCCGCCCAAAGTGCTGGGATTACAGGCGTGAGCCACGGTGCCCGGCCTGGGCTTCCTTCTAAGGGGCAGAGCTGTTTGATCCTGACCCCACCTTAACAGTATTAGCAGGTTCTTTTGCACTCCATCCCAGCTGCACTTAAGAGATGAGACATGTTGCTCTGAAATGGTGGGGCTTTGGACCAGCTGTTCCGAGCTGGGATTACCACTGCTTTGATATTATGGTCATCTGCAAGCTGTTTCAGCTCCTGGAAGGGGGCCATCAAGGTGAAGTCACACCTGTCTGGGCTCTGTTTATTCTTTCAGTCTACCTCAGAGGTGGGGACAGCTTTTAGTAACTGATGTATTACATTATCTGGCTCTTTTTGTGAGACAAAAGAAACAGTGTTTTGTATTGCTTTGTGTGGGGAAGGGTAGGATTGCATTTTGGTCTTAATTTCTGTTGCCTTTGGTATCTTGTCCAAACTGTCTGTGGCCTGGCAGAAGGAGGCATGAGGCATGCTGTTGAAAACTTGGTTTTTCATTTTTATGAAAAACTCTCCTGGCTTACATTCAGGTTCCCTCCCTGTATTATCATACGTTATACATATGTAGTCTGTGAAGAGAAGTTTCCTGATCCCTGTGGGATTTGAGCCCTTCTTAGGACCACTTTGGGCTAAAACTGTGTTCCCTACATTATTTTTTCTACCCACAGGAACTATACTGAAGAGTCTGCTTCTGAGGACAGTGAAGATGATGAGAGTGATGAAGAGGAAGAGGAGGAAGAAGAGGAGGAGGAGGAGGAAGAAGATTATGAGGTGGCTGGTTTGCGATGTAAGTATTTTGTCTGCCTTTGTAGTTGATTTCACAGTCTTCTAAGCTTGGAACGCTTGGAAAGGCTGGCTTGGCAGTAGGTAGTGTGGCCGGCTTGCCCTCTTCCTTTTCTCTCGTGTTGTGACTGTGGCGTAACTTAGCTGCCATGGGTTTAAATGGGTTTCCAAGATGGCGTTTAACTTCCTGCCTGGTGGGAGAGAAGGTGGCTTGATCTCAGTAACATCAACCCACTTGCTCTAAGATTTAGTAGAATTCATGGTCCCAAGTATATTTATGCCAAGGCTGCTGATTCTCAGCTCCTCGGCATATGGGGACAATGGGGAAGGAAGATCTCAGCCCATTGCCATCTCCTGACAGTTCTTTTGGCTGTTGTTTTATCACTGCTTTCAGAGAGTGACTTTTTCTGTCTGGTTACAGTGATTTTCTCCTCCCTGCAGTGTGCAGGGTTATAGCTTTGCTGGTTTGAAAAGAGACGACTGATTATTTGAAGGCTTAGGTGGAAGGATGTTAGGAAGATTCAGATCTGTTCTCACTAGATGCCAGTAGGAAAAAAGGCATCATCTTTTGTGTTCACCGCATTGACTCTCATTCTCTCATGTTCATTTCTCATGAGTGTTGGAGAGTCTGGTGTTTGTGGCTAATGTCCTCCAGTCTAGCCTTTCTTTTAGCAGCCTCCCTCTTTCCAAAATACGCTTTTTTTTTTTTGAGATGGTCTCACTGTCGCCTGGGCTGGAGTGCAGTGGTATGACCTCAGATTACCTCAGTCTCTGCCTCAGCCTCCCGAGTATACAGACACCCGCCACCACACCTAGCTGATTTTTGTATTTTTAGTAGAGATGGAGTTTCACCATGTTGGCCAGGCTGGTCTTGAACTCCTGAGCTCAAGTGATCTGCCTGCCTTGGCCTCCCAAAGTGCTGGGATTATAGGCATAAGCCACTATGCCCGGCCAATACACTTTTCTTTACAGGTTCGTAGAAAACAGACCACAGATCAAAATTCTAATGAGCTTTTGAAGCAGTGGTACAGTTCCCAAGATCATAGCAGCTCTGAATGGTCATACTTGGCATAAGGAGTGAGAGAGAGGATGCCTGGCATGACTAGTCTCTTACTGTAGTGAGACTGCCAAAACCTAATGATTTGGGCTTGCCCGTCTTCTCCTGTCCTCCCACTTTCCCCCCTATACTCCAGAGGTGTGATGTGGGACACCTTAAGCTCTCACATACGTATGGGCTCTTTTTGTTTGTTCACTACGCCTGATTTTTCAGGTATCCTAGGGTAAGTGAACAAATGGCCCATCAGTCCTGCATTCAGGGATATCCTCTTCTGTTGGTCAGAGTCAGTGACTTGGGCACACCTTTGTTTGGGAACATATTTTTTTTGGGGGGGCGGGGATGGGGATCTTTCTCTGTTGCCCAGGCTAGAGTGCACTGGTATGATCACTGCTCACTGTATCCTCGATCTCTCAGGCTCAAGCAATCCTCCTTACCTCAGCCTCCTGAGTAGCTGGGACTACAGGCACGTGCCACCATGCCCGGCTTTTTTGTAGAGATAGGGTCTTGCCATGTTTCCCAGGCTGGTCTTGAACTCTTGGGTTCAAGTGATCCTCCTGCCTTGGCCTCCCGAAGTGCTGGGATTACAAGTGTGAGCCACTGCGCCTGATCTCTCTGAGGGCAGATCCTGAATATGGTAGTATACTGATTCTGTTTATTTGTAAGCTAGTGATTGCTTTCCACTTCTACGTTGTAGCTCTCTTTCCAAGGAATTGCTTTTCTAAGTTTCTACGGCCTCGACTTGCCAAAAGGATCTGGGAAGTATTTGGTACTTCAGAGCTTTTTGTCAACTCTATCTTTCAGACCACCAAAGATGTGGTTCCCCAGTGCAGCTCAAGGTTCTAGCACCTGAGCATCAGATTCTTACCCTTTCTTACTAGCCTGGGCTTGAGCTAGAGACCCTAAAGTAGCCAAGAAAGGGTTATCGTGATCCAGAAATAGAATAGAAAGTAGTGTTTCTCGATTCTTCGTGTCACTGCCTTCCTAGACCTCTGTGTCCAGTGTCATCTCCCCACTCCCCAAGGGAAGGTGGTGGAGAGCCTGGAGCTAATCCTCATGGCATTGTTTCCCAGGGCTCACTGAGGAATGCCGGTTGGCTTGATGCTGAGCACCTGTTGTAAACCTGAGACACAAGTAGTCTCAGTGCCTTTGTGTGTGTGTGTGTGTTTTTTTTTTCTTTTGTGAGATGGAGTTACACCCTTGTTTCCCAGGCTGGAGTGCAGTGGCGTGATCTCGGCTCACTGCAACCTCCGCCTCCCAGGTTCAAGCGATTTTCCTGCCTCAGCCTCCTGAGTAGCTGGGATTACCAGCATGTGCCACCACACCCTGCTAATTTTGTATTTTTAGTAGAGACGGGGTTTCACCATGTTGGTCAGGCTGGTCTTGAACTCCCAACCTCAGGTGATCCACCTGCCTCAGCCTCCTAAAGTGGTGGGATTACAGGTGTGAGCCACCACGCCCGGCCTATATTCTTTATTCTCTCATTGGGGATCCTGGGCAGGGCTTTTATGGAGGGGACTAGCCCTAAATTGTATTTAATGAGGAGCCTTGTGGCCCTTCGTGGAAGTACCAGCTTTTCTCTGGAAAGATTCTGATGGTAAGTGTAGAATAACTCTGGGAATTACAACACAGGGTTTGTTTTACAATCTAGTTCCATCTTACATGTAAATACATCCACTCGCTCAGGCTGAGCTTGGGCTGTGGGAAATCCAGGCTGACCTATTAGCAAATGGCTTCTCATGAGTGAGAGTTTACAGTTGATTCCTGCAGGGGCCTTATGGCTGGGAGTAACTGCAGGATGGGGCAGGACAGAAGTACTGAAGGACCTAGCCCTCTGAAGGGCTTTGGCAGTGGATGAAAGGCACCCATTCTTCATCTGCTGCCACTGCCTTTTAGTGTCCTGTTAGGTAAGGCAAGATAAAATAGCAAGAGCACCTTAAAACCAAAGGAGGCCACTGCTTTCCTTGTCCAGGAAAAGGATTCTCCCTGCATCCCTTTCCCCCATTTCGAAGATGCTCCTCCCTTCACCTTCTGTTGTTCTCTGCTGAATCCATAGTTTTTCTTTCAGTGAGACCTCGAAAGACCATCCGGGGCAAGCACAGCGTCATCCCTCCTGCAGCAAGGTCAGGCCGGCGCCCGGATAAGAAGCCACACTCTACCAGGAGGTCTCAGCCCAAGGCACCACCTGTGGATGATGCTGAGGTGGATGAGCTGGTGAGAATTATTTATCATCCCTTCTCTAACCTTTCTGTTTCTTATTCCCTACCCCAGCAATTAGGAATTCATCAGGCAACAGGTGGGAGGGGAGCCTCCCCCCTCCTCCTTCTTACCAAACTTGGGAGGCTGGGGAGGCAGATGGGTGAGCCTGTACGCAGACAGAAGCAGCAGGGCCTCCAGGAACAGCTATGTCCGGCATTCCCCTGCTGTAGCCTGCAAACTAGTTAGCGGGCAGCCTGCAACTTATTAAGGATTTAAAAATAGTATCCATGTGTCTCCAGTGGGCTCAGAGGGGCTGGGTCTTCATTGTGGGAATGTCAGCAATGCTGGAGCCTCACTTACTGTTGAGTCGACAGTTGTTATGGGAGGGACATTACCCTCCCCTCTGCTCCTTAACCAATGTAATTTTAGTAGTTTTTAGATCTCACTTGAGCTTTAAAGAACAAAAAAGAAACTCTTGAAAAGGTGCTTGTTTTGACAGATCAAATTGGAGTTAGGGGCTTAAGGCAGGCCATTCGGGAGATCATAAGGCATTAGAAGATGCTCGGTTTGCCACAGCCTTGGGCTCTGTGGCCTCTGCTGTGAATCACAGCTTTGTTACGGCTACCTGGAATGGAGGCCCCGCCCCTTTTCTCTTTAGCCACTTAACCCTCACATGTCTACGGTGGAAGAGCCCAGGAAGGGAATTGGACCTCTTGCTTTTCTTACCAGAGGCACCCCACCCCCACAGAATTGGCTGCTGGTGGCCCAGATAGCCTGTTTTGCTTTCTGCAGTGGCTTGTTGATGCCCTTCCATGGTGTCACTGTAACCCCAGGTCCACCTGTTCTCTGAGAGCTAGTTTCCTGTTGACAGTAGCCCCCTTCAGCCGACCTCCAGCAGGACTGCTGGTAAAGGTGGCCCCCGCTGCCTGCTCTTTGCTGCTTTGATTGCTGTGGCCCCGGGGGAGGCGAGTGAGTGGACTACTGGGAAGATGCCTGCCACCTGGGCCGAGGGTGCTCCCTGACTTGAATATCAGAAGGTTTCAGCACCTCTGCGCCAAGGAAATAGTTGAACTCTCTTCCTTTTTTGAGCAGATACACTTATTTTCTGCCCTGTCCACTCTTCCTCCTGTCTCGAATCTGTAATAACATTGTTCTTTCTTTCCTGCCAGGTGCTTCAGACCAAGCGGAGCTCCCGGAGGCAAAGCCTGGAGCTGCAGAAGTGTGAAGAGATCCTCCACAAGATCGTGAAGTACCGCTTCAGCTGGCCCTTCAGGTGAGCGCTGTGTTCTCAGGTGCAGGGGAGAGGAGTGGCCTGCCTGGTTCTAAAAGCTTCCAGAGCCCCTGAGGGGCTCTCAGCCAAGCCCTTGCTTTTCAGGACGTGTCTCAGTGGCAGGGGCACTGCCGTCAAGGCTGTGCAGATTCTGCATTTGGTTCTTTTCCACAGGGAGCCTGTGACCAGAGATGAGGCCGAGGACTACTATGATGTGATCACGCACCCCATGGACTTTCAGACAGTGCAGAACAAATGTTCCTGTGGGAGCTACCGCTCTGTGCAGGAGTTTCTTACTGACATGAAGCAAGTGTTTACCAATGCTGAGGTTTACAACTGCCGTGGCAGCCATGTGCTAAGCTGCATGGCGAAGACAGAACAGTGTCTAGTGGCTCTGTTGCATAAACACCTTCCTGGCCACCCATATGTCCGCAGGAAGCGCAAGAAGTTTCCTGATAGGCTTGCTGAAGATGAAGGGGACAGTGAGCCAGAGGCCGTTGGACAGTCCAGGGGACGAAGACAGAAGAAGTAGAGAGGCAGGGCCGTGGTAAGGGAGCTGAGGTGGGGGGACAGCTAGGGAGGGTGGGAGGGAGGCGAGCGAGGAAGACCAAGAACCTGGAAGAGATCGCAGGGAGTCCAGAAACGCCTGTCATCCCAAGCTTATGCTGTTTTTCTAAAAGCTCTTTATGGGGCTTGATATTGGGTTGGTCTTTGTCCAGAAATATTAAGGGACAAAGAGGGCCATAACCCTCCCTTCTGAGAGTTTCCAGGAGGAGTCCGAGGGTCTAGCTTTTCTGGTGAAGCCAGTTCTTGTTCCTGCCTTCTTTCCTAAGGGCCTGCTCGCTCTGGCTTCCACCACAGTGCCAAGCCCCTCTGGTCTCCAGGGGAGGGATTGCTGTGTTACATAGCAGGATCGGGGTAATCAGGCCAATAGGGGAGATGGTGGCGATTTTTCTTTTTTAATCTGTATTTATTATACAGTCTTGTTTCTTTAAGCCCATACTCTGTCTCTTCCCCCATCTTCCTCTCAGGTGACAGTATCAGTGAGTGCCATACAGAATTCTGTATTCACCAGCATCATGAAACAGTTGTGGTCTTTTGAGTTGATCTTGGCAGAGTAAAGGGACGTGTCCTGGAGCCATTCCTGAATCTCCCCTTCTTTGTGACAGCTCCCCCCCACCCCCCAAAAAAATAAAAAAACACAAAAAACAAAAAAACAAAACTAAGGCACTTCACTTAGAGACTGGAGTCCTGCTTATAATCATGCATATAACCTTTACTTTGATGGATCTGGCCAGAGGGGTGTTGGAGCCCAGCCCACCCACATACCAGTCAAGCTCTTAGGGGAGCAGAAGAAAAGCAGGAAGAATTTAAATGTTTAATTTTTTTTTTTAAATTGACTTTTCTAGTTATTAAAAGTTGCTTGTTTCAGCAGTGATATTGTATAAAGAACATCTTGTAAGATACTCCTGACATCTCGCTTTGGCACATGTACAGTACAGTTTCTATGATAATGTGTTTGCTCTAACTTCCCTGGCTTCTCCCTCAGCCCATCCACTCTCCTGCAGAGCAGCTGGGTTGGAGGCTCATTGAGGCAAGCAGCAACATTGGAGGGGGAGCAGGGCAGTGCTGTGTCTGCTGCCTCCCATGCCCGTTCTGACCTCAGACTTGGAACTCCTCAAGAACCTGAAGATTCCAGTGGTCAGTGTCGGTGGGGGGTGGGAGGAGAGAGCAGCAGAGAAGCTCTGAGAGCCCCTTCCCCCACAACAAATCTAGCTCTAGTTGTTATATTTAGGCAAAACTTTGTAGTCTTCTTTCCCTTTTATGATGGATTTTGATAAAAGTACAAAACAGGGTTTTCCTTTTTTATCACCTTTGAATTTGGAAATTTTGAGCACCCAAGCTCTTCTGTACCTATTTAAAGTCCACCAAGGGGACTGCAGCTCCTAGAACATGAGAATCAAGCCTCTTAATATTAAACTGCGGAATGTGGCCTCTGCTTCCTCCGTCCTCCTGCCCAAGGACGACGAGGATTGCTCCAGGGCTGCTGGGTAGTTTACCGTCCCTTCTATAGGCATGGAGTTGGCACTGACATCACAGCTTCATAACCCCACCACCGCCAGCTTCCCCTGCCTCCTACATCCAGTCTGTTCTTGTTCATAGTGAGAATCCTGTGTTCCCACTTCAGTGACACCTGAATTGTTTGTTGTTGTTGTTTTTTTTTTATTGTCTTTAAAGAGGAAGGGCCCCATTAAAGGGTGAACTTGTAATAAATTGGAATTTCAAATAAACCTCATGTACTTGTGTTTATAAAGAAGAAACCACTCTGGTGGCTGTTTGTTTGTGCTCTTTCTTGGTGGGTGGGGGTGGGTAGTGCTGTCCCGAGTGCTGCTTTCTCACTGACCCTTGGAGCCGGGTCCTCTGAAGGCTTGGCCTCCAGAGTCAGAGGGCCTCTCAGTGTTCTTAACCACAGAAAGAAGTACTCCCTCCAAGCCTCTCCTGGCCCTGTCTCCATCTAAAACCCTGAAAAACTTCATTTGAAACTAGGAATTACGGTGAAAATAGGTTTTTAAGCCTTCACTATGGGGAAACTTCTGCCATTTTAAAACCTTTCTCGGGAAAAAAAAATTTTGGGGAGGGGGGCGGTGGGGACGGAGTCTCACTCCATCACCCAGGCTGGAATGCAGTGGCGTGGTCTCAGCTCGCTGCAACCTCCATCTCCTGGGTTCAAGCAATTCTCCTGCCTCAGCCTCCCGAGTAATTGGGGTTACAGGGACACGCCACCACGCCTGGCTAAGTTTTTGTATTTGTAGTAGGGCCAGGTTTTCACCATGTTGTCCGGGCTGGTCTCGAACTCCTGACCTCAGATGATCCACCCGCCTTGGCCTCCCAAAGTGCTGGGATTACAGGTGTGAGCCACCGCGCCCAGCCTCAAGGAAAATTTCAAACACACAAACAGTGGAAAAGTATAATGAATTCCCATGCACTCGGCTTTGACGGTTCTACCACATGTCTAATCTTGTTTTATTTATGCCTTCATTTATCTTTTAAAGTCTGACTGGCTGATATGCGTAGGGTGCTGCTAGGCAGCCACCCGCCAATGGAATACAGAGATTTTGCTGAGCCACTGCTGTGTGCCCAATTACTGAGAAATTAAACTGCCAATTCCTGACCAGCTGAACGAGGTGAAGCTAGTGTAATGGGAAGAGCCTTTGAGGCCTGAGCCTTGGGCGCAGGTTCTGCTGCTGAGCAGCTTTGCGGCCTTGGTAAGCACGGGCGAGCCAGGGCCTACACAGAGCACTTGGGGAATTTTTGTCCTGCCTGGAGGAAGCGGGCTTGCCCCAACAGCAGATTGAATTTTCCTGCTCATCCGCTCCAGCCTCCAGCTCTGGAGAAGAGAACCATGCTCCCTCTGGACATTTTCTGCATGGCAACAGTGACACTCGGGGCTCCCAGCCTTCCTCTATGAAGTCCTGCTCCTCCAGTAATTTTCCCAGGCACACACTAGGATACTGCCTTGGGGTGGTCACTTCTGGTCGTGTCCTGGTCTCAGCACACTCTTAGCCACTGCCTTACTTACAAAGTGGGGCAGCCACTTTGATGACTGCAAATGGGGGCATGGGAACTCCATCTCTGAGGACAGGGGCCTGAGTCATGACCTGGGAGTCAGCTGAGGCCTGTCCTTGTCCTGCACACTCTTCTCAAATTTTGTCTCTGGGGAGGGGACATGGTCAGTAGACTTGGTTGATAGGTGGCATCTGGATTCCAACAGAGCCACTCAGAGGGGGCACCTCTTCCTGCTGGCCAGGGGCCAGGGTGTCTCTGGAGGACACCGAGGAACTCACCTCCCATTAACTGCGCTCTCCTAACCCCAGCCCTGGGCCTCCTGGCTTTTCAACACCTGGGACTGCTGTGTTTAGGAGCTGCTTCCTTGAGCGGGCAACTTCCTGGGAGCAGGAGGATCTTGGGCTCACCACACACAAGCGCAAACCCACAGGGACAGGCTCAGCCTCCCAAGAGGCTTGCGGGCGTGTGATGCCGCACTCTGAAGACCCAAATGCTGGGCACTAGGACCACTAAGGGGAAGGCCCGGGCCTGGGCACGCGATGCACATGCCAGCACGTGTGGGTTTCCGAGGTATTTTTGTTTGGCCCTGGAGGGTTCTTTAATGGGCGTGGGGAGAGGTCTGGCAGTGGTAGGGGTGTTTGTCTCCTCCCCACCCGCTTTGCCCAGTTTCTGGGGACATAACCTTGCCAAGGCATACACCCTGCCTTTCCCCACCAGGACCTAATCGGATCCCTGGTGTGGAACGCACAAAAGTTCTGGAGGCAGGCTTGGGTTCAACTCCCAGCTTGGCCTCAAACTGCGTGGCTATGTGCTGCAGCGGCCAACCCATCTAAACACTTCCCGTCCGAAACGTGAGGCGAGCAGATCACATGAGAGGGCTGTGTTTCCTTTTTCCCTTTCCTCCAGGGCCTAGGACTTATTTCCATAGCATCTTCCAGGTCTGAGAAAGCTGGCAGGGCCCTGCCCTCCCTCCCAGGTCCTGGCCTCAAAGCACAGCCCCCGGGGCCTGTCCTGACCCTGCACTGCCCCTCTCTGCGCTCCCATCCGGGCTGCCCTGAAAACCAGCAGCAGGCTGGTGTCTGCTGAGCAGGACATGGTCACTGACAGCAAGGAAGAAGGGGCAGGTGGGTGCCCTTGGATGCTCATCGTCCCCCTGCCTTTCCCACACCCCGCCTGCCTTGCTCTTCCCAAGTCTGTGGAATCCTCTCCATTCGCTCCAGCTGCCCCCGCCCTGGTATAGGCCCTTCCCATCTTCCCTTCCACTGCCTGTGAGCCCAGCTCCCTGAAGCCTCTGCCCCTCCCACGCCCAGTGTGGGCACTTTACTGCCTCTAACGAGCTCATTCTGTTTCCCACTCAAAGACCCTCGCATGGCCAGGTGCAGTGGCTCACGCCTATAATCCCAGCACTCTGGGAAGCCAAGGTGGGTGGATCACTTGAGGCCAGGAGTTCAAGACCAGCCTGGGTAACATGGTGAAACCCCGTCTCTACAAAAAAATACAAAAATGAGCCAGGCATGGTGGCGGATGCCACCCAGGCGGCTGAGGCAGCAGAATTGCTTGAACCTGGGAGGCAGAGATTGCAGTGAGCTGAGATCATGCCACTGCACTCCAGTCTGGGCAACAGAGTGAGACTCTGCCTTAAATTAAAACAAAAACAAAAAACAAAAAACAAAAAACCCTCATGTGCAGCATTACAAGGAGGTAGGGTCACTTGGCTTTGTTGGTCAGAGGCACATGGGGACTTACTTAATGTGTGCTCTGCGCAAAGGGAAGGATTTAGATGGAGAGGGCGTTCCCCGTGCAATAAACGGCCTAAGAACAGGTGTGAGGGCTGTAAGCTTCCCTGGGGCACCACTGCGCCTTGTGGTGAGGAATACCCCTTAACCCCCTCAGCCCGCCATGGTCTTGTCTCCTGGGAGCGTGACCCAACCTGTTTGATTCTCACTGGACTTTTCTTGTCCCTGTGGGATTGGTGGTTGGGGTAGGGCACAGGGCTCCAGCCCGAGAGGCCCTAGGTTTGGGGCTCCGCCTCACCATTCATCCTCAGCACCTGAGCGTCTCCCCTCCTGGAGCCTCCCCGTGGCTCTAAAGTGAGGCTGGCAGCAGGGCTGGACCACTGGGATCTCCTGGCACTGACACCAAATGCCGGCCGTGTATAGTAGGCACCCAGGGACACTAGTAACTAATACTCTCACCTGGCTGGAGTCACAGCAGCCAAGATGGGGCCCTGGGGTCTGACCCCAAGCCAATAGGGGTCTCCAGATGGCCACACGTGCCCAGCTACCCAGTCCGCAGAAACAGGGCAGGCCCTAGCAGCCCTGAGCTACCCCAGCACACAGATGGACATGGGACCTTTCCCCATACCTGCCCCAGTGTGGAGCTCTGCACAGCCACCTGAGCTGCCTCATTCCCACCGCTGCCATTAGCAACTCAAATCTGACAAGCTTAGGAGCTAGGGGCCCAATTCCCACTCTACTCAAGGGCTTCCCAGCTCCACGTGCATGTCTGTGCTACCCAGAGGCCCACAGACCAGAACAACTTCTTCACCCCACCTGGAGACGCCAGGGAGCAGGCTGGGGCTGCCCTGGTGGGGGCTGCCCTGGTGGGGGCCCCGAGGAGCCAGGCAGACGCACCAGCAATTTTCCAAGGCCCCAGGGAGGGGGTCCTCGTGACAACATTGACACAGGCTGACACCTTTACTTTCCATGCCAATAAGGAGAGCAAGTTCCCAGAGAAGGAAAACTCATCCATAGCCTCAAACTGGACTCCCTGGGGCCAGAGGTGGCAGTGTCACCCTGGGGAATTCCCTGAACATCCACAGGCGTCCCTGTCTCCATTTGGAAGCACAGAGACGGGCGGGAGGGGAAAACACGCACACATGGTGTCTGGGACTCCTGCAATGCACAGCTGTTCCGGGGGGACTTCCTCCTGATTGGGGGGTGCCAGCACCCACTGCCAGCTCTGCTTACAAGAAAGACTCCTGCAGGGCCCTCACCCTCCTACCTTCCCCCCTTCCCAGCCAGAGAGGACTCAGCAGTGCCACGC
The DNA here is from genome assembly GCF_029289425.2 of Pan paniscus. Lineage (NCBI taxonomy): Eukaryota > Metazoa > Chordata > Mammalia > Primates > Hominidae > Pan > Pan paniscus. Next base: position 91,465,750 of record NC_073255.2, read on the forward strand.
GGGGGTTTATTCCAGTCACAGCTTCCAGAGGAACGCAACAATAAATTACATCATTAAATAAACTCCGGCTGGACCCCTCTGCCCCGCCCCTCCACATCCTCCACTAGGACCCTGTGGGGACTCAGCCTGGTCCAGTCCCCGCATTAGGGGAGGCCCCCATCTCCCCTAATGAGCCTCACGGGGTCCCCGCCCTGATCCTCAGCCCCCGGTGCTCACTTGCCTGACCTTGACAGCTGGGCAGCTGCTAGTCAGCTGTCTCTAGGGGGTGCAGGGGGCAGGGCGTGGAGGGCAAGGAGGGGGCAGCAGCCACCCCGCGCCAGGCCTGTGTGGCTAGAGGTGTGTGGGGTTCTCCAGAGAGGGGTCCGTCTTAGTCATGTGCAAGACCACGGTGGGAGCCTTATAGTGGCAGTGCGTGCCACGTCCGTAGCTCCCGGGGGCGCGGCAGGCCTTGGCCCGGGCCCGGCCAGCTGCTATCTTGCGGTAGCACAGGCTCTGCCAGGTCTGGAAAGTCTTGGAGCTCCACACCCAGACGCCGCTGGTGATCCCCACCACCAGCGACATGAAAATTTTGAGCATGAAGACCGCCACCGTGGGCACCGAGCCCCCTGGCAGCGAGCAGTCCCTCCGGCCTCCGGGCCCCGCGGCCGCTGCGCATGGCTGCTCTGTGGCCCGAAGGCGCCAGAAGTCCATGTTGAGGCGTTCGTAGACATAGCAAACGATGACGCAGGTGGCGGGCACCGTGTAGAGGATGGAGAAGACCCCGATCTTGACCATGAGCTTCTCCAGCTTCTCTGTGTTGGTGCCGCCCGTCTTCATGATCTTGCGGATGTGGAAGAGGGCCACGAAGCCGGTCAGGAGGAAACTACTGCCCAGCACCAGGTAGCCGGAGAGGGGCACCAGCACGAAGCCCGTGAGCGCTGCTGCATCCGTGCTGGCCACGTAGCAAAGCCCGGTCAGCTCATCACCCGCCACCTTGCGCAGGGTCAGGATGACGATGGTCTTGAGCGCGGGCAGGCCCCAGGCAGCCATGTGGAAATAGCTGCCGTGGGCCTCGATGGCCTCGTGGCCCCATTTCTTCCCGGCAGCCAGGAACCAGGTGAGCGTCAGGACCACCCACCAGAGCGAGCTGGCCATGCCGAAGTAGTAGAGCAGTAGGAAGACCAGCGTGCAGCCCGTGTTCTCCAGGCCCTCCTGGATCACGTAGAGCGCGCCCGCCTCCTGGTCACAGGCCACGCTCTGCGCTCCGGCCACCGCACGGATCAGGAAGGCCAGCGAGTAGACGTTGTAGCACATGGAGAGGAAGATGATGGGGCGCTCGGGGTACTGGAAGCGGTGGGGCTCCAGCAAGAAGGTGAGCACAGTGAAGGCGGTGGAGAAGAAGCACAGCGCCGACCACACGGCCATCCAGACCAGCGCGAAGTCCTTGTCGCGCCGGGACCAGAACACCTCGACGCCGGGCCCGCAGCGCGGTGCGCACGAGCGGCTCTTCTCCACGTACTGGAACTTCTCGGGGTTCTCGCAGGTGCCACTGCCGCCCGCGCCCGGGCCCAGGTCTCCGGGAGGGCGCGCGGGCCGCGGCGCCACGGGCAGCATGCCCAGGCCCTTGTGGGGCTCCGCGGGGCCGGCCGTGGCGTTCTCGGGCGCCTCCATGCACAGCGCGTGCGGGTCGTTGCGCGTGGGCAGCCGGGCGCAGTCGAGCGAGTCCGGCCAGCCGAAGTTGAACTGCTCCATGATGGGCGCGCAGCGCAGGCGCGCCTGCTCGCACATGGGCCGGCAGGCGGGAATGGGCGTCGAGACCTGGTCGGTGCACATGGGAGCGTAGAGCGAGCACAGGAAGAAGCGCAGGTGGCTGTGGCAGCCGTACTGCACCAGCGGCGCGAACTCCGCTAGCTCGGCAGCCGCCTCGCCCTGCGACGTGTGGCCCAGCAGGTTGGGCATGCGGGTCAGGTTGTAGCCGATGCCGCGGCACATGGGGATCTCCACCGCCTGGCACGGCGCAGCCCCGCGCCCGCGCTCCGGGTCGAAGCGGCCTATCTCCAGTGCCGCGCCGCCCGCCGCCAGCAGCTGCCACAGCAGCAGCGCCCCCCGCAGAGGCGCCACGGCCATCCCGGGCGGCCCGGGCCGAAGGCGGGAGCGCGGCCCCGGCTCACTCGGGCTCAGCGGTCCCGCGCCCCGGTGCCTGCCCGCCACGTCGCGGGGCGCGGGCCATCGCCGAGCCGCCCACGTGTGTCCGGGCGCCCTGGGCAGCGAGCGGGCAGCCGCCCGAGGGACAGGAGCCGCCGAGCCCGCCTAGCCGCCACCGCCGCTGCCACCGGAGCCGCCGCTGAGCCAGAGCCGGCGCAACCTCCCGGGGCCGAGGCTACCAGCCCCCGGGGCGGGGCTCCGGGAGGACACGCCCAGGGACACGCCTCCCACTGGGCTTTAAAGGCGCCGCGTCTCCCGGCCACGCGGAGCACGGGGTGGGGCCGGGCCTGGTGGGACGTGTCCGCCCGCTTGCCCTCGGCTTACACTCGGTTTCTTCCCTTCCCTTGCTGCCTGGGAGAGGCTGCAGGAAGTCCCCGTACCCACACTTTCAGACTGGGTCGCCTCATTTTACTCTAGGAGGGAGACTTTTTTTGTTGTTGTTGTTTTGTTTTTGTTTTTGAGACGGAGTTTTGCTCTTGTCGCCCAGGCTGGAGTGCAGTGGCGCGATATCGGCTCACTGCAACCTCCGCCTCCCGGGTTCCAGCGATTATCCTGCCTCAGCCTCCCGAGTAGCTGGGATTACAGGCTCCTGCCACCACGCCCCTCTAATTTTTTGTATTTTTAGTAGAGACGGGGTTTCACCATTTTGGCCAGGCTGGTCTCGAACTCCTGACCTCAGGTGATTCACCTGCCTCGACCTCCCAAAGTGCTGGGATTAGAGGCGTGAACCGCCGCGCCCAGCTAGAAGACTTTTTATTTTTATTTTTAGTTGTTATTTCTTTTTAGAGACAGGGTCTCTCTGTGTCGCCCAGGCTGGAGTCCAGTGGAACGACCATAGCTCACTGCAGCCTCCATCTCCCGGGCTCAAGCGACCTTCCCGCCTCAGCCACCAGAGTAGCTGGGATTACAGGTGGGCACCACCACTCCCGGCTAATTTTAAAATGTTTTTGTAGAGACAGGGTCTCACTATGTTACCCAGGCTGGTCTTGAACTCCTGGGCTCAAGGGATGCTCCCGCTTCTGCCTCCCAAAGTGACGGGATTACAGGCGTGCTCCACCCCATACCCATTTCACAAGGCCACCGTGCTCCTCTGGGGAGTGTCGCCATCACCCTCTCACCTCTCTCTAGGCTGCCCCCTTGAGATCCCTGGGACCCGCTTAGAAACTGCCATGGTTCCTGGGTAGCCCGGCCAGGGGAGACCATTTCTAAGGCTTCCCACGCGTGGAAGTCTCTGCCTTGTACTCAGTGGCAGCTCAAATACAGCGTCTGCCTCTCCCCTCAGTGTATGTGACTTGGGGCTCCTCTCTGAGCCTCAGCTTGCTTTTCCGTAATGCAGGCAGATAATCCTACTGTTAAAATCAACAGTTCTGCCAGGCGCAGTGGCTCACCCCCACCCCCATCTTGCCCCATCAGCCTGGGCAACATAGTGAGACCTCGTCTCTAATAAAGAAAAAAAAATAGCTTTTTTTTTTTTGAGATGGAGTTTCGCTCTTGTCGCCCAGGCTCATCTCATCGCCCAGGAGTGCAATGGTGCAATCTTGGCTCACTGCAACCTCTGCCTCCCGGGTTCAAGCAATTCTCCTGCCTCAACCTTCCAAGTAGCTGGCATTACAGGCGCCCACCATCACTCCCGGGTAATTTTTGTACTTTTAGTAGAGACAGGGGTTTCACCATGTTGGCCAGGCTGGTCTTGAACTCCTGACCTCAGGTGATCCATCCACCTCGGCCTCCCAAAGTGTTGGGATTACAGGCATGAGCCACGGTGCCTGGCCTGAAAAAAAAAAGGAAAAAAAAAAAAGAAAATCAACAACACGTGTTGGGCACCCGAATCTGATCGATCACACTTCATACTTGCCCTTATTGTATCTTCTCAGCAATCCAAGAATGCTACGTTATCCTTATTTCCCAGGTGGGGAAACTGAGTCTCAGAGAGGAATGACATACCCAAGGGCATAGAGCTACTAAGTGTTCCATTTGTGATTGTCTGTTCCGGACCCCATACCCATTTCACAAGGCCACCGTGCTCCTCTGGGTAGTGTCGCCATCACCCTCTCACCTCTCTCTAGGCTGCCCCCTTGAGATCCCTGGGACCCGCTTAGAAACTGCCATGGTTCCTGGGTAGCTCTGTGGGTGAAATCCAAGTGCCACCGGCAGGCCACACAAGGGGCAAGGGGCCCTGATCTGGGACTCTTTAGAGAAGGCCATCCCCCTTTCACCCAACTGTTCCTATTCTCTTGGCCTGGAAACACCTGGAGGACTCAGAATGTTTCACATGAGCACTTAGTACTGTTTCATGTGAGCACTTAGCATCGTTTCATGTGAGCACTTAGTACTGTTTCACGTGAGCACTTAGCATCGTTTCACGTGAGCACTTAGTACTGTTTCACGTGAGCACTTAGCACTGTTTCACATGAGCACTTAGTACTGTTTGACGTGAGCACTTAGTACTGTTTCACGTGAGCATTTAGCACTGTTTCATACGAGCACTTAGCACAGGGCTAGGCACCCTGGCTGAGCCCAGTGATGGTGAGTGAATGAACGAGTGAGTAACCTAGAACTTCAGGGAGGCACAGAAACTGACCGAGGACCTGTTGTGAGCCTCCTGGGCTCTGGGCCAGGGATTTTACAGTGATCATTTGTTCACCCTCATCACAGTGCTACAAGGAATCCCGTACCCATATACAGATGAGAAATTGAGGCTTAGCAAACTCAAATATTTGCCCAGGATTATGCAGCTCGTAAGGGTCAAGATTGGCATCCAGGCTCCTCCATTGCAAGAGGCTGCCTGTTAACACCATCAGAGGCAGGACACCAGCCCAGCCGGCCCAGCTCAGCCACACCTGCCTGCACTAGAGCCTGGCCTGTGGTAGGGACTTGGGAAGGAGTCAGCAGTGGTGGTGGCAATGGTGAGAAAATGGGGCCATCATTTCCCACACATCCCTGTAATTAGTACTCTGCTACCCTTAGAGCTGTGCTGGAGCAGGGAGGGGACCAGGCAGGGGACATGCCATCTCGGGCATACACTCAGCCCCTCGCTCCTCAAGAGGACCGGGAGATGGGGCACCAAGGAGACGCAGCCAGCCCTGTGTCCAGCACAGGATAGTACTCAGCCACATGTGGGCCATGAGACGTCCTGAAGTTCCCAAAGAGGTAAGGCAGGAGTGTGGTACCTGTGACCCTGGGGGACCCAGGTGAGGCACCGTGGCTCAAGCCTGTAATCCTAGCACTTTGGGAAGCCAAGGTGGGAGAATCGCTTGAGCCCAGGAGTTTGAGACCAGCCTGGGCAAAATAGCAAGACCCCACCATCTCTAAAACAAAAATAAACAAAAAAGTCAGGGATGGTGGTATGCACCTGTAGTCTCAGCTACTCAAGAGGCTGAGGCTGGAGAATCACTTGAGCCTGAGAGGCTGCAGTGAGCCATGATCACACCACTGCACTCCAGCCTGGGCAACAGAGTGAGACCCTATCTCTAGAAAAAAAATAAAAAGAAAGACAGGGAGAAGGGGAGGAGAGGGAGGGGGAGGGGGAGGGGGGAGGAGGGGAAGGGAGGGAGGGGAGGAGGGGAAGGGGAGGGAGGGGGAGGGGTTAGAGGGAGAGAGGCGGAGGGGGAGGGGAGCGGTGGGGGGAAGGAAGGGCAGGGCAGGGCAGGGCACTGCAGGGAAGGGAAGGGAAGGGACCCAGCTTTGATCACCTGGGCATTGATAATGGAGGGTCCCAAAACTTCAGCAGCAGCTGCCCAGAATAAAGTGCATGCTCTCAGGGATGGCAGTGGAAGTTCCTCCAAGCAGAGACCCCACCTCACCTCTTCATTTCCTGTCACACCCGACACCCCACTCTTACTCCTCCCCAGAAACACCCTGTAAAGCCATGCTTCCAGGCCTTTGCCTGGCTTGTTTCCCCAGCTCTGAAGGTCTTCCTCCTCTTCTGTTCCATCTGGCACCCCAGATTGAAGCATCACCTCCCAGGGCCAGCCCAGCAGAGCTGGGCTGGGGCTGGAGGCTCTGCTCTGTGGATCCAGGGTCCAGGCCAGCCCATCTGTCCAGCACACTGTGGCCTCTGCATCCGTGCCCTCCCTCGGCCCCATGCCAGCCACTGTTCAAGGGCCATGGAATAACATCAAGAAATAACATATTGGCCGGGTGCAATGACTCACACCTGCAATCCTAGTACTTTGGGAGGCCAAGGTGGGAGGATTGCTTGAGCCCAGAGTTCAAGACCAGCCTGGGCAACACAGCAAGACTCCCTCTCTCCACAAAAAAACCCACAAAAAAACAACTATATTATTTGTCTGTATCTGGCCCCAAGGAGGCCTAGGTGCACAGATGATAGTGATGTGTGGCCCCAACTCCTGAGCCCCCAGCTGTCAGGGTGCCAGGAGGTGGGGCTCCCCTCCCACAGACTTGGGAGGTTCAGGCTGCTAGAAACCTCCCACTGCTGGGGCTGGCCTAAGAGCCAGGTTTTGTGGGCCCCCGCCCCCATCTTGCCAGGGTGGAGAAGCGTCAGGGGACCCTTCCTCTGGCAGCTTCGGTGGGCAGGGCGCCCCAGGGGCCGTGGGATGCCAGGCCTGTCACCATGGCAACAGCCGCGCCTGGGAAGCCAGAGGAGGGGAGTGGATGAGCTCCGCCCCCACACAGATGCGGCCTGGGAGAGAAGAGGCCTCTGGCCTCCTGCCCACCCACCCGGCTTTGTCACCCGATCTCCCTCTTTACAAAGGTGGAACAATGCTCCTGGAGCTCACTGAAAGGGAGACTATGCGGAGGACCGGAGGACCGGAGGGGCCGGGAGGAGGGAGGTCACTATCAATGCCCATCTCCGGCACCCCTCCCTGGGCCGAGGGGCCACTCTAACTCCTCCTCCCCCTGGGGAGAAGCCGTCCCTCCTGGGACCCCTGGCTGGGGCCAGTAGTTGTCCTGCATATGTGGGAAGGGACGCCCTCCTGACCTGTGTCCCTGCATCCCCAACCCTCCCCTCCCCTAACACATGTCAACCCCTAGAGGGTACACCCTCTCCTTCCTTTCCTGCCTCCTCCAGGATGACCCCCACTCAACGCCCTGCGGACCCTCGTGCCCACCTCTGTGCCTTGCAGCCACCATGCTGCACCTGTGCCTTCATCCCCATGAGCCTGGGGACGTCAGGGCCCTGGCTGTGCTCTGCAGCGTCTCAGAGCCTGCCCTGGAGTGGGCCCCCATAAATATCTGTTGTGTCTAAAGAAGGTCAGAATAAGAAGAGGAGCAGAGATCCTTCTGGAATGGCTGAACTCTTGTGGGGCCTAAGGCTGGGGAAGGGGTATTGATTGGATTCTGGGGGAGAGAGGTGGCGGTGTGAGTAAGCAGGGACCAGAAAGGGGAATATCCTGCGCCTCCTTCAGGTGCCTGGGCTGCCCTACAGGAGAGGCTGTCCGTGGTCTCGGGGTACCCAGCAGGTTCACCCGACACACCTGCTCCCTGGGGCAGGATGGGCAGGAGCACCAGTGTGTTCCTGCGGAGGCAGGTGCCAGTTAGTGTGTGTGTGTTGGGTGGGGGGCTGTGTGTCTGTCTGTGTGTGTGTGTCTGTGTGTGTCTCTGTGTGTGTCTGTGTCTCTGTGTGTGTCTCTGTGTGTGTGTCTGTGTCTCTGTGTGTGTCTGTGTGTCTCTGTGTCTGTGTCTCTGTGTGTGTGTCTCTGTGTGTCTCTGTATATGTGTCTCTGTGTGTGTGTCTGTGTGTGGGGGGGTTCTGTGTGTGTGTCTGTGTGTGTGTCTGTGTGTGTGTCTCTGTGTGTATCTCTGTGTGTGTATGTCTCTGTGTGTCTCTATGTGTGTATGTGTGTGTATCTCTGTGTGTGTGTCTGTGTGTGTGTTTGTGCATCTGTGTGTCTGTGTGTGTCTCTGTGTGTGTGTCTCTGTGTGTGTGTGTGTCTCTGTGTGTCTTTGTGTGTGTGGTTCTGTGTGTGTGTCTCTGTGTGTGTGTCTGTGTGTGTCTCTGTGTGTGTCTGTGTGTGTGTGGCTCTGTATGTGTGTCTCTATGTGTGTGTGTGTCTCTGTGTGTATGTGTCTGTGTCTGTGTGTGTGTCTGTGTGTGCGCGTCTGTGTGTGTGTCTGTGTGTGTGTGTGTCTGTGTGTGTGTGTGTGTGTCTCTGTGTGTGTAGGTTAGGTGTACACACAGGGTCCATGCAGGTGCCTGTTTACTCCTGTGTGTGCACCTGTGCCCAGGTACACAGGCTGTGCACAGGGGCGGGGCTGGGAAGACCCCGGGTGTGGCTCAGGGAATATTTTCCCTTCTGTAGCTTGAGCCCTGGTTCTAACCCAGTTTCCCTTTATGAGCTATCAAGGGCTATACTAGACTGTCTGTTCCATTTTTTCTTTTTTCTTTTTTTTTTTTCGAGACCAAGTCTCACTCTGTTGCCTAGGCTGGAGTGCAGTGGCATGATCTCGGCTCACTGCAACCTCCGCCTCCTGGGTTCAAGCGATTCTTCTGCCTCAGCCTCCAGAGTAGCTGGGATGACAGGCGTGCGCCACCACACCTGGCTAGTTTTTGTATTTTTAATAGAGACGGGGTTTCACCATGTTGATCGGACTGTTCTCGAACTCCTGACTTCAGGTGATCCACCCTCCACGGCCTCCCAGAGTGCTGGGATTACAGGTGTGAGCCATTGCACCTGTCCCAATTTGATGATTTTTGACCTATGGATTATATGTATGCAGTCTTCATCAGGATTGGTCCACATAATGAACATATTCCAGTTAAAATGCAAATATCTTACTGGAAAGTAGCACATTAAAATGTTAATAACTGGCCAGTCTTGGTGGTTCACGCCTGTAATCCCAGCACTTTGGGAGGCCGATGTGGGAAGATCGTTTGAGCCTGGGGGTTTGAGAGTAGACTGGGCAACATAGCGAGACCCCATCTCTACCAAAAATTTAAAAATTAGGCAGGTGTAATGGTGTGCAACTGTGGCCCTAACTACTCGGGAGTCTGAGGCAGGAGGATTGGTTGAGCTGGGAGGTCGAGGCTGCAGTAAGCTGTGATCTTGCCACTGCACTCCAGCCTGGGCAGCAAAGTGAGACCCCATGTCTACAAAAAAAAGAAAAAAATTAACCGAGTATGGTAGCACACACCTGTAGTCCCAGCTACTTGGGAGGCTGAGGCAGGAGGATCACTTGGGCCCAGGAGGTCGAGGCTGCAGTGAACTATGGTTGCAATCACCACTGCACTCCAGCCTGGGCACAGAGACCCTGTCCAAAAAAAAATTAATAACTAGTACATACTACAGTATAGTGTGAAAGGAGCTTAATCATAACTACCATTTATTAAATATTAATTTGTATGTCATTTAATCCTGACAATACCTTATGAGGTGATTATTTATTTATTTTTGTTGAGACGGAGTCTCACTTTGTCACCCAGGCTGGAGTGCAGTGGCGTGATCTTAGTTCACTGCAACCTCTGTCTCCCAGGTTCAAGTGATTCTCCGGCCTCAGCCTCCTGAGTAGCTGGGATTACAGGCATGCGCCACTACGCCCAGCTAAATTTTTTGTATTTTTAGTAGAGACGGAGTTTCACCATGTTGACCCGGCTGGTCTCTCCATGTTGGCCTCTCCTGACCTCAAGTGATCCACCCACCTCAGCCTCCCAAAGTGTTGGGATTACGGACATAAGTCACTGCACCTGGCTGGTGGTTATTTTTTATTCTCATTTTTAGATGAGGACATTGATATTTAGAGAGAATTGAAGCAACTTGGGCAAGTGATAATGCCAGGATTTTTTTTTTAAGACAATGACTGGGCATGGTGGCACGTGCCTGTAGTCCTAGCTACTCCAGAGGCTGAGGCGGGAGAATTGCTTGAAGCCAGGAGGTGGAGGTTGCAGTGAGCCAAGATCGCACCACTACACTCCAGTCTGGGCGACGGAGTGAGACTCTGCCTCAAAAAAAAAAAAGACAGTGAGTATATTTATCACCCCAGAAGTTTTCTTGTGCCCTCCCTCCCTTCCTTGCATCTATAGTCAGGCAGCCAATCACTGCACTGCATTTTGTCATGACAGATTAGTTTGCATTTGTTATATAGAATATAATGTTATGATTTTATGTCACTGGTTTTTTTTTGAGACAGAGTCTTGCTCTGTCACCCAGGATGGAGTGCAGTGGCGCGATCTCGGCTCACTATAACCTCTGCCTGATTTTATGTCACTTTTTAATAGGGGACATTAAGTAAGCACTTACTCCATGCCAGGCAATGGCCCTTTTGTGCCTCTGCAGCACACAGCACAGACTAGACTGGGTTCTGGGGACACAAGATGAGCCAAATTTGGGACCGGGCACAGTGGCTCATGCCTGAATCCCAGTGCTTTGGGAGGCCAAGGTGGGAGGATCACTTGAGGCCAGGAGTTTGAGACTAGCCTGGGCAACATAGTGAGACCCTATCTCTACATTTTTTTTTTTTTTAATTAGCAGGGCATGGTGGCACATGCCTGGAGTCCCAGCTACTCGGGAGGCTGAGGCGGTAGGATGGCTTGGGCCCAGGAGGTTGAGGCTACTGTGAACTGTGATCGCGCCACTGCACTCCAGCCTGGGCATGGAGCAAGACCCCATCTCTCTCAAAAACAAAAAAAGATTCAGCTCCTGCCCTAGGGTGGCTCAAGATCAGCTGGAGTCACAGACAGAGCAGGGACCACTCTGGTGTCAGCTGATGCCCATGATTAGAGAGAGAAGCTGTGGGGGCTGGAGTCAGCAAAAACAATGCAGGAGCTGAATCTCAAAACCCAGTGGGAGCAAGGTAGAAGAGAGGGAAGGGTGTTGTTGACAGAGGGACCAGCCTCTGCAAAAGCACTGGCGAGAAACAGGAAGTAGCCCACTTCATGCTGCGGGTCTGGAAAGCCAGGATCTTCCCTCGGGCAATGAGGAGCCTTAGAAGGTTTTTCTTGTTTGTTTTATTTTGTTTTGTTTTTGGTTTTTTAGACGGAGTCTCGCTCTGTTGCCCAGGCTGGAGTGCAATAGTGCGATCTTGGCTCACTGCGATGGCACGATCTTAGCTCACTGCAACCTCTGCCTCCTGGGTTCAAGTGATTCTCCTGCCTCAGCCTCCGGAGTAGCTGGGATTGCGCCACCATGCCCGGCTAATTTTTGTATTTTTAGTAGAGATGGAGTTTCACCATGTTGGTCAGGCTGGTCTCGAACTCCTGACCTCGTGATCCGCCGGCCTCTGTCTCCCAAAGTGCTGGGATTACAGGCATGAGCCACCGCGCCTGGCGGAGCCACAGGTTTTAAGGGAGGGAGTCCTTAATAGGGTCTGCACAGAGTGCTGTGGGGGCAAATGGCAAGCATGGGTTCTGCAGGGAGCAGGTGGGGACCAGAAGAGAGGACAGAAGAGGACACAAACCCAGTGGCTCACAGCTGTAGTCCCAGCTACTCGGGAGGCTGAGGCGGGAGGATCGCTCGAACCGGGAGGTAGAGGCTGCAGTGAGCTGTGATTGTACCACTGCACTCCAGCCTGGGAGACAGAGCGAGACCTCATCTCTTAAAAAACAATTTAAATTAAAAATAAAAATGAAAAAGAGAAGTGGACAAGCGCCGGAGCCCTGGAGGCCTCTGAGGCCGTGATCGCAGCGTCGGCCAAGGGCAGTCCCGCTCTCTGCGCTGCTCGGGGAGCCCCGGCCACGGGACAGGCCCGGAGGCGCCGCCGCTGCTGAAAGCCGCTTTTGTGCGGCCCAGCGAGCTCCTGTTTCGTTGACGTTGGACTCTGCTGCTTATTTATCCAACTCGGAGGGAAATTCTGCAGCGGCGAGGGGGAAAAAATAACCTCAACTGCCGCCGGGCGACCAGGAAAGAGGCCCCAGCATCCCCCACCCCCCACCCTCCACCCTCCTTCCCGCCGGCCTGTCCGGCCCACAGAGGGGCCAGGGAACCTGGAAGGACCCGGGGTCCCAGCTCCCTGCAGCCTGGGCCTCAGACGGCGCAGAGCCCTGCCCCAGCCCCGGGCCGGGCCGGGAGCCCACCTTCTCGGAGGCTGTGCTGGTCCCAGGGGGGTCCCCAGGGAATGTCACCTGACTCCTGGGCCAGCCCCTGAGGCCAGCAAGCTGCACTGTGCCCGGCCCCTGCCTGGGTGAGGCTCTGGGAGAGATGGTCCCCAAGGTGTTCTGGGGACTTTCTTGACCCTGCTTGGCTGGCCCAGCCACAGGCGGACCACTGCAGCCAACGCAGGACCCTGGCTCCCGGCCCACCCGCCTCTCCAGGTATGAGGGGCAAAGCCCAGCACGGCGGGGCAGGTGGGGCTGTGACCTTCAGCCTCCGCAGACCACGTCCTCTCTCAGCCTGGGACATGTGTGCAGGACAGGAGTGGGCCTCCCCGCCCCCTACTGGCACAGCCTCTTCCTCCCTACTGTCTCCCTTCAGTCCCCCCAGGTAGCAGTCAGTCCCTGGTCCAAGGGGCAGGTAGCACTTGGCCCAGCCCCTCACCTTGCCCCAGTGATGTGTGCCGGGGCGGGGACAAGGGTACCTGTCTCCACTACCCTTGCTCTTGCAGGACATCTTTAGGGTGGGGGGTGCCACTCCCTGCCCCCAGCCCTACACCAAGTTCTTCCCAGCCTCCTATGAGTGCTTAGTGGCCCCACCTGGTCACAGCAGGAGCTTTATTTTATTTTGAGACAGGGTCTCACTCTGTCGCCCAGGCTGGAGTTCAGAGGCACGATCTTGGCTCACAGCAACCTCTGTCTCCTGGACTCACAAACCATCCTCCCACCTCAGCCTCCCAAGTAGCTGGGACCACAGGCTCAAGCTACCACATCCAGCTAATTTTTGTATTAAATATTTTTTGTAGAAATGGGGTTTTGCCATGTTGCCCAAGCTGGTCTCAAACTCCTGGGCTCAAGCAATCCTCCTGCCTTGGCCTCCCAAAGTGCTGGGATTACAGATGTGAGCCCCTGTGCCCAGCCCAGCAGGAACTTTAAAAGAGCTGCACCTGGGCCAGGCGTGGTGGCTCACACCTGTAATCCCAGCACTTTGAGAGGCCGAGGCGCATGGATCACGAGGTCAGGAGTAGGGGATCAGCCTAGTGAAACCCCCATCTCTACTAAAAATACAAAAATTAGCTGGGTATGGTGGCGGGCGCCTGTAATCCCAGCTACTCAGGAGGCTGAGGCAGGAGAATCGCTTGAATCTGGGAGACAGAGGTTGCAGTTAGCCAAGATCACGCCAGTGCACTCTAGACTGAGTGACAGAGCAAGACTCCATCTCAAAAAAAAAAAAAAAAAAAAAATCTGCAACTGGCCAGGTGCGGTGGCTCAAGTCTGTAATCTCAGCACTTTGGGAGACTGAGGTGGGTGGATTGCTTGAGGTTAGGAGTTAGAGACCAGCCTGGCCATCATGGGGGAACCCTGTCTCCACTAAAAATACAAAAATTAGCCAAGTCTGGTGGTGCACACCTGTAGTCCCAGCTACTTGGGAGGCTGAGACAGGATAATTGCTTGAACTGGGGAGGTGGAGGATGCAGTGAGCGGAGATTGCACCACTGCACTCCAGCCTGGGCGACAGAGCAAGACTCCGTCTCAAAAAAAAAAAAAGAAGAAGAAGAGTTGCACCCTGTCGCCAGGTCACCCGGGGACCCCTGCTTGACTTGTAAGCAGCAGCCCTTGCTCCTCCTTACACCAGCACATGGCAGATCTGGCCTCTCGGGGGTTCCCCACGGCACATCCCACACCCAGTCTTTAACTGTACTCCAGTCCCACTGACTGCGGGCAGGACCCAAAGTCTGCCGTTCACTCCTCAAGAGGCCCCTGCACCTGGTATGCCCGAGCTGTACCTAACCTAGTTCGAGCTAACTCAGTCCTAGGACTTGACTTGGTCATCACCCCCTCCAGGGCATACCCACCTAACCTGCCTTGTCATCTCCCACCCCGTTGTCCCCCAGGCTGGGTCCAATTCATTGCCGTGCCCTCAGCACAGTGCTCAGTACGTATCTGTTGAATGAAGTCCTCTAGAAACGAGAGTTGGACACCCCAAGGAGGAGACACTCACCTGGGTCCTCGATCTGCTAACTTCATGGCCATTTGGGGTTCTGTTGTCCCCCCACTGTATTATCCTGGAGCTCCGGGCCTCCTCCTCCCTCTATTCCTCTTTGTCCCTTCTCCTGCCTGCCATGTGCCATGATCTGTGGAACCAGGGCCTGGGTGTGGGCCTGGGGGTGGGGCCAGGCCTGCAAGGAGGCCCCTGACATCCCCGCAGAAACAGGTGCTTTTTTCTTTTTTCAGACAGGGTCTCACTCTGTTGCCCAGGCTGGAGTGCGGTGGTGCAGTCATGGCTCACTGCAGTCTCGATCTCCCAGGTTCAAATGATCCTCCCACCTCAGCCTCCCAAGTAGCTGGGACTACAGAGCCCGAGCCCACCACCACGCCTGGCTAAGTGGTTTTTGTTTTTTGTTTTTTGTGTTTTTTTTTGAGATGGAGTCTTGCTCTGTCGCCCAGGCTGGAGTGCAGTGGTGCCATCTCTTCTCACTGCAACCTCCACCTCCCGGGTTCAAGTGATTCTCGTACCTCAGCCTTCGGAGTAGCTGGGACTACAGGCATGTGCCACGAGGCCTGGCTAATTTTTGTATTTTTTAGTAGAGATGGGGTTTCATCATTTTGGCCAGGCTGGTCTCGAAATGCTGACCTCAAGAGATCTGCCCGCCTTGGTCTCCCAAAGTGCTGGTATTACAGGCGTGAACCACCGTGCCCGGCCCTGGATAATTTTTTATTTTTTGTAGAGATGGTGTCTTGAGACGTTGCCTAGGCTGGTCTCGAACTCCTGGCCTCAATGGATCCTCCTGCCTCGGCCTCCCAGAGTGCCAGGATTATATGCATGAGCTGCCACACCCAGCCCCTTTTCAGTCAATTCTTTTTTTTTTTTTTTTTGGCTGGAGTGCAGTGGCACAATCTCAGTTCACTGCAGACTGCCTCCCGGGTTCAAGTGATTCTCCAGCCTCAGCATCCTGAGTAGCTCCTACTATAAGCGCCCGCCACCATGCCCGGCTAATTTTTAATTTTTTCTAGAGATAGTGTCTTGAGATGTTGCCTAGGCTGGTCTTGAACTTCTGGCTTCATGTGATCCTCCTGCCTCGGTCTCCCAACATGCTGGGATTACAGGCATGAGCTATAATACCCGGCCCCTTTTCAGTCAGTTCTATCACCATTTCCTTGGGCACCCATGCAAGGAAAAACCTCAGGTGCTACTTTGGGGTTCAGGCCCTGGGAAGCAATGTCACAGAAGGGCTGAGTCAGCTTGTAGAGTCAGATGCCCAGATTCAAATCATGCCCCACGACTGTCACGTCAGATTTTTTTTTTTTTTTTTTTTGAGACAGGATCTCACTCTGTCACCCAGGCTGGAGTGCAGTGGTGTGATCTCGGTTCACTGCAACCTCCACCTCCTGGATTCAAGCGACTCTCGTGCCTCAGCCTCCCGAGTAGCTGGGATTACAGGTGACTGCCACTACGCCTGGCTAATTTCTGTAGTTTTAGTAGAGACAGGGTTTCAACCATGTTAGCCAGGCTGGTCTCAAACTTCTGACTTCAGATAATCCACCTGCCTCAGCTTCCTAAAGTGCTGGGATTACAGGCGTGAGCCACTGCTCCCAGCATGTTAGACAATTTTTAATTCATCCTCTCTGTGCTGTTGTTTTCTCAGCTGTGAAAGGAATATTCTGGTGGGGACAAGGTTACAGAGTTGCTGAGAGGGTCTCATCACATGAAGGTACTGGCCTTGGCACAGTGCCTGGGGGGGCGGGGACTCCGCACATGCCTGTGATGTCACAGTTACTGTCAGTTCACAGCGAACCTTCCCTCCTTTTCCTGTTGACTTTCCCACACTCCTGTAACCCTCCCTCCCTCCCTTCTTCCTCTCTCTCTCACTCACACACACGCACACGCACACACACACACACACACACACTCCATTCACTGTCTCCATGACTCTGGAGTAAAGCCCCATTGTCCTCATTTTGTTTTGTTTTGTTTGTTTGAGACGGGGTCTCGCTCTGTCCCCCAGGCTGGAGTGCAGTGGTGCGATCTCAGCCCACTGCAGCCTCCGCCTCCTAGGTTCAAGCGATTCTCCTGCCTCACCCTCCTGAGTAGCTGTGATCATAGGTGCCCGCCACCACACCCGACTAATTTTTGTGTTTTTTAGTAGAGACAGGGTTTCACTATGTTGGCCAGGCTGGTCTCGAACTCCTGACCTCAGGTGATCCGCCCACCTTGGCCTCCCAAAGTGCTGGGATTACAGGAGTGAGCCACCACGCCCAGCCTCCGTTGTCCTCATTTAGACTTTCATGGGTTGTAGGCACTTTTGACTTCCTGGGTTCCTTCTTCCGTTAAAAAAAAAAAAAATTAGAAAATTAGGCCGGGCGCGGTGGCACATGCCTGTAATCCCAGCACTTTATGAGGCCAAGGTGGGAGGATCACCTGAGGTCAGGAGTTCAAGACCAGCCTGACCAATGTGGAGAAACCCCGTCTCTACTAAAAATAGAAAATTATTTGGGTGTGGTGGTGCATGCCTGTAATCCCAGCTACTCAGGAGGCTGAGGCAGGAGAATCGCTTGAACCCGGGAGGTGGAGGTTGCGGTCAGCCGAGATCGTGCCACTGCACTCCAGCCTAGGCAACAAGAGTGAAACTCTGTCTTAAAAAAAAAAAAATTAAAAATTATATTCGGGCCGGGCTTGGTGGCTCAATCCTATAATACCAGCACCTTAGGAGGCCAAGGCAGGAGGATCACTTGAGGCCAGGAGTTCAAGACTGGCCTGGGCAACATAATGAGAACCCATCTTTACCAAAAAAATAAAATTACATTAAAAATTAGCCGGGCACGGTGACGTCTGCCTGAGGTCACATTCAAGAAGCTGATGTGGGAGGATTGCTTGAGCCCAGGAATTGGAGGCTGCAGTGAGCTAAGATCGTACCACTGCACTTCAGCCTGGGCGTCAGAGTGAGACCCTGTTTCTAAAATAATAATAATTTTTAAAAATGATATTTATGGTTGCATTGGGAAAAGATGAATCTATTAATATACATGAAGACATTTTTGGCCTAAAAGTTATATATATTTTTTCCTTCTGATTTTAAAAGAAATGGGGCCAGGCATGATAGCTCATACCTGTAATCCCAGCACTTTGGGAGGCCCAGGTAGGTGGATCACCTGAGGTCAGGAGTTCGAGACCAGCCTGGCCAACATGGTGAAACCCTGTCGCTACTAAAAAATATAAAAATTAGCCGGGCGTGGTGGTGGGCACCTGTAATCCCAGCTATTCAGAGGCTGAGGCAGGAGAATTGCTTGAACTTGGGAGGTGGAGGTTGCAGTGAGCTGAGACCGCACTATTGCACTTCAGCCTGGGCAGCAGAGTGAGACTCTGTCTGAAAGAAAGAGAGAGAGAGAGAGAGAGAGGAAGAGGAAGAAGGAAGAGGAGGAGGAGGAGGGAGGGAGGGAGGAAGGAAGGAAGGAAGGGAAAGAAAGAGAAGAAAAGAAGGAAGGAAGAAAGAGAGAGAGAGAAAGGAAGGGAGGAAGGAAGGAAGGAAAGAAAGGAAGGAAGGAAGAAAGGAAGGAAGAAAGAAAGAGCAAGCCAGACTTTGGGGGCCCCTGAGCGTGTGGTGGGCTCTGGGCATGGTGTCCCCTGTGCCTGCTGGGTAGGCAGCCCTGGCTGCCTGGTGGAGCCTCATTCCCTCTGCACAGAGGTTTGCTTCCCCCAAGTGGGCGGACACACTGACCGGAGTTTCTGTCTTGTTTGGAATTCCCTTCCTTCTTCCCTGCACCTGGGTAAAGAATGCTTCCTCCTATAAAAGTGGGAGGTTTGGCCCATGAGAGCCCTGCAGTCCTTCCCACATCCTCGGCCGAGGAGAAATCTCCAGTATTCTGGGCTCAGGCTCCCCTTTCCCTCCGGGTGGCTGAGCCAGCTGGGGGTGCCTTGGCTACAGCCCCCTCCCCTGTGTCTCAACCCCAGCCACCCAGTAGGAGAGGTCAGGTCTTTCTGATGCCCGACATCACCTCTACCCCGCTCCAAAGCCTTCACTGGCTCTCATCTTCTTAGTGTCATACCCACACGGGTCAGCCTGGTGATCAGGGCTTGCTGGGCCTTAGTGACCTGCCATTGCTCTCCCAGCCCCACTCATAGAGCCTGGGTTCCCAACACCTGTGTCTCTCACCCAGCCCAGACACACCAGCAAGCCCAGTGCTTGGCTCACACCTTTGCCCAAGACAGTCCCTCTGCTGGCTATACCCTTCTTGACTGTGGCTTTGTGCTTACTTTTCTTAAGGACAAAGAAATATAATACATCTCACTGATAATCACCTTTTTTTTTTTTTTTTTTGAGACAGAGTCTTGTTCTGTCACTCAGGCTGAAGTGCAGTGGTGTGATCTCGGCTCACTGCAAACTCTGCCCCCTGAGTTCAAGCAATTCTCCTGCCTTAGCCTCCCAAGTAGCTGGAATTACAGCTGTAAGCCACCATGCCCAGCTAATTTTTGTATTTTTAGTAGAAATGTGGTTTCACTGTATTGCCCAGGCTGGTCTGGAACTCCTGGCCTCAATTGATCTGCCCGCCTCAGCCTCTCAAAGTGCTGGGATTCCAGGTGTGAGCCATTGTTCCCAGCCTATAATCACATATTTAAAAATAACAAGCATAATGTTTTGTGCAAACTTTAAATTACAGTATATATGCATTTAAACAATAAAGTCTGGGCGCGTGGCTCACACCTGTAATCCCAGCACCTTGGGAGGCCAAGGCAGGTGGATCACCTAAGGTTGGGAGTTCAAGGCCAGCCTGACCAACATGGAGAAACCCCCACTCTACTAAAAATACAAAAATTAGCCAGGCGTGGTGGCGCATGCCTGTAATCCCAGCTACTCGGGAGGCTGAGGCAGGAGAATCGCTTGAACCTGTGAGGCCGAGGTTGCAGTGAGCCAAGATCGCATCATTGCACTCCAGCCTGGGCAACAAGAGCAAAACTGTGTCTCAAAAAAAAAACAAAACAACAACAACAAAAAAACGATAAAAAGTGAGCTACCATGCCCGGCACGTGCCGGGCATGGTAGCTCACCTGTAATCCCAGCACTTTGGGAGGCTGAGGCAGGTGGATCACCTGAGGTCAGGAGTTCGAGACCAGCCTGGCCAACATGGTGAAACCCTGTCTCTACTAAAAATACAAAAATTACCCGGGCATGGTGTCACACGCCTCTAATCCCAGCTACTCAGGAGATTAAGGCAGGAGAATCGCTTGAACCCAGGAAGCGAAGGTTGCAGTGAGCCCAGATCGCATCATTGTACTCCAGCCTGGGCGACAAGAACAAAACTCTGTCTCCAAAACAATAACAACAACAAAACAAATGAATAAAACTCATTCTATTCATTTGCTTTTATTTATTTATATTTAACTTTATTATTATTATTATTATTTTGAGACAGAGTCTCATTCTGTCACCCAGGCTGGAGTGCAATGATGCGATCTCGCCTCATGCAACCTCCATCTCCCGGGTTCAAGCGATTCTCCTGTCTCAGCCTCCCAGGTAGCTGGGGTTACAGGTGTGCAGCACCACAGCTGGCTAATTTTTTTATTTTTAGTGGAGATTGGGTTTCATCATGTTGGCCAGGCTGGTCTCGAACGCCTGACCTCAAGTGATCCGCCCACCTTAGCCTCCCAAAGTGTGGGGAGCCACTGTCTCGGCGTATTATTACTTTTAGAGACGAGGTCTTGCTTTGTTTTCCAGGCTGGAGTACAGTGGCTCAATCATAGCTCACTGCAGCCTCAAACTCCTGGCCTCAAGCAATCCTCCTACTTCAGCCTCCCAAAGTGCTGAGATTATAGGTATGAGCCACTGCACCCGGCCTCTCTATTCTCTACTTCCTCTTTCTGGAATTTCTATTAGGCGGATGTTGAATCTCCTGAATTAATCTCTAATTTTCTTCCCTTCCCATTCCCTTCCCTTTCCCTTCCCCTTCCCTTCCCTTCTCCTTCCCTTCCCCTCCCCTCCCCTCTCCTCCCTTCCCCTCTCCTCCCCTCCCTTCCCTTCCCTCCTTCCTTTCTCTCTCTCTTTCTCTCTCTCGTTCTCTCTTTCTTTCCTTTTTCGTCTCATTCTGTCACCCAGGCTGGAGTGCAGTGGCAGTTCTCAGCTCACCGAAACCTCTGCCTCCCGGGCTCAAGCAATTCTCATGTCTCAGCCTCCCAAGTAGCTGAGATTACGGGCGCACACCACCACACCTGGCTAATTTTTGTATTCTTTTCGTAGAGACAGGGTTTTGCCGTGTTGGCTGGGCTGGTCTTGAACTCCTGACCTCGGGTGATCCACCCACTTCAGCCTCCCAAAGTGCTGGGATTACAGGTGTGAGCCACCGTGCCCGGCCTTAACTACCATATTTTAAATTTACTGGAGGACTTTTTTGTTCTCTTCTGTTTTCTTTTTTTAATAGCATCCCGCTCTTATTTCAGAATAAAAAAATTTTTAAGGTATGTTGAGTAAGAATCTATAGAGCAATGAAAATGCAAGAGCAATAGCTATGGGCACCAAATGGTCAATCTTCTTATAATGTTGAGTGGAAGAAACCAGGTCCACCAGACACATGCTGCTCATTTATGCAAAGTTTGGACACAGGCAAAACAAAACTAGTTTGATCATGATGGGAAACATTACAGAAATGCAAAGACATGACCATCATAATTGTCAGGAGAAGGCATTGGTTAGGATTGGGAAGCAGCAAGCAGAAGCATCTAGGGATTGGCTGGCAATGTTTTACTTCTCGGCTGAGTGAGGGTTGCATCGGTGTTTATTTGATAACACGTTCTAGGGGCTGGGCAAGATGGCTCATGTTTGTAGTCCCAGTACTTTGGGAGGCCAAAGATGGGAGGATTACTTGAGCCCGTGAGTTTGAGACCAGCCTGGGTGACATAGAGAGACCCTGTTTCTAAAAAAATTAAAAAGAAAAAAAAAAAAACTAGTTGCACGTGGTGGCACAGCCTCAAACTCCTGGGCTCAAGCGATCCTCCCTTGGCCTTCCAGCCACTCAGGAGCCTGGGGTGGGAGGATCGCTTGTACCCAGGAGTTTGAGGCTGCAGTGAGCTATGAATGAGCCACTGCACTCCAGCCTGGGCAACAGGGCAAGACCCTGTCTCAAAAAAAAAAAAAAATTTGAACACTTCTGTTTTGTGCAGTTTTCTCTGTTATATTTTACTTTTTAAAAAGAAAAAGCAGCCGGGCGCGGTGGCTCACGCCTGTAATCCCAGCACTTTGGGAGGCCAAGGTGGGAGGATTGCTTGAGGCCAGGAGTTAAAGATCAGTCTGGGCACCATAGCAAGATCCCATCTCTACAAAAAATAAATTTTAGAAAATTGAAGGGCTATTTGTTCTTCCCCTCCCTAGCATTCTGTTCTTGTGCAATGGAAAAGAAAGTATTGAATACAGCCGGGCACAGTGGCTCACGCCTGTAATCCCAGCACTTTGGGGGGCCAAGGCGGGCGGATCACCTGAGATTGGGAGTTCAAGGCCAGCCTGACCAACATAGAGAAACCCTGTCTCTACTAAAAACACAAAAAATTAGCCGGGCGTGGTGGCACATGCCTGTAATCCCAGCTACTCGGGAGGCTGAGGCAGGAGAATCGCTTGAACCTAGGAGGCAGAGGTTGCAGTGAGCTGAGATTGCACCACTGCACCCCAGCCTGGGCAACAGGAGTGAAACTCCATCTCAAAAAAAAAAAAAAAAAGGTACATGAAACATATGAAGCAAAAAGTGAAAGTCCCCATTCTTTTCCTTTTTCCAGAGGTGATTTTTGTGGCCAATCTGGTTTCATTTCCTCCCAGACACTTTTCTAGGCATCTATGCGCCTCTATTCACATATAAACAAAATAGGAGTTTTCCTGTGCTTCCCTTAAATGGCATATGTATCTTTCACTCTATTTTTTCACCTAGTGGATCTTTAATACCTTAAAAGCTCAACCTGGGCTTGGTGCGGTGGCTCATACCTGTAATCCCAGGCCTTTGGGAGGCCAAGGTGGGAGGATCACTTGAGCGCAGGAGTTCCAGACCATTCCAAAGCAAAAAAAAAACGGAGTTTGAGATCAGCGTGGGCAACTTAGCAAAACACCATCTCTAAAAAAAAAAAAAAAAAAAAAAATTAGCCAGGCATGGTGGTGTAAGCCTGTAGTCCCAGCTACTTGAGAGGCTGAGGTGGGAGGATTGTTTGAACCCAGGAGGTTGAGGCTACAGTGAGCTGTGATTGTGCCACTGCACTCCAGGCTGGGTAATGCAGCGAGACTGCGTCTCAAAAAATAAATAAAATGAAAAATAAATAAAAGCTCCACCTGTCTTCCTTTTAGATGTTGCATAGCATTTCACACAGTATTGATGTATTACAGCTCAACTAAATTAATCCCAGTATCTAGCACGTGGGGTGGTGGGAAGGATTAAGGGAGATAATATAAGCCAAGTGCCCAGAACAAGGGCTTGGCACAGCAGGCTCGCCTTGAACAATTTGTTTTTTTGTTGTTTTGTGTGTGTGTGTGTGTGTTTTTTTGAGACAGCATCTCATTGCATCACCGAGGTTGTAGTGCAGTGGTGCAATCGTAGCTCACTACTGTCTCAAACACCTGGGATCGAGCGATCCTCCCACCTCAGCCTCCGGAGTAGCTGGGACTACACATGCATCACCACACCCCACTAATTTTTAAATTTTTTGTAGAGACAGAGTCTCATTATGTTGCCTAGGCTGGTCTCAAACTCCTGACCTCAATTAATCCTCCTCCCTTGGCCTCCCAAAGTGCTGGGATTACAGGGATGAGCCACTGTACCTGGCAGCCTTGAGCGATTTCTCACCTCCTCATTGGCCCAGTTTCCTTATCTGTAAATGAGAGTAGCTGTAAAATACGGTCAATGTTAGGACCAAATGGGTCAATTAGGGAAAAACAGTGTCTCTGCCAGCATCCGGCCCCCACCCCCCTTTTTTTTTTTGAGACAGAGTCTCACTCCGCTGCCCAGGCTGGAGTGCAGTGGTGCGATCTTGGCTTACTGCAACCTCCACCTCCCAGGTTCAAGCAATTCTCCTGCCTCAGCCTCCTGAGTAGCTGGGACTACAGGTGCCTGCCACCACGCCAGGCTAATTTTTGTATTTTTAGTAGAGATGTGGTGTCACCATGTTGGCCTGGCTGGTTTTCAACACCTGAACTCAGGTGATCTGCCCACCTCAGCCTCCCAAAGGGCTGGGATTACAGGTGTAATGGTTAAGGAGAGAAACCTTAAATAAAGGCCGGGTGCAGTGGCTCACGCCTGTAATCCCAGCTACTCAGGAGGCTGAGGCAGGAGAATTGCTTGAACCCGGGATTGCAGTGAGCCAAGATTGTGCCACTACACTTCAGCCTGGGTGACAGAATGAGACTCCGTCTTAAAAAAAAAAAAAAATTTAAATAAAATGCATGCAATGTGGTCCGGGCATGGTGGTGCATGCCTGTAACCCCAGCACTTTGGGAGGTAGAGGCAGGTGGATCCCTTGAGCTTAGGAGTTTGAGACCAGGCTGGGCAACATAGTGAGACCTCATCTCTAAAATTAAAAAAATAAAAGCCACCAGAAAAAAACCTAAAAACATGCCAGGTGACATCAGTCTTTGATGAAGATGGCAGCAGGAGAGTGATGCCATGGGTGGGGGTGGGAAATGCTATTTCAGCAGAGAGGGAGCTGTCATGGAAGAAACCACGTGGCCGGGCACAGTGGCTCACACCTGTAATCCCAACAGGTTGGGAGGCCAAGGTGGGCAGATCACTTGAGGTCAGGAGTTCAAGACCAGCCTGGCCAACATGGCAAAACCCTATCTCTACTAAAATCCAAAAATTAGTCGGGCATGGCAGCACACGCCTGTAATCCCAGATACTCGGAAGGCTAAGGCAGGAGAATCACTTGAACCTGGGAAGTGGAGGTTGCAGTGAGCCAAGATCGTGTCACTGCACTCTAGCCTAGGTGATACAGCGAGACTCAGTCTCAAAAAATAAAGGAAAAAAAAGAAACCAGGTGACTGTTGTGCCCGTCTCTTGTCCCCGATCTTTCTCCCAATCCTGAGGTCCATCAGATGGAAGGACACATCCATCCGGAGGCCTCCCCGAGTGTGGGTGGGAGAAATCCATCCCCTCTCTGACACTCCCCCCGCCTTTCCCTCCCGACACCCAGTCCCTGGGAGATCAAAATCTAACCTGGTGTTATCTAGGCTGGGGCCTAAAGAGCCCGGTGGGAAGTGGAGGACGGAGAGGAGGGGCATGGACCCAGAAAGTAGCAGGAAGTCTTCAGAGAACCTTATTTTTTAATTATTTATTTTTGTTTTGTTTTTTGTTTTTTTGTTTCCCTCTTGTTGCCCAGGCTGGAGTGCAGTGGTGTGATCTCAGCTCACTGCAACCTCTGCCTCCCAGGTTCAAGTGATTCTCCTGCCTCAGCCTCCTGAGTAGCTGGGATTACAGGCGCCCACCACCAAGTCCGGCTAATTTTTGTGTTTTTAGTAGAGACGGAGTTTCACCTTGTTGGCCAGGCTGGTCTTGAACTCCTGACCTCAGGTGATCCACCCATCTCGGCCTCCCAAAGTGCTAGGATTATAGGCTTGAGCCACCGCGCCTGGCCCTTCAGAGACCTTTGGAGCCAGAGGTGACATATCGATCTACATTTAACCCTCTGGGAACCAAGGAATGAAGGATTAGAGGAAACGGGGCCGGAAGTGGAGAGAAGGGGAGTGTGCGTCGAACAGACAGGGAGTGTGTTAAATAAATGAATGAGTGAATGAATGATCCATCCATATGGACACTAGCCTGTTAATAAAGAAGAGTCTAGGGTCAGGGAGAGGTCAGCCCTCCTCAAGCCGCCCCCATGATGACATCAGCCCCAGTGCCAGCCTGGGCTTGGGCATGGAGGGGAGGGCTCTGACCACAGGGCTCTCCAGCCCCCAGCCTTGGGCTAGGGGCAGTCTGAGGTCAGGCCAGCTGCCGGGCGGGAGTTGAGACCCCAGAAGGGAGGCCGAGGGCGGGAACATTCCCCAGCCACAGGGTGGGATCTCAGCCCAAGGAGATGGGGTTCCCAGGCCAGGGTCTGCCTTGGGCAGGCAGATTGGTGCCAGGTGGGCCCTGGGTCAAGACCGGGGTCCAGCCCCAGCCCAGCGTCTGCCTCTCCCACTGCCCAGCCTCTGTTCATTCCCAGGTGGGACGGGGAGCCACAGCCCCCATCCCACCCCCTGCACAGAAGCCTTTTCACACGCTGGCTGGTTGGGAGCACTGGCAGCCCCTCAGCCCCACAACCCCACGCCTCCTTTCCGCCCGGTCCCTGTGCAGACCCCCCTCTCTGGGCTCCCGGCAGGCCCGGGTGGGGAGCCACCGCCTGAGCACAATGTAGCTCCTTGTTCGCCGGCCCGGCCTCCTGGAATTGGCCCATTTCCTGCCTGGGCCGTGGGGCCTTTTCCAAGGTAAATAAACAAATACAGAGAAGTTGGGGCCTGGGGTGGAAAGGGGGACGCTGGGCTTTTCCTCCCTGCATCCCCACCCCATAGCAATAGCTGCTATGTGACCACAGGGGCCGGGACACCAAGGCTGAGCCCCCACACCCTGGGCTTCATTGATCCCTGGGAGAAGAGAACGGGATCCACTGGAGGGTTTGTGCCGCTCTGCCTCAGGGGCTGTGGTTCCCCATCCAGGACACCCAGGGGCCACCGATTCCTGCAGGAATTGCCTGAGTGCAGGGCTGGGACAGCCGCTGAGAGACAGAAGGGGCTCCAGGGTGGATGACAATTCCCTAGGCTCCCGTCCTGGCTGTGCCACCTTGGAGCACTATGACATCAGGAAGGAAATGAACCTCCAGCTGCAGAATGGCTCCAGAGGTGCTGCCTGCTTAGGGGGTGCATGGCCCTCGCCTCCAGTGTCATAAATGGGCCATTGCCTTCTCCCAAGTCGGTAGTGAGAGTGACAGCAGGTGCCTAGCAGGACCCCTGAGTTTGGGAGCCGGCCTGGCCAGGGCTTCTTCGGCTTCCCAGGGGCTGGGGAGAAGCCTCTCCCTGTGACTCAGGCTTGCTTTCTTTCTTTCTTTTTTTTTTTTTTTTTGAGACAGGGTCTCACTCTGTCACCCAGGCTGGAGTGCAGTGGCATGACCCTGACTCACTGCAATCTCCACCTCCTGGATTCAAGCGATTCTTCTGCCTCAGCCTCCCGAGTAGCTGTGATTACAGGCGTGTGCCACTATGCCCAGCTAATTTTTGAATTTTTAGTAGAGACAGGGTTTCACCATGTTGGCCAGGCAGGTCTGGAACTCCTGGCCTCAAGTGATCGGCCTGCCTCAGCTTCCCAAGGTATTGAGATTACAGGCATGAGCCACCGTGCCTGGCCAGGTTTCTTGTTTTTAAAAGGAGGAAAGAGCTGGGTGCAGTGGCTCATACCTGTAATCACAGCACTTTGGGAGGCCGAGGTGAAAGGATTTCCTGAGCCCAGGAGTTCAAGACCAGCCTGGGCAACATAGTGAGACCCTATCTCTATAAAACTAATAAAGACAAGAATAAGTTAAAATAAGGAAAGAGAGCAAGATAAAGCCCTAGCTCCAGCTCCCTCCAGGGCTAAAGTTTCAGACTGACCTCTGCCCAGACCATTCCACCCTCCAAACCCAGCCCTGCCTGCCCTGGGCTGCGGGTATGAGAGAGCTCAGGGCAGACAAAATGCCCCTCACACTTCTCCCTTTCCTTCTTCCACCTCCCTGTCCTCTATCCCTTAGAACAGTGGTCCCCAGTTTTTTTTTTTTTTCTTTTTTTTTTTTAGATAGAGTCTTGCTGTCTTGCCTAGGCTGGAGTGCAGTGGTGCAGTCTCAAGTAACTGCAACCTCTGCCTCTGAGGTTCAAGTGATTCTCCTGCCTCAGCCTCCTGAGTAGCCGGAATTACAGGCATGTGCCACCACGCCCAGCTAATTTTATTATTATTATTATTATTTTTTATTTTGAGACGGAGTCTTGCTGTCTCCCAGGCTGGAGTGCAGTGGCGCGATCTCGGCTCACTGCAAGCTCCGCCTCCCGGGTTCACGCCATTCTCCTGCCTCAGCCTCCCGAGTAGCTGGGACTACAGGCCCACGCCACGACGCCTGGCTAATTTTTTGTATTTTCAGTAGAGACAGGGCTTCACCGTGTTAGCCAGGATGGTCTCGATCTCCTGACCTCGTGATCCGCCTGCCTCGGCCTCCCAAAGTGCTGGGATTACAAGCGTGAGCCACCGCGCCCGGCCAATTTTTGTATTTTTAGTAGAGACAGGGTTTCGCCATATTGGCCAGGCTAATCTTGAACTCCTGACCTCAAGTGATCTACCCACCTCAGCCTCCCAAAGTGCTGGGATTACAGGCGTGAGCCACTGCGCCCAGCCACCCCAACCTTTTTGACACCAGGGACCAGTTTCAAAAAAGACAATTTTTCAACGAATGGGGGTGGGGTTGGGGGTAGGAGTTAGCCAGATGGTCTGGGGATGAAACTGTTCCATGTCAGATCATCAGGCATTAGATTCTCATTAGGAACATGCAACCTAGATCCCTCACGTGCGCAGTTCACAATAGAGTTCACGCTCCCGTGAGAATCTAATGCCACCGCTGATCTGACAAGAGACGGAGCTCCGGCGGTAATGCTCCCTCACCTGCCACTCACCTCCTGCTGCACAACCCGATTCCTAACAAGTCACGGACCAGCTGGGGACCATGGACCCCTGCCTTGGAGATTCCTCCACTCCACTGTGGGAAGGGGCACCTTCTGAACCAATGTTTTGCATGTGTCTTCATCCCCTGCTTGCACTCCAGATCTTTCCTTCCTTCACTTAATCACCTGTTAGCATTTACCAAGTGCTTGCTCTGTCCTGGACGTTACACAATGAGGTGGTCCTGGACCCTGGGGTCTTGCTGTGTGTGGGCGGGGGTGATTTCCCAGGGATGGCTCTCAAAACAGGGATGTGAAAATGCATTTGGAGAGATCTTCAAATTCCTTGAGGATTTGAAATTTTCATTTTTATTTCAACAATAACTTGTTCAGCCAGGCGCGGTGGCTCATGCCTGTAATCCCAGCAGTTTGAGAGGCCGAGGCAGGTGGATCTCCTGAGGTCAGGAGTTCGAGACCAGCCTGGCTAACATGGTGAACCCCCCGCCAACCCCCCCACTGCCCACCCCGCTGCTCCTTTTTCTTTTCTTTCATTATATATATATGTGTGTATATATGTGTGTGTGTGTATATATATATATATATATATTTTTTTTTTTTTTTTTTTTTGAGACAGAGTCTCGCTCTGTCGCCAGGCTGGAGTGCAGTGGCATAATCTCGGCTCACTGCAACATCTGCCTCCCAGGTTCAAGTGATTCTCCTGCCTCAGCCTCCGAGGTAGCTGGGATTACAGGTACTGGCCACCACGCCCAGCTAATTTTTGTATTTTTAGTAGAGAGGGGGTTTCACCATGTCGGTCAGGCTGGTCTCGAATTCCTGACCTCAAGTGACCCGCCCACCTCGGCCTCCAAAAGTGCTGAGATTACAGGCGTAAGCCACTGCGCCCGGCCTCCTTTCCTTTTTCTTTTCTCCCACTCTGTCATCTTTTATCAATGATAACTTTTAAAGATCCCATGATTGGTCACAGTGAGAACTCTCTTTTGCAGTAATCCTTTGCAATGATAATATATGCCTGTAAACTAAGGCTTTAATTTTTTTTTTTTTTTTTTTTTTGAGATGAGGTCTCACTCTGTTGCCCAGTCTGGAGTGCAGCAGTTTAGTCATAGCTCACTGCAGCTCGAACTTCTGGGCTCAAGCGATCCTCCTTCCATGCCTGAGTAGCTGGGACTACAGGCATGTGCCATCATGCCTAGCTAGTTTATCGTTATTATTTTTTGTAGAGACGGGGTCTCACTATGTTGCCCAGGCTGGTCTCAGACTCTTGGCCTCAAGGGATTCTCCCTCGTCAGCCTCCCAAAGTGCTGGGATTATAAGCATGAGCCACCAAGCCAGGCCTATTTATGGTTTCTGATCATTTTTATTTCTTTAAAAGAAGTGTACAGCTGGGCACAGTGGCTCACTCCTGTAATCCCAGCACTTTGGGAGGCCAAGGCAGGTGGATCATTTGAGGTCAGGAGTTTGAGACCAGCCTGACCAACATGGTGAAACCCCATCTCTACTAAAAATACAAAAAGTTAGCCGAGCTTGGTGGTGGACGCCTGTAATCCCTCCTGCTACTCGGGAGGCTGAGGCAGGAGAACCACTTGAACCTGGGTGGCAGAGGTGGCAGTGAGATGAGATTGTGCCACTGCACTCAAGCCTGGGCGACAGAGCCAGGCTCTGTCTCAAAAAAAAAAAAAAAAAGTGTACACTACAGCAAAGCATGTCTGATGCCAGTGGGCTATGTTGGGGTGGGGGTAAGGGTGTCAATTTGACCTGGGGGTTCTGAAAGTCTCAGGAAAGGCAGATGGGGGAAGGCCCGAGGCATCCACAGCTTTGAGTGTCCTGGTGTCTAAGCAGGAGCCATGGAGAAGGTGGGAGGTGTGAGTTAGGATCAGCTGGAGGTCGGTGCTCTTTCGTCCAAGAGAATGAAGTTGTCTTCAGGTATGATTTGGTTTGGAAACAAGATAAAAGAGATTGGCCAGGCACGGTGGCTCACGCCTGTAATCCCAGCACTTTAGGAGGCCAAGGCGGGTGGATCACGAGGTCAAGAGATCAAGACCATTCTGGCCAGCATGGTGAAACCCCGTCTCTACTAAAAGTACAAAAATTAGTTGGGTGTGGTGGCACATGCCTTTAGTCCCAGCTACTCGGGAGGCTGAGGCAGGAGAATTGCTTGAACCCGGGAGGTGGAGGTTGCAGTGAGCCGAGATCGTGCCACTGTACTCCAGCCTGGCGACAGAGCAAGACTCTGTCTCAAAAAAAAGAAAAGAAAAGAAAAGAAAAAGGTGGCCAGGTGCGGTGGCTCACACCTGTAATCCCAGCACTTTGGGAGGCCGAGGCAGGCAGATCGCCAGAGGTCGGGAGTTCGCAACCAGCCTGACCAACATGGTGAAACCCTGTCTCTACTAAAAATACAAAATTAGTCAGGCATGGTGGCGCATGCCTGTCATCCCAGCTACTTGGGAGGCTGAAGCAGGAGAATCGCTTGAACCCGGGAGGCAGAGGTTGCGGTGACTGGAGATCACGCCATTGCACTCCAGCCTGGGCAACAAAAGCAAAACTTCGTCTCCAAAAAAAAAAACAAAAAACAAAAATTAGCTGGGCGTGGTGGTGCATGCCTGTAATCTCAGCTACTCAGGGAGGCTGAGGCAGAAGAATCGCCTGAACCCGGGAGGTGGAGGTTGCAGTGAGCCCAGATTGTGCCACTGCGCTCCAGCCTGGGCGACAGAGCGAGACTCCGTTTCAAAAACAAACAAACAAACAAACAAACAAACCGAAATTTTAGGGACAGATGGATTTTTTCTCTGGAATATTGACTTCAACCCAGCCACATGTGGATATGCTTAGAACAGCAGGGCTCAGTCTGAAGTTGGGACCATATCTGTTCTCAAAACATGTGGATCCCTGAGGCCAGACACCAGGTGCCCACCATTGGTGTCAGGGCCCTGCTCCTCTCCCTGCAGTGCAAGGGGCCAGTCCTCAAGACAGGGGTTCCTCCTCTCTGGACACACAGAGAAAGAGGAGGCGGGGAAACAGCAAGTGCCCAGGAAGGGTGAGGCCCCAGGGACTTGAAGCCAGCCCTCTGATAGCATCGCTGTTTCAGAGGAACACTAGCTACGAAGGGGGCTCCCTTGCCAGTCAGTGCTCAGAGAGATGAGCTTACCTAGCAGGTCCTTCCTACAGCTGCAGCAATGATGCCTGGACTGTGTCTGCCCAGGGGTGGGCGGTGGAAGGTTCTAGGGAGAGGAGTTGGCACTTCCCTGGTGCAGCCCTTCCCTCTCCTCCCCAGCCCTGACACCACCACAGCCCCTTGGTCTTCTCTGTCCAGAACCTCTTCCCAGAGGCTCCCTAAGGAGACCGCGGAGGCTCCGCCTGGGGCTCTCACAGCCCCACACCATGTCTGGCACAGCCTAGGGTGTGACCCCCTTGCCTGCCCTGCGTTTGCTTGGCTGGAGGGACAGGCCTTTCAATGACTCTGACAATGGAGTAGGGGACCCACAATGGGGAGCAGCTAGCTCTGTCTATGAGACTTTGGAGGGGGGGCCTTGCAGAAAAGATGTCTGATGAGTTTTTTTTAAAATTATTTTTGTTTTGAGACAGAGTTTCGCTCTTTCGCCCAGGCTGGAGTGCAGTGGCTGGATCTCTGCTCACAGCAACCTCGGCCTTCCAGTTTCAAGCAATTCTCCTGCCTCAGCCTCCCAAGTAGCTGGGATTACAGGCGCCTGCCACCACACCTGGCTAATTTTTGTATTTTTAGTAGAGACGGGGTTTCACCGTGTTGGCCAGGCTGGTCTTGAACTCCTGACCTCGTGATCCACCTGACTCGGCCTCCCAAAGTGCTGGGATTACAGGCGTGAGCCACCGCACCCAGCTAGGTCTGATGAGTTTTTAAGGTGAAATGGGAGTTTTTCAGGCTGTTGGGAAGTGGTGTCCCCACTGTAAGCATGCTGGCCCCACATCTGCTTTGATGCTTCTCAGCCCAGGATGGTGCAGCAGCCTGCATGGGTCTCCTCCATGGGTCCCCAGGGCAGCAGGGCCAGAGAATCCTGCCCCTCTTAAGAGAACAACTGGCTAGGTGCAGTGGCTCACGCCTGTAATTCCAGCATTTTGGGAGGCCAAGGCAGGTGGATCACTTAAGGTCAGGAGTTCGAGACCAGCCTGGTCAATATGGTGAAACCCCGTCTCTATTAAAAATACAAACATTAGCCGGGCGTGGTGGTGGGCACCTGTAGTCCCAGCTACCCGGGAGGCTGAGGCAGGAGAATCGCTTGAACATGGGAGGCGGAGGTTGCAGTGAGTTGAGATCATGCCACTGCACTCCAGCCTGGGTGACAGAGCAAAAAAACTCCGTCTAAAAAAGAAAAAAAGAACAACCGCCCCTTCTAGCAGCAGCCCAGATGGAGACACCCATAGCAGGGTGCCGGATCCAATCTCTTCCTCTCCTCCCTCGGCCTTCTTCTCCCCACAGACCCCAGGGTCTAGAAAGTAGAAGGTTCTCCCCTCTTCTCTCCTTCCTCATAATGAACTACATGGAGCTGGCCCGAGTGCAGCGGTGGTTACAGTTAATTGATCACAACCAGTTACAGATTTTTTTGTTCCTTCTCCACTCCCACTGCTTCACTGGACGAGCCGAACACAAATAAATAAATAAATAGGCAAGTCACAGTGGCTCATGCCTCTAGTCCCAGTGCTGTAGGAGGCCAAGGTGGGCGGATCACTCGAGCCCAGGGGTTCGAGACCAGCCTGGGCAATATGGTGAAATCCCATCTCTACCAAAAAAAAAAAAAAAAGAAGCAAAAATTAGCCAGGCATGGAGGTACATGCCTGTAGTCCCAGCTACTTGGGAGGCTGAGGTAGGAGGATCTCTTGAGCCTGGAAAGTTGTTTTTTGTTTTTTGGTGGTTTTTTTTTTTTGGTTTTTTTTGTTTGTTTGTCTGTTTTTTGTTTGTTTTTTTAAACGGAGTTTTGCTTTTGTTGCCCAGGCTGGAGTGCAATGGTGAGATCTCAGCTTACCACAACCTCCTCCTCCCGGGTTCAGGCGATTCTCCTGCTTCAGCCCCCCGAGTAGCTGGGATTACAGGTATGTGCCACCGTGCCCAGCTAATTTTGTATTTTTAGTAGAGACAGGGTTTCTCCATGTTGGTCAGGCTGGTCTCGAACTCCTGACCTTAGGTGATCCTCCCACCTTGGCCTCTCAAAGTGCTGGGATTATAGGCATGAGCCACTGCACCTGGCCTGAGCCTGGAAGGTTGAAGCTGCAGTGAGCCAAGATCACGCCACTGCACTCTAGCCTGGGTGACAAAGTGACTAAATAAACAAATAAATAAATAAATAAACTGTATGGAAAACCCTATGGTCTACTCCAGTTCATGAAGCCTGGACATGAGTCAAAGTGGGAGATACCGGCCCAGGCACAGTGGCTCATGCCTGTAAGCCTAGCACTTTGGGAGGCTGAGGCAGGAGGATCGCTTGAGGCCAGGAGTCTGAGACCAGCCTGGGTAACATAGCAAGACCCTGTCTTTATGAACGAATTTAAAAAGGAAAAGAAAAAAAGTGGGAGATATTGGCATTAAGTCCATTCTTTATCAAGGAGGCGAAATTGTACATTTGAATGTCAGAAATCCACGATTGTCTCTTTCTCTTTGTGTTCCCTCTGTAGCAAATCGCAGTCTTCTCCAGGCTGACAAGGCAAAGGGCATGGCTTCGAAGTGCAAAAGAGTCATCGTGAAACATCATGAATCATGAATCATTAGGCATCTTCCCTTCTCTCCCCACTTTTTTTTTTTTTTTTTTTTTTTTTTTTTGAGACTGAGTCTCGCTCTGTTGCCCAGGCTGGAGTACAGTGGTGCAATCTTGGCTCACTGCAACCTCTGCCTCCTGGGTTCAAGCAATTCTCCTGCCGTAGCCTCCTGAGTAGCTGGGATTACAGGTCCCCGCCACCACACCCGGCTAATTTTCTTATTTATTTATTTATTTTTAGTAGAGATGGGGTTTTGCCATGTTGGCCAGGCTGGTCTTGAACTCCTGACCTCAAGTGATCCACCTGCTTTGGCCTCCCAAAGTGCTGGGATAACAGGCGTAAGCCATTGCACCCAACCCATGCCCCACCTTAAAAACAAAAGTGCCCTGGCTCTTGATGGAGACATCAAGCCCTCCCTGCCCCTTCTCCCTCCCCTTTCAGAGAATCTCCAGGAATTTCTGCCATTGTGCAGGGAGCAATTGAAAAATCAGTTAGTTCAGCTGGGTGCAGTGGCTCACGTCTGTAATCCCAGCACTTTGGGAGGCCGAGGCAGGCAGATCACCTGAGGCCAGGAGGTGGAGACCAGCCTGGCCGGCACGGTGAAACCCCATCTCTACTAAAAATACAAAAAATTAGCCGGGCGTGGTGATGGGCACCTGTAATCCCAGCTACTCCGGAGGCTGAGGCAGGAGAATGGCGTGAACCTGGGAGGCGGAGCTCACAGTGAGCCGAGACTGTGGCATTGCACTCCAGCCTGCGCAACAAGAGTGAAACTGTCTCAAAAAACAAAACAAAACAAAACAAAACAAAAGAAAACACAAAAAGAAAGAAAAAAGGAAAAATCAGTTAGTTTTATTATTAGAAGACTAGATTATTGCTCAGCAGTAACCACTCCTTTCCCACAAACTCCCCTCTCTAGGAGGAATGTACCTCCCCACCCATTCCTGTTAGGCTTGGCCAGGTGAATCGCTTTGGCCAACGGAATGTAACTGACAAGGTGAGCAGAGATTTGCAGTGGGCTTGTGCTTGGTGCTGGTCCTCCGGGGCTCCTGCCTTTAGCCAGAGAAAGCACACACCCCAGCCCCTCCTTAGCCCTCTGGCCCTGGGGAGAATGAGAGGCACGTGGCACAGTCCTGGACCCAGCCATGGCTGGGAGCAAGCCTGGAAGCTTGAGCGAGAGATAAATGCTTGGTTTTTGTTTGTTTGTTTGTTTGTTTTTGTTTGTTTGTTTGTTTTTTGAGACTAAGTCTCGCTCTATTGCCCAGGCTGGAGTGCAGTGTGGCACGATCTCAGCTCACTGCAACCTCCACCTCCCAGGTTCAAGCAATTCTCCTGCTTCAGCCTCCCAAGTAGCTGGGACTACAGGTGTGCACCATCACAACCAGGTAATTTTTGTATTTTTAGTAGAGATGAGGTTTCACCACATTGGCCAGGCTGGTCTCAAACTGCTGACCTCAAGTGATCCACCCGGCTCGGCCTCCCAAAGTGCTGGGATTACAGGCATGAGCCAATTCGCCCGGTGATAAATGCTTGTTTTAAGCTTCTGGGTTTTGGGGTGGTGTGTTAGGCACCCTCACTGGGGCAGTGGCTGAGGGGTACAATCAAATGAACCCTGAGGCCCCTGGAAGCTTCAAGTGTCTACGAGGGACCTTTCCCGGCCTTTGGTCAGCCAAGTTGGAAGACCCACTTCTCTGGACTGGATGCTGCATTGAATTGAGCAAAGGAACTGAGTGCCCTGGGAGCTCAATGGGAAGCAGCCCAGCCTTCCTTCTGGGGCAGAGCAGTGGTGGGGACCTGTTTCCAGCTGCTTGTGCCCCCACTTCACGGAGGAGGGACCAGGGATCCTCAGAGGAGAGGGTGATGTCCGACAGTAGCTGCCTGCCCTGAAAATCGCCCTTGTCTGTCCAGCCTGGCCTGAATTTCACCCACATCAACCCACATGGGATACTTTATTTATTTATTTATTTATTTATTTATTTATTTATTTATTTATTTTAGAGCCAGGGTCTCACCCTGTGGCCCAGGCTGGAGTGCCGTGGTGCTATCATAGCTCACTGCAGCCTCAAACTCCTGGGCTCAAGCGATCCTCCCACCTCAGCCTCCAGAGTAGCTGGGACTACAGGAACACACCACTGTGCCTGGCTTATTTTTCTTTTTTTTTTTTGGTAGAGGTGGGGGTCTCGCTATGTTGCCCAGGCTGGTCTCAAACTCCTGGCCTCAAGTGATCCTCCTGCCTCAGCCTCCCAAAGTGCTGGGATTACAGGTGTACCATTATGCCCAGCTAAACCTGTTCCTTGAAGAAAGTGTGAACCTCAAATTCAAAGCCCTTCTCTTTCTCTTCCCTCATCAGAATCGGCTCCCAGACACCTGCCACTCGTGAATGCATCTGATAAACTCACTCACACTGAGGCCTTGGGGACTGAGGTGAGCTGGGCCCAGCAGTGGGGAGATATATGGGGGAAGTGTTAGTGGTGGTGAATCCGTATGGATTCACCTCAATCCTTGCCTCCTCAGAAGAAAGAATTCCACGAAGGGGCATGAGGCAGAGTGAGGGACTGAGGCAAGTTTTAGAGCAGGAGTGAATGTTTATTAAAAAGTTTTGGGGCAGGTGCTGGGCACGGTAGCTCACGCCTGTAATCCCAGCACTTTGGGAGGCCGAGGCGGGTGGATCCCTTGAGGTCAGGAGTTTGAGACCAGCCTGGCCAACATGGCCAAACCCTGTCTCTACTAAAAATACAAAAATTAGCCAGGCATAGTGGCACACGCCTATAATCCCAGCTACTGGGGAGGCTGAGGTGGGAGAATTGCTTGAACCCGGGAGGTGGAGGTTGCAGTGAGCCGAGATCACACCACTGCACTCCAGCCTGGGCAACAGAGCAAGACTCCATCTCAAAACAAAAACAAAACCAACCAACCAAACAAAAGGTTTTAGGGCAGTAAGGAAAGGAGGTAAAGTACACTTGGAAGAGGGTCAAGCAGGTGACTTGAGAGAGTCAAGTGCACTGTTTGACCTTGGACTTGGGGTTTGATACGTTGGCATCCTTCCGGGGCTTGCGTTAACTTTCCCCGATTCTTCCCTTGGGGTGGTCTGTCCGCATGCGCAGTGGCCTGCTAGCGCTCGGGAGGGGCCGCATGCGCAGCGTGTTTACTGAAGTGCGCATGCTCACTTGAGGCAGTCTTCCTTTACCAGTCAAATGCTCCCAGGTCATATGCCAGTTAAACTCCACCATGTTGCCTCTTAGTGCACATGCTTGAGCCCACTCGCCCACCTCCTGAGATCTTATCGGGAAGCTGCTGATCACCAGTTCCAGGTGCTTTCTATCTATTGGGAAACTGCCTTTCCCTGGTGTTGGTTGCAACCAATTATTATTTTAGAGAGACAGTTACCAACCACCTGACTGCTGGGTGAGGTGGCTCATGCCTGTAATCCCAGCACTTTAGGAGGCTGAGGTGGGTGGATTACCTGAAGTCAGGAGTTTGAGACCAGCCTGGCTAACATGGTGAAACCCCAGCTCTACTAAAAATACTAAATAAATAAATAAATAAATAAATAAGCTGGGTGTGGTGGTGGAGGCTGTAGTCCCAGCTACTCAGGAGGCTGAGGTGGGAGGATCACTTGAGCTGGGGAGACGGAGGCTGCAGTGAGTTGAGATGGCTCCACTGCACTCCAGCCTGGGCGACAGAGCAAGACTCTGTGTCAAACAACAACAGGCCGGGTGCGGTGGCTCACGCCTGTAATCCTAGCACTTTGGGAGGCCGAGGTGGGCAATCACCTGAGGTCAGGAGTTCGAGACCAGCCTGGCCAACATGGTGAAACTCCGTCTCTACTAAAAATACAAAAATTAGCAGGGTGTGGTGGTGGGCGCCTGTAATCCCAACTACTCAGGAGGCTGAGGCAGGAGAATCGCTTGAACCTGGGAGGCGGAGAATGCAGTAGCCAAGATCACACCATTGCACTCCAGCCTGGGCAACAGAGCAAGCCTCCATCTCAAAAACAAAAAACAGGCCGGGCGTGGTGGCTCATGCCTGTAATCCCAGCACTTTGGGAGGCTGAGGCAGGCGGATCACCTGAGGTCGGGAATTCGAGACCAGCCTGACCAACATGGAGAAACCCTGTCTCCACTAAAAATACAAAATGAGCCAGGCGTGATGGCACATGCCTGTAATCCCAGCTACTTGGGAGGCTGAGGCAGGAGAACGGCTTGAACCCGGGAGGCGGAAGTTGCTGTGAGCGGAGATCGCGCCATTGTACTCCAGCCTGGGCAACAAGAGAGAAACTCCGTCTCAAAAACAAAAAAACAAAAAGCAACAACAAAAACTCAACCATCTGACCATCACCTGGTGGCTGCCTGACATTCCTGGTTGTGGGGGTCCTGCCCTGCTCCTGTGTGACTAGCTCCCTACTGTAACAGAAGGCCTTCTCAACAAGGCTGCATAGCAGGGTGAGGCAGGGAGGGAGGCCAGAGAGAGGCTGTGCAGGCCAGGACCTGAGTTCTCTGTCCAAGTGAACATGAGTGTGGGGCCAGGTGTATTTATAACACAGGCCCGAACAAATGGGACCATGCCTCACATAAATCAGGCTATTTCCTTGGCAGGGGTAAAAATAGCCACATGGCATCCTGCACGTGGCTGTGCGTGGAGCAGAGATGGCCCAGCCAACCCTGCACCCGCACCCCATCCCCAACAAGGCCCCACCCACTGGTCAAGCCCCATTTGCCCATCTGGACCAGGTTTCTTCTCCTCTCTCCTCCTCCCCCTTCTCCTCTTCCCCCTCCCCCTCCCCCTCCCCCGCCTCCTCCTCACTCTTCCCCTCCCCTTTCCCCTACTCCTCCTCCCTCTCCCACTCCCCTTCTCCTCCTCCCTCTCCCCTCCTCCTCCCCCTTCTCCTTCTCCTCCCCCTTCTCCTTCTCCTCCCCCTTCTCCTTCTCCTCCCCCTTCTCCTTTTCTTCCCCCTTCTCTTCCTCCAGCACCAGGCTTACTGCCTGCCCTGCGTCTCCCAAGACGGGTGCTGCCTCCCAAACTGAGCTGCTGTAGAAGAGGGGCCCGGTAGTGACGGCTGACTTGGGCTGGCTCAGGCCAGCTGCAGAGGAGACAGGACAGATCCCTGGGCAAAGTCAAGGTGGAGAAACAGTCAGAGGCGGCAGCGGGTGCGGACTGTGAGGCGGAGAGACTTCAGCTGAAAGCCCCTAAAAAGCATCCGAGTGCGCTATTCGCTCCTCTGTGATCTGACAGCAGGTGAAACTGAGGCGGAAGGGAAGGGAGGAGCTCAGGGTGACCTGGAACCAGGGTTGAGCTGGGAGGAGACCCCTCTGCCAGTGTAGCCTGGGGTCTGCAGCAGGGTCATTTGGGGGGGCTCCTTATGATAAAGGCTCCAGGGCCTGCTTTGAGCCCCCCAAGACATAGACTCTCTGGGGTTGGGGCCAGAGCTACATTTTATTTTTTTAATTGATCATTTTATATTTATTTGTATTTTTTAAGAGACAGGGTCTTGCTCTGTTGCCCAGGCTGGAGTGCAGTGGTGTGATCATGGCTCACTGCAGCCTCAACCTCCTGGGCTCAAGCGATTCACCTACCTCAGCCTCCGCGGTAGCTGGGCCCACAGGTGCACATGCTGCCATGTTTAGCTAATTTTTAATTTTTTTGTAGAGACAGAGTCTTGCTATATTGCCCAGGCTGGTCTTGAACTCCTGGCCTCAAGCAATCCTCCTGCCTCAGCCTCCTGAGTAGCTGGGATTACAGGCATGAGCCACTGCATCTGGTGCAGAGCTGCATTTTTTTTTTTTTTTTTTTTAGACAGAGTTTTGCTCTTGTTGCCCATGCTGGAGTGCAATGGCATGATCTTGGCTCACTGCAACCTCTGCCTCCCGGGTTCAAGCAATTCTCCTGCCTCAGCCTCCTGAGTAGCTGGGGCTACAGGCATGTGCCACCATGCCTGGCTAATTTTTTTGTATTTTTAGTAAAGATGGGGTTTCACCATGTTGGCCAGGCTGGTCTTGAACTCCCAATCTCAGGTGATCCACCCGCCTCAGCCTCCCAAAGTGCTGAGATTACAGGCATGAGCTACCGTGCCTGGCCCCAGAGCTACATTTTAAACAACTCCCCATCCCCGTGCAGCTCCAAGAGCCACTGTCCCTGCCTTAAGTATCCCAGGCCCTCCCGACCTCCACTCTGATGCAGCCCCCACCAGAAGACTGGCGCCTTGGGAGGTGGGAGGCGGGACAGGGTCAAGGTGTCCCTCTGTGCCCTCCCTGCCATCCCTTCCCCTTGGGCCAGCCAGTTTTCCAGCTGTCTCTAGGTCAACAACTGTGGGAAAAAGTGACCGGGTGGAAAAGCAACCTATTTGGGGCATGATCACACTCTGCCCTGGTCACCCAGTTCTCGCGTGTCCCAGCCTCTCTCTGAAGGATCCATTCCTGGCTGGGGGTGCAGGGATGCAATCTTCCTAGGGATCAGGCTCCGGGTCAGGTCTGGGAAGGGCCGGTGGGGAAGGACCTGCTAGGGGCCATTCAT
This sequence comes from Pan paniscus, assembly GCF_029289425.2. NCBI lineage: Eukaryota > Metazoa > Chordata > Mammalia > Primates > Hominidae > Pan > Pan paniscus. Next base: position 91,505,779 of record NC_073255.2, read on the forward strand.
AAGCACATTCATTCAATCCACACAACACGTTTTTGCAGCAGCTATTATTATCTCTATTTTTACACACTGGGATTTGAACTGGGGTCTCTCCAACCACAACCCAGGGTCTAGATCACAGTGGAAAACTCCAAATTCCTTTTGTGTCCAAGCTCAGGACTGTCACACAGCTGCCTCCAGCGTCTCTCTCCCATAATGTCCAGGGTGTGGGCGTCCAGCCTCGGCCTGACCAGCGGGTGGCAAGGTGCCCTCTCCACCCTCTCTGGAGTCCTGGAGTCCGGCCCTCTTCCAGGGCAGTGGCCTCTGCCTGGCAGAACATCACCATGCCCTGGGCACTGAGGGGAGAGGCTCTCGTCCTGGCAGAGGCTGCAGGCACTTAATTCATCTAATTGGACTTCAGCGGTGGTTCTGGCCACACCACACCCCAGGAGACCTCGGAGGAGTTACTCTTCTCTGAGCTTCCTTTGTGTAACTGTCAGAGCCGTTTGAACCAGAGTGACTCCACCTTGAAGAGCAGCTGGGTAAAATGAGGCTGACACTGGCTGGGCTGCATTCCCAGGTGGTTAAGGCATTCTAAGTCACAGGATGGGATAGGAGGTCGGCAAGTCCGATATCACAAGATACAGGTCCAAAGACTTTGCTGATGAGGCAGGATGCAATAAAGAAGCTGGCCAAAACCCACCAAAACCAAGATGGCGACTAAAGTGACCTCTGGCCACCCTCACTGCTCATTAATGGTAATTAAAATATATTAGCATGGTGTCTAGGCACAGTGGCTCACTCCTGTAATCCCAGCACTTTAGGAGGCTGAGGCAGGTGGATCACGAGGTCAGGAGTTCAAGACTAGCCTGGCCAATATGGTGAAACCCCATCTCTACCAAAAATACAAAAATTAGCCGGGCGTGGTGGCGCACGTCTGTAGTCACAGCTACTCGGGAGGCTGAGGCAGAAGAATCGCTTGAACCCAGGAGGTGGAGATTGTAGTGAGCCGAGATCGTGCCACTGCACTCCAGCCTGGGTGACAGAGCGAGACTCCGTCTCAAAAACAAAATATATATATACACACACACACATATATATTAGCATACAAAAGACACTCCCACCAACCCCATGACAGTTTACAAATGCCATGGCAATGTCCAGAAATTACACTATATGGTCTAAAAGGGGGAGGAACCGTCATTTCTGGGAATGGCCTGCCCCTGTCCTGGAAAAGTCATGAATAATCCACACCTTGTTTAGCATATGATCAAGAAATAACCATAAAAATAGCCAGTCGGCAGCCCTTGGGTTTGCTCTGCCTATGGAATAGCCATTCTGTATTAGTCTGTTTTCACACTGCTGATAAAGACATACCCAAGACTGGGTAATTTATAAAGAAAAAGAAGTTTAATGGACTCACAGTTCCATGTGGCTGGGGAGGCCTCACAATCATGGTGGAAGGTGGAAGGCATGTCTTACATGGTGGCAGGCAAGAGAGCACTTGTGTAGAGAAAATCCCCTTTATAAAACCATCAGACTTGTAAGACTTATTCACTATCATGATAACAGCATGGGAAAGACCCACCCCCATGAGTCAACTACCTCCCACCGAGTCCCTCCCAGCACATGTGGGAATTGTGGGAGTTACAATTCAAGATGAGATATGGGTGGGGACACAGACAAACCACATCACATTTTTTTATTCCTTTACTTCTCTAATAAACTTGCTTTCATTTGATGGACTTGCTCCAATTCTTTCTTGTGCAAGGTCCAAGAACCCTCTCTTGGGCTCTGGATCTGGACCCCTTTCTGGTAACACAAACAACACTTGATGAGCACAGAACCCACAGACAGGCCCCTCTTATCCAGTTCTAAACTGGGAATTCTCTCATTCATTCTACAGGCATTCATGGAGGACCTCTTATGGGAAAGGCGTTATTCCTGGGTTGGGGGTAGAGCAGGGGACAGGACAGGCAAGGTCCCTGTACACCTGGCACTTACATTCTAGAGAACATCAATGCTGGACACAGTGTCTCACGGCTGTAATCCCAGCACTTTGGGAGGCCGAGGAGGATGGATCACCTGAGGTCAAGAGTTCAAGACCAGCCTGGCCAACATAGTGAAACCCCATCTCTACTAAAAATACAAAAATTAGCTGGGCGTGGTGGCGTGCACCTGTAATCCCAGCTGCTTGGGAGGCTGAGGCTGCAGAATCACTTGAACCCAGGAGGCTGAGGTTGCAGTGAGCTGAGATAGTGCCACTGCACTCCAGCCTGGGTGACAGAGTGAGACTCTGTCTCAAAAAACAAAAAACAAAAAAACCAAAAGGACCCGCCCTGACCTTCTCCCCAGATTGTTTCCCTTGGGACCACAATTGACAACCTCCCAAACGCTTATGCAACTGGAAGAAGGGCTTGGGATTCAGCAGAGAACACAGATATCTCCTTCTGCCTGACGTGGCTCAGTTTTTATATTTCTGTTAATACAATCTGTTCACAAGTAGACATTTGACAGTTGTTTACCTTCTGCTTGCTTCCCGTTAGCATCATGTTGGGAACGTGACTTAGGTCTGTCGGTTCCCCAAGAAGCAAAACCCCTAGTCCAGCCCCAATGGGAAGAGAGGGATCTATAGTCGCAAGGCCCCTGTGTCTGTATGCAAACAGGACAGAGCTCCTTTCAGCTCTGCGGGGTCCAGCATGCTGACTTAGAAAAGCAGGTAAGAGGCCGGGCGCGGTGGCTCACGCCTGTAATCCCAGCACTTTGGGAGGCCAAGATGAGTGGATCACAAGGTCAGGAGATCGAGACCATCCTGGCTAACATGGTGAAATCCCATCTCTACTAAAAATACAAAAAAATTAGCCGGGCGTGGTGGTGGGCGCCTGTGGTCCCAGCTACTCGGGAGGCTGAGGCAGGAGAATGGCATGAACCCGGGAGGCAGAGCTTCTAGTGAGCCAAGATCGCGCCACTGCACTCCAGCCTGGGCGACACAGCGAGACTCCATCTCAAAAAAAAAAAAAAAGCACGTAAGAGTGTGGTGTCCAGTTAACAGTCCTGTCCCGATGACTGACTGTCCTCGGCAATTGGTCTGAGCTATAAGTGGATCAAAAAGTAATAAAAGAAAGGTTAGGTGTGGTGGCTCCCATCTGTAATCCCAGCACTTTGGGAGACTAAGGTGGGAGGATCACTTGAGTCCAGGAGTTTGAGACCAATTTGGGCATCATAGTGAGACCCTGTCTCTACACACACACACACAGACACAGGCCCCCGCCCCCCACAAAATTAGCCAGGTGTGGTGGCGCATGCTTGTGGTCCCAGCTACTTGGGAGGCTGAGGCAGGAGGACCGCTTGAGCCCAGGAGGTTGAGGCTGCAGTGAGCTTTGAGTGCACCACTGCACTCCAGCCTGGGTAATAGAAGGAGACCCGGTCTCTTAAAAAGAAAAAGAAGAAAAAAAAATTTATAAGAGACAGCTGAAAATGCTGGAAAATCTAGTCATCTGGGCTCTTCCAGTAAAAGGGCAAATAGTATTAAATCTGAAAAACCAGAGCGAATCTTTACATTAAGAAAATCTTGGGACATATTAACAATACTAAGACTGCCTGTGTGCCAGACACTATTCTAAATGCTTTTCAGATCTTAATGCAATAACTTGTAACTGTTTTATGAAATAAACACTATTGTACTATTATTTATCCCCCAGTATCAGAGAGGATGGGCTGGAGCAGTGGTTCTCAAAGTGTGATCCCTTGACCCCCAGCATGGACTTCCCTTGGGAACTTGTTAGAAATGTGAATTCTGGCCGGGCACAGTGGCTCATGCCTGTAATTCCAGCACTTTGGCAGGCCGAGGCGGGCAGATCACTTGAGGTCACGAGTTTGAGACCAGCCTGGCCAACATGGCAAAACCCCATCTCTACTAAAAATACAAAAATTAGCTGGGCATGGTGGTGGGTGCCTGTAATCCCAGCTACTTGGGAGGCTGAGGCAGGAGACTCGCTTGAACCTGGGAGGCGGAGGTTGCAGTGAGCTGAGATCATGCCATTGCACTCCAGCCTGGGCAACAAAGCAAGACTCTGTCCCTCCCACCAAAAAAGAATAAGACCAGAAATGTGAATTCTTAGACACCAACCCAGATCTGCCGAATCAAAAACTCTGGGAGTAGGGCCCAATTTTCACAAGGCTTCTCGATGTTTCTAATGAATGCTCAAGTTTGAGAAGCACTGAGCTAGATTTGCTGTCGTATCGAAAACTCTCTAAGGAGCTTAACACAGCAAAGAAATAGTTCTTCCTCATGCTTCTTGTCCACCGGGGGTGGAAAGCTCACCACAGCACTCAAACACCCTTTGGAAATGGTCCTAAAGGCATTTCAAAAGATGAATAAACATTTATTGAACAAATCTACTCAAATTTAATGAGAACAGTGAGAGTCTGTGGTATTGAAATTAAGACCCACTCCCCACCCCCTGAGCTCAAATAGATGGAAATTCCATTCCAGACTAAAGGTCCCCTCCCTCCTGCTCCCAGTAGGAAAGATTTCCTCCCAGGAGGGGCAGGAAATCAGAATTTCTCACCTTGTCCCCAGCTACTGGTTGGTGAAACATTGTTCTGGGCAAGTATGCCTGTAACCGCCCAAGGGGTTCACCTTGCCCACTGCAGACAGAGCCCATTTACTGAGACAGGGGAATTGCAATGGAGAAAGAGTAATTCATGCAGAGCCAGCTGTGTGGGAGACTGGAGTTGTATTAATTACTCAAATCTGTCTCCCCAAGCATTCAGGGAGCAGAGTTTTTAAGGACAACCTGGTGGGTAGGGGGAAGCCAGTGAGCCAGGAGTGCTGATTGGTCAGGGATGAAATCATGGAGAGTTGGAGCTGTCTTCTTGCACTGAGTGTGTTCCTGAGTGGAGGCCACAAGATTAGATGAGCCAGTTTATCGAACTCGATGGTACCAGCTGCTCCATCAAGTGCAGGGTCTGCAGAATATCTCAAGCACTGATCTTAGAAGCAGTTTAGAGAGGGGTCAGAATCTTGTAGCCTCCAGCTGCATGACTCCTAAACCATAATTTCTCATCTTATAGCTAATGTTAGTCCTATAAAGGCAATCTAGTCCTCAGACAAGAGGAGGTCTGCCTTGGGAAAGGGCTGTTACTGTCTTTGTTTTAAACTATAAACTATAAACTAAGTTTCTCCCAAAGTTAGTTCAGCCTATGCCCAGGAATGAACAAGGACAGCTTGGAGGTTAGAAGCAAGATGGAGTCAATTAAGTTAGATCTCTTTCACTGTCTCAGTCATAATTTTGCAAAGGCAGTTTCATGCCCAAGAGGTGAGGTCTCCCACCTTCCACGCAGCCCCTACTCTGCTGTGGGCATGGCACCACTGAGGCTATTGGGGTCCTCAGCCTCTTTGTTCTGGCTTGTAAGACAGAAGTCACTTGGCTGGGTGCGGTGGCTCACGCCTGTAATCTCATCACTTTGGGAGGCTGAGGCGGGCGGATCACCTGAGGTCGGGAGTTCGAGACCAGCCTAGTCAATGTGGTGAAACCTCTCTGTACTAAAAATACAAAAATTAGCCAGGCGTGGTGGCGGACGCCTGTAGTCCCAGCTATTTGGGAGGCTGAGGCAGGAGAATCGCTTGAAACCAGGAAACGGAGGTTGCAGTGAGCCAAGATCATGCCACTGCACTCCAGCCTAGGCGACAGAGCAAGACTCCGTCTCAAAAAAAAAAAAAAAAAAAAAAAAAGACAGAGTTTCTATGGTGGGAGAAGCAAGCCAAAAAGACCTGAGGCTACTTCTCCTCCACTGAGTGCTCAGCCCCTAAAGCAGGAGTGTCATTCAGAGAGAAGCATAGATTGTCCCATCCCCCAGCTATACAGCAATGGCACAGAGATTTTGCCCAGAAAGTGAGGTGGGCTGTAGCACAGAGATTTCCAAGTCTCTTCCCAAAGGAACTGACTTCATTGGCAACTGAATGTAGAAAGGTTGAAGCCTAAGGGTGCTCTCAAAAACAGTAGAGGTTGTGGTGAAAGATAATTGGAAAGAGATTGGTAGATTCATTGGAGAGGTAGGCTAAACTTTAGGCTGGCTAGTTTTCTGGAAAGAGCCAGGGAAGGAGACCACTGAGAGGTGTCCTTCTGGGGTCAGAACAAATCTCAAACACTGACCTTGGGACCTATTTCTTTAAAAATGAGCCTGAATTTTATTGGATTAGTCTGATTGGGACAATTTATGTCCCAGGGGAATGTTGAGAACAATAGAGCTCTATCAGGTATAGGTTTTATTTAAAAAAAAGAGAGAGAGAAAGAGAGAGAGACAGAGAGAACAATAGAGCAATCAACTAACAATTAGTAGAGCTTAACAACTGGGTGTGGTCAGGGAAAAAGATGGTCAAATAGAGACCTTCCCAGACCACTGTCATCTCAGGGCGACTGGGGCATATCCAAGGCTGCATCCCCTAAGAAGCAACATCAGAGGCCACACGCTTAGGAGAGGAAGAGGGTGGAATAGACTATGCTAAAATCATCCATCCAGACCAGCTGTGGTTGTTCATGCCTGTAATCCCAGCACTTTGGGAGGCTGAGGCGGAGGATCTGCTTAAACTCACCTGGGCAACACAGAGAGACCCTGTCTCTATAGAAAAAAAAAAAAAAAGGAAAGAAAAAAGGTTATCCGGGTGTGGTGGTGCATGCCTATGGTTCCAGCTACTTGGGAGGCTGACTTGGGAGGATCACTTGAGCCAGGGAGGTTGAGGCTGACGTGAGCTATGATTGCACCACTGCACTCAAGCCTGGGTAACAGAGTGAGACCCTGTCTCAAAAGGAAAAAAAATCCATCCAGTCATTAAACAAATAAGCAAGTAACAAAAATAACCCCTGGAAGTGGATGATCAGTACTGTGTTGCTACACTATATTATCTAAAGTGTTTAGTTTCCAACAAAAATATATGAGACATGCAAAAAAACAGATGAGTATGACCCATACACCAGGAAAAAAGCAGGTAACAGAAACTGCCTGTGAGAGTGACCAGATGTCAGATTTAACAAAGACCTCAAAAAAGCTGTTAAAAATGTGTTAAAAGAACTGTCAGATGTGAGTTCTAAATTTCTCTTCAAAGAATCAATATGACCCATCCTGGCTAACACAGTGAAACCCCGTCTCTACTAAAAATACAAAAAATTAGCAGGGCGCTGTGGCAGGAGCCTGTAGTCCCAGCTACTCGGGAGGCTGAGGCAGGAGAATGGCGTGAACCTGGGAGGCGGAGCTTGCAGTGAGCAGAGATTGCGCCACTGCACTCCAGCCTGGGGGACAGACGGAGACTCCGTCTCAAAAAAAAAAAAAAAGAATCAATATGTCAGTATGTTCAATTCTTTGCTTTCTACTTTTAAACTTAAATTCCTTGTAAAGCAACCTTTTCCGATTACCTGCTCCACCCTGACTCATTCTGATTACCTGCTCCACCCTGAATCATTCCGATTACCTGCTCATTCTCCACCCTGACTCATTCCGATTTCCTGCTCTGCCATAACAATTTTTCCCGCCCAACCACTCACGCCGTCACTCTCTTTAAATTAGCCAATCGGAATTAGTTTAGTCTGTGTGGTCTACCCCTAGCCAATAGGGGAATGACACAGCAGCAGGGGCCACGTGCGTAAGGGGTAAGAACCCCTTCCCCTCCCTTGTCCAAGTGTGCACTTACCATTGCTCCATCTGTAAGGGTGCACCCTTCTATAGAAGTACATTGTCTTGCTAAGAATTAAAAAGAAAATTTTATATTTGAGTGCTGTTTCTTTTGCAGCACCGAAACTTTATTTATAACAAGAACTAAAGAAAACCATGATTAAAGAATTAAGGGAACGTATGATGACAAAGTTGCATCAAGTACAGAATATCAATAATGAGATAGAAATTATAAAAAAAATGGAAATACTAGAATTGGAAATACAACAACTAAACTGAAAAATACACTAGAAGTACAGCAGTAGATTTAAACTGGCAGAAGAAACAATTAGTAAACTTGAAGATAGCTTAATAAAGATTGTGCAGTCTGAAGAACAGAGATTTTTTAAAAGTGTGAAGAGAAATGAACAAAGCCTCAGAGAAATGTGGGACATCATTGAACACAATGGCAGTACCAGAAAGAGAGGAGAGGGAGGAAGGAACAAAACAAAATATTTAAAGCAAGAATGGCTGAAAACCACCAAAATCTATTGAAAAACATTAATTTACGTCTTTAGGAAGCTCAACAAACTCCAAATAGGATAAAGAGATCCACAAATAGGCATGTCGTAGTGAAAATATTGAAAGCCAAAGCCAAAGAGAAAATCTTGAAAACAGGAAGAGGAAAACAACTCATCACTTATAAGGGAACCTCAGGAATGACAGCTAGGCCAGGTATCGTGGCTCATGCCTATAATCTCAGCACTTTGGGAGGCTGAGGTGGGAGGATTGCTTGAGGCCAGAAGTTCAAAATCAGCTTGGTCAACATAGCAAGATTGTATGTCTACAAAAGAAAAATAAAAAAATTGGCTGGTAGCACATGTCTGTAGTTCTAGCTACTCAAGAGGCTGAGGCGGAGGATTGCTTGAACCCAGAAGTTCTAGGCTGCAGTGAGCCATGATTATGCCACTGTACTCAGGCCTGGGTGACAGAGTGAGACTCTGTCACAAACAAACAAACAAATAAACAAAAAGAATGAAGGCCAAAAGGCACTGAGATAGATAAAAAATATTCAAAATGCTCTAGGGAAAAAAAAAAAAATCTGTCAATCAAGAATCCTATATCCAGCAAAGCTATTGTTGGAAAATGAAAGCAAAATAAAGACATTCCCAAATAAACAAAAAACTGGGATAATTAGTTGTTTGCTGGCCTTCCTTATAAGAAATACTAAAGAAAGTTCTTCAGGCTGAAAGCAAGTGACCCCAGACAGTAAATCACATAAAAAACAAACAAAAAAAATCAATAAAGACAATTATGTAACTATAAAAGACAGTATAAAGTCATATTTGGCCGGGTGCAGTGGCTCATGCCTGTAATCCCAGCATTTTGGGAGGCCAAGGCAGGCAGATCACTTGAGGTCAGGAGTTCGAGATCAGCCTGGCCAACATGGTGAAACCCTGTGTCTACTAAAAATACAAAAAAATTAGCTGGGTGTGGTGGCATGTGCCTGTAATCCCAGCTATTTGGGAGGCTGAGGCAGGAGATTCACTTGCACCTGGGAGGCAGAGGTTGCAGAAAGCCAAGACCATGCCATTGCACTCCAGCCTGGGAAACAAAACAAAAGTCCGTCTCAAAAAAAATGAAAAAAATAAAAATAAAGTCATATTCCTTCTTCTTTCTTCTCTTAACTGTTTTAAAAAGCAAAAGTATACATCTGTATAGTATGTATTGTTGGGCCTATGACATATGGAAATGTAATATATTTGCCAATAACAGTGCAAAGGAGATGAGCGGGAGGAAAGCTGTATTGAGTGAAGAAAATGACTCAAGATAGTAACTTTATTATTATTATCACTATTATTTGAGACAGAGTCCCACTCTGTCGCCCAGGCTGGAGTGCAGTGGCATGATCTTAGGTCACTGCAACCTCTACCTCCCAGGTTCAAGCAATTCTCCTGCCTCAGCCTCCCAAGTAGCTGGGACTACAGGCACCCACCACCATGCCTGGCTAATTTTCGTATTTTTAGTAGAGATGGGGTTTCGCCTTGTTTGCCAGGCTGGTCTCGAATTCCTGGCCTCTAGTGATCTGCCCACCTCGGCCTCCCAAAGTGCTGGGATTACAGGTGTGAGCTACCATGCCTGGCCTTAATCTAATTTTTACCTTTGCTGTTCAGTAATAATTTAGTTAAATAAATAATTCTAAGTTCATTCTTATTTTCTCTTAGCACTTTAAAGATAATTCTTCAAGATAGTCTTTATTTTTAAAAAAGAATTTTTTTTTTTTTTTGAGACAAGTCTTGCTCTGGTTCCCAGGCTGGAGTCCAGTGGCACAATCTTGGCTCACTGCAACCTCTGCCTCCCGGGTTCAAGCAGTTCTCTGCCTCAGCCTCCCGAGTAGCTGGAATTACAGGCAGCTGCCACCACACCCGGCTAATTTTTTGTATTTTTAGTAGAGATGGGGTTTCACCATCTTGGCCAGGCTGGTCTTGAACTCTCGACCTCAGGTGATCCATCCGCCTCGGCCTCCCAAAGAGCTGGGATTACAGGCGTGAGCCACCGCGCCTGGCCAAGTTTTTTTAAAGTTTTAGAGAAGGAATGAAAGGAAGTACACTTGGAAGAGGGCCAAGTGGGTGACTTGAGAGATTCAAGTGCCCTGTCCAACCCTTGCCCTGGGTTTTGTCTTTTGAGACAGGGTCTTGCTATGTTGCCCAGGCTAGACTACTGTGGCCATTTACAGGTGCATCCACTGTGCCCTCCAGCCTCAAACTCCTGGGGCCAAGGAATCTTTTTGCCTCAGCCTCCCATGTAGCTGGGACTGTAGGTGCATGCCACTGGCTATTCATTTATTTGTAATTGACAAATAAAATTGTCTATATTTATAGTGTACAACATGATTTGAAATATACATACATTGTGGACTATCTAAATGAAGTTAATAACAAATCCTTTGCCTCGCATATCATTTTCTTGTGGTAATACTTAAAACGTACGCTCTTAGCAAGTTTCAAGTATCCAATACATTGTTATTAACTAAAGTCACAGCTGAGTGTTGTGGCTCATATCTGTAATCCTGGCACTTTGGAAGACTGAGTAGGGAGGAATGCTTGAGCCCAGGAGTTCGAGACCAGCCTGGGCAACATAGTGAGACTCTCATCTCTACAAAAAGTAAAAAAAAAAAAAAAGAAAGAAAGTTGGGTGTGGTAGAGTGTGACTGTAGTCCCAGCTACTTGGGAGGCTGAGGCAGGAGGATTGCTTGAGCCTGGGAGGTGGAGGCTGCCATGAGCTATGATTCTGCCACTGCACTCCAGCCTGGGCAGTAGAGCGAGACTCTGTCTCAAAATAAAATAAAATAGTCATTATGTTGAACAATAGATTTATTGCACTTATTCCTTCTGTCTAGTTGAAATTTTGTATCCTTTGACCAACATCTCCCCAGTCCTTTCCCACAGCCTGTGGTAACTACCATTCTACTCTGTTTCTATGAGTTCTGCTTTTTAAAATTTCACATATAAGGGAGATCATGTGGTATTTACTTTTCTGTGCTTCGTTATTTCACTTAATATAATATCCTCCAGGTAGTCACAAATGATAGGGTTTCCTTTTATTTACTTTATTTTTATTTATTTATTTTTTTGAGACGAGTCTTGCTCTTGTCACCCAGGCTGGAGTGCAATGGCCCAATCTTGGTTCACTGTAACCTCTGCCTCCTGGCTTCAAGTGATTCTCCTGACTCAGCTTTCTGAGTAGCTGGAATTACAGGCATGCACCACTACACCCAGCTAATTTTTGTATTTTTAGTGGAGACAGGGTTTCACCATATTGGCCAGACTGGTCTCGAACTCCTGACCTCAGGTGATCCACCTGCCTCGGCCTCCCAGAGTGCTGGGATTACAGGCATGAGCCACTGCACCCTGCCAGATTTCCTTATTTTTAAAGGCTGAATGAATAGTATTCCACATTTTATTTATAAGACAGTCTCTGACTCCTTTTTTTTTTTAAGACAGAGTTTCACTCTTGTTGCCCAGGCTAGAGTGCAATGGCGAGATCTCAGCTCACCACAACCTCTGCCTCCTGGGTTCAAGCGATTCTCCTGCCTCAGTCTCCCGAGTAGCTGGGATTACAGGCATGCGCCACCATGCCTGGCTAATTTTGCATTTTTAGTAGAGATGGGGTTTCTCCATGTTGGTCAGGCTGGTCTCGAACTCCCGACCTCAGGTGATCTGCCCGCCTCGGCCTCCCAAAGTGCTGGGATTCCAGGCATGAGCCACCACACCTGGCCGACAGTCTTTTGACTTCTAATGTTGCTATTGATGAATCTACTGGCAGAATAACTGTCATTTCTTTGAAGGCAATCTTTCTTTTCTTTTTAAAAATAGAGACGGGGTCTTGCTATGTTGGCCAGGTTGGTCTCAAATGCCTGACCTCAAGTGATCCTTCCACCTCAGCCTCCCAAAGTGCTGGAATTACAGGCATGAGCCACTGTACCTGGCCAGTCTTTTCTTTTTCTTTTCTTTTCTTTCTTTCTTTTTTTTTTTTTTTTTTTTTTGAGAGGGAGTCTTGCTCTGTCTCCAGGTTGGAGTGCAGTGACACGATCTTGGCTCACTGCAACCTCCACTTCCTGGGTTCAAGTGATTCTCCTGCCTCAGCCTCCTGAGTAGCTGGGATTACAGGCATGCACCACCACACCCAGCTAATTTTGTATTTTTAGTAGAGACGGGGTTTCTCCATGTTGGTCAGGCTGATCTTGAACTCCCAACCTCTGGTGATCTGCCAACTTTGGCCTCTCAAAGTGCTGTCATTACAGGTGTGAGCCACTGTGCCTAGTCTGTCTTTTCTTTCTGATTGCCTTTTAGATCTTTATGATGTTTGACAGTTTCATAGTGATGTGTCTAGGTGTGGATTTATTTATATTTATCTCACCTAGAACCAGTACTTTTTGAAACTGAGGACTGATATTTTTCACAGAAGCTGCGACTTCATAGACATCATCTCTTTGGATATGTCCTCTCCACCATTTGCCTCTTCTCCCTTCTATAGAACTCCTTGTAGATGTATGTTGGAATTTCTCATTCTATTCATGTCTTTTATTCTCTCTGTATCAGCAAGCTTTTGCTCTGTAACAAATCATCCAACATTTACAAGCTTAAAATAACAACTGTTTATTTATCTCATGATTCTGTGGATCATTGGTTTGGGCTAGACTCAGTGGGGCGGTTCTTCTGTTCTTGGCTGGTTGGCTGGGGTCACTCATGCATACACAGGCAGTTTCCAGGTCAGCTGGGAGCTGGCTGGTCTAGGTTGGCCTCAGTTGGAATTTTCTTTGCTTCACATAGTCTCTCATCCTCCAGCGGGCTTGTCTGAACGTACTCACTAAGGGTTTCAAGAGAATGAGCAGAGTTGTGCAAAGCCTCTTGCAGCCAAGGCTCAGAAACCATCACTTCTGTTTTTTTTGTTGTTGTTGTTCTTTGTTCTTTTTTTCCTTTTCTTGAGACAGGATCTCACTCTGTCACCCAGGCTGGAGTATAGTGAATTGAACACAGCTCACTGCAGCCTAAACCTCCTGGGTTCAAGAGGTCCTCCTGCCTCAGCATCCCCTGCTGCTGGGACCACAGGTATGTGTTGCCACATCTAGCTAATCTTTTTATTTAAATTAATTAATTAATTAATTATTTTTTTAGACAAGGTCTTGCTCTATTGCTCAGGCTGGAGTGCACTGGTGTGATCACGGCTCACTGCAGCATCGAACCCCTGGGCTCAGGTGATTCTCCCACCTCAGCCTCTTGAGTAGCTGGGACTACAGGCACACACCAGCATGCCCAGCTAATTTTTGTATTTTTTGTAAAGAGAGGTTTTGCCATGTTGCCCAGGCTGGTCTCAAACTCCTGGCCTCAAGTGATCCTCCTGCCTCAGCCTCCCAAAGTGCTGGGATTACAGACGTGAGTCGTCATGCCCAGCTTTACTTCTGTCACTTTTATTGGTCAAACAAGTTGCAAAGTGGTGGAGGAGAAGACTCTATTTCTAGATGTTAGAAGCATTAAAATCACATGGTGGAAAACTGAATTTTATAAAATAAGAAAGTGACATTTATTACACCTTTGTATTGGTGGCCTATATGTGACAGTGGTTTAGATCATAAACTCTGGGATCAGGCTGGGCACGGTGGCTCAAGACTATAATCCCAGCACTTTGGGAGGCCAAGGTGGGTGGATCACCTGAGGTCAGGAGTTTGAGACCAACCTGGCCAACATGGCGAAATACCATGTCTACTAAATATACAAAAATTAGCCAGGTGTGGTGGCGGGCGCCTGTAATCCCAGCTACTCAGGAGGCTGAGGCAGGAGAATTGCTTGAACCTGAGAGTTGGAGGTTGCAGTGAGCCAAGATTGCACCACTGCACTCCAGCCTAAGTAACAGAGCAAGACTCCACCTCAAATAAATAAATAAACAAACAAACTCTGGGATCAGAGTGGAATTTTGGCCATTTTTGCATGCAATCTACCATACTCTCTGTCATGGGTACTTTTTTTAAAAATTCTGTACTTCCTTGTAGGGAAATCATCTCATATCTGTCTTCTAGTATACTAAATCTCTCTTCAGCTATGGTCAATGTGGTGTTTAACCAGGCACTCAAATGTTTAATTTCAATTACTATATTATTCATTTCTAGAAGTTCCATTTGATTTTTCTCAAATCTATTCTTTTTTCTTTTCTTTTTTTCTTCCTTGGGATGGGGTCTCACTCTGTTGCCCAGGCTGGAGTGCAGTGGTGCCATCTCAGCTCACTGCAACCTCTGCCTCCCAGGTTCAAGCGATTCTCCTGCCTCAGCCACCCAAGTAGCTGAGACTACAGGCATGTGCCATTATGCCCAGCTAATTTCTGTATTTTTTGTAGAGACGGGGTTTCACCATGTTGCCCAGGTTGATGTTGAACTCCTGAACTCAAGCAATCCTCCTGCCTTGGCATCCCAAAATGCTGACATTACAGGCATGAGCCTTCTTCTGTAAAGAAGAATCGGCCAAACCCATTCTTCTTTCCTAGTGTTAGTTCTCGCTCTTGTGTTTTTGACTTCTTTGATCAGTTCATTGTCTCTATGAGATTGTTCTTGGGTCTTTATTCTGCTGTTAGTGTACCTCCCGAGTTTTCGTCATGCCTGCTTCCTTCTGTCCACATCAACAGGGCTTTATCAGTGGGAGCCCCACACAGATATCATTAGTCCAGGATCAATATTTATGTCGATTTCTGAGTTTTAGGATGAAAAGGGTGGAGTTCATTTGAATCTGAAACATGTGAGCACTGGCCCACGGTAACAAATCCGCAGGATAAATTTTTTTCTTTTTTAATATGGGAGAGTTTTTTTTTTAAAATGGTGTCTCACCCTGTCGCTCAGGCTGGAGTACAGTGGTGTGATCTCAGTTCACTGCAGCCTCCGCCTCCCGGGTTCAAACGATTCTCCTGTCTCAGCCTCTTGAGTAGCTGGGATTACAGGCTCCTACCACCATGCCTGGCTCATTTTTGTATTTTTAGTAGAGATGGGGTTTCACCATGTTGGCCAGGCTGGTCTCGAACTCCTGACCTCAAGTGATCCACCTGCCTCGGCCTCCCAAAGTGCTGGGATTACAGGCGTGAGCCACCCACCGTGCCCAGCCTTTTATGGGAGGGATTTTTTTTAAAAACAAACTCCACCAGCTCAGGTTGAGACAGGCAAATTTCTTTCTTATCTTTCTATGCCTAAAAATCTTCTTTCTCAAGCATTTGTTTCACTGAGGGGATAGCTTGGATAGCCTCATTTTAGTTGATGTCACCATTTCAATCCCTACTTTAGTTTTTTTTGTTTGTTTTTTGTTTGTGTTTTTTTTTTGAGACAGAGTCTCACTCCGTTGCCCAGGCTGTAGTACAGTGGTGCGATCTTGGCTCACTGCAACCTTCACCTCCCATATTCAAGTGATTCTCCTGCCTCAGCCTCCCAAGTAGCTGGGACTACAGGTGTGCACCACCACGCCTAGCTAATTTTTGTATTTTTAGTAGAGACAGGGTTTCACCATGTTGGCCAGGCTGGTCTCAAACGCTGACCTCTAATGATCTGCTCGCCTTGGCCTCCCAAAGTATTGGGATTATGAGCGTGAGCCACCATGCCCAGCCTCTTAATTTTTTTGAGATGGAGGTCTCATTCTATTGCCCAGGCTGGAGTGCAGTGGTTCGATCATGGCTCACTGGAGCCTAGAATTCCTGGGCTCAAGCAATCCTCCTACCTCAGCCTCCAGGAGAGCTGGGATTATAGCCCTGAGCCTCTACTCCCAGCTGCATTATTTTAAATTAAGAAATAAGTGGCACGTGCTTGTTATCTCAGCACTTTGGGAAGCTGAGGTGGGAGGACTGTTTGAAATTAGAAGTTTGAGACCGGCGGGGCACAGTGGCTCACGCTTGTGATCCCAACACTTTGGGAGGCTGAGGCGGGTGGATCACAAGGTCAGGAGTTTGAGACCAGCCTGGCCAACATGGTGAAACCCCGTCTCCACTAAAAATACAAAAATTAGCCGGGCGTGGTGGCGGGCGCCTGTAATCCCAGCTACTCTGGAGGCTGAGGCAGGAGAACGGCGTGAACCCGGGAGGCAGAGCTTGCAGTGAGCCGAGTTCACGCCACTGCACTCCAGCCTGGGCAACAGAGCAAGACTCCGTCTCAAAAAAAAAAAAAAGTTGGAGACCAGCCTGGGTAACAGACCAAGACCCCGACTCTGGAATTAAAACAAAAAACAGGATGTGGTTGGTGTTTTGTAACCAAGACGTTTAGAGTAGGATGGTTTTCAGGCTATCGAATTTACTACTATATTGCTCACACCAGAAGTCCAAATATACACACAAATTAAATATATTTTTTTGAGATGGAGTCTTGCTTTGTCACCCAGGATGGAGTGCAGTGGCACAATCATAGCTCACTGTCTCCTCCAATTTCTGGGCTCAAGGGATCCTCTTGCCTCAGTCTCCTGGGTAGCTGGGACTACAGGCATGTGCCACCATGGCCATGCCCAGCTATTTTTTTTTTTAATTAAAGAAGATTTTTTTTTTTTTTTCTGAGACCAAGTCTCACTCTGTTACCCAGACTGCTGTGCCGATCTCAGCTACTGCAACCTCCTCTTCCCAGGTTCAAGCGATTCTCCTGCCTCACACTCCCGAGTAGTTGTGATTACAGGTGTGCCACCACGCCAGGCTAATTTTTGTATTTTTAGTAGAGATGGGGTTTCACCATGTTGGCCAGGCTGGTCTCAAACTCCTGACCTCAGGTGATCTGCCTGCCTCAGCCTCCCAAAGTGCTGGCATTACAGGTGTGAGCCACCGCACCCGGCAGAAGGTTACTTTTGTAGATGGGGTCTCACTATGTTGCCAGGCTGGTCTCAAACTCCTGGGCTCGAGCAGTCCTCCCACCTGGACCTCCCAAAGTGCTGGGATTACCAGCATGAGCCACTGTGCCTGGCCTAAATATATATATTTAGATAGTTAGAATCATACTTTCCAGGACCCCCAATATGAACAAAAGCTCTGCAGAAAACAGTTTGAAAACCAGGCATCCAGCAGGGAGAACCTGGGCTTCCCATCACCCGCTTTTTCATCCCTACCCTAGCACCCTCATGCTCCACAACTTGGGGACAAGCTAGTTGTCTTCTCTGAGCCTTCTTTTTCCCTTCTGCGAGGATAATCTTACTTGACTTCCCTGACCACAAGAGACTTGCCTGGGAACATGCATGGAAAGCTCTGTGATGAGCCCTGAGATGTTTGAAGTGAGAACTCTCCAAACAGCCACCGTGGGTATAATCTGGAAAATTCCCTCAGGTGTAACGCCCCTCTGCCCAGCAAGTGAACAAAGGGCTGACTGGTGACAGTTTCCGGACACTGTGGCAGGCTATTTAAGCCCACAAGCAAGCATCAGCACAGAGTAGGGTATAGGGCTGGGCACGGTGGCTCACACCTGTAATCCCAGCAATTTGGGAGGCCAAGGCAGGAGGATTGCTTAAGGCCGGGAGTTCAAGACCAGCCTGGGCAACATAGTGAGACCCCATCTCTAAAAAAAAAAAAAAATCAAAACATTAGCTGGGCATGGTGGCACTGCCTGAAGTCCTAGTTACTTGGGAGGCTGAGGCAGGAGGATCATCTGAGCCTAGGAGGTAGAGGCTGCAGTGAGCTATGATTGCACCACTGCACTCCAGCATGGGTGACAGACCAAGACCCTGTCTCAGAGAAAAAAAATAAAAATAAAAAAGAGTAGGGTCTTTCCTAGCAGGACTGATGTCCTGTCTCCCTTCCTACCCGCTCTGGGAGGACAGCCCCCGCTGGCCACACCTGGTGACACCATTCTCTGACCAGCTCCGGGGAGGGACCCCTGGAGGAGGCGCCCACCCCTCCCTGCTGACCCCAATTTCCAAAAAGCCCGTTCATTCACCTCGGGGTTGGGGATGTGGGGGTGGTCGGAGGAGGACCCCCCCCATCCTGTCCTGCACCCCCAGTCCCCGGAGAGGGGGCGCAGGATGGGGGACCTTAGCAGCGGTGGCGACCCCGAGGAGGCCCGGGCACAGGAAGAAAGAAAGACATTTCTGTCTCCCTCCCTCTCCGCCTCGGGTTTCGCCCTTCCCTTCCCGGGGACAATCCCGACCTTCACCGTCAAGGCCTTTTGCAAACACACACGCACGCACATGTATTTTTGGAAGAAGGGGAAAAATTCCAAGAGAACCTCCGCTGGGTTAAAAATGAAGTGAAGATTATATTAAGAGTGAAAGGCAAGCGGGGCGGCTGGGGCGCAGACAGAGGCCCCTTTCATGCGCCCGGCCGCGAGCCGCGGGCCGCTGCCAACACAAACGCGGGCGGAACCGAACCCGCGGAGCGCCGGCCGCGCTGCCAGGCCCCATCCAGCCCGCCCCGGCTGGCGCTGCTCCGCGTTTCCGCTCTGCTGACGCGCAGGAATTGCGGGGCGGCCGGGCGGGCGGCGGGGACCCCTGTGCGCCCCAAGCCCCCGGGTGGGGGCCGCACCACTGCCCGTCTCCCCTCCCTCTGCTCTGCTCCATCCGTTTTCTTCCAGGCCCTGGCGGATCATGGGTGCCCAGGGGCTCGGAGGCCGCCTCCTCTGGGAAGCCTGCCCAGGTTCCGATGGACTCCCACAGGCAATACCCCTGGGCCTTCCTCGCGGCCCCTGTTGGCCCCAATTCCCCCACCCCCTGCAAGGTCTGTGCCTCTCCTGCAGCCCCGCTAGCAACTAGGGCGAGAGGAGCTCGCCCCCACCCAAACGTATTGGTGTGATGAAGGAAGCGCCCCTGGTTCTGCCACTGGCCCTGGACACCCAGTGCTGGTTTCCCGTAGAAGTCCCCCTGGACTGAGTGGTGGCTGGGTGCTCTAGTGATTTGCGACCTGGGGCCTCTGACTCCCGTCATGTTGGGAAAGTCGTTGAACCTCACCGGTGAAACGGGCACAGTGAAGTCATTTCCCCGAAGTCTCAGGACTCTGTGTAAGGCTGGGGACAGGGGCTGTGGGGGCCTAAGGGCACCTTGGGAACTGCAGAAGCCCGTCCTGCCTCCATAAGACACTCACTCCTGGCAGGGTCCCCTCTCTGGGCACAGCCCAGATCCGCCGCCATCATCCCTCTCCATCTGTGGCTCCCTGCCCCTCACAGAGGGTTCATCACTCTGTTCAGAATCCCCAGGACTCCCTGGGGGAGGAGGTCACAGCCTGGCCTCCCAAGACCCTGCCTCCCCAATTCCAGGACCTCCTCACGTGGCTCCTACCTCCAGCGCAGAAGCAGCACTAAACCAGGTGGTCAATCAGGGAGCACCACCGAGCTTCTGATTGGTCCAGGGATGAGCAGTGATGAGTCAAGCTAAGCCAATCAAAGCCTTCCCTGGGATTTTCTGGGTCTCAGTACTGGGAAAGGGTGAGGCTGAGGCTGCCTGCTGTCCTGGGGGCCTCACCCTGCCACCAACAGGAAGCCACACAGAGGGAAGCAGAAATGAGACGCAGCCAGTGAGGGCAGGGGACAAAGGCGAGATCCCAGAGAGACAGATGCTGGGACATCATCCTTGGGTACTGGATCCAACAGTGCCTGCAGATGGAGCCAGCCTCGGACAGTCCACAACAGCAGCCAATCCATTCTGTGCCTGTCTGAGCTACTTTAAGTCGGGTTTTTGACTGTTTGAATGAGAGTCCCATCTTGGCTAGGCACCATGGAGCAACAACTGGGGAGGTGGAGGTAGGAAGATTGCTTGAGGCCAAGAGTCCCAGAGCAGCCTGGGCAACCTATCAAGACGCTGTCTTTACAAAAAGAAAAAAAACTGGCTAGGTGTGGTGGTGCGTGCCTGTGGTCCCAGCTACGGGGGAGGCTGAGGTGGGAGGATCGCTTGAGCCCAGGAGGTGGAGGCTGCAGTGAGCTATGATGGCACCACTGTACTCCAGCCTGGATGACAGAGCAAGACCCTGTCTCAAAAATAAATAAATAAATAAATAAAAAAGAAGTCCCACCGAATACCTTCACTGCGTGAAGGTCACCCCATCTGAAAAATAAAGCCTGGGCACTTGGACTTGGTATTGGTGGCCTTTGCAAGGTGTAAGATGCGTTCCCCTCCTTGGGCCCCCCTTAAGCTTGTCCTGCACATTTCATTTACAAAGAATGAATAGAGGTGATCCCCACCACACCTCAGGTTTCGGATAAGGAAACCGAGGCTTCAGTAGGAAGTACTGTAGCCCACGTCACGCAGGCAGTGGGGGGGATATGAATGAACTTGAGCCCCTCATCTGACTCCACCCCCCGCTCTCACCTTCACTCCCCTGCTCTCCCGCCTCCCCTGAGGACTGACTGTTCCTGACCCCCCGCACTTGGGCGTCTTCACCATGCATCGTGACTCAAACGCTTCCTTCTCCTCTCTGCTGATTCAGACCAGCTCAGTGTGTGCCACCTCCCTTAGGCGCTTTCTGCAGAAGCCCCTTCTCCTGCCCTGGTCTTGCACCTGCCTCAGGTGTTGACACCTGAGCTCCCGATGCTTAGGGCTGGGTGGCTGCCAGCCATCTTGTTACCCAGTGTGCAGAATTGGGTGCTGGAGGCACCAAATAGAGTCTGCTCTATACATCTTTTTACAATTTTTAAAAATTATTATTATTATTATTATTATTATTATTATTTGAGACGGAGTTTTGTTCTTGTTGCCCAGGCTGGAGTGCAATGGCACGATCTCGGCTCACCGCAACCTCCGCCTCCCAGATTTAAGCGATTCTCCTGCCTCAGCCTACCGAGTAACTTGGAATACAGGCATGTGCCACCACGCCTGGCTAATTTTGTAGTTTTAGTAGAGACGGGGTTTCTCCATGTTGATCAGGCTGCCCTTGAACTCCTGACCTCAGGTGATCTGCCCGCCTTGGCCTCCCAAAGTGCTGGGATTACAGGCGTGAGCCACTGCGCCTGGCCAATTATTCTTATTTTTTGAGACGGAGTCTCGGTCTGTTGCCCAGGCTGGAATGCAGTGGCACAATCTCGGCTCACTGCAACCTCCGCGTCCTGGGTTCAAGCAATTCTCTCTGCCTCAGCCTCCCGAGTAGCTGGGATTACAGGAACCCGCCACCACGCTCGGCTAATTTTTGTATTTTTTAGTAGAGACGGGGTTTTGCCATGTTGGCCACGTTGGTCTTGAACTCCTGACCTCAGGTGATTTGCCCGCCTTGTCCTCCCAAAGTGCTGGAATTACAGGCGTGAGCCACCACGCCAGGCCTCTCTTTAGAGCTGGTTTAAATTTATTTTTATTTTTATTTTTTTTTTTGAGACGGAATCTCGCTCTGTCACTCAGGCTGGAGTGCAGTGGCGCGATCTCGGCTCACTGCAAACTCCGCCTCCCGGGTTCAGGCCATTCTCTTGCCTCAGCCTCCCGAGTAGCTGGGACTACAGGCCCCAGCCACCACGCCTGGCTAATTTTCTTTCTTTCTTTTTGTGTGTGTGTGTGTGTGTGTGTGTGTGTGTGTGTGTGTATTTGTACTAGAGACGGGGTTCCACCGTGTTAGCCAGGATGGTTTTGATCTCCTGACCTTGTGATCCACCCGCCTCGGCCTCCCAAAGTGCTGGGATCACAGGGGTGAGCCACCGCACCTGGCCAATTTTTTTTTTTTTCAAACAGGATCTTGCTCTGTTGCCCAGACCGGAGTGAAGTGGCATGACTGTAGCTCACTGCAGCCTTGAACTCCGGGCTCAAGTGATCCTCCCGCTTCAGCCTCTCCAGCAGCTGAAACTACAGGCACACACCACCACGCCCAGCTAATTTTTATTTTATTTTTTTGTAGAGACGGGGTTTCACTATGTTGCCCCGGCTGGTCTAAAATTCCTGGCTTCAACCAATTCTCCTGCCTCCGCCTTCCGAAGTGCTGGGATTATAGGCTTGAGTCACCACTGTGCCCAGCATAGATCTGCTTTCTGAATATTTGAGAGGCAGAAGGCACAAGGCGTGACAACTGATGGGATTTGGGATGTAAAGAGCAAGAGAGGACTCAAGCACAGTAGGCTCGAGGTTTCTAGCCCCGGCTGCTGTCACCAACCACTCTCAGGAAGGTAGGCAGAAGGTTACGCCGGAGAAACCGGAAGGGGTAGTTCTGAGGCCCCGGCAGAGGTAGTTCTGAGGCCCCAGGGGTGCGGAGCTGAGAGTCCAGGGAAGAGCGGTGAGGCTGGAGGAAGGTGAGGCTGGAGGAGCAGGTTCAGGAGGCTCTGAGGTAAAGATGGAGGCTGGGGCCTTGGGAGTCGAGGAGTTTACCCAAGACGAAGCATCTGTGTGGAAGAAAAGATGAGGCTAGGCGCAGTGGCTCGCGCCTGTAAACCCAGTACTTTGGGAGGCCGAGGTGGGCGGATCATCTGAGGTCAAGAGTTCGAGACCAGCCTGGTCAATATGGTGAAACCCCTTCTCTACTAAAAATACAAATATTAGCCGGGTACCGTGGTGCGCACCTGTAATCCCAGCTACTCGGGAGGCTGAGGCACGAGAATCGCTTGAACCCGGGAGGCGGAGGTTACAGTGAGCCGAGATCATGCCACTGCACTCCAGCCTGGGTGACAGAGCAAGACTCCCTCTCCAAAAGAAAAAGAAACTACAAACATCATTGAAAGAAACTAAAGAAGACCTAAATAAATGGAAGGAAATCATGTTCATGGATTAAAAGACTTAATATTATTAAAATTTCATTACTTCAGAAGTGATCTACAGATTCAACACAATCCCTATCAAAATCCCAGCTGTGGCCGGGTGTGGCGGCTCATGCCTGTAATCCTGGCACTTTGAGAGCCAAGGTGGGAGGATTGTTTGAGCCAAGAAATTTGAGACCAGCCTGGCAACATGATCTCTACAAAAAATATAGAAATTAGCCAGGGGTGGTGGTGTCAGCCTGTAGTCCCAGCTACCCAGGAGGCTGAGGAAGGAGGATCGCTTGAGCCCAGGAGTTCGAGGCTGCAGTGGGCTATAATCACGTCACTGCTCTCCGGCCTGGGCAACAGTGCAAGGTCGTGTCTCAAAAAAACATCCCAGCTGCCTTTTTTTTTTTTTTTTTTTTTTGAGATGGAGTCTCGCTCTGTCACCCAGGCTGGAGTGTAGTAGCGAGATCTCAGCTCACTGCAACCTCCACCTTCCAGATTCAAACGATTCTCTGGCCTCAGCCTTCCAAGTAGCTTGGGACTACAGGCGCCCACCAACGCTCCCAGCTAAATTTTGTATTTTTAGTAGAGATGGGGTTTTCACCATGTTGGCCAGGCTGGTCTCGAACTCCTGACCTCAGGTAGTCCACCCGCCTCAGCCTCCCAAAGTACTGGAATTAAAGGTGTGAACCACCACGCCCAGCCTGAAAATAAGTGTTTAAATAAAAACATACACAAATGTTCATAGGAGCTTTATAAAAGGCAAAAAGTGCAAACATGCCAAATGTTCACCAACGAATGAACAGATAAAAGATGTTGAGTAGCGCCATATAATGCAATATTATTCAGCCATACAAAAGAATGACAGGCTGGGCGTGGTGGCTCACACCTGTAATCCTAACACTTTGGGAGGCTGAGGCAAGCAGATTGCTTGAGCCCAGGAGTTCGAGACGAGCCTGGGCAACATCGGGAGAACCTGCCTCTACGAAAAATACAAAAATTAGCCGGGCGTGGTGGCACGTGGCTGTGGTCCCAGCAACTTGGGAGGCTGAGGCAGGAAGATGGCTTGAGCTGGGGAAGTCGAGGCTGGAGTCTGCTATGATTGCATCATTGCACTCCAGCCGGGGTGACACAGTGAGACCCTCTTAGAAAAAAAAAAAAGCTGGGGGGGTGCCAGGTGCAGTGGCTTATGCCTGTAATCCCAGCACTTTGGGAGGCCAAGGTGGGTGGATCACAAGGCCAGGAGTTCGAGACCAGCCTGGCCAGCATGATGAAACCCTGTCTCTAATAAAAATACAAAAAATTAGCCGGGTGTGGTGGTGGGTGCCTGTAGTCCCAGCTACTCTGGAGGCTGAGGCAAGAGAATTGCTTGAACCTGGCAGGCAGAGGTTGCAGTGAGCTGAGATCGTGCCACTGCACTCCAGTCTGGGCGACGGAGTGAGACTCCATCTCAGAAAAAAAAAAAAAAAGGAATGACGGAATGACATATGGACATGGATGAACCTGGACAGTATTGTGCTAAGTGAAAGAAGCCAGACACAAAAGTCTACGTATTTAATGATTCAATTTTTTTTTTTTTTTTTTGAAACAGTCTGGCTCTGTCACCCAGGCTAGAGTGCAGTAGTGCAATCTTGGCTCACTGAAAGCTCTGTCCTCTGGGTTCAAGTGATTCACATGCCTCAACCCCCCGCGCCCTGCCTCAAGGTAGCTGGGATTACGGGCGCCCAACACCACACCCAGCTAATTTTTGTATTTTTAGTACAGATGAGGTCTCACCATGTCGGTCATGCTGGTCTCAAACTCCTGACCTCAGGTGATCCACCTGCTTCGGCCTTCCAAAGTGGTGGGATTACAGGCATGAGCCACTGCGTCTGGCCAAATATGATTCCATATCTATGAACCATAGAAAAGGCAAATCTGGGCCGGGCGCGGTGGCTCATGACTGTAATCCCAACATTTTGGGAGGCAGAGGCGGGCGGATCATTTGAGGTCTGGAGTTCGAGACCACCCTGGTCAACATGATAAAAACCCGTCTCTACTACTAATAAAAAATTAGCCGGGCGTGGTGGCGTGTGCCTGTAATCCCAGCTACTCGGGAGAGTGAGGCAGGAGAATCACTGGAACTCAGGAGGCAGAGGCTGCAGTGAGATGAGATTGCGCCACTGCACTCCAGCCTGGGCGACAGAGGGAGACTCTGTATCAAAAAAAAAAAAAAAGTATATCTGGAGTCAGAGTTGGGGAGTGACTGTTGTGGGGTGAGGGTTTCTTTTTGAGGTGATGAAAATATTCTGGAATTAGATAGGGTGATAGTTGCACTGTACTTAAAAAACACACTCCCTGTATTGTATACCTTAAAAGAGTAAAATTCAGGGTATGTGAATATCTCATTTTATTTATTTATTTGAAACAGAATCTTGCTCTGTTGCCCAGGCTGGAATGCAGTGGTACAATCATGGCTCACTGCAGCCTCGAACTCCTGGCCTCAAATGATCCTCCTGCCTTGGCCTCCCAAAGTGTCAGGATGATAGGTGTGAGCCACTGTGCCCAGCCAGTATCTCAATTTTTTTTTTTTGAGCTGGAGTCTCGCTGTCTCGCCCAGGCTGGAGTGCAGTGGCGTGATCTTGGCTCACTGCAAGCTCTGCCTTCCGGGTTCACGGCATTATCCTGCCTCAGCCTCCTGAGTAGCTGAGACTACACATGCCCGCCACCATGCCCGGCTAATTTTTTGTATTTTTAGTAGAGATGGGGTTTCGCTGTGTTAGCCAGGATGGTCTCGATCTCCTGACCTCATGATCCGCCTGCCTCGGCCTCCCAAAGTGCTGGGATTACAGGCGTGAGCCACCGCGCCCAGCCCTCAATTTTTTTTTAAATAGGGAAGAATATATAAAGATATTGTCACGTAAAAATTGCTCACTCTCAGCTGGGTGCAGTGGCTCACGCCTGTAGTCCTGGCACTTTGGGAGGCTGAGGCAGGAGGACTGCTTGAGGCCAAAAGTTTGAGACCGGCCTGGACAACATAGCAAGACCTCATCTCTCCAAAAACTAAAATAAAATAAATTAGCCTGGTGTGGTGGTGCACAGTTCTAGTCCCAGCTTCTTGGAAGGCTGAGGTGGGAGGATCACTTGAGCCTGGGAGTTTGAGGCTGCAGTGAGCTATTATTGCGTCACTGCGCTTCGGCCTGGGCAGCAGAGCTAGACTCCATTAAAAAAATATAAATTGGGTTGGGCACAGTGGCTCACGCCTGTAATCTCAGCACTTTGGGAGGCCAAGGCGGGTGGATCACCTGAGGTCGGGAGTTCGAGACCAGCTTGACCAACATGGAGAAACCTGCTCTCTACTAAAAATACAAAAAATTAGCCGGGTGTGGTGGTGCATGCCTGTAATCCCAGCTACTCAGGAGGCCGAGGCAGGAGAATCGCTTAAACCCAGGAGGCGGAGGTTGCGGTGAGCCGAGATCACGCCATTGCACTCCAGCCTGGGCAACAAGAGTGAAACTCCGTATCCAAAAAAAAAAAAAAAAAAGTCACTCACTCTCCTTGAGGCATGACTAAGAAAATGCTAACAGTGAGAAGGGCCTAGAATGGGTGAGACACAAGGATGAGTGGGAGGGCACTTGTTGAACCTCAGTTTTGAATTGTGTGAATGGATTACATTTTCAAGACATAAATAAGTGGAATAAAATGAACGGATCTGGCTCTGGGTGAGAGGAAGAGGCAGGCTTGGAGGACTGTCACATTTGGAAGGAGGCACGGGGCTGTGCTTGCAGGTAGAGGATGGCAATGGAGCCGGTGGGGCCAGTGTCACTGGCACAGACGAAGAGGCATGTCTGCCCCTCAAGGACCCAGAGGAGGCAGTGAGGGTGGGTGAAGATTCAGGAGTAGGAGGAGGTGTGAGGGAAGGGGTCTTTGGCCCATGGGAGGGCTTATTTCCCGCCTGGTGGCTTTTATTTTCTCTGGGCCTGGAGAGGCGTGGGGCTGCCTGGAAGGGAAGGGGGATGTGGGCGTCAAGAGGGAAGCTGGGAAGGGCCTCCTTGCA
Organism: Pan paniscus; assembly: GCF_029289425.2. Taxonomy (NCBI): domain Eukaryota; kingdom Metazoa; phylum Chordata; class Mammalia; order Primates; family Hominidae; genus Pan; species Pan paniscus. Next base: position 91,532,574 of record NC_073255.2, read on the forward strand.
GAATCAAAAAGGAGCCAGTGACACAGGAAAGGGCTGCTGAGTAATTCTGAGGTTGGAAACACACCTCGGTGACTTTCACGTCTATTCCATGGAGCCGGAGTGAGGCTCTCTGTACGCACCGTGGAACACTGTGCTATTGATGGCTGTGAGCTATGGGCTGTGTCCACACAGGGTCGCCCATCTAGGCGCCTGCTTTATAGTCCAAATGCCAGGTGGGGTGGGGCAAGTGGACCTTCCAGTGCCCTTTGAGGAGCTGCTGCCAGGAGGCAGGGCCACGTGTGTGTGTGAAGAGGGGATGGAGGTGCCTGGCCCAGGCAGAGGTGCACAGTGTCCATGAGGGTCAGGGGTGCCCCCTGTGATGGCTCCTCCTCTAAACTGGGTTGGGGGCTGGGCGCGGTGGCTGATGCCTGTAATCCCAGCACTTTGGGAGGCCATGGCAGGTGGATCACCTGAGGTCAGAAGTTCGAGATCAGCCTGGGCAACTTGGTGAAACCGCGTCTTTACTAAAAATATAAAAATTGGCTGGGCGTGGTGGCGGACACCTGTAATCCCAGCTACTCAGGAGGCTGAGGCATGAGAATCGCTTGAACCTGGGAGGCAGAGGTTGCAGTGAGCAGAGATCCTGCCACTGCACTCCAGCCTGGGCGACAGAGCGAGGCCCTGTCTCAAAAACAAAGCAAAACAAAACAAAAACCAACCTGGGTTAGGGACCCAAATTGGTTAGGGGACGTAGAAGAGGTAGGTGACATGGCTTAGGGTTTCAATTCTTCCAGTCAACTGTGATTTTTCTTTTTTTTTTAAGACAGGGTCTGGTTCTGTCACCCAGGCTGGAGTGCAATGGTGTGATCTCCGCTCACTGCAACCTCCACCTCTCGGGTTCAAGCGATTCTCCTGCCTCAGCCTCCCGAGTAGCTGGGACTACAGGTGCGCACCACCAAGCCTGGCTAATTTTTGTATTTTTAGTAGAGACAGGGTTTCACTATGTTGGCCAGGCTGGTTTTGAACTCCTGACCTCAAGTGATCCACCTGCCTTGGCCTCCCAAAGTGCTGGGATTACAGGCGCGAGCCATCGTGCCTGGCCTCAACTGTGGTTTTTCTGACAATTATTCACAACTATGTTTCAAAACCTCCCTGCATTTCTAGCCAACGGGTTGCTTTCGGAGGCCCTGGGGCTCTCCCGACACCCCCTCTGTGTGTCTGGCAATGCGCAGGTGCACCTGAGGGTGTCATCGGATCTGAGGGCCACAAACAGCATCAAAGGAGGGAGCCCCGTTGCCCCCGGTGGAGAAAAGCCACAGAGCATGACTTTGTTCACTCCATGTGCCCCCCGGCACTTCCCTGGGTTGGTGACTGTCTTCAGAACGGCAGCCTGCAGGCCTGCCTGGGGTCCCGTGGCAGGAGTGTGACCTGGCACACTCCAGGGGCCACCACCAACCTGGATGGTGGTCAAAGAAGGCTGCCCAGAGGAGGAGGTGGAGCTTCAGCTGTTTTTTTCTGTCCAGGTTTGTGTGTGTGTGTGTGTGTGTGTGTGTGTATGTTTGAGTCAGAGTTTTGCTCTTGTTGCCCAGGCTGGAGTGCAGTGGCGCAATCTCGGCTCACTGCAACTTCCACCTCCTGGGTTCAAGCGATTCTCCTGTCTCAGCCTCCTGACTAGCTAGGATTACAGGCCCATGCCACCACGCTGGCTAATTTTTGTATTTTTAGTAGAGATGGGGTTTCATCATATTGGTCAAGCTTGTCTCGAACTTCTGACCTCAGGTGATCTGCCTGCCTCGGCCTCCCAGAGTGCTGGGATTACAGGTGTGAGCCACCGTGCCGGGCCTATGCATGTATTTTTAACTACCTTCTATGCATGGTTCTTGTATAAGGAAATGAAAATATTTCTTTGAAAACATGAGAAAGGAATATTTTAATACCAGGCAAAGAGGAGAGTTCCTGTAGTTTTGTTTGGACTGGGTAAGAGTTCACTCCTGTGCTGAGGGGCCCCTTTTCCATGGCTGCTGGGGCAATGGTGCCTGGACTCCTGGGTCCTGCCCCCTGAGGCTTGTGAACTGTGGGACCTCTGCTGTTTTGGAAAGAGGCGGAGATGCAGTCCAGGAGGATCGAGCCGCTGGCGGGAAGGCACGGGGTGGGGGTGGCCGCTGTGGACATTCAGGACCCGCAGTGGTTCAGTGCGGCTGGAAGGCAGAGAGCAGCTGTTGTGGGGGGTAGCGGGTGGGCTTCTGTGCTAAATAGAGAGTTTGGTCTTGGTCTCAAAGGCTACTGAGGCGACTCAAGGACTTCCAGCTGGCGGGAGGCAGGGCTGGCAGGTGGAGAGGGGAGGCCGTGGGGACAGTTTGGCAGTAATCAATCTAGGTGAGAAGTGTTAGCATCCCATCCGGGCAGGGCAGAGAGATGGAAAGGAGGAGTGGGTACCTAAAGCCACAAAGCCCAAGGCCTCAGAGACCAGTCGGATGGGGCTGTGGGGAGGAGGGGCAGCAGGACAGAGTCTGGCTCAGGGGCTGGGCAGCAGGTGGAGATAAACGACCATTTTTTTTTTGAGCCAGGGTCTCGGTCTGTCGCCCAGGCTGGAGTGCAGTGGCACAATCATAGCTCACTGCAGCCTCAACCACCTGGGCTCAAGTGACCCTCCTGTCTCAGCCTCCCGAGTACCCAGGCCACAGGCACACGCCACGACCCCTGGCTAATTAAAACAATTTTTTTTTATAGAGACAAGGTCTTCCTATATTGCCCAGGCTGGTCTCAAACTCCTGGGCTCAAGCGATCCTCCCGCCTTGGCCTCCCAAAGCTCTGGGATTACAGGCGTGAACCACCATGCCTGGCTGATAAGTGACTTTCCTGTACCTTGTGTGGAGGGTACTGAGGTCCACACTGTGTGTGTGGCGGTCTCTTGACCTGTGTAGGAGGCGTTTTGAAAAAAACCAACCAACCCAAGTTTGGCGAGCCTGTTCAGGAACAGACCGCGACTCCAGCCACCTCTGAGACTTCTCCATCTCATCGCCTACCTCAATGTGAGAGCCCACATGGTCAGCGTCAGCGACTTCACACTCCACTGGCACTGCTCGAGCACCCACAGCGCGCCCAGCACAGAGTGACAGAAGCTCCCTTGGGACAGCCCTCATGGGCGCCACTGCAGTGATGCTGGGGCTGTCACCTGGCAGGAGAAAGTTCAGGGCTCTTTCTGGAATGCCATATGGCCCCTTTTCCAGAATCTACCTTTTCCACTGTACTTGTTTTCCAGAGACTGGCCTCCTGGTGCTGCTCCTGTCTTTGGGATTTCTCCAAAAGCAGCTACTAAACCTCCAGCACCCCCAAGCTCTTTCCCTTTTTGGGAGGCGACTGTCTGGGTCTGAATGGTTCTCCTAACTAGAGGGGCCGTTCTGCCTTGACCTGAGCAGTGGGGTAAGCTCAGCAGGAGGGAGCGGGAAGAGGGGCAGGATGGGACAATGGAGATTTGACTCAAGCCCCCCCACACCAATGCCCCTCCGCAGCACATTTATATTTTTATTAATTCCATTTTTTCCCCCCAAGATGGAGTTTTGCTCTGTCACCCAGGCTGGAGTGCAGTGGTGTGATCTTGGCTCATTGCAACCTCCGCCTCCTGGGTTCAAGCAATTCCCCTGCCTCAGCCTCCTGAGTAGCTGAAATTACAGGCACCCGCCACCACACCCAGCTATTTTTTAGTATTTTTAGTAGAATTAGTATATTTAGTATTTTTAGTAGAGATGGGTTTTCACCATGTTGGCCAGGCTGGTCTCGAACTCCTGACCTCGTGATCCACCCACCTCAGCCTCCCAAAGTGCTGGGATTACAGGTGTGAGCCAATGTGCCTGGCTTTCATTTTTATTTTTAACAATATTTTCTGGCCGGGCGCCGTGGCTCACACTTGTAATCCCAGCACTTTGGGAGCCCGAGGTGGGCGGATCACTTGAGGTCACGAGTTCGAGACCAGCCAGGCCAACAAGGTGAAACCCCCATCTCTACCAAAAAATACACACACACAAATTAGCTGGGTGTGGTGGCGCATGCCTGTAGTTCCAGCTACGCGGGAGGCTGAGGTGGGAGAATTGCTTGAACCCAGGAGGTGGAGATTACAGTGAGCTGACATCGCATCACTGCACTCCAGCCTGGGCCACAGAGTGAGACCTTGTTTCAAAACAAAACAAAAAACAAAAAAAATTTTGTTATTTAAAAAAATATATAGAGGTGAGGTCTCACTCTGTGGCCCAGGCTGGTCTCAAACTCCCGGGCTCAAGCAATCCTCCCGTCTTCGCCGCCCAAAGTGCTGGGATTGCAGGCGTTAGCCACTGTGCCCAGCCTCAGCTGCACTTTCAGTTTGAATGGTTGGGAATTAAAGAATATCACACATATAAGATGAAACACTTTTTGGTTTATTACAATATTTATATTATATATATTATATATTGTTATTTATCTGCTGACATTTGACATTTCTGTCTCTTTCTACAGTGTTTGCCTCCTGGACACACACACACACACACACACACACACACACACACACACACACACACACACACTGGCTTAGCGGTCGCCGTGGGTGAAGTCCCTCTGCTGAGCATTACTGCGACCTTATCACGACTGCGGTGGTCACAGCAGAGTGCTTAAGGGAAGCTTCTTCACCTGCCAGGAGAGAGCAGGTGCCAGGAAAGCAGCTCCACCTCTTCTCCGCACCAGCCCGGTTCCTGAGCCCGTAAAAGAAGGGGCCTCTAGCACTGATTTTCCCCGGAGGCTCAGGGCCCCCTAGGGCTCCCCTCTGCAGACAAGAGGGGCTGGCTGCCAACATTTCCGGGCTCCTGCCACTGTGCCTGGAGGACTCCCCGTGACCATGCCCGCCGCCTTTCCTACTCTTGGAGGGCAAGGGTGGTCTTTGTGTCAGCCCCCAGTGCCCTTTCCTGGGGACTGTGTCTAGCATTTGGGTGGCAGAGAGAGGCCAAGTGCCCTTCTCAGCAGCGCCCTGGCACCCAGGCTCAGGCCATAGGCAGGGGGCCGAGGTGGGTGATGAAGTTCCCTGGGGCCACCAGGCTTGCCCAGAAAGCAAGGAGTGGGTTATGTCACCACCTATTGCCGGATCTGCTCAGCAAAGGTCAGCCTACCCTGAGCCCGAATCCTCTCTTCAAGAGAAGGACCCAGGTTCGGGGAGGAGAGGACTCGAGGGCCCAGTGGGAAAAGCCTGCGGCTCCAGGCTGCAACCGGGGTCTCCCTCAGCGCTGCCTCTGTCCCCCGGGGCAAGTCCTTCCTGCCCAGGGTCTCATGACCTTCCCTCTGAAATGACCGTGGAGATTCCACCGCGGGGAGAGGTGGGGCGCCACAAGGCAGGCCCCCAGGGCGGACCCAGCCCACTATGCCCCGGATGAGGCCAGAAAGGCAGCCCCCGATGCCGGGATCTGACAAGTAGGGGGTCTCTGGGAAGCCTCTGGGCCCCTCTGAGCCAGCCTCCTCCATCCTTGCAAAGTGCAGAGACTTCAGTGGTCTCCAGTGTTGCTGGGGGAATGAAGGGAAGCCCCGGCAGAGGCGCTGTCACTCCTGCACCATACTGTCCCACAGGCCACCGGGAGGCTGGCTGGCTTCAGGACATCCACGGTGGACACGTTTTGCAAGAACACTCTCAAAGATATACACGAAGCACGTGGGCACGGCTGCCTGTGGGAGAGTGTACAGGACTAGAATAATGAGGGTGTCGTGGACGGATGCGGTGCTGTGCATGACTGTGGGGCGTCATCAACTCCATGCTCTGCATCTGAGCTTAAAAAGGGGGCACTCAACCCCGAAATCCACCTCAGGGGAAAGGTTGACTGAGAACTGTGATGCCCTAGACAAGGTCAATGCCACCTGGGGACCTGCGTGGGGGCCTCTTCGGCAGCTGGTCTATGGACCTCCAGCGTGGAATTTGGTTTCATGTGCTTCAGGGACCACGCGTCTCCTTGGCAGACACAGGGCACACCACCATCCCACTGACCTCCTGCGCGATGGGTTAGGGGCACCCAGCTTGCCTTCCTCCTTGGTGCTCCCTGCACGTGCCTCCAGCACAAGGCCCGGGCGAGCTGCGGCAGAAGGACCCCACCGCACTCCTGCGCTCCCCAGCTCCAACCCCACAGTCCACGAGGCAGGCAAGTCACATTCCTTCTCATTTCTAAAGTGCACTAACAATACATGGATGCATCTCAAATTGTATAGAAGCACCCAGGAGAAAACACGGGACCTCTTTCCCCTCCTGGTGCTGTGCTCGCCGTAATGACAGTACATTTGAGCCTGTGTCCTCTGGTGCTGTGTACACACACGAGTCTCCGTGTTTTTTTTTTTTTTTTTTTGAGACAGGGTCTTGCTCTGTCACCCAGGCTGGAGTGCAGTGGTGCAGTCACAGCTCACACAGCCTCCAACTCTTGGGCTCAAGTGATCCTCCCACCTCAACCCCGCGAGTAGTGGGACCACAGGCATGCACCACTAAGCCTGGCTTATTTTCTAAAATATTTTCTGTATAGACAGGGTGTCTTTATATTGCCCAGGCTGGTCTCAAACTCCTGGCCTCAAGGGATCCTCCTGCATCAGCCTCTTTTTTTTTTTTTTTGAGACAGAGTCTCACTCTGTTGCCCAGGCTGGAGTGCAGTGGCGCAATCTCAGCTCACTGCAGCCTCCATTTCCCAGGCTCAAGCGATTCTCCTGCCTCAGCCTCCTGAGTAGCTGGGATTACAGACGCCAGCCACCATGCCTGGCTAACTTTTTGTATTTTTAGTAGAGATAAGTTTTCGCCATGTTGGCCAGGCTGGTCTCGAACTCCTGACCTGGTGATCCGCCCACCTCAGCCTCCCAAAGTGCTGGATTACAGCCCCTTATTATTTTTAAAATGCAACATACTAACTTTATTTAACAAAGGTAACAGAGTAACAGGTAAAGCACTTATCATGAGAGAAGAACTGACTGGAAGAAATGTTTGGAACACCATGCAGCTTCATCTCGCCAGGCACTGGGGCTGTCAAAAGCTCAGTGCAGCGCAGGGCTAGGGGGTCTGTACCTTCCTCAAGTGCTCACTGAATACCCCCCTTACATACACGTGTGTTAAATTTGAAAAAGATGTAATGGGGGCCAGGCACGGTGGCTCACACCTGTATACAATCCCAGCACTTTGGGAGGCCAAGGTGGGTGGATCACCTGAGGTCAGGAGTTTGAGACCAACCTGGCCAATGTGGCAAAACCCCGTCTCTACAAAAAATACAAAAATTAGCTGGGCGTGGTGGCGCACACCTGTAATCCCAGCTAGTTGGGAGGCCGAGGTGGGAGAATTGCTTGAACCTGGGAGGTGGAGGTTGTAGTGAGCTGAGATTGCGCCACTGCACTCCAGCCTGGGCGACAGAGCGAGACTCTGTCTCACCAAAAAAAAAAAAAAAAAAAAAAAAGCCATAGAGTCCTCCCCAGGCAGCTGTGCTGGGGTCTCTTTCACCAGTCCCTCTGAAGGCCTCACAGCGGCCTCCAATTTTATGACCTCATCAGCAATGGTGCAATGAATGAACATCCTCTTAGTCCACAAGTGTGCATGTCTTTGAAGGCAGAGTCCTACGAGCAGAAGTGCTGCGTGCAGTGTTTTCTTCCATTTTTAATATTCTTAAGTCAGAAGAGCGACTTCCTGAAACACCCATCTCTTCACGGCACTTCTGTGCTGAAGTCCTTCCAAAAACCCTCTTCCAAGGAAAAGCCTAGAAAGGAGGCTGGACAGGGGGCAGGCAGTGATCAGTCAGCTCCCACCACTGCAGGCTGCAGGGGGCATGCCTGTGCTGTGGGGCAGGAGGCTGGGCTGGGGACAGGGAGCCAGGCCACAAGAAATGAGGCAGAGGAGGCCCAGGAAGGTAACCACAGCACCATTTAGAGATGACGGGGCCGAACTTTAGAAAGACCATTCCGGGGGCCAGGTGTGGTGACTCATGCTGATAATCCCAGCACACTTTGGGAGGCCAAGGTGGGAGGATCGCTTGAGTACAGGAGTTCGAGACCAGCCTGGGCAACATGGTGAAACCACATCTCTACTAAAAATATTTTAAAAAATTAGTTGGGCACAGTGGTGTGCACCTGTATTCCAGCTACTCAGGAGGCTGAGGCAGGAGAATCACTTGAACCCGGGAGGTGGAGGTTGCAGTGAGCTGAGATTGCAGCACTGCACTCCAGCCTGGGCAACAGAATGAGACTCCATCAAAAACAAACAAAACTTTTTTTTTTTTGGTCCTTATTTACAATTGTGATGTTTTTTATGTTTTTTTCTTTCCTTTTTTTAATTATATTTTAAGTTCTAGGGTACATGTGCACTATGTGCAGGTTTGTTACACATGTATACATGTGCCATGTTGGTGTGCTGCACCCATTAACTCATCATTTACATTAGGTATATCTCCTAATGCTTTCCCTCCCCCCTCCCCCCACCCCACAACAGGCCCCAGTGTGTGGTATTCCCCTCCCTGTGTCCAAGTGTTCTCATTGTTCAATTCCCACCTATGAGTGAGAACATGCAGTGTTTGGTTTTTTGTTCTTGCAATAGTTTGCTGAGAATGATGGTTTCCAGCTTCATCTGTGTCCTTACAAAGGACATGAACTCATCCTTTTTTATGGTTGCATAGTATTCCATGGTGTATATGTGCCACATTTTCTTAATCCAGTCTATCACTGATGGACATTTGGGTTGGTTCCAAGTCTTTGCTATTGTGAATAGTGCTGTAATAAACATACGTGTGCATGTGCCTTTATAGCAGCATTATTTATATTCCTTTGGGTATATACCCAGTAATGGGATGGCTGGGTCAAATGTTATTTCTAGTTTTCGATCCTTGAGGAATTGCCACACTGTCTTCCACAATGGTTGAACTAGTTTACAGTCCCACCAGCAGTGTAAAAGTGTTCCTATTTCTCCACATACTCTCCAGCACCTGTTGTTTCCTGACTTTTTAATGATCGCCATTCTAACTGGTGTGAGAGGGTATCTCATTGTGGTTTTGATTTGCATCTCTCTGATGGCCAGTGATGATGAGCATTTTTTCGTGTGTCTGTTGGCTGCATAAATGTCTTCTTCTGAGAAGTGTCTGTTCATGTCCTTCACCCACTTTTTGACGGGGTTGACAAACTTTTAAAAAGACTGTTCTGGCTGTATGGGCATGTTAGAGAAGGCTGAAAAGAGACAGCTGGGCAGGTGACAGTGCTGGTGGCTGATGCAGGGCTCAGCAGCAGGCAGAGTGTGGTGTGGGGTCTGGGCCTTCCTGAATCAGGAGGGACTAAGGGACGTCTCATGCCAGATGAAGCCAGACCGTGGTCATGAGGTCTGGAGGTGTAGATGTGGCAAACATTGCCAAGTTCCTGGTGACCTCTGAGAAAGCCACTCTTCTAGAGCCACCACTCCAGCAACGCGGGTTGAAGGGAGCACTGGGGGAGGGCAGGCACTTCCAGGGGAGGCCTCTTGATGATACCCTGGTCCCCTGGTGGCATTACCCACCCTCCTCCTCCACAAAGAGGGGCAGTGCAGCCTGCTCCCCCAGGACTTGGTTTCTGCTCTCTAAGCCGATTCTGTCAGAAGGTGAGGCCCTGGAAGGTGGGGGCACAGGCCAGGGGCCTCCTAGGCCAGGCAGCACGCCCAGCCCTCGAGAAGGACCCATGGCCTGGATGGGTCCCTTTCCCAGCCCTTCGCCGCTGGGTTACATCTGAAATGCTCTGAAGTGTTTTTGGGGTGGCGGGAGGCAGGCAGTGAAGAGAGTACAACCAATGGGCAGCCTTCCCAAAAGAGGAGCCAGGAAATCCCGGAGCTGGAAGCTTGGAAATTCAAGGAAGACAGTGTCTTGGGGAGGAGGAAGTTTCAGAGTAGTAAAGTCAGGTCCGATCGGGACAAAGAAATGCCTGCTGGATCCCATGGCCCGAGCAGATCAGCAGCGAGATGGGACGGCAGCGGGGCAAGGAGTCACTGGCTGAGAGTGGAGAAGCCAGTGTAGACGGCACCCTTGAGGAAGGAGGGTGACCAAGGTCAGGGAGGATAATGAGAGGGGACACGGGGTCGAGAAAGGCTTCGGGGCAGTGTGGGCACTGTGGGGGAGACCTGGAGGCACAGCTGTGGGTACTCGTGGAGGCTGAGAGGTGGGGCAGAACAGGGGAGGGGAGCCTCCTGCCTCAGCCCCATGAGGGAGCGTGGGACCCTGGGAAAGGCTCAGAGACGCCTGTGTGGGGCAGGAAGCCCGGGGTGTCGGGGCGCAGGAGGGTGAGGTGGCCTCAGGGCTGTGTGGGGCAGGGAGCCCGGGGTGTTGGGGTGCAGGAGGGTGAGGTGGCGTCAGGCCTGTGTGGGGCAGGGAGCCCGGGGTGTTGGGGTGCAGGAGGGTGAGATGGCCTCAGGCCTGTGTGGGGCAGGGAGCCCGGGATGTCGGGGCGCAGGAGGGTGAGGTGGCCTTAGGGCTGTGTGGGGCAGGGAGCCCCGGGGTGTTGGGGTGCAGGAGGGTGAGGTGGCCTCAGGCCTGTGTGCGGCAGGGAGCCTGGGGTGTCGGGGTACGGGAGGGTGAGGTGGCCTCAGGGCTGTGTGGGGCAGGGAGCCCGGGGTGTCGGGGCGCAGGAGGGTGAGGTGGTCTCAGGGCTGTGTGGGGCAGGGATCCTGGGGTGTCGGGGTACAGGAGGGTGAGGTGGCCTCAGGGCTGTGTGGGGCAGGGATCCCGGGGTGTTGGGGTGCAGGAGGGTGAGGTGGCCTCAGGGCTGTGTGTGGCAGGGATCCCGGGGTGTCGGGGTACGGGAGGGTGAAGTAGCTTCAACTTTCCATTAAGCTGCTGGCATCAGCTCCCCACACTGGGAGCGGGCTTAGGGAACCCCAAGCCTGGTGTGCAGCGTTTCGTTATCAGGCGAATCAGAACCGCTGGCTCCAGAGCTTGAGCCCCAGCCCCACTGGCAAATGGCCTCCGCCTGCCCACCTGGGGACTCTGGAAGCTTAGCTGAGTCCACGCAATTTACTTATACTGGATCTTGCAAGGACAAGGAAGTGTTTTATTTATTTACAACAAAAACATTTGTAACATAATTCTGTCTTCAAAACAGAGAACCCTACAAAATACACAAAGCAATCTCTATTGGTGTTGACTCAGGGACATTCGCAGCCGGAAGCAGGGCTGGGACTGGGAGGGAAGCCAAGGACTAATTCCGTCTAAAAAAACAAGAAACTGCCTTAAAAAAAGTAGCAGTGTTCTACTTGTCAGTAGCTGCGCTTTCCCCTCCCTTCTGTTACGAACACGGAAAACAGAAAACAGCACCTGTGAAAACACGTTTCAGCCGCGTCCATGAGAGATGCGGCCACAGGACATTCCAGCCCCTGCTCCTGGAAGGTGGCTGCCACGGCTGCGCTGGGAGCTCCCTTCCACTCCCCCAACGATGGAGAACCACAGCTCTCTCCCCTCGTTGGTAGGTGAAGAACCTGGGAATCAAACAGCCATTAAAAACATCTCAGGACTCAGCAGCTGCCACACGACGTCACAGTCACATGTGCTGAGGGCTAGCAACTGAGGTCAGGGAAGGGCATGGCCGGTGACCACACAGGAGCCAAGAGACAGATGCCATCACTGTGTGGCCCTACTAGATGGGCTCTGGGAAACTTTTTTTTTTTTTTTTTTTTGAGACAGAGCCTTACTCTGTCACCCAGCTGGAGTGCAGTAGCACAGGCTCTGCTCACTGCAACCTCTGCCTCCCGGGTTCAAGTGATTCTCCTGCTTCAGCCTCCTGAGTAGCTGGGATTACAGGCACGCACCACCACGCCTGGATACTTTTTTTTGCATTTTTAGTAGAGACAGGATTTCGTCATGTTGGCCAGGCTGGTCTTGAATTCCTGACCTCAAGTGATCTGCCTGCCTCGGCCTCTCAAAGTGCTGGGATTACAGGCATGAGCTACCCTTTCCCTTCTCTTTCCTCCGGACCCCAATGCAACCAAAGGAGCCAGCATCTGAGAGAGGGAAAAGGAGGTGGGGTGTCAGGAACAGACCCCTTTCCAGTCAGACTTCCAGAACCACAGGCAACGCGACAGAAGTAAGTAAAGACTGAGGTGGTGGCCAGGCGCACTGGCTCACACCTGTAATCAAAGCAGTTTGGGAGTCTGAGGCGGGCGGATCACTTGACATCAGTAGTTCGAGACCAGCCTAGCCAACATGATTAAACCCCATCTCTACTAAAAATACAAAAATTAGCCAGGCATGGTGGCTGGTGCCTGTAATCCCAGCTACTTGGGAGACTAAGGCAGGGAGAATTGCTTATACCCGGGAGGCAGAGGTTGCAGTGAGCCAAGATCGCACCACTGCACTCCTGCCTGAGTGACAGAGTGAGACTCCGTTTCAAAAAAAAAAAAAAAAAAACCAAACCAAACAAAAACAAACATTTCCATAACATGATAAGAAAAAAATACAGCTCAGCCAAAGCCAGCATGGTGTTTAATGGTGGAGCGAGCAGCAGCTCCATTACGGTCATGAGGCACACCCATCGCTACTGTTCTGGAAGCATGCACCCCACCATCAGGCTCTGAATAAGACATGAGAGGAGGGCCAGGCACAGTGGCTCATGCCTGTAATCCCAGCACTTTGGGAGGCCAAGCTGGGGGGATCACCTGAGGTCAGGAGTTCAAAATCAGCCTGGCCAACATGGTGAAACCTCGTTTCTACTAAAAATACAAAAATTAGCTGGGCGTGGTGGCAGGCACCTGTAATCCCAGCTACTCGGGAGGCTGAGGCAGGAGAATCGCTTGAACCCAGGAGGCAGAGGTTGCAGTGAGCCGAGATCACGCCACTGTACTCCAGCCTGGGTGACAAGAGTGAAACTCTGTCTTGTGAGGGGAAACAAAAAAGATACAAGAGGAGAAGACAAAATGACCATTACCGGCATATGGTATCACATACCTGATGCATGCAGTGAAACTGCTGATAGAACTCACAGAATTAATGACAGAGTTATCAAAAATAACTTAAAAACATCAGAAAGGTGTTTGGTTATAGAGAAACAATTAGGCAATTTACAGAGAGGCCACCTCAGTCTGGAAACATGTGAACAGAGACCTGGTCAGGGAACTGCTAATGCTAGTAATGAGATCCTATTTGAGATACACCAACCTGGCAAATATTAAAAAGTCTAGCAATCCAAATGATGGCAAAGCGACGGAATGGAATCTCTCAGACACTACCAAGAGCAAACTGGTACAGCCACTGGAGAGGTCAGTTTAGCATGACCTAGTTCAGGCAAAGACACACCCATCACAACCAGTGATAGGACTTTGACTGTCACAGGAAAGTCAGGCGTGAGGATAGCTCCATGACCATGTTTCTGTGTGTCTATCTAATCTCTACCTACCTACCTGCCTACTAATCACTGTGAAAACCATTTCCATATCCTGACAGGGTGGAATGCTATCCAGCCACTTCTTAAAAACGACATAGTTCTCTTTGTGTTAACTTAGAAAACACTCAAAATGCAATAAAAATATATTCTAGTACAAAATGTATAATTCTTTTTGTGGACAAGTTACATATACACTCACATTTTTTTTTTTTTTTTTTTTTTTGAGACAGAGTCTTGCTCTGTCGCCCAGGCTGGAGTGCAGTGGCACGATCTCTGCTTTCTGCAAGCTCCGCCTCCCGGGTTCAAGCCACTTCCTTGCCTCAGCCTCCCGAGAAGCTGGGACCACAGGCGCCCGCTACCACACCCAGCTAATTTTTTGTATTTTTAGTAGAGACGGAGTTTCACTGTGTTAGCCAGGATGGTCTCAATCTCCTGACCTCGTGATCTGCCTGCTTCGGCCTCCCAAAGTACTGGGATTACAGGTGTGAGCCACTGCACCCGGCTGGCATGTGGCATTTTTATAATTCAAAATTAAGTACTACCAAAAAATTGGAGAGTGGGTACAGGAACAGCAGAAAGATGTTCACTGTCAAGCCTGGGTAATGATACATGGGTAGTGATCATGTTATCATTTTTTTTTTTAACCTTTGGAGACGTTTGAAAATGTCCATAATGACAAGTTTAATAATAATCAAGTGAAAAAAGAAAGTTTTGATCTAGGGTGTGTCCCATGAAATGACTTTAGGAATAAGCCCTAAAATCAATATTCTCCAGGCATGAATGCAGATGGGGGGAGATCAACTTCAAGCTCCCTACAGACGAAGGGATCCCACGAGGTTCAGGTAGTTGAATTTTCAAATCGGAGCCAATAAAAAGTAACACTTTAGCATAAACGAGAATGCGCCAACATAGGAAAGCTCAGCTCACATTTCATTTTGAAAACCCAATACATGTAGCGCACAGAGGTGCAAAGTCAGAAAAAAGCTGTATCCGTGGCTCAAGGAGAAATAAGTCCGGAGATCAACAAAGACAATGGCAGTCAGGCTGAGGCAGCGAACACAGACAAAGGTCCACAGCCGACTCCAGCTGAATCCATTCCTACGAACCAGGCTGCTTCCACAGCGGGCGGGCCCCAGGCCTCGGAAAAGGCACAGGGACTGTGAACTAGAAACCCAAGCAGCAATGCCAGTGGTGTCCACCATAATCGCACAACATAATAAGCAGTAATCAAAGAAGGGTGTGAAATGTAACAGAGAAGACAGAGGAGTGATGTAATCGCGGAGCCACGGGCTGGAGGCTGTAGAGCCCAGGATGTTTCTGTCGGAAATCTGAGGACAAAGAGCTGAGGATCAAGGCTCAGCAGGTGCCGTTCCCACGGTGGCGGTGGGTGTCGTGTGCCAGCCCTGCCTCGCAGCCCCAGCCTCAAGCACTTCCCTGTACCCTGCAACGGGGAACTAGAGTAAACTCAGCCATGAACATCATCTGGTGAGAAGACCCTGGAACCCTGCATGGGTCACTCAGCCCTTCAAAAACACTGATCAAAGTTATGGCTGCCTCTTCAAAATCCCAGCAGATGAACCAAGGCTGTACATAGTAAACGTGGAGATTGAAAGACCTTCCTGAAACCATTCAACTGGTTCCCCTTCCCAAAATGCATTACTCAGCCAATCTTAAGAACCTAATCTGGATATCTCCAAAAATATCAACTGAGGGGGAAAATTTTTTGAGGAGTCCTCACCCCTTGGGACTCTGCTGTGACACTCTGGCCAGCCTGCAAGGCGGCAGTCCTCCGGCCTGCTGGGTCCTCCACCTGCCCCTTCCACTCCTGCCAGGCGGCTTCTCAGAGCCAACCCTCATTGCAGGGACTCCCTGACCTGCTTCTCCCCACCCACCGTGTGGCCCTGGCTCTCTGGCGGCCACTCCATGCTGACTGCTGAGCTTCCCGCAGCCACCCTCGTGCTCCACCAGCCCAGCTCTCTGCTCCTCCCTTGGCCACATCCCTCTGCAGGGAGTGCGATTACTTCCCCACTGTCACAACTGGCCACCTAGTCCCATGAGAATGCGCATGGAGCTGAGTGGTCTGGAGCCCACCCTTTCCAGGCTGACATGGAATGAGAGCGCCTGCAGGTACCTCCCGGTTTTGGGGGTGGGGCCAGGCCTCACAGCATGGCTCTGCTGCACTTCCTCCAACAACTGCAGCTCACCACCACCAGCTGCCACTGTGCTGTGATACATGGTCAAAGAAGGGTCAAAGTGCCATCCAAACTGCCACGCTTGTTTAAAAACAAGGTTTAGGGAGGCCAAGGCAGGAGGATCACTTTAGGCCAGGAGTCTGAGACCAGCCTGGCCTACATGGTAAAACCTCGTCTCTACTAAAAATAACAAAAATAAGCCAGGCGTGGTGGCGCACGCCTGTAATCCCAGCTACTGGGGAGGCTGAGGCAGAAGAATTGCTTGAACCTGGGAAGCAGAGGTTGCAGTGAGCTGAGGTCGTGCTACTGTGCTCCAGGCTGGGCAATAGAGCGAGACTTTGTCTCAAAAAAAAAAAAAAGAAGAAAAAAAGAAATACTGTGATAATTACCAAAATGTAAATCAGAGAAATAAATTCAGCACATGCTGTTGGAAATATGGCACCAACGGACTTGCTTGATGTGGGGTTGTAGCAAACCTAGCATTTGTTAACAATGTAAACAGTACAGCAACCCTCAAGTGCAGTAAACAAACAGCAGAAAGATGAGGTGAGCTGTGTCCATCAGGCCCCAGCCACCAGAAGGGAGCACGAGAAAGGAAATGTTCTGAAAGACGGCTGTCAGGATGATCTCATCTGGGATGGAAAGGATTAAGCCGAGAATGCTGAGGATGCAGAGTGCTGAGTTATCTCTGCATTGGCAAGATGTGTAGTCCCTCGCAGATGCTGATCTGTAACAGAGTATGAGAGATGGGAAAATGCCCCCCAAGATATCCTTGTTCCAATTCCCGGAACCCACGAATACATTACCATACATGGCAGAAGGGATTCTGTGGTTAAATGAAGGATCTTGAGCTGGGCGATTATCTTGGTCAGCCCAATGTAATCAGATCCTCGTAAAAGGGAGGCAGGAGGGTCAGAAAAAGGAGGAGACAAAATGACAGAAGCAGAGGGGAGAGAGGGGCTGAATGAGAGATTCACAGAGAGGGTGAGAGAGAGGGAGAGACAGAAAGGGAGAGAGGGAGAAATATTGGAAGATATCATGCTGCTGTCTTTGAAGAAGAGGAAGGGGCCACTAGCCAAGAAATGCAGGCAGCCTCTCTAGGCCATTTCTTGGAGAAGCAAAAGGAAGTTAGTGCAGATTTGCTCGCATTCATGGCCATGATATTCAGCTCACCAAAAAAATGAAGCTGTATGACCTCAGGATGCCAAACATCCTGGAGATGCCCCTCTGTCTGCCTCTTGCTGCCTTTTCTGTTTGGACTGATGCTGACAATGACTGCTGTGGGTGCACTCACAGTGACGGCAGACCACATTCTTCTCACCTTGTGAATGTCTGAGTGACCTCTGAGCTAGAGAGAACTTTTGCTCATAGCTCTTCACTTCTTTTATCTATTAGATTTGAAAACCCTTCTCTGGATTCTTGAGCCTCTGAGGCTCACCCCAGTTCATCTCAGCTTCACCCTGGGTCGGTGGCTGCTTGGGAGCGTAGGGGAGCATCAAAAGTATGACAGTCAATAACAGCTACAACCAAAGGTCTTGAGAACAGGATCAGCACCTGCAGAATGGGGGTCAGCCAGCAAAGCTGGCGGGGACTCATGCTTTCCCTAGAAGGTACAAGGCACTGGCTTGATGTCAATTCCTTATTGCTTAGGCTCACTTCTTTCACTCACTACCTGTACACTTAATTATCCAGGTTGGTGTTTGGGATTATGTATGCTTGGAGGCAGGGCTTATGCACCTAATGAACCCAAGAAATTAAAAACAGACTAAGCCGATATCTGACGGTCTTCAAGAAGCATAAACAACTCCACAGTGATCTTAAAGATGTGACTGCTCCATGGCTGGGCCCGAATCCCAGCACTCTGGGAGGCCGAGGCAGGAGGATCACGTGAGGCCAGGAGATCGAGATCAGCCTAGGAAATATAATGAGACCCCATCTTACAAAATAAAAAAAATCAGCAGGGCATGCTGGCACACACTTGTAGTCCCAGCTACTCCAGAAGCTGAGGCAGGAGGACTGCCTGAGCCCAGGAGGCTGCAGTGAGCTATAACTGCACCACTGCACTCTAGCCTGAGTAACATAGGAGACCTTGTTTCTCTCTTAAAATAAAAAAGTGATTCAGCTTCACCCTGCAGACAATGCAACCAAGGCCCAGAGAGGTGAAATGACTTGGCTAATGTCATAGCAAGAGATGAAACTGAGGATCCAAACGTTCTGTCTTTCAACCCCATCATGAATCATAAAGGGCACTTCCATGATTGTGGACGATCAGCAAAAGGAACCCAGTTATCTCCAGGATTGAACTTAGTAGCTGTCATTCGTACCTCATCCGCAAAGAACACAGAATCCACAACAGTAAATCTTAGCAGGAAGCAGGGTTGAGGCCTATTACGGCTGCCAAGAGAGGATGTGGAGAGGGAATGAAGGGCCAAAGCAACCCTTCCAGAGGAAATGCCTTCCCAGGAAGGGGTATGATGAAAAGGCAGCCACCGAAGTTGAGGTATTTATAGCCACACAACAAAGGGATGACTTCAGGGACACCTCCAGAGCTGGGAGAAAAGGCACTTCACAGGTACGTGGAAGATTAAGAGCCCAGGTCACACAGTTTGCCTGGAACAGGGCATGGCCTTCATCTGACAATAAGAGAATGCCTTCCTGGCCCAGATGCCCGGCAGAAGATGCAACGCCATTTAGAGGAGGGGGAAAAAAAAAGTAGAGGCATAGGGAAGGAAAGTCAGAAAAATTAATTACAAAAATTGCCAGGTGCGGTGGCTCACGCCTGTAATCCCAGCACATTGGGAGGCTGAGGCGGATGAATCACCTGAGGTTAGGAGTTCGAGACCAGCCTGGCCAACATGGTGAAACCCCGTCTCTACCAAAACTACAAAATTTAGCTGGGAGTGGTGGCGCATGTCTGTGGCGAAGGTTGCAGTGAGCTGAGATCGCGCCACTGTACTCCAGCCTGGGTGACAGTGCAAGACTCCGTCTAAAAAAATAAAGGAAAAAAAAAATTACAAAAATATATTTAAACAAGTCTTTATTCAGGACTCAGAAGTGTCTCACTGGATGCACGAAGTAACTTTGAGAGACTCAACACTAGATATTTCTTAATCTCTTTGGGAAGAAGGGGATCAAACAGATTCCCTACCTAGATCCAGTCACATACCGAGAGAGATGATGATCTGCTCCCGGGGTTTCCTGGCAACTGAGCAGGACAGCCGGGTCACAGGAAGGCTATTTTGGAACCAGGGAACCCCTGGCCCCAGAGGCCTCCTGTGGCCTCGGCGTTGGCACTGGGCTGAGGGCCTGCTGCTCCGGGGCTCACCTCAGGCCAGCTCTGAGCCAGGACCAAACCCCAGAATCTCAACCGACCAGAGAGTACTCTCCACAACCTCGCCTTTACTTCCACTTGGGCCTCCTGACTTTCCAGAAAACATTGTTTTTAGTCTGTTAAGATCCTCTTTCCCCAAGGCTGGCCAAGTAGCAGGGCTCAATACTCTACAGCCCAAAGGCTTCAGCTTCTCTTCAACAGAAAAAGCAAAGGAGGGGGGAATTTCCTCAACATCTGAGAGA
This sequence comes from Pan paniscus, assembly GCF_029289425.2. Taxonomy (NCBI): domain Eukaryota; kingdom Metazoa; phylum Chordata; class Mammalia; order Primates; family Hominidae; genus Pan; species Pan paniscus. Next base: position 91,551,671 of record NC_073255.2, read on the forward strand.
AGGATAAAAGTGCATGGCCGCTTCGGGGTCACGCACCACCTGAATACAGCAGCTGAATATGTTTGAGGCTTCAGGCATCATCTGGGGCTTAACATTTCAAATCCAATGAAAACACTCAGTTGTTTATACACACAGAGGCCTCCTCAGGGAAAGGGTCCTGGTTCTCTAAGCTTTACTCCTTCCCCAATCTGAGGCAGAAACAATCATTCTTCCTCACAAGAATGTCAGGAAAGTTAAGTGGGTTTACAGACATGATGATAAAGCACTAAAGACAGGGGATGACACTTCCACTCTGGGCCCACATGACGATGGACTGGACTCTTTATTCATGGCTACATGGGATTCTAGTAATATGCCAGTACCTCTTAAGCTGCACATCATTTTGCTATTAAGGGGTCTGTGGCCGGACAGCAGGGGGTGGACTGTGACATAGTCAGAAATATATATTTGGTCTCTATCCATTTCCTGACACACAGTTCCTAAAACCCCCAGAATCTCTGAAATGATGGGTGTTTCTTTGTATGCTAATGACATGACTGGTGGCTGGGGATTCTCGGACAGCCTCAGAATGGGGGCTGGTTGCCAGGGAACCAACCATGGGACAAGGGAAGGGCTGAAGCAACCTTCAACTGGCAATCACCAATGGCCAACCATTCAACCAATTGTGCCAGAAAGAACAGGGTTTGGAGAGCTTCCAGGCTGCTGAACACGTGTGGGTGCTGGCGCATCCCTTCCCTCACACCATGCCCTGTGTGCCACCCCATGTGGCTCTTCATCTTTTTTTTTTTTTTTTTTTTTTTGAGACGGAGTCTTGCTCTGTTGCCAGGCTGGAGTGCAGTGGTGCAATCTGACCTCACTGCAACTTCTGCCTCCTGGGTTCAAGAGATTCTCCTGCCTCAGCCTCCCAAGTAGCTGGGACTACAGATGTGCGCCACCACGCCTGGATTTTTTTTTTTTTTTTTTGTATTTTAGTAGAGACGGGGTTTCACCATGTTGGCCAGGATGGTCTCGATCTTCTGACCTCGTGATCCGCCTGCCTCGGCCTCCCAAAGTGCTGGGATTACAGGCGTGAGCCACTGCACCTGGCCTTTTTATTTATTTTTTGAGATGGAGTTTCGTTCTTGTTGCCCAGGCTGGAGCGCAGTGGTGTGCAGCTTACCGCAACCTCCACCTCCTGGGTTCAAGCGATTCTCCTACCTCAGCCTCCCGAGTAGCTGGGATTACAGGCATGCGCCACCACGCCTGGCTAATTTTGTATTTTTAGTAGAGACGGGGTTTCTCCACATTGGTCAGGCTGGTCTCGAACTCCTGACCTCAGGTGATCTACCTGACTCAGCCTCCCAAAGTGCTGGGATTACAGGCGTGAGCCACCCTACCTGGCCACCCTTTTTAAATTTTTTTTTGGGACAGGGTCTCACTCTGTCACCCAGACTGGAGTGCAGTGGCGTGATCTGGGTTCACTGCAGCCTTGACTTTTCAGGCTCCAGCAATCCTCCTGCCTTAGCCTCCCAAGTAGCTGGGACCACAGGCACACACCACCACATCCAGGTAATTTTGGTATTTTTGGTAGAGAAGGAGTTTCACCATGTTGCCCAGGCTGGTCTTTAACTCCTGACCTCAAGCGATCTGCCCACCTTGGCCTCCCGAAATGCTGGGATTACAGGCCTCAGCCACCACGTCTGGCCCATTTGTATCCTTTTAAAAACCTCTGTAATAAACTAGTGACTATAAGTAGGTGTTTCTGAGTTCTGAGCACCATTCCAGATGACTCAACCCAAAGGAACAGGTATGGGAACCTCTGATGTATAACCAGTTAGTAAGAAGCACAGGGACAACCTGGAATTGTGACTGGAGTCTGAAATGGGGTCAGTCTTGTGGAAATGAGCCCTTAACCTGTGGAGTATGCACTAAGTCCAGGTCAAGTGTCAGAGCTGTAATGTAGGACACTGAGCTGCTCTCAGTGTAATGTAGCTGAAATGGAGGACACTGAGCTGCTTTCAGAATTGGTTGGTGTGGGGAAAATCCCTACATGTCTGGTGTCAGAAGTGAAATGTTCTGGAAGTCCTGAGTGTTGTGAACGAGAGTATAGAAGGAAATAGGCTTCCCTGCTATACAGGGAGGATGTGGGCAGAAGCCTAGAAGGAAACCTTGGCTTTACCTTGGTAACTGTTAAAGCCAGAGGTTGAGCACATGGGGGAATCTTAGTATTATTTGTTACGTAACTTTGAGATTTTTCAAAGAAGGGGGGGAAAGGCGTGGCATTATGAAAAAGACAAATCTGAGAAGAGCTCTTAGATTCAAACATTTGATTGATGAAATGAAGATGGAAGAGTTGGAAAATTAAGAACATTTCACAAGGGAGAAAAAAAAAGATTTTAAGGAGACAGAATAGGAGATCCCTGAAGGAGGTCCAACTTCCAGTCAATAGGTGTCCCATAACAAGATGACAGGGAATAACGAGGAAGACGTGATTTAAGAAATAGTATAGAGAAATTTCTCGGCTCTTAAAAGCTTAAGCCTCTAGAAGTAAGGGACCTATCTAAAGGACTTGAGCAACAGGGAGTACCTGGACATGCTACTGTGTAATTTTAGATGAATCAAGAATAAACAGATATGGCTGGGTGCTGTGCTCACGCTCATAATTTCAGCACTCTGGAAGGCCAAGGAGGGAGGATCACTTGAGCCCAGGAGTTCCAGACCAGCCTGGGCAACATGGTGAGACCCTGTCGCAACAAAAAATAAAAAAATTAGCTGGACATGGTGGCACATGCCTGTGGTCCCAGCTGCTCAGGAGGCTGGGGAGGGAGAATTGCTAGAGCCTGGGAAGTTGAGGCTGCAGTGAGCTATGATCATGCCACTGCACCCCAGCCTGGGTGACAGAGCGAGACTCTGTCTCTAAAAACAAAGTGGAGCACAAGAAATACTGTCTTTAGCTGTATGAAGCCAAGAACATCAGTATTGAATTATTTTTGTTATAATAATCTAACAGAGGATCTACAAGTAGTAATGTAAGAGAAGAAAGAGTTATATTATAGCAGGAAGTCAACAGATAAATATCCAAAACATAAATCAAGAAATGGTAATAGAAACATAGTATTGAGCCCTGTGGAAGACTCTCCAGAAGAAACTGAAATTCAATTCGGGTTCCCTGTGTATATGCAGTGTTTGACTCCGGCTCTATCACTTAGGAGCTCTGCAACCTTGGCAATTACATAGCTTCTTCACATCTAATTCATCAACTGTAAAATGGGGATCATATCTACATTATGCAGATCTTACATTAAAAATATTAACACATGTGAAACATGTAGAAGAATACCTGGCATTTAAAATATGATTAATAAAAATTTTGACCAAAATTAATAAAAATACACTAAGAAAAAAGTATAAATGCTAGGCAATACTAGCAAAACAACCTAGAAGAAAAATGTTATGATAAACCAAGAGCAAAAGAATGAAAGCCACGCGTAGGTAAGCTGACCGTGTGGGTGGTCACCTCGCCCTGCACCCCTGGTCCTGCCAGGTAACCCAAGACTCCCTCAAGTTCTGGCCGCCCCTCATGGAGTTTTCCCAGTCACTCCTGGTACATGGGGACCAGCCCTGGACTCCTGGTTCTGGCCTCTGCCCACCCACCTCTGTTAGCAGATGGCTGACATGTCACTAAAGCTGCCCTCCTCCACAATCAGTAACTTCGGTTAGGGCATCTTCAGCCCCTCAGGCACTATGGTCATGCTCCCTCAGGTAAGGTCTGGTTTGTCAGGAGAACTCTTCACAGAGAATACCCTCCTGTCAGTTCCAGATGGGAGGCTGCATACTCCTGCCACCTTTCCGCTCTTGCCAGTAGGTTCACGTCCAGGCTGCCATCACCTCTTACTCAGACACCTGCCACCTGATGGACCTGCCACTTTAAATGTGTCCCCACGCTGCCCCTTTAGCCCCTCAGAGCAGCTCAGCTCTGGCCAGGTCTTCTCCTCCTCTATAATGCCCTACAGGATGCCACCCACATTCCAAGGAGGCCCCAAATGAAAGGACAATATCAGGACCTCTCACAACTCCCTCCTGGGGCCCCTTGGGCCCATCCCCCAGGCCTAGCTCAGCAAAGCCTCTTTCTGATCAGGGGTGCTCCCTCACAGCCCACTCTTGAACACTGTGATTTAATGGACTTATCTTGTTGTCCCTGTTTAGACCCCCAATCCCTGCAGGTCAGGGCTGCAGAAGTGGTACTGGAACTCTCTCTATATGCCACATAGCATCTAGAGTGCCCACCAACAGTCGGCTCCCCACAGGGATGGCAGGAGACAGTGTGAAGGCGGGCCACGCGGGGCAGGGCAGGCATGGCTTTCCCCCGTTCGGAACACTTTCCTCTGGCAGCCATTCCTTGCATTTGGTATGTTTGGGAACAGCAGGCAACAAAATCTGTCTGCTCTTGAACGAGGCCCCTCCTGCTACTTCCTTTCCTCGGGTGGTGTTTTTTGATGCTAAGTATAGGATGTCATATTTCATCTCTGCTGTGTGCCTTGGGGATGGGAGCTGCTACCTCTGCCTTGAAGGTCTGCAATTACCTGATGGTAAAAACGACCAGGAAGGTGATCTAATTTCTCCCTTCACCCACCTCTCAGGCCCTCCAGCTCTGCTCGGATAGACCCTAACAGGGACTGCACCAGCTCCCGAGATGCCCCACAGCCCCGTGGAACACAGTGGAGTGGCCCGGGAACAGATGTTTCCCCAAAAGCAGTCAAAAGTGGCCCCTTCCACTGTGTACTCCATGGTGGGAGAACTCATGGCAGGACATTTGACTGGTAAATCTCCTATCAGGTCAGATTCTGTCTTCCTATTGTGTCAGCTTACTGGTGCTGACCTTTGGAAACCACAGAACAAATTTCACCTGTTGTATGTTAACCATTTAAATGCCTGAAAATAGCTATAGAGCTCCCTTCACAGCTCCTTTCCAGACACAGTAAAATGATCACAAGGGCCTCAGATACCAGCATGTCAGGATAGGAAGGACAAAACACAAACTCCCATTCATGGGGTTCTACATAACCCCAACCAGGCCGGAGTCCTGCCCAGGATCTTTCAAACTGAAGAGTTATGTTTGGGGCAGGAAGAGGAGGGACTTTTAGGGTACAGAACTCTCACTCCATTAGGGAGGAGGTTGCAGAAAGGGATGTATGGGCACTCCCTACAGGGGGAGAAAACAAAGCCGAGGGGAGACTGAGTCCCTAAGGCCCTCAGAGCTGCCTGGTCACTGTTTGCCCAAGGACTGCCAAACTCCTCCTCAACTCTGTGAGCCACTCCCAGGACCCCTTCTGCAAATCTTTTTTTTTTTTTTTTTTTCTGGCTGATGCTAAAGATAGGTTTCTGTCCCTGGCAATACCAACGGTCCAACAGCCAATCCCAGAGCCAGCCTGGAGGATGTTTTATTAGAGGCTGGTCTATTGCTTCGGCTATTTCACACTTAGTCCAACCAACATTTCCTGAGCACCAATCGTGCACCTGGCATGGCTCCAGAAGCTAGAAAATGCAAAGATGGAAAAGGCATACTGTCTACTATAGTCAGAGGCTTAGAGCACATAACTAATACTTAAGAGAACACTCATTCCACCAGAAGTAATCTTACAAGTCAGTGGTATCTAACATCTAAGATGAAAAGAACAAAAGTTAAAATTGTCCTAAGCCAGGTGCAGTGGCTCAGGCCTGTAATCCCAGCACTTTGGGAGGCCAAGGCGGGAGGACCACCTGAGGTCAGGAGTTTGAGACCAGCCTGACCAATATGGTGAAACCCTGTCTCTACTAAAAATACAAAAATTAGCCAGGCGTGGTGGCTCACACCTGCAGTCCCAGCTACTCGGGAGGCTGAGGCAGGAGGATCACTTGAATCTGGGAGGCAGAGGCTGCAGTGAGCCAAGATTGTGCCATTGCACTCCAGCCTGGGTGACAGAGGGAGACCCTTAAAAAAAAAAATTGTCCTGGTTAGTGACAACTAGGTTGTCAAGATGACCGGATTTTTAGCTTATTTTAAATGACTAGGCCTCAAATACTACAGAAAAAAAGGGGAGCAGGGAGAGCAAAGACACAAAAGCTAAAACTTATCACAGCTGTGACAGCAGTGGCAATATGACAGTGGTGGCTACTTTAGAACACAAATACAGTCATTGCTGATGGTAAGATAAATGCTGGAGTTGGAAATCTGGGGGAAAGCACCTGAAGATCAGCAGCCTCCAGTCCTACAGACTGAAAAGGCTGGGAAGCAAACATGATGGCGAGGAAAACTGCTGCCCAGCTGGGCTGCCCAAGCCCTTGTCTGGGATGGACCCTGGCAGACCTGGGTCTTCATTCATGACAGGACTTGTGGGGTCACAGTCCAAAATGTTTGGCAAACAGTCACTGCCCTTCATTTTTACTGGATACTAGAAGTGACCAAACAAGGGAAGTCCTCTGGCTCACATCTCAGTTCTGAAGACCTGCAAATATGTACTCCAAAGGCCACTGAAAGACCTGAAGGCCAGGGTTCACATGGCCAGCATCAGTGACAAAGGCAACATTTACCTGTGATGCTGGTGGGCGCATCTGAAAGTGCAGATAGCAGCAGTTTATGGACCGCTGTGAAAATGTCGGGGATGAATAGGCCTTTTCACTGCCTCCTCCTCTCAAGCCCCTTTTGTAGGGAGATGGAGGAAGCAACAAAGGAGAGATTTATCACCATGAGCCCGTTCAGCAGCTGTTTTCTTGTTGTTCCTTGTTTAACTTCTCTGAGAGAGCAGAGTTATCTGTGCAGCTAAGCAGGTGTTTCAGGCAGGTGATTTTGTTTCCATTAATTTTATTAAATAGTAGACCAGACTGGAGGGTTCAGACTGGAGGGTTATCTCATGTGCTTGGGAACTCCCGCCCTGTGCCTGCAAAATTACTAGGTGTGATCTTGGGAGGAATGCTATATTCTGCTCCCTGTTGCTTTCAGCATCTTCAAATCTCTAAGTCTAATAGGAAGCAGAATTTAAGAGCCACAGCCCATCCCCACCCTGCGATCTTGTCTGCTTTAGTAATGTGTTAGAGACACAGTCAAGTTGGAGGCTTTCGAGTTCTCAGGAGAAAGAAGATGAACAGAAGCTTGACACGTCAAAGCCCAGCTCTATCAACCATCACATTCATGACTCTATTCAGTCTCATGTTCCAAGCAACTGCAAGGAGAGTTTCACATAAAACATGAAAAAAAAAAGGTTTTTTAAAAAATAAATTTAGGCTGAGCGCCACAGCTCACAGCTGTAATCTCAGCTACTCAGGAGGCTGAGGCAGAAGAATCGCTTGAACCTGGGAGGCGGAGCTTGCAGTGAGCTGAGATCGCACCACTGCACTCCAGCCTGGGCAACAGAGTGAGACTCTGCCTCAAACAAACAAACAAACAAACAAATAAATAAATAGCTCAAGGCCCCCCTGAACCTATACATTTAACCCACAGGTCTGGGCGAACTTTCTTCTCACGGGAAAGGTAGGCGTACAGCACGTGCATCCTGCACTACCGTTGTGTTGTTCTTTACAGCAAGGAACTTGTCTACCCCTCGTCCACCCTCAGCTGCAGACAGCCACCATTCACTTGGGGGCGGAGGAGAGCAGCACGCTTCTCCATCCGGAAGCCTGTGTGCCACCCTGGCCCTTTGATTACCTTCAACTTTCTCCTGCTGTAGAACCATCACCACAGGGCGCGAACATGCGGTGCCACATTTCTTTCTCTTTATCCACATAGTCCCTGTAACAGCTGGAGAGGGAAATACACACTCATTAGAGGAGGTCTGTGTTTGGAGGAGGTGACATCTGGTGGCTGGAATTCTCCACTCACATCCAGAAACACTGAAAATTTATCAGGACTCAAACTGAGTTGGGAGGGATGGAAGTAAGCTGGAGAGGTGGGGAGGCAGGGAAGGCTCCCACAGCTGGCCAAGGAGCCAAGCCCCTGGACAAAACCCCCTAACTGGAAAGGACAGCTGCCTTGAAGGGCAGGTGCCTCTGGCCACCAGGCTCCGGGCTGAGTCTCGCCAAACGACCCCTCACCCTCAGCAGCCTCTAATCTCTCCTGATTTTCTCACTAAAGAATGACCAGATCTGACAGGATACTTTTAAATACCAGAAAGGAAATTGCTGGCAAGTCCTAAAAGGCTTGAAATGTAACCTAAGAGATACTCACATCTCAGACACTAATGCCAAGCAAGCTTTAACTAGCAATCTGGACTGAATGTTTAATATTAAGACAAGTAGAGAATTTCACCATTACAGAAGAAGATATACCTTAAAAGCCATGGACCTATTACCAAGTGATGGAGTTATGGGGGACTCCTATTTATAGGTAGACATTTTCAAGGTTTTCTACAATGGACACAAAACTTCTATAATGAGAAAAAATTACATCACTAAAAGACTGGTGTGCTTAGTCACATGGTAACAAGGAGGTCAATCCATGGGTATGAGTCAGACCCGAAACACCTGTTTCTGGTCACATGAGGACCTACGAGGGGCCTTTCTGCACTTGGTTAGGAGCAGTGGTTCTCGGTGGAGCACGCAGGGAAAAGCGCACCAGAAGACTCTTTTTAAGTGACACCGGGGCCAGTTGTGGTGGCTTGTGCCTGTAATCCCAGCACTTTGGAAGGACGAGGTGGGGGGATCACCTGAGGTCAGGAGTTTGAGACCAGCCTGGTCAACACGGTGAAACCCTGTCTCAACTAAAATACAAAAACAATTAGCCAGATGTGGTGGTACACGCCTGTAATCCCAGCTACCTTGGAGGCTGAGACAGGAGAATCGCCTGAACTTGGGACGTGGAGGTTGCAGTGAGCCGAGATCATGCCATTGCCCTATAGCCTAGGTGACAGAGAGGGACTCCATCTCAAAAAAAAAAAAAAAGTGACACCCTCCCGCCTCTCTAGGGGTTGTTTATTTGCGGTAGGGGAAACAGAAAGGTGGGCAATGATGGAGATGTATAGTCTGGCAGTCTGTCTCACCTGCTTGCTGGGAACTGCTGGTGCAGCGCACGGCCGAGCACTTCAGAAACCCAGCTGTAGAGGGGGCTGCCTCCTAACACTCTGGGCAACACCGCCAGACTGTCCTTTGTTGGGGGGGGTTGGGGGACAGACCAGAGTCACAACCCCACCCATCTCTCTTCATGCTCCTGCAAACACAGCTCACCTAGCCAGTTTCTTCAGCTCATTATTGATGTCATGATTGAAGGGTTGCTCCTTCTGGGCTCGAACTAGAAAATCCCGGGCCTTTTGATACTCAGTCAGGAGAAGACAAGCCTGTCCCAAGGAGAGAACTTTAAAAGCACAGTTAGAAAAGATATCATTTGGCTGGGCACGGTGGCTCATGCCTGTAATCCCAGCACTTTGGGAGGCCAAGGCGGGCGGATCAACTGAGGTCAGGGATTCCAGACCAGCCTGGCCAACACGGCAAAACCCTATCTCTACTAAAACTACAAAAATTAGCTGGGTGTGATGGCGCATGCCTGTAATCCCAGCTACTTGAGAGGCTGAGGCAGGAAAATTGCTTGAAGCCAGGAAGCGGAGGTTGCAGCGAGCCGAATTTGCGCCACTGCACTCCAGCCTGGGCAACAAGAGCAAAACTCTGTCTAAAAAAAAAAAAAAAAAAAAAAAAGACAGCATTTTTGCAGTAGCTGAGTTGAGCACTGCTACTACCTTTTCCTGGGTGTTTATTCCCAAGTCACTGGCTTCCAACTCACCTGTCCACACCTGAAGAGGGCCTTGGCATTCTTTTGGTCAATGATCAAAGCCTGCTCTCCATAGCACAGGGCTATGGTGGGTCGGTCTAGCTTCAGGTATGTAAAGGACAGGTTCAGGAGAACAGGAAGCTTGGCGGCCTCCACCAGGTGCTGCTCTTCAGGGGGTGCTGATCGCCGGCGCAGAAGCAACAGGGCCTGTGGAGAGGGAAGGCAGATGGTCAAGAGGAGTAACAGTCTTATGTACAAAACCCTAAAGAATCCACACACAAAAACTATCAGAGCTAAAAATCGGCTGTTACAGGTTGCAAGACACAAGATCAACATAAAAAGTCAGGTATATTTCTTTTTTCTTCTTTTTTCAGATGGAGTCTTGTTCTGTCGCCAGGCTGGAGTGATCTCAGCTCACTGCAACCTCCGCCTTCTGAGTAGCTGGGACTACAGGTGTGCACCACCATGCCTGGCTAATTTTTTCATATTTTAGTATGACCATTTTGGCCAGGATGGTCTCGATCTCCTGACCTCGTGATCCACCTGCCTCAGCCTCCCAAAGTGTTGGGATTACAGGCGTGAGCCACCATGCCCGGCCAAAAGTCAGGTATATTTCTATGCTCTAGCAATGAACTACCCAAAAATGAAATTAAGAAAACAACTCCATTTACAATAGCATCAAAAAGAATACAGTAAGTAGCAATAAACTTAAAACAACGGAAAGACTTGCACACTGAAAACTACAAAATGTTGTTGAAATAAATTAAAGATGATTCAAATAAAATGGAAAAATATCTCATGTTCATTAATTGGAAGACTTAATATTAAGATGGTAATATTTTCCTAACTGGTCAACATATTCATGCAACCCTACCAAAATTTCAACAGCCTTTTTTGTAGACACAGACAAGTTGATTAGATAATTCATATGGTGGCCAGGCACAGTGGCTCATGCCTGTAATCCCAGCACTTTGGGAGGCTGAGGCGGGCAGATCACCTGAGGTCGGGAGTTTGAGACCCGTCTGGCCAACATGGTGAAACCCCATCTCTACTAAAAATACGAAATCAGCTGGGTGTGGTGGCAGGTGCCTGTAATTCCAGCTACATGGGAGGCTGAGGCAGGAGAATCACTTGAACATGGGAGGCGGAGGTTGTGGTGAACCGAGACCACACCACTGCACTCCAGCCTAGGTGACAGTGCAAGACTCCACCTCAAAAAAAAAAAAAAAAGAAGAGTCACATGGAAATTCAAAGGACCCTGAATAGCCAAAATACTCTTGAGAAAGGACAAAGCTGGAGAACTCATATTTCCCATTTCAAAACTTACTAAAAGACAAAAAATAAACAAAAAACACAAAACTTCCTAAAGCTACAGTAATTACGCCAGTGTAGCACCAGCATAAGGACAGACATGTAGATCAATGAAATTGAACACAGAGTCCAGAAATAGACTTATATATCTACAGTCAACTGATTTTCAATAAGGGTGTCCAGACCATTCAATGGGAGAGAACTGTCTTTTCAACAAATAATGCTGGGATGAGAGACTATCAACATGCAAAAGAATGTTTACCTTACACTAGATGCAAAAATTAACTAAAGTGGAGCATAGCCCTAAAAGTAGGAGTTAAAACTCTAAGATTCTGCGCTGGCTTCGGCAGCACATATACTAAAAATTGGAAAGACAGGGAGAAGATCGCATGGCCCCTGTGCAAAGATGACATGCAAATTCATAAAGCATTTCATATATATTTTTTAAAAACTATCAGACTTTAGAAGTACACATAGGTGTAAATTTTGTGACCCTGGATTAGAAAATGGTTTCTTAGATATAACACCAAAAGCACAAATAAGCAAAGAATTAGACTTCATCAAAATGTAAAACTTTTGTGTTTCAATGGACACTGCAAAGAAAGTGCAGACAGCCCACAGAACAGCATAGAGCATTTGCGCATCCTGTGTTTGTTGAGGGTGTAGTATCCAGAGCACAGCAGCAACATTTACTCCTCAGTACAAAGACAGATGACCCAACTTTCAGATATGCATAGACTCCGAATAGACATTTTTCCAAAGAAGACAGACAAATAGTCATTAAATGCATGAAAATATGTCCAATGTCATCAGTCATCAGGGAAATGCAAATCAAAACCACAGTGAGATACCACTTCACATCCGCTAAGATGCCTAACTTTAAAAATATAAAATAAGTGTTGGTGAAGATGTGGAGAAATTGGAAGCTTCACACATTACTTGTGGGAATGTAAGATGGTACAGCTGCTGTAGGAAGCAGTTTGGCAGATCCTCAAAAATTTCGACAGTTCCCACACAATCCAGCAATTGCACTCCTAGGCACATACCCAAGAAAACTGAAAACGTGTTCACACGAGAACTTGTACATAAACGCTCACTGCATCAGTCATAATAATCACGAAGTGGAAACAACCCACATGTCCAACTGATGAATGGACAAAAAGCAGCAGAGCCATCCAACGGAAAAGTAGCCTTACAAAAGAACGAGGGTCCGGGTGCGGTGGCTCATGCCTGTAATCCCAGCACTTTGGGAGGTTGAGGTGGGCGGATCATCTGAGGTCAGAAGTTCAAGACCAGCCTGGCCAACATGGTGACACCCTGTCTCTACTAAAAATACAAAAATTAGCCAGGTGTGGTGGCAGGTGCCTATAATCCCAGCTACTTGGGAGGCTGAGGCAGGAGAATCCCTTGAACCCGGGAGGCGGAGGTTGTAGTGAGGCCGAGATGGCGCCAGTACACTCCAGCCTGGGTGATAGAGTGAGACTCTGTCTCAAAAAAAAAAAAAAAAAAAAAAAAAAAAAAAAAAAGAACATGGAAGAACTGGAGAAAATGTGTCAGGAGATGGCAGCACAGGCAGAAAGTCATGAGCCTTCCTTGGTCCTCCCTTCCATCTCTAAACTCTGGGAATTCACCAGGCAAGTTCCCATCAACTGTCTCCACACCTTCTGAATGGATTCAGCTCCCATTCACATCACCAGCTGGAACCTCACGCCTGAACCCTGCTCTCATACCCAAATGAAATCGTGAAGCAAGTTGTCAGCTGGAAACAGTTTTCTACAGGCCCTGCTTACCTGCTCATTCCCATGAGTAATCAAAATTGAAAGTAACACATTTCTTTCCCAGTTATTCCTTGGTTTAAATTTTTTTCTCAGACCAGGAAGTTTCAAGTCATTCCCTTCTTCTGTTTCCTTGATCTCTTATATATACAACTTCATCATATACAACGTCATCAAGTCTAACCATCCATTTTGTGGGAGTACTTCCAGAGCTTTTTCTTCTATTTGCACAACTCACAGCTGCTTTAACACATTCCCGGACCCTGTTAACAGATTCAGCCGCAGCACACCCAGCACGGTGCCTAACATGAAACAGAGCCTCATTAAAATGAAGTTTGTCATTTGACATGTCCTGCCCACAGTGGTGTGCTGGTACATGTTTAATAGCCAGCTCTCGGGGGAGGTGGACCCCTGTTTGTAGCATTTGCCTATTCCTATGCTGTAAATATTCCTCCCAGAGCTGATTTCAAACTACCAAAGTGACATTAACGAGGGCACAAAACTCCTGAAAATTTTACAATTGAAATTTTGAGTTTTCACGAGCTCCAGCACAACTACTGCCTCTTCCCCGAATATGACTTTTATCAACACACTCTTCCTCAGTGGTTCCCTGCCATCCACTTCATCAAGTCCAAATCCATCCACACATATTTGAATGTCTTCCTGAATCTGGCCGCCTCCTATCACCTATGATTCCTTAGATGTAACCTATGTTTCTGACTAGGAATCTACCAACTGTGGCCTGAATAGGTTCTGATCACTTTGTTCATCTTTTTTCCTGCCGAAAATTTATGGTGGAAAGGACAAGACAGCTCTCAGGGACCTCTTTTATAAGGCCACTAACTCCATGCAAGAGGGTTTCATCTTCATGACCTCATCATCTGCCAGAGGCCTCACCTCTTAATATCACATGGATGATTAGGTTTCAACATACACATTTTGGGGAGACACAAACATTCAGACCATAGGTATTGGTTAGCTGTTGGAGCTGCATTTAACTCCCTAACTAGATTCAAATCCCTTGAAAGCAGGAAACCCCATACTTGTGTGACCCAGACAATGCTGAGCAAAAGGTGGAGACACAGTGGTGCTGACAATGTCAGTCCGCTGCTCCAAAGACTGAGAAACTTTCCACTAGGAAAAGACGTGCAAAACCTCTGGCTCAGCAAGGCAGGCTCCACACACATCCCTACTTTCTCCAACCCTAAGGGACTAAGACAGGTAGTACTCCAACACAAGCAAAGGACAGGAAAAGGACCAATAAACCCAAAGGGTCAGGGTGGGTGGCAGTGTGATGACTGATTTGGCAGAGTGGTGCCAATGTAAAAGGGACCGGTCTGCCCCTCAGAGCCTGGAGAGACCTAGGAACTGATGGAACCAGGAATTAGAGCTATCTGGTGGGGCTGAATAAAGGAGGTCAGGTCAAATGTTCCCCACCCCGTCCACTGCCCCTATGTGTCCAGATGGCCTCAGCAATCACGAGGTCTCCTTTCTGGGAAAATGGAACCAAAGAGGCCCTTGACTTGGGGGCAGGCTGGAGCAGACAGCAGGAAGGTGGTATACTGGTAACGCGGCTATGAAAAGGAATCTCAATAACAGACAGTGAGAACCTCTGTCCTGCTGCCCAGCTTGGCTCCCAGAATGCCGGTCCCTTGGCACACACACGGGGCAGAAAGAGGAGGACTCAGTGGACCCTGAGGAAACACCTACATACTTTAATGTGTGCAGGCTGTCTTTGACCACACTGCAACCTGCCCCACCAAGCACCTGGAGCTCCCAATCAGCTTTGTGATGTCTCTTTTAAATCTTAGTGGTCAAAGATCACCAGCCATTTGAGGAAAGCCTCTGTGAAAGAGGTGGCCTCCTGCCTCCCAGCAGCTGCCCTCCCTTCATAGTAATAGGACTTTTTTTTTTTGGCCAGGAACACGTACAACCAGAATTTAGATATTTGCTAGGCTTCTTTGCAGCTAGGCAAGGCCTGGAGAACAGGTTCTGGAAAACATAATTCAGTAGAAGCATCATATGAAAAGGACCTTCCTTAACAGAGCTGTACATGCCTCCAGCCTTTCTTCCCTTCTGCTGCTAGAACTCAGAGACCCTCATCTTGGACTACAAGGCCAGAGTCTCACCCCAGAAATGAGAACTGGGTATCTGAAAATATCTGGAGCAGAGTCACCAACTGGCCCTAGCTTGCATGCCTCTACTCTAGCCTTTTACATGAGTGAGAAATAAACCATCTTTAGGTCATTGACAAACTTAGTGCAAAAGGACACAGTCCCCAATATGCAGAAGAACCAAACAGAAAAAGAATGAGATTAAATTATAATCGACAGTCTAAATATATAAAATAATATACACATGAAACAAGAACAGAATGCTAGGGAGGGGAAGAACAAATAGCCCTTCAATTTTCTAAAATTTATTTTTTGTAGAGATGGGATCTTGCTATGGTGCCCAGACTGATCTTTAACTCCTGGCTTCAAGCAATCCTCCCACCTTGGACTCCTGAAGTGCTGGGATTATAGGTGTGAGTCACTGTGCCTGGCCCCCCAATTTTAAATGAAAAATTCATCAGAAGAGGTGGCAAAAAGTCAAGGAAAGCTTCCATACATGACACAAACAGGAGAAAAGATGGAAACTAGGTGGGGAGGGGGGAGGGACAGCAGCCAGAAGCTCAGTGCAGGAGGTCTGATAATAGGAGTTCCAGACAAAGAGGGCAGAGGGAACAAGAGTAAATTATCAAAGAAATAACTCAAGAAAGTTTCCCAGAGTGGAGGAAAAGTTTCCTGAATGAAAAGATACACACACGCAGAGGCACATCACCGTAAAATTTAGGAATGCCGGGGAAAAACGATCTTCGTCTCTACAGAAGAAAAAACAGGTCACATAGAAAGGAATAAAGAACCTAAGTAGTAGTAAGATTTTTTTGTTGTTGTTGTTAGCTTTGAGCTCAGAACTAACAAGACCTTTTTTTTTGAGATGGAGTTTCACTCTTATTCCGCTGGCTGCAGTGCAATTATGCCATCTTGGCTCACTGCAACCTCCACCTCCCGGGTTCAAGCAATTATCCTGCCTCAGCCTCCCAAGTAGCTGGGACTATGGGCACCCACCAACACGCCCAGCTAATTTTTGTATTTTTAGTAGAGACGGGGTTTCACCATGTTCGCCAGGCTGGTCTTGAACTCCTGACCTCAGGTGATCCACCCGCCTCGGCCTCCCAAAGTGCTGGGATTACAGGCATGAGCCACCGTGCCCAGCCAAAAGACTTTTTAATAACAACTCTAGACAAATATGTATTTAAAAAGCAAGAATATTTTAGACATACATCAACATACTCTGTTAAAACAAAGGAGTAAGTTGAGAAAAAAACAGGAAATCCACAAACTAGCATTATAGGGCAGCCCCAGGACAAGAGCTGTGTGGCGGGCCCCAGGGAGATTCTCCCCTGGCCACGCATTGCGGGGTCACTTGGGTGGGAAGGAGGGAGGGGAGAAGAGTCTGGTGCTTGTGTTATGTTAAGAGCTTTCTGGAAGACCCTCCAGAGGTTTCCCTTTATGTCTCCTTGGCTAGACCCTTGTTACAGGGACACCCTAAGCTCATGGGAAGCTGGGAAGATGTAGTTTTTTAATTAGTACACGGATGCTTTGAGTGAAATGGGAGGTTCTGTTAGGAGAAGGGGGAATAGATATTGGGTGACAGGGTCGGCAACATTTGGCCTATGTGAGTATGTTCCAGAGACAGCGCACGCATGTGTGGTGTTTTGTTTTGTTTTTTTTTTTGGAGACAGAATCTTGCCCCGTTGCCCAGGCTGGAGTGCAGTGGCGCGATCTTGGCTCATTGCAACCTCCGCCTCCTGGGTTCAAGTGATTCTCCTGCTTCAGCCTCCCAAGTAGCTGGGATTACAGGCACCCACCACCATGCCAGCACATTTTTGTATTTTTAGTAGAGACGGGGTTTCGCCACGTTACCCAGGCTGGTCTCAAACTCCTGACCTCAAGCTATCCACTCGCCTCAGCCTCCCAAAGTGCTGGGATTACAGGCATGAGCCACTGCGTCCAGCCATGTTTGTTGAATGAATAAAATTAAAAAGGAAACAGAAAACCCCTCAGCATAACCTACACAAGAAGCAAAATCACAACAGGAGGCTTGATGAGGCTGCAATTGCCTCAGGCTAGAATTGCCAAACGAGCCTCCACTGTCAGAGACATGAAATGATGATGGCAAAGGGGTAGAGAAATCGGTTGGTGGAGGACCTAATAAGCACTGGGATGAGAATTTTTAAAAGTTAATAAACTGAATTGTTTTAGAGCAGTGAGATGGAAATTCTAAACACTTCTAGTTCAAGTACATATACAGAGGCAAATGTTTTTCACAACCTGAACACACCCATGTACCCAAGAACCACATCAAAACACAGAACATTCCCAGGTGCCTCCCAATCCCGTGAGTCCTCTCTCCAGCCCTTATCCCCCCGAGAGTCCCCTCTTCAGCCCTTATCCCCCCGTTAGTCCCCTCTCCAGTACTTATCCCTTTGGCATGAGGATTTTTTTTTTTTTTGAGATGGGAGTTTTTTCGCCTTTCTTGCCCAGGCTGGAATGCAACGGCACAATCTCGGCTCACTGCAACCTCAACCTCCACCTCCTGGGTTCAAGTGATTCTCCTGCCTCAGCCTCCCAAGTAGCTGGGATTACGGGCACCCACCACCACGCCCGGCTAATTTTGTATTTTTAGTAGAGACGGGGTTTCACCATGTTGGCCAGGCTGGTCTCAAACTCCTGACCTCAGGTGATCCACCTGCCTTGGCCTGGCATGAGGGTTTTTTTAAATGAGATTTTTCTTAATGGCTGCTCATGGAAAGTAGGGAGAAAGACAAAAATCTGTGTTTTTTGCCGGGCGCGGTAGCTCACACCTGTAATCCCCGCACTTTGGGAGGCCGAGGTGGGCAGATCACGAGGTCAGGACATTGAGACCATCCTGGCTAACACGGTGAAACTCTGTCTCTACTAAAAATACAAAAAAATTAGCCGGGTGAAGTGGCGGGTGCCTGTAGTCCCAGCTACTTGGAAGGCTGAGGCAGGAGAATGGCATGAACCCAGGAGGCGGAGCTTGCAGTGAGCCGAGATTGCGCCACTGCACTCCAGCCTGGGCGACAGAGCGACACTCTTGTCTCAAAAACAAAACAAAACAAAAATCACAACAAAACAAAACCTGTGTTTTTTAAACAAGGAAGTTTTCAGGATCTAAACTTACACTTAACTTTCAAAGCATTCTCACCCTTTTATATCTCACTTTGGCATCATAGAAACGATTCTGGCGGAAAAGGTAGTTGCCAAACTCCCGTTCCGTAGCTGCCACTTTCAGGACCTTCTGAAGTGGAAATTGGTCTTGCTGCTCCTGAGGACCAGAGACAGGAATATTCAGCAAGGAAACCAAAAGCAGTAATGCCACAATGGAAGTGTTAGTACACGTGAGCCCAGGAGTTCGAGACCAGCCTGGGCAACATAGTGAGAACATGTCTCCATTTAAAAAAATAGTAATTGAAAGAAAGGAAGTGTTACTACAGCTGTGAGCTCTTCTTTTTCAGATCATGCACTTCTGTTTACAGCCTTCTGTGTTGGAGTCACCTCTGAATCTGACAGAAGCCACACCAGTGTTATAACCTGTCCCATTTTACACCCTAGAGCCAGAAGGAAGTCTACGTCTTCAGTCTTCCCCTGATGTTCTCTGAGGAAGCAGTGTCCCATGGAATCAAAAACTGACGGAACTTGCCAAGCACAGAAGTCAGTGCTCAAAACCACTATTTGGCCACCAAGCACTGAACAGGTCTTGGTTCGCTCAGGGCCCTGGCGGTCTTTATGGTCATGATGCTCTGCCCTGGCCATCTTCAGAGTCACCCATAGAGCCTCTCTGGTCCCGGCCCCACCCCCCAGATCCTAAATGAGTTCACCACAGGTGGGACGAGGCATTTGCAAGAAACTCGAATCTCAGAATGATGAAAAAGGGTGAGCTCCCTCACTTGGAGTGCTGACAGTTTAGCTGGGGAGACTCCATGTGAAGATATAAACCCTGGCATGGACCTCTAAGGCCACAGATGGAGTCAGTGTGAGACAGCATGATAAAGACAGTGCCTGTGACCGCTGACAGGGTCAGAAGCCCTGCATCTACGGGACAGGGTTAAGTGAAAGGCTACGAAGAGGAGGCAAGACTTAAGTGGTGAGGACAGTGGCCATACATCCCAGTTTGCCTGGGACTGTCTCAGTTTAAACCCGATGTCATGGGTAACCCCTCCAGTGAACAGCCCCTTTTACTCTCACCTGTGCTGGGCTGGACAATCAATTATTCAGTCACCCTAGTTATGAGCTACCAATGCCTGCCTTGCTGGAAACCAAACGATGAAAAGCAAGTGTTCACTGTCTCACAGGGAGAACTAGGCAAAGGGTGACTGGAAAATCAGTTCAAACCACTAATCCTTAAACTCACAGCCTTACCTTGCCCAGCACATTTATCTACACATGAGAGCCATTACTAAGACAAACACAGACTAGGAAGCAGAGGAACTCCGCCGCCACCGCACAGGAGCCGCGGGGGTACCCTGGAGCGGACGATCAGCCTCAGGGCAGGCCATCTAGAAGAATTACCAATAACACCAACCCATTCGTCTCTCTATAAAGTGCTGACATCTGTGCTCTGGAACTTACAGCTGAGAGAGCACAAAACTTGTCTGACTCAGCACAGTCTAGGAAGTCAAGCAGCTCAATCTCAAACAGGACAGTGGTGTTTGGGGGGATCAAGGGAGGGCAGCCCAGCGTTCCATAGGCGTAGTTCGGTTTGAACAGAAACCTGGCCAGCTCTCCTCTCCGCATGCTCAGAAGGCCCAGCTCCATGCCCCACAGTGTAATATCTGTAAGAACGGACAAAGAAGGTGGGTGAAGCTTGCTCAGTATCCTGCTCAGTGCTATCAGTTTCTTCCCCCTCTAAGTCAGCAGTACTCTGGCCTCCATGTCTCCCTCACACAGTTCCCTCTTCCTGCAATGTCTTCCTCCTGAGCCTGTGCCCAGCTTCTACTGATAGAAATTTTATTCAAACTTCCGGGCTCAGTTCAAATGCCCCCACTTCCAGGAAGCCTTTCCTGAACCTCCCAGCTAGAATTAATCATGCCTTCATTAAGCACACCCACAACACTGCTTTCACCTCCCAGGCACTCATCCGATTCTACCAAGTGAGCTGAGTGCAGGTCAGTCTCCTCCACTACATTGTGAGGTCCTTAAGGGTGGAGATGTTCTAATCTTCTGAGTACAACCTCCCTTTTCACCATGTATTGTGGGAAGTAAGTATTCGATTGAGTTTTACTTAATAAATGAACAAAGAAACATTCCCAGTGGTTAGTTAAGTCAGAGTGCAAAGATTATACCTTGCCCGTTAAGCCATCTCCCAAATGCCTAGGTCTCAAGGGGAGAGAACATGGCTGTGTTACCAAAACCCAGCCTCAGCAAAGCCAACTCAAAGAACCTGCGCTCTGAGCAGTCTTCCCAGCCTGAGGCATCGTGCCTCATCTAGCCCCTAAACAATTCCTTCTTCTCCAGCTCCCACTCTGAACCTACCCTCTCCAAGTTTCATTAGCCGAGGAGTTTTCCTAAAGTAATTAGAATCGAAGGGTCTGTCCATGTGTTCCAGGTATCCCGAGTATTTCACTAGGATAGAAGAAAGAATGTAAGGAAAATGGACCAAAAACACCCACGCCTCCATAATATCGAGTCTCTCATGATCACACAGAAACAATGTGAACAGATGAGCTTAAGCTGCCCGACACCCGCCCGACACCCCGAGGTACAGGAATAAATCTTCTCTCTGCATTTTGGGTGCCGGCCCTTTGGCTCAGAGGTTCAAGAGCTTTGCGGAAGCATCACACAAAGGGGACATAGGGGTCCCTAGCTTTCGTCTTAAAAAAACTAATTCAGGCCGGAAGCAGCGGCTCATGCTTGTAATCCCAGCTACTGGGGAGGCTGAGGTGGGAGGCTCACTTGGGTCCAGGAGTCTGAGACCAGCCTGGGCAACATAGAGTCCCCCATATCTACAAAAATATTAAAAATCAGCCAGGCATGGTGGATCGCGCCTGTAAATCCCTTATTTGGGAGGCTGAGGCAGGAGAATCACTTGAGCCCAGGAGGTGGAGGCTGCAGTGAGCTATGATCGCACCACTGCACTCCAGCCTGGGCAACTGAGCAAGACCCCGTTTCAAAAACAAAAAACAAAAATCCACTTCAAACAAAGCATTTCCAACCCCATTAAGTGCTTTTTGAAAATGAGGCCTCTCTCTTCCCAACAGAGTGCGATGACATGGATCCTGCGGACAAACCGCCCCAGGGCGTACCTAGCACCGAAGCATCAGGCGCCACTAGGTCTCCAGCTCCTTCTCGGATGACGTCCTTCAGCACGCCCCGGTCCCCCGAGATGTCCAGCATCCTCTGACTTAACCGCTCGTACAGGGACTGATGGAGAATGAAAGCCAGGCCTCAGAGCCGCAGACCCACCCGGCCACCCCTCAGCGTCTACGCCCCCGAAACGTCCGGGCCCTCACCTGGCCGGGGGCGTCGTCCCTTTCCAGGACTCCCTGGTTTAAGGCGCTTCCCCCCATGTCCTAGCTGCCCTCCCTGTGGCGTGAGCCTTCGGCCTGGTGCGCCCCGCTGCCCTCCTTGGCTGTGACTCTGGTGGGGTTCCGAAGGCCCCTTTATGCCCGGCAGACCCCTACCGACGGCGGCATTCCATTCTGGGGCCACGAGGAGGCACTCATCGTTTCGTTCCAACCGCCGCCAACGGCCCTGGCCCTCGCGAGCTCTGGAACTACAGAGGCCACGCGGTGAGGTGCGAGGTATGACCAGTAATGGGAGCGCACGAAACATGATGGCACACGTAACGGGACCACGCAGGGCACGTTGGGTACGTGCAGGGGCGCGAGGTGGCGGCACGTAATGGGAGCGCGCAGAGCATGATGGGGCACGCGCGGTAGCGCGAGGCGGGGCATGTAACCATAGCGTGCCGGTCATGATGAGGCACGGACGTGGGGGGGGGCACGTAATCGGAGCTCGCGGGGCAGGATGGGGCATCTAACTGGAGCGACAGAGAGCACGATGGGGCACTTACAGGTGCCGGAGGCTGGGTACGTAACGAGAGCGAGCGGGAAATGATGGGGCACCTAATGAGCACGCAGAGCATGATGGGGCACGGGTGCGAGGTGGGGCGCACAGTGGGAGCGCGTGGGGCATGATGAGACACATGGCGAGGCCATCAGGGCATAGGGGAAGCACTTTTGGAATACGTGAGTGACAGGGCTGCCGCCCTTGAAGGAGCCCTCGGAGTGGCTGCTTGGTGGGGCACGTGGGGCAGGTTCAGGAAAAAGGATGCAGCATGTGATTGCAGGGCAACCTGGTGAGGACACGAGAGCCACCTGCCACCAGCAGGGTTCAGGGCTCCCAGCTGTGGGTTACTTCCACCTTCTTTCACTTTCTCTCTTCCATTGTGTTCTAGAGAATTTAGGCCCAGACAAGACACTGATTGATTGATTGATTGATTGACAGAGGCTCGTTCTGAGCCCAGGCTGGAGTTCAGTGATGGATCTCAGCTCACTGCAGCCGCCACTCCCTGGGCTCAAGAGATCCTCTTGCCTCAGCCTCCCGAGTAGCTGGGATGACAGAACTGCACCACCAGGCCCAGCTAATTTATTTTTTAGTTTTTAATTTGCTGGAAAGATGGTTTGTAGCTTTGTTGCTAGGCTGGTCTTGAACTCCTGGCTTCAAGTGATCCTCCAGTCTTGGCCTCCCAAAGTGCTGGGATTATAGGCGTAGGCTACAGCCAACTTTCAATACTGCCCCATTGGGGGTTAAGTTTCCAACACATGAAATTAGGAGGATACATTCAAACCACAGCAGTATATTATGACCATAATATTCATTAACTGTATAATAGGCCAGGCGCGGTGGCTCACACCTGTAATCCCAGCACTTTGGGAGGCCAAAGCCGGTGGATTGCTCCAGGTCAGGAGTTTGAGACCAGCCTGCCCCACATGATGAAACCCCATCTCTACTAAAAATACAAAGAATTAGCCGGGCATGGTGGCAGGCGCCTGTAACCCCAGCTACTTGGGAGGCTGAGGCAGGAGAATCACTTGAACCCGGGAGGCGGAGGTTGCAATGAGCCAGATTGCGCCACTGCACTCCAGCCTGGGTAACAAGAGCAAAACTCTGTCTCAAAAAACAAACAAACAAAACCTGTATAACAGAGTATCATTGAATTTCTAAACATTGAAAGACTTCACATTAAAAAAAAAACTCACAATTCAATATTATTGAGTGAAAGTAACCAGACACAAAAGAGTACATTCTATATGATGCTGTTTATGTGAAATTCAAAAACAGTCCACATGACAACATGGTAATAAGGACAGTGGCTGTCCTTGTTAGGAGTTATGACTGGGAGGAGGCAGGAGGGAGCTTTCTGGAAACATTCTACATCTTGTTCTTGAGAGTGGGTGTATATACATCAAGTGTTTATCAAGCTGTGTGGTTAAGATTTGCACACTTGTATATGTTATACCTTGATTTAAAAAATCTAAGTAAATAAGGATACCTTTGAATATCTTAAAAAAAAAAAAAAAAGAGGCCAGGCTTGGTGGCTCACACCTATAATCCCAGCACTTTGGGAGGCTGAGGTAGGAGGATTGCTTGAGGCCGGGAGTTCAAAACCAGCCCAGGCAACAAAGCAAGACCCCTGTCTCTACTAAAATAAATAAAACAATAAAATGAAAAAAAATAGAGAGATTGAATCATCATCTTCCAGTTTGTATTAGAAAAAAAGAGAGAGAGAGGGAAGGCTGGGTGCAGTAAGGCTCACGCCTGTAATCCCAGCACTTTGGGAGGCCAAGGTGGGAGGATTGCTTGAGCCCAGAAGTTGAAGACCAGCCTGGGCAACAAAGCAAGACCCGGTATCTAAAAAAATTTTTTAAATATTAGCTTGGCATGGTGGCATGCACCTGTAGTCCCAGCTACTCAGGCAGCTGAGGTAGGAGGATGGCTTGAGCCTAGGAGTTGGAGGCTACAGTGAGCTATGACCACGCCACTGCACTCCAGCCTGGGCAACAGAGCAAGAAGCTGTCTTTCCCCACCCCCCAGCCCCCCCGCCCAAAAAAAGGAGAGTAAGAGCAAGAGTTTGAGATTCAGAAAGAACTGTTTCCCAGCACCTATCTGCTCCTGTTGGGGTCATGAGGTGTGGACGGTGTACCCAGTCCCTCTGTTTCTGCCCCTCCTCCACAGTGGCCAAGGCCAGCACCTGAATGTTATCAGAGCAGGCCCAACAAAGGCTGCCTCCCCAGTCCCGTGATGTAACCCAGTTTCCACCTGATTCTGGTGACCTTGGGGACACAGGGGTGTTGCTGGGAAAGGGGAGGAGAGAAGGGGCAGAGACCAGGCAGTGGTGCAGGCATCCAGCTGCATTTCCCACTTCTGACTCTGTGCCTGCTGTTCCCTGCTGGGAAGAAGGAAAGCCAGTGATGCTGGCTTGAGGCTGTAGTGGGAGGCCCAGCGGATTGTGAGAAGCCAGGTACTCCAATGTCGGGCTCCCCCGGGGGCTGCTGGTGCTGCTTCTGTCTCATTGACAAGCTTTCATAGGGGAGCAGATGGGAGATCAGGGTAGAGGCCTTGTAGGTTCCAGGCTCTCTAGAATTACCTGGGAGTGTCACCTATAAGTGTAGAGTTCTGGGTCTCACTGGAGACCCCCTGAAGAAGATCCTTTGAAGGTGGGCCTCTAGAATCTCTATTACACCTATGCTTTCAACAGTTTCCCGAAAGTTTGGGAACTGATCTAGAAGGTGGGGAGCTTGCCTGGGTTTTGCTGTCCAGTTCTAGGTCCGGATGCATGCTGGGGCTGGACCTTGCATTATTAGTGTCACTGCAAATGACCCTGCAGATGGCCCCTTTCATGCTTGTCTCCAAATTTGAGTAAAAAATGTAGACACACACACACACACACACACACACACACACACACACACGTATCTTCAAGGGACCAGTTTTTTTCACTGCAGTCTTTTGTTTTACAGCTGCGGAAACTGGGGCCCAAGGTCATGTGGGTTAGGACTGGGATCCAGGACTCAAAGTGTTTCCTCTAAAATTCTGGTGCTCCTTAGGGTTGAGGGTGGTGGATGAGTGCTGGACAGGGGGAGGGGAGGGGACAGGACTGAGGTCGGATGCCTGTGTTTCAGCCCGGGCAGTGAGTGTGGATGGCTTGGCAGGTGAGCCTGCCAGAGCTGGAGGACCGGCTTCAGTGTCCCATCTGCCTGGAGGTCTTCAAGGAACCCCTGATGCTACAGTGCGGCCACTCCTACTGCAAGGGCTGCCTGGTTTCCCTGTCCTGCCACCTGGATGCCGAGCTGCGCTGCCCCGTGTGCCGGCAGGCGGTGGACGGCAGCAGCTCCCCGCCCAACGTCTCCCTGGCCCGGGTGATCGAAGCCCTGAGGCTACCTGGGGACCCGGAGCCCAAGGTCTGCGTGCACCACCGGAACCCGCTCAGCCTTTTCTGCGAGAAGGACCAGGAGCTCATCTGTGGCCTCTGCGGTCTGCTGGGCTCCCACCAACACCACCCGGTCACGCCCGTCTCCACCGTCTACAGCCGCATGAAGGTGGGGAGTGAGGGTGCAGGAGGGGCTGGAGAGGCCCGCGGGGACCAGATCCTGTGCTCTCTGGTGCCATCACCTGGCACCAAAAGGATCCAGCTATCCTCAATTTCCCTGCAGCTGTGCCCTGGCGCATTCATTCCTTAGCGTTTGAGCTGCAGCTCAACCCAGGTGCCGGGGATTGAAGCCACACGCACAGGATGGGAGCTCCCTGGTGTCACGTGCTCACCCCTTCCTGTTTTTTTATTTGCAGTTCTGGTTTGTTCCTTTTTCTTTTCTTCCCTCTCCTTCCCTCTTCCCTCTTCCTCTCCCTCTCTCCTTTCTTTTTTTTCTTTCTTTTTGGAGACAGCATCTCACTCTGTTGCCCAGGCTGGAGTGCAGTGGTGTGATCATGGCTCACTGCAGCCTCCAACTCCTAGGCTCAAGCAATCCTCCCACCTCAGCCTCCCGAGCAGCTGGGACTACAGGTGCACACCACCATGCCCAGCTCATTTTTCATATTTTGTAGAAATGGGGTCTTGTTATGTTGCCCAGGCTGGTGTTGAACTCCTTGGCCTCCAATGATCCTCCTGCCTGGGCCTCCCAAAGTGCTGGAATTATAGGCATGCACCACTGCCCTAGGCCCCTTGTTTGTGTCTGGACACTCCCGTTTGCACTCTATGGTGCATGAGGGTGGGGACTTCATTTTGTCCCCTGGTGTATTTCAGTGCCTGGAGCCATGCCTGGCACATTGTAAATGTCCAAAATGCTGAATCAGTGAATTCCTGCCTTTATAGGCCATCACCAAACCTAGCAGATCATTCTTTAAGACGAGTAATAATAATACCTGACTGGGTGTTATATATATAAAACACCTGTTATAAAACACGTGACTGGGTGGCTTATGCCTATAATAACAGCACTTTGGGAGGCCGAGGTGGGTGGATCACTTGAGTCCAGGAGTTTGAGACCAGTCTGGGCAACATAGTGAGACCCTGCCTCTACAAAAGTTTCAAAATTAGCCTTGTTGGCCAGGCACAGTGGCCACTCCTGTAATCCCAGCATAAGGCTGGAGGGAACATCGGTGGGGGTGAGATAGGGCCAGCGAGGTAAGCTGCGGCCGGGGCATGGAGAGGCCAGTGTGACCCGGGAATGGATTTGGAGTTTATTCACAGGATGAGGGAGCAAGGCGGAGGCTGGAGGGTTTTAAGGCAGTGATGACATGCTCAGATCTCTCTGGCAGAGGGGAGCTTTGAGGGTGAGGCAAAAGGACAGTGAGAGATGAGGGTGCCAGGACCTAAGTCGATGGGAACTAGGACAAAGGCCTGGGGCAGACCAAAGACAAATTTCAAACAGAAAAAAACCCTGACAACTGTGTGTGGCAAGGAGGGTGAGGGACGGGAAGGTTGACTCCAGCTCTGTAATTCCCCCTTGCACAGAGGAAGTGATCGCAGGGGAGGATCCAGCGTGGGCAGGTGGAGCCGGAGGTGCCTGGATATGTGCAGTCGGGTCGAGGGGTGTGCAGACCAGGACAGCGGTGGGGCTCAGGGCAAGAGGTGTGGAGGGTCCTTCCTCCTGGTGGTCACTGAAGTCCCCTTTGGTGGAGAAGACCAACCCAGGAGAGTCTACATAGTGATAAGGGAAGACACTGATGATGACCCCAAGGGGTACCAGACTTAAAATCTGGATTGAGAGAGAGCCCTGAAAAAAGGGATAGAAAGAATCCTCAGAGCGGGAACACCAGCTGAGTGTGGCCTCCCGGAAATCAGAGAGACAGAGACTGAAGGAGGAGATCACGTGTGTGAAATGTCTCTGAGGACTGAAAAGTGTTAGATGTAGCAGTAAGAACTGATTATCTTGGCAAGAGCAGGTTTAGGGGAGTATGGAAGGTGGAAGCTGACTGCAGGTGAGGAAGCCGAGTTTATGTTTTATTAGTTAATGGGAAGGAGGGAGGGAAACAGGCTGGGAGCTTATCTGTCCTTTGTGGTTAGGATCCAGCAGCCCAGCTTGGGTCCCTGTTTTAGATTTGGGCTTAATTTTGTTGTTGTTGTTGTTGAGACAGAGTCTCGCTCTGTCGCCCAGGCTGGAGCGCAGTGGTGCGATCTCGGCTCACTGCAAGCTCCGCCTCCCGGGTTCACGCCATTCTCCTGCCTCAGCCTCCCAAGTAGCTGGGACTACAGGCGCCCACCACCATGCCCGGCTAATTTTTTGTATTTTTAGTAGAGGCGGGGTTTCACCGTGTTAGCCAGGATGGTCTCGATCTCCTGACCTCGTGATCCACCCGCGTCAGCCTCCCAAAGTGTTGGGATTCCAGGTGTGAGCCACTGTACCCGGCCAGATTTGGGGTTTGATGATCCCGAGGCTCTTCTCTGTTGCAACACAGAATACAACTAAATTGCACTCCTTTATTGCCCTCTTTTAGGTGTTCCCGTTGCCCCCTGTTTATTGAGATTTTGAGATGCTCGATTGATGGGTGCATTGATTTGCATAACTTAGTTCCTCTCACGGGGAAGGAATGAGTCACGTCTGTCTGCCTGGGGAGAGTGACATTGGAATGTCGTTCTTGGGCCGCTGTGAAATATTCTGATGCCTCGTTCTCCAGAGCAAGGACTCTGTCCGTTTATGCCAGCAAGTGCTTGATTCTTTACCCAACTCCCTTCCTGAAGGCCCCTTGCAGCTCTCTGGTGCTTGGGCACGATCCAAGCCAAAAATTCTGTATATTGCATGGGTACAAACCGATGGGGGCTCTGGTCAAATCGTGCAGTAGATGGTGGTCCAGGGGTCCCGGTTGGCATCCCCAAGGCTAGGTCAGATTTGGGGCCCGGGCAGTCCAGGAGAAGTGCATTTATGTCAGCTTGGGGAGGTCGCAAATCCGTGCTGTGTCCAAGCCCACCAGGAATGGATTCAGGTGTTCATAGGTGTGGGGATTCACCAGGTTTAACCCAGGCCCGTGTGAGCACCACTGGCCCTAGAATTAGTCTCACCTGGCGCCGGCCTTTTTGTGATGGCTCCTGATTAAGTACCCACTAATTCTGGATCTGCTGGTGACCACAGAGTTCACCTGATGGGTCCCCTACAGGCAGCATTCAATCCAGGAAGTGCCAGCATCACATGGTGACTTCTGGTAGCTGTAACGTTTAGTGACTCTCTCCATGTCATGCAGAGGGGTGACATTGAGACCCTCTTATGCCTGGGAAGTTCCTGCTGTCAATGCAGAATATTCTTTAAAAAAAAATTAGAGATGGGATCTCACTGTGTTGCCCAGGCTGGTCTCAAACTCCTATCCTCAAGTGATTCTCCCACCTTGGCCTCCTAAAATGCTGGGATTACAGGCACGAGCCCTTGTGCCCAGCCTAGAATATTCCTTTTTTTTTTTTTGAGATGGAGTTTCGCTCTTGTTGCCCAGGCTGGAGTGCAATGGCGCGATCTCGGCTCACTACAACCTCCGCCTCCCAGGTTCAAGCAATTCTCCTGCCTCAGCCTCCTGAGTAGCTGGGATTACAGGCATGCACCACCACGCCTGGCTAATTTTGTATTTTTAGTAGAGACAGGGTTTCTCCATGTTGAGGCTGGTCTCGAATTCCTGACCTCAGGTGATCCACTCGCCTCGGCCTCCCAAAGTGCTGGGAGTACAGGCGTGAGCCACTGCGCCCAGCCTAGAATATTCTTGAATTAATTTATCTTATTTTTTATTTTTATTTTTTTGAGACAGAGTCTCACTGTGTCACCCAGGCTGGAGTGCAGTGGCATGATCTTGGCTCACTGCAACCTCCACCTCCCAGATTCAAGCGATTCTCGTGCCTTAGCCTCCCAAGTAGCTGGGACTACAGGTGTGTGCCACCACGCCTGGCTAATTTTTGTATTTTTAATAGATAATGGGGTTTCACTATGTTGGCCAGGCTAGTCTCGAACTCCTGACCTCAAGTGAAGTCCCACCTCAGTCTCCCAAAGTGCTGGAATTACAGGCATGAGCTTCTGCGCCCAGACTATTCTTGAACAATTTAACCTGTTTTGGACTCAAGGGTACCTGGGTGGCTCTGGTTCCCGCCCTGGTTTCCCTGGGAGTGCTTGTGGCCATTGGGATACTCCCAAGAAGGTGATCCAAGGAGCTGAGAAGGGGAGGGATCAGAGGCTCATGGGGCCATGGCCTGTTGCCTCCAGGAGGAGCTCGCAGCCCTCATCGCTGAGCTGAAGCAGGAGCAGAAAAAGGTGGATGAGCTCATCGCCAAACTGGTGAACAACCGGACCCGAATCGTCGTGAGTGCCCCTTTCCTCTGCCCCTGCCTGGGACCGGCCACCTTCACTTTCCTGTAGAGCTCAGTTCTCATTGGTCCTTTACAGAAAACCATGCCTTCCATATAAAGCCAGAACTCAAAGCATTCCGGGGCGGGGTGGGGAAAGCGCAAATCCTCTCAGGGGAATTCAACCCAGTTGTCGTTAGGACTGGCTCCAAGTTGGCTTTTGCCCTCTGTGTCCTTGAGACTGAGATAACCCAGGACTTGAGTCTCAGGGGGTAAACAGCTCAAAGCATGGGCGTGACTCCTCCGCCCCTGTGCCACCTGTGTCTGCTTGACCTTGCCAGCCTGTCATGGTGCCCTCCCAGTACCTGGGTGCGCAGGCTTGGAGAGGCTGGCAGCCCTGGGCCCTGGCTGATCTCCCGAAATGAGAGGCACATGGGGCTGGGAGGCATAGTGCCCCGGCCCTGGAGGTGGCTGTGAAACAGAAACAGGAGCCGAGCAAGATCCAGAAGCACTCGGCCTCCCTCATTTACCCTCCTCACCCTTGCGCTGCAGGCGGTACCAGCCCTGCCTGGTGGAGGCGGAGCTCAGGGTTCTGCAGGGAGTTCTGGCTCCCTCACAGCAAAGCCTGCTCGCCCAGGGCCTTCCTGCTTTCCTTCAGTTGTGGAACTCTGGGATATGCACATTTAATAGCTGAAATAGGCAAAGTGGGGTGTGGTGGTGTGCATCTGTAATCCCAGCAACTCGGGAGGCTGAGGCGGGAGGATTGCTTGAGGCTGGGAGGTCAAGGCTACAGTTAGCTATGATCGTGCCACTGTGCTCCAGCCTGGGCAACAGAGTGAGACCCTGTCTCTTAAAAAAAAAAATTAAAACAGGCCAAAACAGAGCCTCTCCATTTGAAACGGGAGCTGGGGTCACCCTCCCCACGGCCACCGCCAGGGCTCCCCATGCATGGGGTGAACTCCCTGCCCGGCGCCAGGCCATGCAGCCTCCCCTGAGACTCAGATCCCAGGACCAGCCCAGTCAGGAAGGCCCTGGGGACACCGAGGCCAGCCAGACAGAGCCTGGCAGCTCGGCTGTGACTCTGCAGTGACCAGCCCTCCCTGTCCCAGAATGAGTCGGATGTCTTCAGCTGGGTGATCCGCCGCGAGTTCCAGGAGCTGCACCACCTGGTGGACGAGGAGAAGGCCCGCTGCCTGGAGGGGATAGGGGGTCACACCCGTGGCCTGGTGGCCTCCCTGGACATGCAGCTGGAGCAGGCCCAGGGAACCCGGGAGCGGCTGGCCCAAGCCGAGTGTGTGCTGGAACAGTTCAGCAATGAGGACCACCACGAGTTCATCCGGGTGAGTGGACAGGGAGGCGTCCCATCCCCATACCCGCCAGGGCCTTCCCCTTCCCAACAGTGCCCTGGCTTCCCACCTTCTAGCCTTAACCTCCCTCTCTCTTGCCTTCCAGAAGTTCCACTCCATGGCCTCCAGGTAATAACCTTGGAGAGAGCTCAGCCAGGGTCTGGTGGCTGCGGGCACGGGCATCTCAGCTCCACTGGTTCCTCCATTCGGTTTAACCAGCGCCTCCCAAGCAGCTGCCTATAGCTGGCTCTATAACTGAGCCTGGGGAAGACAGAGGAAAGTCATGTCCCTGCCTTCAAGGGTCTCGCAGACAGGTGGGGAGGCAGATGGTGAACTGTGGGTACCTAGAACAGCAGAAGTTCACTCAAGCTACAGAAATACTAGAGGAGGGTAGCTCATGCCTGCAATCCCAGTACTTTGGGAAGCCAAGGCAGGAGGATTGCTTGAGGCCAGGAGTTCGAGACCAGCCTGGCCAATGTAGTAAGACCCCATCTCTACAAAAAATACAAAAATAAAAAAATTAGTTGGGCATGGTGGCATGTGCCTATAGTCCCCGCTACTCATGAGGCTGAGGCGGGAGGATTGCTTGAGCCCAGAAGTTTGATGCTGCAGTGAGTCGTGATCATGCTACTGCATGATCCAGCCTGGGTGACGGAGCGAGACCCTGTCTCAGAAAACAAAACAGAACGCTAGAGGAGGAGCAGGTGTCTGGGGGACCTGGCAGAGGGGCACAGGCCTGATGGCTGAGAAGGACCCAGGACCTGAGTTTGCCAGGCAAGCCGAGGAAACGGTCCTGTAAAAGGGGGAGAGGCATGTGGACTCTGGTTATGAGTTCAGGGTGGCTGGGTGTAAGGCAGGATATCACCAGGAGTCAGAGCTGGGAGAGGTGGGAAATGGCCAGAAGCAACATCCAGGAGCACCGGGCATCCCTTGCTTACCGTCCTCACCCTTGCGCAGCAGGCAGTATCAGCCCTGCCTGAAACTTGCTCTGCAGATTGTGGGAAGAGAGTGGATCCATGTTCTAGACCCAACAAACGAACACGTGCAGTTCCCAAGCCTTCCTCACTCCCTGTTTATGGGAGACTCCGTGTTTCTCACATTTCTTTTAGTCTTAGAGACAATTTGGTCAGAAGACATGGGTTTAAATGAAGGGACAGAGGCTGGGCATGCGGCTTACACCTGTAATCCCAGCATTTTGGAAGGCTGAGGCAGAAGGATGCCTTCAGGTCAGGAGTTCGAGACCAGCCCAGCCAACATGGTGAAACCCCATCTCTATGAAAAATACAAAAATTAGCTGGGTGTGGTGGCGGGCACCTGTAATCACAGCTGCTGGGGAGGCTGAAGCATGAGAATCACTTGAACCTGGGAGGTAGAGGTTTCACCGAGCTGAGATCACCCCACTGCACTCCAGCCTGGGCGACAGAGCAAGACTCCATCTCAAAAAAAAAAAAAAAAAAAAGTCTTGGCATGGTGGCTCATACCTGTAATCCCAGCACTTTGGGAGGCCGAGGTGGGTGGATTGCTTGAGCTCAGGAGCTCAAGACCAGCCTGGGCAACATGGTGAAACTGTCTCTACCAAAAATAGAAAAAAATTAGCTGGGCATGGTGGCACATGCTTATAGTCCCAGCTGCTAGATAGGCTGAGGTGGGAGGATCACTTGAGCCCAGGGGGTTGAGGCTGCACTGAGTCGAAATCATGCCACTGCACTCCAGCCTGGGTGACAGAGTGAAACTCTGACTCAAAAAAAAAAGACACATTACTTGGCCCCCATAATTGGTTTCTGATTGGCAGGTCTGGTGTGGGGTCTAAGAACCTGCATTTCTGACCATTTCCCAGGTGGACCATTGACTTTCTACTGGGAAGGGGTTGGACCATTTTCCAGCCAACACTGCTGGTCCCCAAACCTGCACTCTAGAAGCACTGCTATAGAGCGTTTCCCCTTCTAGGAAGGAGATGGGTCCTCCCTGAAGGGGCTGTGCAGGGGAGGGGATGATGGGCATTGATGGGCATTGTGACTGCAGTCCTGCACTGTGGATCTGGCTGGGCAGACATAGATAGGATGGAGGGGTGGGGTGGGCTACGTGATACCTCACTCTCTTGTACTGTGAACTGTCACCTGCAGAGCAGAGATGCCGCAGGCCCGGCCCTTAGAAGGCGCATTCAGCCCCATCTCCTTCAAGCCAGGCCTCCACCAGGCTGACATCAAGCTGACCGTGTGGAAAAGGCTCTTCCGGAAAGTTTTGCCAGGTGAGGCCCTGACCCGTCCTCCTTCCTGAGGGCTGCCGCCCAGGGCAGGTGGCAGTTCATCGATTGTATCAGAGAGATAATAAGCTACAGAGAACTCAGATGGAGGTTTGTGGAGGGTCTAGTGAGAGCATGGGACTGAGTTTCCGAACAGCTTGGGTTCCTGCTTACTCTTTCCTTTCCTAGCTGCTGGCTGGGCAAGTTGTGTCATTTCTGAGCCCAGGTTCCTCATCTGTAAAGTAGGGCTATTAGCACCCACCCGGCCAGGCTGCAGAGCTTGTATATAGACATATGTATGTTGCAGCTTAGTGCTTCATAAATGGTATTAGGTTGGTGCAAAAGTAATTGCAGTTTTTGCCATTACTTTTAAAAGTAATGTACTTTTTGGCTGGGCACAGTGGCTCATGCCTGTAATCCCAGCATTTTGGGAGGCTGAGGAGGGCGGATCTTCTGAGGTCAGGAGTTTAAGTCCAGCTTGGCCAACATGGTGAAACCCCGTCTCTACTAATAATACAAGAATTAGCCAGGCGTGGTGGTGTGCGCCTGTAATCCCAGCTACTCAGGAGCCTGAAGCAGGAGAATCACTTGAACCAGGGAAGTGGAGGTTGCAGTGAGTTGAGATCGCGCCATTGCACTCCAGCCTGGGCAACAAGAGCAAAACTCCGTCTCAAAAAAAAAAAAAAAAAAAAAGTAATATCCTTTTAAAAATGTCCTTCCTACTCAAAGGACAAGTGGTCTTCAAAGTAATGGCAAAAACCACAATTACTTTTGAACCAACCTATTAGTTCTTGTTCTCTGTCAAAAACAACTCAAACACATTTCATTCCTTTATTACTAGCATGCTGTCTTGTACATAAGGGAGACTGCTAACAGAGCGATTTCATCCACCAGAAGCAAAAATAGGGTTTATATAAAAGAAGGGGCTGGGCACGGCGGCTCACGCCTGCAATCCCAGCACCTTGGGAGGCCAAGGTGGGAGGACTGCTTGAGGCCAGGAGTTCGAAACCAGCCTGGGTAACATAGTGAGACGCCATCTCTACAAAAAATAATTAGTGGGGTGTGGTGTTATGTGCCTGTGGGCCCAGCTACTGAGGAGGCTGAGGCAGGAGGATTGCTTGAGCCCAGGAGTTGGGAGGCTGCAGTGAGCTATGATTGCACCACTGCACTCCAGCCTGGGTGACAGAGGAGACCTCATCAGTAAAAAAGAAAAGAATGAAAAAAAAAAAAGGAAAGGAAAGAAGGAAAAAAATTGCAGTTTGTGAACTGTGAATCCTGTTTGTACATCTCACATTTCTTTTTTTTTTTTTTTTGAAGGAAAATTTGTATTATTTTCATGTACAGAAAACTCAACAGTGTACATTTTACCCAGTTTAGTGGTAGTTTCTTTAGTCTTTGCCTTTTTGAGCTTGGCAATGTGAGCCACAGACTTGGGACCCAGGACACTGCCTCCCCAGTGATGGCGGATCTCATCACATTTGTTGTTGTAATTGGTCCTGGTAGCTTCCACCAGCTTAGCCCAAGCTCCTTTGTCTTCCAAGTTAACCTGTGTGAAGGCGACAGTGGTGCAGGTCTTCCTGGGGACTAGACATCCCAGGCTTGCCTTCCCCTTGATGATGCAGTCAGGGACCCCAGTTTACAACACAGGCACAGGCAGGAAGACAGCCAGCTTGATGGGACCCATGTTGCGTGGAGTCACCACCAGCTGAGCCTTCCTTTTTTTTTTTTTTTTTTTGAGACAGAGTCTCTGTCACCCAGGCTGGAGTGCAGTGGTGTGATCTCAGCTCACTGCAACCTCCGGCTCCCGGGTACAAGTGATTCTCCTGCCTCAGCCTCCTGAGTAGTTGGGACTATAGGCGTGTGCCACCATGCCCGGCTAATTTTTGTATTTTAGTAGAGACGGGGTTTTTCATTATGTTGGCCAGGCTGCTTGCAAACTCCTGGCCTCAAGTGATCCACCCGCCTCAGCCTCCCAAAGTGCTGAGATGACAGGCATGAGCCACTGTGGCTGGCCCAGCTGAGCCTTCTTGTTCTTCATCAAGGTGGTGACGGTGTTAATTCCTGCTCCAAGGACAGGTGGCCTCTTAGTGGGGACGTCCCCTTTGCCAGCAGCTTTCTTCTCAGTCAGGGCCAACAGTCTCTGCTTCTTCTCTTGCTTTGCCCCTGGTCTGTATTTCTGGGCCAGCTTAAGCAGCTGAATAGCTGTTTGGCGGTCCAGGGCCTGGGTGAACTGGTTAATAGCAGGAGACAGTTTCTGCTACTTATACAGGATGGCTGTCCGCCGCTGCACCCTGACCGAGCAGGACCATTGCACAAAGTGGGTGAGGTCCCTTTTGGCCTGGAAGTCCTGTCCAGTGCCAAAAGTCTTAGGCCTTTTCTCAAACGGGATAAACCACTTTCTTGGCCTCCTGCTTCTTCACGCCAGCAGGGGCCGGAGCCACCTTCTTCCCCTTGGCCTTCTTTCCTTGCGGCAACTTGGGTGGCGGGAAGGGGTGGGAGGCGGGCAGGGGGGAGCACATCTCACATTTCTGGGGTAAACGGATCAGCTGGTAACTAGCAAAAAGCTCAGGTGGGCTAGTTCATCCTTGAATAGGCTGACTAGGCTAGCAAATCCAACAGCTGCAGTTGTTATGGGTTCTCCAGAAATCCCTGAGGGCTGAGCTATAGGCTCACGGGACAGGTGTCTTCCGGGTCCTTTCCACAACACCTCTGCGTCAGGCAGGCAGGCCAGAACCCCGAGCCCAGTGTCCATTTCTTTCTCCAGCCACCTCAGCCCCCCACAGCCCATCAAGCCGCTCCCTTTTATATAAACACTGTTTTTGCCTTGGGTGGATGCAATCAGTCTGTGATTGATCTTCCTTATGTAAAACTTCATTCATTCATTCATTCATTCAGGGAGCAGCCCTGTACTGGCCCCTTCTAGACCCTGGGGCTAGAGAGATGAGGAAGACACAGCCCCTCTCCTTGGGGAGTTCAGGGCCTCCATCAGCTTCTGTGGGCCGGGTCTGCTGCCCTCCACGTGGCCTCACAGACCCTCTGTGATCTCCCTCCCAGCCCCGGAGCCTCTCAAGTTGGACCCTGCCACTGCCCACCCACTCCTGGAGCTCTCCAAGGGCAACACGGTGGTGCAGTGCGGGCTCCTGGCCCAGCGGCGAGCCAGCCAGCCTGAGCGCTTTGACTACAGCACCTGCGTCCTGGCCAGCTGCGGCTTCTCCTGCGGCCGCCACTACTGGGAGGTGGTGGTGGGCAGCAAGAGCGACTGGCGCCTGGGGGTCATCAAGGGCACAGCCAGCCGTAAGGGCAAGCTGAACAGGTCCCCCGAGCACGGCGTGTGGCTGATCGGCCTGAAGGAGGGCCGGGTGTACGAAGCCTTTGCCTGCCCCCGGGTACCCCTGCCTGTGGCCGGCCACCCCCACCGCATCGGGCTCTACCTGCACTATGAGCAGGGCGAACTCACCTTCTTCGACGCCGACCGCCCCGATGACCTGCGGCCGCTCTACACCTTCCAGGCCGACTTCCAGGGCAAGCTCTACCCCATCCTGGACACCTGCTGGCACGAGAGGGGCAGCAACTCGCTGCCCATGGTGCTGCCCCCGCCCAGCGGGCCTGGCCCCCTCAGCCCCGAGCAGCCCACCAAGCTGTAGGGCCGCCCGGAGTCCTGCCGGCCCACAGGCCCATCCCGGCGGGGCACCGGGGACTCACGGGCTTCTGCTGGGTCCCGCCTGAGGTGATATCGTCACTGTTTAGGAAGGTCTTCAGGCCTGTGTGTCCCTGGAACATGTAATGATAGGGAACAGGACCCCAGTCCCTTTCCCCTCAGCCAAGGGTGTATTTGTAAACTTCGGCCCCCAGGCCTTGGCAGCCAGGGACACACTGAGCTCCCCATGGTTCCTGCCACTTGCTAACCATGCTATCTGCGCAGACGCTTCCGAGGGCAGAAATAGTCCCATGTATACCTTTTCCATATTACTGTGAACTTTCAACTACTATCAAGGATAATAAATTTGACATTATTTCTTTCTCTTTAAATGATTTGCAAATATTAGTTGCTATACATACTGCTTTATGCTCGAGTCTTTTTTTTTTTTTTTCCTGAGATGGAGTCTCTCTCTGTCACCTAGGCTGGAGTGCAGTGGCACGATGTAGGCTCACTGAAACCTACACCTCCCGGATTCAAGTGATTCTCCTGCCTCAGCCTCCCGAGTAGCTGGGATTACAGGCGTGTGCCCCATACCCAGCTAATTTTTGTATTTTTAGTAGAGATGGGGTTTCGCTGTGTTGGCCAGGCTGGTCTTGAACTCCTGACCTCAAACGATTTACTTGCCTCAGCCTCCCAAAGTGCTGGGATTACAGGCGTGAGCCACCGTGCCCAGCCTCGAGTCTTTAGTTTTAGAGACAGGATCTTGCTCTGTCACCCAGGCTGGAGAGCAGTGGCACAACTGTAGCTCACTGCAGCCTTGACCTCTCAGGCTCAAGTGATCCTCCTGCCTCAGCCTCCTGAGTAGCTGAGACAACAAGTGTCTGCCACCATACCCAGCTAATATTTAAATTTTTAGTAGAGACAGGATCTTGCTATGTTACCCAGGCTGGTCTGGGCCTCAAGCAATCCTCCCACCTTGGCCTGCCAAAGCGCTGGGATTACAGGTGTGAGCCACTGTGCCTAGGCTCTCATACCCCTTTGACTCACCATACCCACAGGCTAAGTGGGTCCTGGAAGCTCCGGGGTAGTCCTCTAACCAAGATGCTGGCTCTGGCCACTGGAAGTCAAACTGGGTGCACAGACCAATAAGAGGGCCTGAGGGAGACTAGCTGGGGCAAACAGCAACCCTCAGCCTCCCCACAATCCTGACTTTCCTCCCTCCTCTCCTCAGTCTCCTTCGAGGATTCAGCCTCTCCTCCTGGCCACTCATGGCCTGAGGACCTCCAGGCTCCTCTTCTGGCTGTCTACCCCTCCACACCCACAGCTCCAGTCATCACTTCCACAGGGATGACTCAGAAGTTCCTTCTCCAGGAGACCCGTCCCTTACATGCCACATCCAGTAGCGCTCCAGCCATTCAGCAGCTCCGCCTGGACATCAAGGGCATGTCCAAAACCGCACTCATGATCTTCCTACTCCCCCATCCCTGAGATTTATCCTGTGGCTGTGGTGTCCTGTGGCTACTGTAACAAATGACCACAAACTTGGTGGCTTCAAACAAATTTAATCTCTCATGGTTCTGAAGGCCAGATGTCCAAGATCACGATGACGGCAAGGCCGCGCTCCCTCTGGAGACTGTCGGGGAAAACCTGCCCCTTTCCTCTTCAGCTTCAGGTGGTGGCTGCCATGCCCTGGTGTTTCCTGGCCTGTGGCCGCATCATTCCAATCTCTGCCTCCGTCTTCACGTGGCCTTTTCTATATGTGCCGGTCTAATCTTCCTCTGCTTCTCTCTTATTTTTTGTTTTTTGAGACAGAGTCTCACTCTGTTGCCCAGGCTGGAGTACAGTGGTGTGATCTCGGCTCACTGCAACCGCTGCTTCCCAGGTTCAAGCAATTCCCTTACCTTAGCCCCCTGAGTAGCTGGGATTACAGGCGTGCACTCGGCAAATTTTTGTATTTTTAGTAGAGACGTGGTTTCACCATGTTGGCTAGGCTGGTTGTGAACTCCTGGGCTCAAGGGATCCACCAGCCTCAGCCTCCCAAAGTGCTGGGATTACAGGTGTGACCCACTGCGCTTCTCCCTATAAGAGAGGCCTTCCTCTGCCTCTCTCTTATAGGGATACTTGTGATGCCATGCAGGACCTGCCCAGATAATCCAGGATAACCTTCTCTCCAAATCCTTCCCCTGATCACTCCTACAGATCTCTTCCATAGAAGGTGACATTTCCAGGCTCTAGGAATTAGGACCTGCTCTCTCTGGGTGGCGGTTGTTCACTCCACCACCCCAGGTTTCCCCATCCTACCAAAAGACACAGCAGCATTGTGTCAACTGCCCAAACTGAAAACCTACGAGTTATTCTCAACCTGTCCTTTTTCCTGAGCAAGTTGTGTGGATTTAACTTAGCGGTCACACTGCCAACTTCAACCTAACTCCACTGCCACCAACTCAGTCCAGGCCACCAGTTCTTGTTTAGGTGACTCCCATGACCCCCATTGGTCTCTCCCTGCCTCAACTCTGCCCCCTCCATCCTATATCCCCACACTGTAACCAGACTGATTATTTATTTATTTTTTGGGGAAAGAATCTTGCTCTATCCCCCTGGCTGGAGTGCAGTGGCACAATCTCAGCTTACTACAACCCCAGCCTCCCAGGTTCAAATGGTTCTCCTGCTTCAGCCTCCCAAGTAGCTGAGATTACAGGTGTCTGCCACCATGCCTGGCTAATCTTTGTATTTTTAGTAGAGACGGGGTTTTGTCATGTTGGCCAGGCTGGTCTTGAACTCCTGGCCTCAAGTGATCTGCCTGCATTGGCCTCCCAAAGTGCTAGGATTACAGGTGTGAGCCACCGCACCTGGCCAGACTGATCTTTTAAAGAAGTATATGTGAGCACAGCACTCCATGACTTAAAAACCTTAAGAGGACTACCATTTCTTTCAAGATAAAAGAATAAAATCCTCGCTGGGCACAGTGGTTCATGCCTGTAATCACTGCTTTGGGAAGCCGAGGTGGGAAGATCACTTTAGGCCAGGAGTTCAAGACCATCCATGGGCAACATGGTGAGACCACATCTCTACAAAAGATAAAATTAGCTAGGAGTGGTGGTGCATGCCTGTAGTCCCAGCTACTTGGAGAGTGAAGTGGGAGGATCGCCTGAGCCCTGGAGTTTGAGACTGCAGTGAGCTATGACGGTGCCACTGCACTCCAGCCTGGGTAACGGAGTGGGACCTCATCAAAACAAAAACAAAAACAAAACCGTTATTGTGGCTTTGAGGCCTGGATCATACCTACATCACTTAATTTGGCCAAACCAGCCCATTTCAGGTACCCAAATACCCCACGTGCTTTCTTGCTTGGCTCTGGGACTAATGTGGTTACTGGTGCAGGGTGAATGGCAGGTATTGTAAACCACATTGTGGACCTAGAGTTGCTAGGACCTTTTTTGCCATTACACAGAAGCCTCCCTGAGAACACAGCCATTGGATGACACATGGCAGAGGAAGATAAGACAATAAACGGAGACACAAAATTATGGCCAGCGCGGGGGCTCATGCCTGTAATCCCAGAACTTTGGGAGGCCAGGGTGGGCAGATCACCTAAGGTCAGGAGTTCGAGGCCAACCTGGCAAACATAGTGAAACCCCATCTCTACTAAAAATACAAAAATTAGCCAGGTGTGGTGGCGTGGGCCTGTAGTCCCAGCTACTCGGGAGGCTGAGGCAGGAGAATTGCTTGAACCCGGGAGGCGGAGGTTGCAGTGTGCCGCGATTGCGACACTGCGCGACAAAGTGAGACTCTGTGTCAAAAAAAAAATTATATATATATATATATATATATAATGGCTAATACACATGTGAAGATATTTAACCTCAGTAACTTCAGTTAAACAGCAGTAAAATCCCATTATTTGCCCATCAGATTGGCAAAAACTTAAGAACTAGAGAAGAAGTGGCGAAACGGGCTTGCAGCGTCGCACTCCCTACCCCGGCAGGTGCGCGATCACACACACGCCTGGCAGGGGGACTTCGACCGGCACTTCCGGTCCCGGAAGGTCGTGCTTTTTGACCCCGGAAGTCCGGGCGGGCGCCGAGCCGGGTGCGTTTTGCCACAGAGCCGTAAAGGCGCGCGGGAACATGGGGCTGTACGCTGCAGCTGCAGGCGTG
The DNA here is from genome assembly GCF_029289425.2 of Pan paniscus. NCBI lineage: Eukaryota > Metazoa > Chordata > Mammalia > Primates > Hominidae > Pan > Pan paniscus. Next base: position 91,592,738 of record NC_073255.2, read on the forward strand.
CTGGCCGGCGTGGAGAGCCGCCAGGGCTCTATCAAGGGGTTGGTGTACTCCAGCAACTTCCAGGTAGCGGGCCCGGGCGCGAGTAGTAGGGGTGGGGAGTGAGGAACCCGGGTTGGGGTGGGACGGGCCCGGGTGGGGTCGGGAGGTGGGGCCCGGCGAGGAGGGCCGGGGGAGCCCCCGACCCAGCTTGTCTTCCTCGGCCACACAGAACGTGAAGCAGCTGTACGCGCTGGTGTGCGAAACGCAGCGCTACTCCGCCGTGCTGGATGCTGTGATCGCCAGCGCCGGCCTCCTCCGTGCGGAGAAGAAGCTGCGGCCGCACCTGGCCAAGGTGAGCGGAGGGGAGGGACGGGGAAGTGAACCCCGACGGTCAGCGCTTTGTCATCTGGTCTCAGCTCTGCTGCCGTGCACGGCGGGACTGGAGCAAGTCGCTCATCTGAAATGAGTATGAGCCGACCTTCCCTGGTTTACGAATTAAGATGGGATGAAAATGCTTTAACTTTGAGTGTTCTGAAGGATTAAATAACCGAAGTACAAAGTGGTAGTGGCGGAGACTGTAAGGAAGTCGGGCGTGGCGGCGCGCACCTGTGGTCCCAGCTACTCGGGAGGCTGAGGGGGGAGGATCACTTGAGCCCAGGAGGTCGAAGCTGCAGTGAGCTATGATCTGGCCACTGCACTTCAGCCTGGGCGACAGAGCTAGACCCCATTCTAAAAAAAAACAAAAACCCCAAACCCACACGCACGAAAGGGTAATGTTGGCAAGAAGTTGGGTGCAGAGGTCTACTGGTGAACATCTGTGGGGAAAGGGTCTAAGGCTGGGAAGCGAGACGCCAGGTTCCGATCCTGTTCTGTAGTTAATTTCTGGTGTGATCTTGGATAAGGTATCCCACCTGTATCTTGTCAGGTGATCTGTTTAGCCATTCCATTGCCGGGGCTCCATTAGAGTTAGTTCTAAGGCATTCATGCTTCATGCTTAGGGGGTTTTTGTTTTTGTTCCCTCATTCCCAGGTGCTAGTGTATGAGTTGTTGTTGGGAAAGGGCTTTCGAGGGGGTGGGGGCCGATGGAAGGCTCTGTTGGGCCGGCACCAGGCGAGGCTCAAGGCTGAGTTGGCTCGGCTCAAGGTTCATCGGGGTGTGAGCCGGAATGAGGACCTGTTGGAAGTGGGATCCAGGCCTGGTCCAGGTGAGCTGGAAGGAGTTGGGGGGTGGGGGAGGTGGGGAACTTTGCTCCTGCCTACTCACTGCTCATTGCGTCCTACCTAGCCTCCCAGCTGCCTCGATTTGTGCGTGTGAACACTCTCAAGACCTGCTCCGATGATGTAGTTGATTATTTCAAGAGACAAGGTTTCTCCTATCAGGGTCGGGCTTCCAGGTGAGAGCTTAGAGCCCTGGCTGTCCTCATTTAGGGAGGTGTCTGGGGTACTGGGAAGAGAAGTGGCTGGACAGTTGTGACTTTGCTCTCTGGGCTTTCTTCCTACCTTTCCAGCAGTTTCTCCATCTCCAAGGTTTGTCTTCCTGCCATCCCTTAAACATCGAACTCCTAGGAGCCTCATCCTACATTCTTCTTGATCTCTCTGTTTTTTCTCTAGCTTTAACTCCTGCCTCCCACCTGGTGATTCTCACCACCCAGTGTAGACTTCCCTCTTGCATTCTTCCCTCCTCAGGTTCATACGAACGCACCACAGATGCTAACAGTCGCTGCATTTGTCATCTTTCCTCTCAGACTTTACACCTAGTACATCCCCAGTTAAATCTAACAGATGTCACCATCTTCCACCCATTTGGTCCAGCCAGAAACTGAGTCATCCTAGGTGCTTCCTTCTCCTCCCTCCAATCATTTACTCCCCTACCTTGAGCATCTTTCTCAGCTCCACTCCTCTCTTTTTTTTAGACTGAGTCTCACTCTGTCATCCAGGCTGGAGTGCAGTGGCATGATCTTGGCTCACTGCCTCCCGGGTTCAAGCGATGCTCCTGCCTCAGCCTCCTGAGTAGCTGGGATTAGAGGCTCCCACCACCATGTCCAGCTAATTTTTGTATTTTCAGTAGAGATGAGGTTTCACCATGTTGGCCATGCTGGTCTGAAACTCCTGAACTCAGGTGATCTGCCTGCCTTGGTCTCCCAAAGTGCTTGGATTACAGGCGTGAGCCACCACATCTGGCCTCCACTCCTTTCTCTTCAGCCCCTCGGACACTGCCTAGGTTAAGCACTCATTTCTTATTGGGATGACCACAAGAACTTCCCAGACTGGTTTCTCTGCTTCCAGACTGTCTCACTGCATTTTCCTTGAGGTTGACTGTAGGAAGCTCTAAAGCCAGATCTGATGCTGTTACTCCTCTGCTAAGCGTTTGTTTTTTTTGTTTTGTTTTTGTTTTTGTTTTTTTTGAGACAAGGGTTTTGCTCTCGTTGACCAGGCTGGAGTGCAATGGCGCGATCTCGGCTCACTGCAACCTCTGCCTCCTGGGTTCAAGCAATTCTCCTGCCTCAGCCTCCTGAGTAGCTGGGATTACAGGGATGCAGCACCACGCCCGGCTAATTTTGTATTTTTAGTAGAGACGGGGTTTCTCCATGTTGGTCAGGCTGGTCTCGAGGCTCCTGACTTCAGGTGATCTGCCCGCCTCGGCCTCCCAAAGTGCTGGGATTACAGGTGTGAGTCACCGCGCCCGGCCATGCTAAGTCCTTTCTTGGCTCCATTGTGCTGTCCCTCCTGCTTCCTCTCCAGGTCCATCTGCCACGGTGCTACGTGCACCAGCGTGCCAGCAACAGTGGCTGGTCCCTGCCCCGTGCCTCCTCCACTGGGCTCACACCTGTCTCGTTTTGTCCATTGTTGGCTCTGAGAAGCAGCCTCTGCCCCTCTCCCTTTCTCCCACTCTTAGTAAGATCCTCTTCCTTCTGCCTCTACCATGTTGCTTGGACACCAGGGTGGAATAGCAGAGAACGGCTGCTTGCGTTTGAATTCCAGCTCTGCCGCTTTGATAGATTTCTTAACTGAGAGATGTGACTCTCTAGGCCCATTTCTGCATGGGTCGGGGAGAGTGGGCGGGACTCCTTTACTGAGTTATAGTGAATGTAGTTTTAACCTAAGCGCCTCACATGACTAACTCCTCATCCATCAAGAATGAGCTCAGCTCTCACTTCCCCGCATCCCCTCACCCCCCTGTAAAGTAACCTTTCTCCAAGGTTATGCTTCAACAGGAATAGCTAACATTTATTAATTTGTGCCAAATAAGTATCTTGAATATATTGGCTCATTGAATCCCCACACCTACTATTTTACAGAGATGCCAGTGGGGCTTGAGATTAAATCACTTGCCCAGGCTCCCACTGCTGGTAAACAGTAGAGGGGGCTCCTGACCCATCAGTCTGGCTTGACAACCCATTCCCTCAACTGCGGATTCTGCCGTCTCTAGCTTATCACCCTGTTGATTTCTCCGTAGCTGTGGTAACATTTGTTGCATGAATGGACCGTTGAAATGGGGCCTGGCAGGGAGAAATTCAGGAAATGAATGAATGGTTCTTCCCTGGCAGCCTCGATGACTTACGAGCCCTCAAGGGGAAGCATTTTCTCCTGGACTCCTTGATGCCGGAGCTGCTGGTGTTTCCCGCCCAGACAGATCTGCATGAACACCCACTGTACCGGGCCGGACACCTCATTCTGCAGGACAGGGTAGGCAAGAGGAATAGAAAAGGGAAGAATGTGTAGGCACGGGAAGGGCCTAGCCTGGGGTCTCTGTTTACCTGGCCCCTGTGCTCTGCCTGCCAGGCCAGCTGTCTCCCAGCCATGCTGCTGGACCCCCCGCCAGGCTCCCATGTCATCGATGCCTGTGCCGCCCCAGGCAATAAGACCAGTCACTTGGCTGCTCTTCTTAAGAACCAAGGGTGAGTGCCACAGTCAGGAGCAGGAGGAGGACATGGGGTTTGATTCTGTGCCTTTCAGTGGGTAAAGGCTGAAAGGATGACTTTCGCTTAAGTCTTTCCTGCTGCACCAAAGCAGTTCACGGTATTTGCCCCAAGCTGCTTTCCCCACTGTAGGTGTGAGATGTGGATCCCTTAGCCCTTGGGGCAGAGACCCCAGGCCAGTTACCTCTGACTGTGAGCCCTTTAAACGTAGGCCATTTCAATATTGTGTGTCCTGGCTTAACCTGCATGTTCTGGTTGGCTGTGACAGGCCCTTAGCTGCTCCATGCATGCTCAGCTCACCCCTGCTTTGCCCTAGGAAGATCTTTGCCTTTGACCTGGATGCCAAGCGGCTGGCATCCATGGCCACGCTGCTGGCCCGGGCTGGCGTCTCTTGCTGTGAGCTGGCTGAGGAGGACTTCCTGGCGGTCTCCCCCTCGGATCCGCGCTACCGTGAGGTCCACTACATCCTGCTGGATCCTTCCTGCAGTGGCTCGGGTGAGATGGCGAGAAAGCGTGGCCGAGGGACTCGCAGGTCCACAGCAGCTTAGACCTGGAGTCATTTGTTTTGGTCTTAGTTCTGACACTAATGGGCTTGGGACCCTGGGACAAAAGTTCTCCTCTGTGAAGCGAGGATTTCAGGACTGAGGCAGCCTGTGAAGCTGTGTAACCAAGACACGCTTTTCCTTAGGTATGCCGAGCAGACAGCTGGAGGAGCCCGGGGCAGGGACACCTAGCCCGGCGCGTCTGCATGCCCTGGCAGGGTTCCAGCAGCGAGCCCTGTGCCACGCGCTCACTTTCCCTTCCCTGCAGCGGCTCGTCTACTCCACGTGCTCCCTCTGCCAGGAGGAGAATGAAGACGTGGTGCGAGATGCGCTGCAGCAGAACCCGGGCGCCTTCAGGTACAGGGCGTGCGCCAGGGTCGTGGGGAGTGGGGGACGGGGTGAGCTGCTCTCTTACCCAGCATTGGGGCTGTTTCTCTTGCAGGCTAGCTCCTGCCCTGCCTGCCTGGCCCCACCGAGGCCTGAGCACGTTCCCGGGTGCCGAGCACTGCCTCCGGGCCTCCCCTGAGACCACGCTCAGCGGTGGCTTCTTCGTTGCTGTAATTGAACGGGTCAAGGTGCCGAGGTGAGTGAGTGGGGGCGTGCTTGGGAGGCGCAGGATGGCACCGGCACATCTAACATCTACACTTCTCTAGCTCAGCCTCACAGGCCAAAGCATCAGCACCAGAACGCACACCCAGCCCAGCCCCAAAGAGAAAGAAGAGACAGCAAAGAGCCGCAGCCGGTGCTTGCACACCGCCTTGCACATAGCAGAGGCTCCAGGCTGACTCCTTCCTGGTGGGAAAGGAAGATGCCTGTCTTCTCCGTGGAGGACCCTGGGCCCTCACCGCAGGCAGCAGTTTGGGTTTTGAAAGGTTATTGGGTCCCTTCCTCGGGCTGTGTTCTTGCTGGTGAGCAAAGTGTTGCCTGCAAAAATAAAATGCAGAACGTACTCTACGATAGATCACAGTTTTTTATTCTTAATGTCACAAGCAGGAGAAAAATCTCACATTCATACTAAAAATTCCAACTAGACTCAACAGGAATGAAGTCTCTATTTGTAATGGAAAGTCCCAGCCTCCCGCTGCCGTCCAGTGCGTGTACTGTACACATCCACACTCACACTCACTCAGGGTTCCCGGACTGGCTGTCCTGCCTGCGGAACTGAGGTAAACTAGCTCAGGTACTGACACTAGGAGGGTCTACCTTACGTAAGGTACAGGTAGAAGCTTGATTGCTAGGCCCAGGCCCACCCTGACCCTCCAATCCTAACAGGTATTTAGGCTTAAGGTTCACTCCTTCCTCAGCTGCACACGCAGCCAGGTATTAACGAGGATCAGAGCTGTTCTGAGGGGTGGGAAGGAGCAGCCCCGCCACCACTCACTCACCCTCAGTCACATCGGGGAGGGGGCACCAGTTACATTTACATCACATTATTTATAAAATAAGAATTACATTTCATATAACATGGCCAGAAGGAGCTCTAGTCCCCCAGGAAAGCTGCCGGGGACAGCATTTGAGCCTCTTCTTTGCACAGGCATAACTTAACTATACAGCTAATTCCTAGTTAATAGCATTTATACTTAACCACCTCAATGAACCAAGCTTGAAGGAGTTTAAAAGGCAATTTAGCTTAAATACAAAAATAAATTTTTGTTAAAAAATGTTTAAATAAATATTTTTTTATTTTAATTTAGACACACGCATTCATACTTCTCCCAAAGAGGTTGGGCGTGGCAGCAAGGCGCTTGGGCCTGGGGTATGTGGTTTCAGAAGGACGGAAGGAAAGGATGAGCTGCAGAGGGCCCTGTTTGGGAAAAATAGGATTTTAAAAATATGGTTCATTAATTTAGGTTTTCTAACATCTACTTTGGGTGATGTAGCCTCCAGTGAGGTCAGTTAAGTGGGACAGAAACAGCAGAGGGAAGAGGTCTTTGCTTCCCCTGGGCCCATTCTCCCTGGCTGCCAGCCCTTGAAGTCAGAACACCATGGGAAAATTCAGGAGTCGGCACTTGTAGCCGTCAAGTGGTGCTACTTTCCACATTCAATTAGCAAGGCCCCAGAAAACTTGAAACAGGAAGTCCGGCACTACCAACATGCCGCCACTCATACAACTCAACTCTTCCTCCAAACTCGATTCAAAAAGCAATACACTGAGCATCAGACAAAGGAACACAGGACAAGGCTTGAAACATACAATCCTGGAGAGGCAGACATGGGGCCAAAGGGTAGCTGGGCAAGGAGGCAGCTAAAGCAGCGGTGGGCATCCTGCCTGCTCCAAGAGCTTCTCCCTTCACCCCCGGCTCTGCCAGGCTAACAGTCTTGAGCCACCAAGCTTTGAGGGGCCAAACTGGCAGAGGGTTGGAGATGAAACATTGATTCAGGCTTGGCAGGAAGAAAACGGCAGGAGCAGCACCCACTGGGGTCTCCAAGGCAAAGCTAGATTCAAGGGCATTTAAAAACGAAGGAATCCTGCAAGGAACCGGTGAGGGACACAGCAGCAAGAAATGGGGAAACAGAGTCCCCAGAAGGGACCAGAGGAAAAGAACCACTTCTCACAGCTAAGCCAAGCAAGATAAAGCTTTAGGGATAACCCATTTCCCAAATCCCATCAGGTGCACACCACCGATCCAGGCGGGCTGGACCCTGCACCCTCCAGCGACGACGGCTCTCAGGGAAAGGTGGAAGGGGCGCCTGCCTAAGGGTGTGCTAAGCCGGAGTCAGGGCAGCGGACACTATGTACAGGTGTTTCCTTAGTTCTCCAGCCTCCCCAGTGGAACTGTTCAAGTAGAGGTCCCGGGCTTCGGCCCTCCGCATCCTGCTTCCCCATCCCTGAGGCTTGTGCTTCCTCCAGGAGAAGGGAAAGGGCCCCAGGGCTGCCACTACCCCCTGGCAGCTGAAGCCAGAGATCCGGGGTAGGTTTGCTTTACGCAACTGGAAGGGTCCAAGGCTCTTCCTAGCAGGTGCCAAGGTCCAGATTTAGGGAAGGGGTGGGGGGAACAGGGACAGGGGACAAAGGCTACTTTTTGCGGGTGTGCTGCCTTCGGGCCTGCAGTCGCTGTCGAGCCCCTAGGGTCTTGGATCCCACACCAATGGAAAATGAAAGGGCTGCCGATCCTGGAAAGATTCAACAAGACCTCATCAGGGCAGCTGCTACCTGAGACTCTGACTCTGGGTGCCCAAATCTCTGGAAGGCCAGGCCAGTAATAAAACACAGGGTGCCTCAATAGGGCTTTCCCCGCTGCATCAGAAACACTGTACGAGAGGAGCCTCCTGAAATGCAAACTCCCAGAGAGTCTCAGAGCGAGGCCCACGAATCCATTTTTACCTGGCTTCCCATGGGAGGCAAACTTCCACCCCGGACAGCTCCTCTCTGATCTCTGCCATCCAACTCCCATGCCTGGGCTGTGGGGACTCCTAACCCAAAATGTCTTTCCTGTGCTGAACCTCATCTTCACGGGGCCTCAGAGGACCAGGAGCCTGCCACCCCGCCCAACCCCTCCTCAGACAGACGAGCAGGGCCACAGGGTGGCTTGCTGCTTACCGAAAGGTGCAACACCAACAAAGCCTTGGGCGGGTGCTGAGGATGCCCCAAAGGAGAGGCTGCTGCCCGATGTGCCCACTCCAGGCGCAGGGGTGTTCAGACCAAAGGTGGGGGTGGCGGTGCCTAGAATGAAGAGAACAGAGAGCTGGCCAGTGAGCAGAGGGCGGAGGCAGGCGAGGAGCCGGGCAGGAGCCTGTGCTCCGCAGGGCACTTCCCACGGGACCCTCAGCCCCACTTCTGCTTCTGGGGCACTCCTCCATCAGCAGCTGAGCCAGACAACCGAGTCTTCATGCCTGGTGCCCCAGCTCAGCCTGCTTCTCCCACCCGCTAATGGCCACGCCAGGGCAGAGAAAAAGCCCCCCTGCCCCGCAGCCACCTCGTGGGCCTCCTGACCATTGCTGCAGAGGGGAGTACTCTGGGGCCCCCGCCTCCTAGCGTACCTGGGTTGGCCACCTCCTCTGTTCAGGCCTTTTCCCCCTAGCCACCGTCCCCTCCCCTCTGAAGCCTGGTTTGTCCGTCCCGCGTCTTTTGTGATGCCCCGTGGTACCCTCCCTTCCCCGGCCTTGCCCTGACGTACCTGGGTTGGCTACCTCCTCTGTTCAGGCCTTTTTCCCCTAGCCACCGTCCCCTCCCCTCTGAAGCCTGGTTTGTCCGTCCCACATCTTTTGTGATGCCCCGTGGTCCCCTCCCTTCCCCGGCCTTGCACTGACTGGCTCTGGCTGCCTGCCCGAGGCCCTCTCTGGCAGCCCCTCTGCAGGGTTGGCTGCTCTCAGGGCTTGGCCTCCGGCCCGGACAAGGGGAAGCTCCCTGTGCTCCCACGCTGCTTCCACACTGTTTCTCTTCCTTTCCTAAATACTGTAACTCAAGTTCAGATCACTTTAATCTGCCATGTTCTCATGTCACCTGTCAACTGCCAGGTCACTCCCTGATTCACAGAGGACCCTTGGCTCACTGGCTTCCTCCCCATCACCACTCACGGTGACTTCGCCCTGTGGGGCTGACTGATGGTCCTCTCAGCCCCTCGACCCTGCCACCCCCATGACCTCCTCTCCCCGACCCCTGCCACCACTCCTGCAGCCACACTGTCACCACAACTGCTCCGGCTCCCGAATCTCCTGCAGGCACCACCCCTCCTGCAGCTGACTTCACCCACTCTCCGCTCCTGCACCCCCTGAGCTGCATCAGGGCACTGACCCGCTGCCCCTCCTGCTGTGCTTGCTGGGGTCTCCACAGCCGGGTGGCACCAGCTGTCTGCTGACCTTAGGTCTACACCCACAGTGTCGCTGGGAAACACACGCCATGCTAACTGGCCTCACTTTAACTTCACAATCACAATTTTCCAGCCCACAAACTGCCTGGAAACTGATCACACTTTTTAATATGATGTTCCTTTCCCCCACTGTCCAAAATGACTATTTCAAAAGACCCCTTTTTTAATACACTTTATCCTGACCCTCTCTCTCCCAGATTTTCTCTACTTCACGAAGCAAACAGAAGCCATGGATCTACACTCATCTTCCACACGGGAGGAACCATCACTGCATCCTTCTGCCTGATTCTGCAATGGTTTTCCTGAACACTTAAGACCCAAACACCCAACCCTGGCCACAAACAATCCTTGCCTCTTGGCCTCCTTCCACACCACTGCTTTAGCTCCTGCCCTCCTGCCATGCTTGTCTTTGTTCTGCTCTTCAACATACCAAACATGTTTCTGCCTCTAGGCCTTTGCATGCGCCATCCTGGGCCTGAAAGGCATGTCCACTTGTGCTGTGCCCACCCCCACCCCACCCCCATATTCAGCTTACGGTTTGTTTTTTGAGACAGAGTCTTGCTCTGTCACCCAGGCCAGAGTACAGTGGCATGATCTTGGCTCACTGCAACCTCCAACTCCTGGGTTCAAACAATTCTTGTGCCTCAGCCTCCCGAGTAGCTGGGATTACAGGTGGGTACCACCATGCCCGGCTAATTTTTTGGTATTTTTAGTAGAAACAGGGTTTCGCCAAGTTGTCCAGGCTGGTCTTGAACTCCTGGCCTCAAGTGATCCACCCTCCTTGGCCTCCCAAAATATTGGGATTACAAGCGTGAGCCACTACGCCCAACCTTCAGCTTACAATTGTTACCTACTCAGAAGGCCTTTGACCAGTTAAATCCACAATGGCTCCTCCAGTCATTACTACATTAGCAAAACATGTATCGTGCCCTGGCATCTCACTGAGTTCTATATTCAGTGCCTGTCTCTTCACTGCCACAGCATAAGCTCCCCGAGAACACAGGCTTCGCAGGCACAGCTTTTCAGTGTCCGGCCCGGTAGCCCAAGTCCACGCCCCTCCTTACCTCCAAACACAGGTTTGCTCTCAGGTGTGCTGCCCACGTTGAAGGCAAACGGTGTGCTCTGGCCGGTGGTGCCCAGGGCGTTCTGACCTAAGCCCCCTGCGAAGGGGGTGGAGGTGGCTGTGCTCCCACTCTGTCCTGCTCCAAAGCTGAAAGCTCCGGCGGTGGTGCTGGAGCCTGGGGTGGCCACATTGATCCCAAAGCTCCCACTGCCAGCGGGGGCTGCCGAACCCCCAAACGTGAAGGGTGATGGTGTTGTGCTGCCAAACACTGAGCTGCTGCTCCCGCTGCTGGCGGTCTGGGTGGTGGCTCCAAAGCCGGAGCTGGTGGCTGCACCGAAGGGGAAGACAGCAGTGGAGCCACCAAAGGCGGGCTGTGAGCTGGCGGGAGTGCCGAAGGCCGAAGCCGTGGCTTTCAACCCAAACGCCGAGTGCGTGGCACCACCAAAGATAGGGTGGATGGGCGTAGGCACGTACGCAGGCACGACCTTGATCATGGACACAAGTGCAGGTGTGGGTGCAGCAGCCGGGGCTGCAGAGTTTCCAAAAGTGAAAGAGCTGCCAAAGCTGGGGGCAAGGGCCGGCTTGGCGGCCCCTGGTGGCTGCCCCTCAGCAGCCCCAAATGTGGGCTGGGGGTTGGCTCCCGGATATGATGGGAGCAGGGACTTGGCGCTTGAGCCAAAGGGAATGTTGAACGTGGGGGTGCTCGTGTTACTGCTGGTGGCCGGGGCGGAGGTGGTGAGGGTGCTGCCAAAACCGCTAAAGCCGGCAGCGCCGCTGCTGGTGGCCGTTGGCACGGCAGTGGGCAGGGACTGGCTGAAGGTGGTGACTGTGGTGGTTGTGGGCAGGGCAGGAGGTTTGCCAAACTGGAATATGGAGCCCATGGCCGGGATGAAGCTGGCAGCAGAGGCCTGGGGCGCCCCAAAGAGGAAAGGCTGTGAGGCGGCAGTGGCGGTGCTGGTCGTGGTACTCACACTGCTGCTGCTCACACTGTTTATGCCAAAGCCAAACGCAGGCTTTGAAGCAGAGTCTGTGGATGGACTGGCAGAGGTGATGGGAGCCACAGCAGAGGTGGCGCTGGCCAGGCCAGTGAAGAGCGGGGCAGTTGTGGTGGGAGCAGTGGTGGGAGTAGTTGTCTGCTTGAAGAAGGGAGCAGGCAAGGGCACAGATGCAGGTGGCCCCATGCTGCTAAAGACAGGCTGGAAGGTCGGGGCTGTGGTGCTGGTGGTCGTGGGGAGGGAGGAGCTGGAGGGCGCTGTGGCTGTGACTGAAGGGCCAGGTGGTGTGAGGCCTTCCTTCTCACTCTTGGGTGGGGCCGTGAAAATGGGCTTGAACATGGGAGATGCTGAAGATGCAGCAGGGGCGGCAGGGCTGGAAGGTGAGGTGTTCTGTGTTCCAAACAGGAAGCTTTGCTTGGGGGCGGGGGACGGGGCAGATGTGGCTTGGGGTTTGGTAGCCGTCTCTGCCTGAAGGGTTGGAGGTGCCTTGGTGTCAGTGGCTGGTACCGTGGATGGAGCAGGGATCAGCCCCAGCAAAGTGGTCAGGGGTTTGGAGTCTAAGGAGGGGCTGGGGAGTGGCCCTGGCGGCCCTGACTGTGATAAACCCAGCGGGGGTAGGAGGCTGGGTGTCTTTGGAGGTGAGAGGGCCTCAGTGGTTGCTGCTCCAGCAGATTCTGGAAGAAGAATAGAAAATGTGAAATTGGAATAAACACTTCAAAGATGATGGTATTCAGTATTTCAGTGTCCTCCCCATGCCTACCACAGAGCCTGGGATCCAAGAGTCAGTCAATAAACTCAGCTAAGTCTACACTACAGGCCTGTACAGTAAATCAAGGAAGTGTTCATTATTTCTACCTCACAGATCATCAGACAGAAGGGGATAAAATGGGGCCTAAATGGGGGCCTAATGTGTAGAGACTAAGACAGTCCAATTGTCTGAACTCTGAAGTTCATGTATGAATCTAGATACACTTTATTTGCCTACTAAGCTCACCTGCCAGGCGCTAAGAGCACGCAACTATGAATGGGGAAGTCTCTGCCCTTGAGCAGGAAGGGTGAGTACGAACCCCAGGTTACTGTCTGATAAAGAGGTGTGCGCGCGCAGTGCCGTGAAGGCCTGGGCCGGGAACACCAGCAGCCCTCGAAGTGCTGGAGGGAAAGGAAGCAGTGCTGTTCTGGACCGGTGGTTCTGACAGGCAAGGATATCCTGACCACGCCACCACATTCACACTTCAGAGGTGCTGCACCGGGAAGATCATTCTCATCTGACAGATGAGGAAGGCGAGGCTCAGGGCAGCTACGAGCCAGGCTTCAGATCCTGAGCGCCGCAGCACCCCTTCTCTAACACTTCCTGATGCGGGCTCCGGCGCTGTTAAACGTGAGCCCGCTCCAGTGTGCTGAGCCAGGGTGCGTTCGGCCTGCAGAGCAATCTCCAGCGACTGACAGGCACGACGCCCTTATTCCAACCCAAGCCGGGGATGCTGCTCAGAAGGCTGGATCCACGGCCCCACTCCAGCTCACCTGGGCAGGGTGGCAGGCTCGGGGGAGTCTGCATCTTCTTCAAGCTCTCTAACAGTGGGTTGGTGCTTGGGGCCAGGAGGGAGGTGGGTGGGGAGGCAGTTGCAGCAGCAGGCAGGGTAAAGGTAAATGAAGGCTGAGTGATAGGTGGGGTCTCAGTGACAGAGTTCGAGGCAGCATCTAAGAAAGAAAGAAAGGTGAAGCAGTCCTGGCTTGTCTGGGACTTCTTTCCACATGCCTGTCGGACAGCAGACTCTCAGCACAGCTCATGGAGGAATGCCTGCCCTCAATTGCAGTGGTCCCTGCTGTCCAGTTCCCGTGAAGACCAACACGGATATCTCAGGTGAGAAAGACCACAAGAAAACATGGAACCCTACTTGGGATTTTCCCAGAGAAACCCATTTTTCCAAACACCAAAATAAAACCAAAGAAAACAGACACCTGAAACCTCTCGAGTGTGCAACGATCTGTGCTCCTTACCGCTCTTGTCCTCCAAGGCCTGGTTGAACCACTGTAATGCAGCCTTCTTCTCTAAGTCTAGGTCCTCGGCAGTGATCGAATAGCCAAGCTGGGGAGGTGGAGGCTACCAAAGAGAAAAAGAAGAAGTCAGGCCAATCAGAAAAAACGGGAAGGCTGGGCATGGTGGCTCACACCGGTAATCTCAGCACTTTGGGAGGCCAAGCCAGCTGGATCACTTGAGGTCAGGAGTTTGAGGCCGGCCTGGCCAACATGGTGAAACCCCATCTCTACTAAAAACACAAAAAATTAGCCAGGCGTGGTAGCAAGCGCCTGTAATCCCAGCTACTTGGGAGGCTGAGGCAGGAGAATTGCTTGAACTCAGGAGGCAGAGGTTACGGTTAGCCAAAATCGAGCCACTGCACTCCAGCCTGGGTGACAGAGGGATGTTGTCTCAAAACACAAAAACAAAAATAAATTAGAAAAAAAAAACAGAAGAAACTTGTCCTTAGCATTCCTAATACTTAGGAGAGCTAAGCCGGGGAGGGCAGGAGTAGATGGACAAGACCATACCAAGGTCAGCTGTTCCCCTCGCCGAGAAGGCAGCAGCTGAACTTTCCGCTTACGCTGCCCAGAGCTGCCAGGTGTAGACTGAGAATTCGAGTTTTGTTTCTTCCTTGGGGTTGTATCTGCAGCTAAAGAAAGAAATCAAGACTCGTTTGCTTCCTTCCCTCTTCCAGAAATGGATGGTTGTGTCTACCCACTTGGCATTTCACACTGAGTTTTCAATGGGTATCTCTGAAAAGATTCAATCTTCTATGGTTTGGTTGCTTGGATGATGTTTGCAAGATTAAGGCGCGCACACAAACCGCTTACTGTGCAGTAATTACTGGGATCACCCACAGGTGACTCAAACTGAGCTTACCTCTATCCAATCGTTAGCCCCCGTCTATAGCCTTTCTCCCTCATCAGACTATAAACTTCTGAAGGAGAGGAAATCTCTCTCTTTGTATCTAACATGCCTTAGACATAGCAATGCTCAAGACCTTTTTTCAATAGGTATTAATCTCTACATCCTCCACAAACACCTCCACCACCAACAGCAGCCCCTCCTCCTGGCTCAGCAACCTACCCTTTTCTCCCTGGGACTCCTTGTCTGCTGCCAATGGAGTTGAAGAACTGGAATGATGACACAGCTCCTCTTCTCTGTCAGGAAAAAAGGAACAATTTAGTCTAGAAAGACTTCTTGGCTGAAGTATTAAATAATTTCTCACACCCTCCTAACTACCAAGTGGCCAATGTCTAAAACAACCATCATTTAAGATCTCAGTATGCCAGGATAAAAAAAGTCAACAGGAAATTCCAACAGAATGAAGGGAGGCTGTTCACAGAGGCCATGAAGACAGCTTTTGTCTTAAAACAAGCACAAAACAATAATCTTCAGACCTTACTTACAACCTACCAAGTCCCTGGGAGTTCTAGACACAGATGTGATCCCTGAGGGAGTGGCATTCCAGCCAACTGCAAGCACCTAGGGGGTCAGCTCGAGTCAAGAACCTGAAGGCGACTGCCCGCTGACTTGACTCTCTCTGCTCTCCACTCTGCATGGCCTCTGTGCTTGCACCCGATCCCTCATGCTGGAGTGGGAGGCGACAGCCAGAGGCCACTGGAGTCAGTATCCAAGACTGTAGGGATGACAGCACTTCGGGTGGGTACTGCATTGTCCCTCTCAGGGACTTAGTTTCTTTGATTCTCCAAGTCACAGCAGCACAAAGCCTAAGAGCCAGGTTCGTTTCCCACCTTTCCTCACCCCCGTCTGTCCACGCAGCAAATGAAAACTGCAGGAGAATGCCAAGTACCTTATTTTCTTTGCTGGCCTCTCCGGTGTCTGGGAGCGGGAGGAGGCTGGGCTAGAGAAGGGTGATGAACTGGGGCCATTTCTCTTCCAGAGCTAAAAATCAAGAGGGACATGACTGAGCCTGCTGATAACTCAGCATCTGACCCTCAACACGACAAAGTCTCTTTTCAAGTGACTAAAAAAACATTCTTTATGGTTAAATGGTTAGTCATGCCTGTAATCCTAGCATGCTGGGAGGCCAAGGTGGGAGGATCGCTTGAGCCCAGGAATTTGAGCCCAGCCTGGGTAACATAGCGAGACCCCTGTCTCTACAAAAAAACTGAAAAATCAGTTGGGTGTGGTGGTTTGCATCTGTGGTCCCAACTACTCAGGATGCTGCAGTGAGCTGAGATTGCCCCACTGCACTCCAGCCTGGGTGACAGAGTGAGACCCTGTCTCAAAAAAAAAAGAAAAGAAAAGAAAATGAAAAAAATTTGTTTATGAAGAAAGACCCCTGAAAAGAAAGTCAACTGCCAGTATTAATTATGAAAGCAAAAGAAGAAAAGTCTATAAAAGTAATGGAATGTGAATAAAGGTAGAAGGGATGGACACACTTTTGCATATATTAGGTGGAACGTTAGCCTCAGTAATGAAGAGCCAGGACACATTCAAACCTGTGCCAGACTGTCTACGGAAAGGATAGAAGTAAATTAAAGAAGATAACCCAGTAAACTAATTTAGTCTTGCTTCTATTAAATTTTCTATTTTAATTTACTAACTTCATTTTAAAAATATGCTGTCGTAATGTTTATGACTTTTGCAACAACGATGGCATTTATCATCATGTGATGATTATCCATACATCTGCCTCTTCCACCAGGTGAGTTCTTGACAGCAAAGACGGTGTTTTCATCTCTGCTTCCTCCACAGACCAGCAGCAAAGTAGATGGCACAGAGCGGACACTGCAAATAGTCTCGTAAGTGCTGAGCCTAATTACAAAGCCACTAAACTGTCACCTCAGACTGTCTTTCCTACTTGAAAAGCTGCTAGTGATTTCTTACCCAGTACCAGCTACATCATATAAGTACAAACAAGAAGCCAACAATGCTTAATAAGAGTTCAAAAAGGGAAAAGAGGAAGCTTCAGACAAGTGGTAAGCAGCAGAACAGTTCAGTGAGGCCACCATCAGGAAGCCGGGCCCAGGAGGAGCTTGAGAAGACTGCTCACGGCAATAACAGTTGAAGTTACGCTCAAACAGCAAGAAAGGCCAGAGCACAATGGTTTAAAAAACATGGGATTACAGGCATATAAAAGAGCAGAATACAAAAATTCATCAAAGGATCCAAGGATTGAATATATAAGCGGCATTTTCAATCACTTCAGATCCCTGACACTACCTCACTGGTTCTCAAAGGACGGCTCAGTCACCTGTGGAACTTCTTTTTTTTTTGAAACGGAGCCTTGCTCTGTTACCAGGCTGGAGTGCAGTGGCGCGATCTCAGCTCACTGCAACCTCCGCCTCCCTGGTTCAAGTGATTCTGCTGCCTCAGCTTCCCGAGTAGCTGGGACTACAGGAACATGCCACCACACCCAGCTAATTTTTGTATCTTTAGTAGAGACAGGGTTTCACCATGTTGGCCAGGATGGTCTTGATCTCTTGACCTCGTGATCTGCCTGCCTTGGCCTCCAAAAGCGCTGGGATTACAGGCGTGAGCCACCACACCTAGCCACCTGTGGAACTTTAAAAGCACATAGATGGCCTAGTGCGGTGGCTCACACCTGTAATCCTAGCACTTTGGGAGACTGAGGCAGGAGAACTGCTTGAGCCCAGGAGTTTCAGACCAGCCTGGGCAACATAGCAAGACCTTACCTGTAGTTAAAGTAATAAAATTAAAACAATAAAAACCATAAACCTTACATTTTTCTTCACAATGTGCTCCAGACACTGAGGGATACACATCACTGAGCAAGCAAGGGTCAGAAATGCCAAAGGGGCCGGATGAGGTGGCTCACGCCTGTAATCCTAGCACTTCAGGAGGCTGAGGCAGGAGGATCACCTGAGGTCAGGAATTCCAGACCAGCATGGCCAACATGGTGAAACCTCATCTCTTCTAGAAATACAAAAACAAGCTGGGCGCGGTGGCTGACGCCTGTAATCCCACCACTTTGGGAGGCCAAGGTGGGCGGATCACGAGGTCAGGAGATTGAGACCATCCTGGCTAACATGGTGAAACCCCGTCTCTACTAAAAATACAAAAAATTAGCCGGGTGTGGTGGCAGGTGCCTGTAGTCCCAGCTACTTGGGAGTCTGAGGCAGGAGAATGGCTGGGAGACAGAGCAAGACTCCGTCTCA
Organism: Pan paniscus; assembly: GCF_029289425.2. Taxonomy (NCBI): domain Eukaryota; kingdom Metazoa; phylum Chordata; class Mammalia; order Primates; family Hominidae; genus Pan; species Pan paniscus. The sequence continues at coordinate 91,610,212 of NC_073255.2, forward strand.
AAAAAAAAAAAAAGGCATACAAAAATTAGCCAGGTGTGGTGGTGCACGCCTGTAATCCCAACACTTTGGGAGGCCAAGGTCGGAGGATCACTTGAGCCCAAGAGTTTTGAGACCAGCCTAGGTAACATAGTGAAGTCTCATCTCTACCAAGAAAAAATAAAGAAAAAAAAGAAATGCCAAAGGAGACTGTAATGATTAGCTAGGACTGGAAGACAACTGAACAACTCGTTTAACAATTAGGGGAAAAAAGTATTACTCCTCTACTTCATTGACTGTACATACACACTCATTTCAGATCTAACAAGACAAGGATGTTTATTATCATGTCTATTCAACTTAAAGTCCTAGCCAAGTGCAGCAAGACATAAACAGAGTAAGATTGCAAAGGAAAGGAAAAACTCATTATCATAGACATGAGTGTATGTACTAAAATCCTAAAGAACATACAGATTTAGCAAACTGTCTGAATACAAAATGAGTTCTATTTCTATACACCAGCACAGTCAATCACATTTTGAAGGCACTATTTAGAATAGCATATATGAAGGCACTATTTAGAATAGCATATACCTAGGGCAAGGCGCCGTGGCTCACGCCTGTAATCTCAGCACTTTGGGAGGCAGAGGCAGGTGGATCACCTGAGGTCAGGAGTTTGAGATCAGCCTGGCCAACAAGGTGAAACCCTGTCTCTACTAAAACAAAAATTAGCCAGGTGTGGTGGCATGTGCCTGTAATCTCAGCTACTCGCAAATCTGAGGCTGGAGAATCACTTGAACCCAGCAGGTGGAGGTTGCAGTGAGCTGAGATTGTAAATCTAATAAAAGAGAAGTAAAACCTCTACAGAGAAGAATTAGAGATGATGTAAATAAATGAAGGAGGCAGGACATGGTGGCTCACGCCTACAATCCCAGCACTCAGGGAGGCCAAGGTGGGAAGATTGCTTGAGCTCAGGAGTTTGAGACCAGCCTAGGCAACATAGTGAGACTGTGTCTCTATTATAAGTTTTTAAAAATTAGCTAGGTGTGGTGATGCATGCCTGTGGTCCCAGCTACTCAAGAGGCTGAGGCAGGAGAATCACTTGAGCCTGGGAGTTCAAGGCAGTAGTGAGCTATGATCATGTCACTGCACTGCAGCCTGGGTCACAGAGCAAGACCCCTTGTCTCAAAAGTTAAATAAATAAATGAACGACATTCCATGTTCACAGATTAGAAGTAAACAAGGTCAATATTATAACAATGTTAATTCCATCCAAAGTAATCAGTAGATGAAAGGCAATCCCAATCAGTATCTCAGAACTTTTTTTGTGTGTGTGGAAACTGACAAGTTGATCTAAAAATTATATGAAAATGCAAAAGGCCAAGATACAAGACAGTCCTGAAGAGAAATGAGAAAGTGGGATGACTGACTCTATCAAGACTTAAAGTATAAGGCTAGGGGTAAAACAAAGACTGGCACAAGGGTAGGTAGAAAAATAGACCAATGGAACAAAACAGAGTCTAGAAATGGACCCACATATATACAGACACTTAAATTAGACAAAGACGGTGCTGCAGAGAAATAAGGATGGTCCTTTCAATAAATGTTGCTAAGAGAAATGGGTATTTCTACAGTAAAAAACAACAACAACAACAAAAACCACCAACACCACCAAACACAAAAAAAACTAATTTTGATCCCAACCTCACACCATATACAAAAATTAATTTCAGGTGGTTTATGGATTTACATATAAAAGTAATAATAAAATAATAAAGCTTCTAGAAGGTAGCACAGAAGAAAATTATCATGACCTTAGGTTAGGTAGGCAAAGATTTCCTGAATACTACACAAAGTATGCTAACCACAAGGAAGTAGAATGGCAAGAGCAGGACACTTTTTTGTTGCAACACATACATGACAGACAGCTTGTATCTAGAATATATAAAGAGCGTATTCAAATCTCTAAGAAAAAGACAACAACTTGGGGCCAGGTGTGGTGGCTCACGCCTGTAATCCCAGCACTTCGGGAGGCCAAGGCGGATGGATCACCTGAGGTCATGAGTTCGAGACCATCCTAGCCAACATGGTGAAAACCCATCTCTACTAAAAATACAAAAAGTAGCCGGGCGTGGTGGTGGGTGCCTGTAATCCCAGCTACTTGGGAGGCTGAGACTGGGGAATTGCTTGAACCCAGGAGGTGGAGGTTGCAGTGAGCCAAGATCACAGCACTGCACTCCAGCCCGCGCGACAGTGCGAGACTCTGTCTCAAAAGAAAGAAAGAAAAAAAAAAGACTGTACAGCAAAAAGTAAATTTCCTTTTTATCTCAGTAACGATTGCCAGTTTTTAATATATCCTGTAAGAATTATTTTATGCATATTAAAAGATTTTTAAAAGCCCGAATAATAGAGGATACTATACAGTTCTGAGCCTTGTTTTTATGTAATTGCTTTTTGAGATCATTCTCATGAGTACTTCTTCAGTTGCCTTATTCTTTTTCATAGTTACATAGTATATTCCAACTTACACCAATACTGTAAGTTATTCAATCAGCTCCCTGAAAAGATAACATGTACATTGTTTCCAAGCTGCTATTATTAAAACAATGTTACATTAAATCCTTATATCCATTTCCCAGTATGTGTGTAGGATAACTTCCTAAAGGTAAAGCTGCTTGATCAAAGGGTGCATGTATCTCTTATGTGGACAATTCCTGTCACAAAGCCCTCTAGAGAGCTGTACCAACTGACACTCCCACCAGCAACGCGTGAGGAGCCTGTTTCTTCTAACACTGCACTTCTATGGTTTCTATTTTACGTTCAAAACTTTGCTTCATTTGGAATAGGTTTCTCTACTATAGGAAAAACTCTTGAACATGAGATTTGGCTGGTAGCCCTTCAGAAAAATGGGTAAAGGATATGAACTAAGACTCACAGAAACAGAACTGAAAATAATCATTCAACATATGAACAGGTGATCAAACTACTCATAAGAGACAAAAATTAGATACCTTTTTTTCTTTGAGACAGAATCTCACTCTGTCGTCCAGGCTGGAGGGCAGTGGCGTGAGCTCGGCTCACTTGACCTCTGCCTTTCAGGGTCAAGCAGTTCTCCTGCCTCAGCCTCCCAAGTAACTGGGATTACAGGCACACACCACCACGCCTGGCTAAATTTTTTGTATTTTTAGTAGCGACGGGTTTTTGCCACGTTGGCCAGGCTGGTCTCAAACTCCTGATTTCAGGTGATCCACCTGCCTCGGCCTCCCAAAGTGCTGGGATTACAGGTGTAAGCCACCAAGCTCGGCTGGCTTTTTTTTTTTTTGAGATGGAGTCTCACTCTGTCGCCCAGGCTGCAGTGCAGTGGCACTATCTCTGCTCACTGCAACCCCTGCCTCCCAGGTTCCTGATATTCTCCTTCCTCAGCCTCCTGAGTAGCTGGGATTACAGGCATGTGCCACCATGCCCAGCTAATTTTTATGTTTTTAGTAGAGACAGGATTTCACCATGTTGGCTAGGATGATCTCGAACTCCTGACCTCCGGTGATCTGCCTTCCTCGGCCTCTCAAAGTGCTGGGATTACAGGCATGAGCTGCCACGCCTGTCTTAGATACTATTTTTTACCTGTGAAATTGGTAAAAGCCCAGAGCTACAATAACCAAATCTGCTGGTGAGGCCATGGAGAAATGGTCCCTCTCATACAACGCTGAGGGGAATGCTGAGTGGTGCATGCTCTGTAGGGGGATTTAACAATATCCAGCAAAATTACATGCGCATTTAACCTTTGACCTGGGAAATCTGACTTCTAGGAACTTTCCAGAGGCAAAATTGCCAAGGGTGAAATGATATATGAACAAATGTATTCTTTGCAGCATTATTTGTGATAGCAGAAGACTGAAACAACCCAACATTTGTCAACAGAGGACTAAAGTACCTATGCAGTTGTAAGACCAAAGATGAGTTTCTGTGTACTGCTATGGAATGACCTCAACTATCTATTATGTAAAAAAGCAAGGTTCAAATCTGTATATACTGTCTACTACCTTAAATGTTAGAAGGTGGTGGTTTTCAGATACACTGATATGCATATCGTTTAAAAAACAATAAAGGATAATCAAAAAATAAAAATGGAGAGGAAGGAAAAATGTAGAGTGGAAAGGGATGGAAACTGAATTTTTGAGTGTATCTTGTTTTAGTGTATTTTTTTTGAAACAACTTATTGTTTCAAAGATTTTACATAATTTAAAACAGAACTATTTCAAAAAGGAAAACATGGAAATCCCTGTAACTTTCAAACATACTGAACAAACGAACCTCACTGTATATAAAGTTGGTGTACCCAAAGGACAATTAACATTACTTTAAAACACGATATATTGATTACATGTCCCTAGGATTCACACAGGGATATAAAGACAAATGAATCACAATTCTTAAACTGACTTCAGCCATCTTAATAATGACAGTGTTAACAATGACACTGATACCGCTATTTTGAAATTGCATGGGCCAGGCATGGTGGCTCATGCCTGTAATCCCAGCACTTTGGGAGGCCAAGGTGGGTGGATCACCTGAGGACACGAGTTCGCCAGCCTGGCCAACATGGTGAAATCTCGTCTCTACTAAAAATACAAAAATTAGCTGGGCATGGTGGCGGGCACCTATAGTCTCAGCTACTTGGGAGGCTGAGGCAGGAGAATCGCTTGAACTCAGGAAGCGGAGATTGCAGTGGGTCAAGGTCGCACCACTGTGCTCCAGCCTGGGCGACAGAGTAAGACTCTGTCAAAAAAAAAAAAAAAAGAAATTGCGTGTTACTAGGATCAAAGTAATTATAAACCGACATTTTTGGTGTAATACATAAAAATATAAAATCAAATAAATTACATAAAAAATCCTACTATCATAAATTTGAATTTGGAATATTATGAATTATTTACATTCCCCTTTCTAGAGGATCTGTCTATCTTATCTCTCCTAAAACTTAGACTGTAGTCTCTACAGTTCTAACTGGAAGAAACCAAAGCTTTTTGAAGAAACACCCAACTTCGGTATAGGCTAAAAATGGACTTTGGGAAGGTGGGCAAAAAGCAATGAAGCTGTCTGTCAAAGACTGCTGGGATCAAAATAAAGGATACAGGAGCCAGTTTGGAACCCATAGTCCAAAGCTGGAAAAGTTTGCATATCAAAAATAATAACTAGATATTAAATAATATTAATTATCCCTCTTAAATTATTAAGAGGGATAATGATATTACGGTCATTAATGTTCATTTATATGACTGTCAGAGCCTTCTGGGCTGATGAACTCGTCTCAAAATCTTCCTCCTCTCAAAAACATTTCTCCATACATGCTTTACATCTTTTTGTCTGGCTGCTGTATACTGGGTACCCACTTACTGACAGCCACTGTAATAGGTGCTTTTTAAATATTACCCTCAATCACTGCAACAGCACTTCAGAGATAAGAAAAACAGATGTTATGTGATTGTCTGCCCAAGACCTTATAGCTACTAGATGTCAGAGCCAAGCATTTTTTTCCTTTTCTTTGAGACACAGTCTCGCTCTGTTGCACAGGCTAGTCTTGAACTCCTGGACTCAAGAGGTTCTCCCACCTTGACCTCCCAAAGTGATGGGATTACAGACATGAGCCATCCCGCCCAGCCTCAGAGCCAAGATTTGAATCTAAGTCTGTCCAGCAGCAAAGCCCGCCCTGTTCCCTATACTATGCGATAATCCCTTTTCCAAAAAATCATGACCACTTGTTTAAAAACCCTGCGCTCAATTCTAAACGCCTATAAGATAAATCTCTTTTACGACCCAATACAAGCTGGACTCAGTCTACCTTTCGAATCACCCTCTGTCCGTTTATCTACAACACAGCTCTGTCTGGAATCAGCTCGCACACATGCACTGCTTTACATTCTGGGCTTTCTACTCCCTTCCGCTGGCCTATATTGATCACTCAATGATCTGTATTTTCTATTAGCTTAAAGACAATTCTAATGTCTGACAGATAGAAGGTGATTAGTAAACCTTTGCTAATCAATTACTTTATTTAAAAAATTTTCTTTAAAAATTCTTTTGTACAGACAAGGTTTCACTATATTGCCCAGGCTGGTTTTGAACTCCTGGGCTCAAGCAATCCTCCCGCTTTGGCCTTCCAAAGTGCTGGGATTACATGGCTAAGCTACCATGTCTGGCCCTAATCAATGAATGAACGCTGGGAATTCATGTCCCCCACATTACAAGAGCTGTACCTCTACCTGCGAGATGCCTCGAGTGGAGCTGTAGGAACTGGTAATGGCATTGCGGCTGGAGCTAGGGATGCCATTTGTGTAAGCGCCTGTCAAGAAGCTCATGGAAGAGCTTCGGGATCTCTTATTCAAGTGGTCATCTGAGCTCTGAGAATTGAGGCCTCTCTTCAGAGACCCAGGCCTAATAAAAGAGAAGACAGTTAGATGCTTTATTGAAGGCAAAATTCTTTTACGATTTCATCCACGGTCATGACATCTTTCTTAATAACATGAAGGGAAGAGAATAATGCTTTTAATTTTTACTGCTAACAATCTGGCCAAATCTATCTGACAAAATCAGTAAAAAAAGCCAAATATTTAAAACTTAAATGTATGATTTCCATTTATAGAATATTCTGGAAAATGCATACCTATCTACAGTGACAGAAGACAGATCAGTGGATGCCTGGGAACAGGGGTGGAAGTAAAGAGAGGGATTACAGGCATGTAGGAACTTTTGGAGGTGATGGATGTTCATTATCTTAGTGGTGGGATGGTTCCACAGGTGTATGTGTGTCAAAATGTCACATGCTTTAAACAAGTACGGTCTATTTTATGTCAATTATACCTCAACAAAGCTGTTAAAAAAAAATCAGAGTTAAGAGGAACCCATCATTTTACTAAACCTCCAATGGAAACAGAAATCTCCTACGCATCTTTTCTGTAGGACAGTCATCCAACCTGTTACAATATAGACAACTCTCTCCTAGAGTGACCCACGTCAACCATGAACCAGTTTATTCTTACAGTGGATTACAGTGTATTTCCTCTTTCACCCACGGATCCTATTTGAAGTCAAACAGAGCAAGTTATTTTGCTTCTTTCAAGGGACAGTCCTTTGGTTTTTTGGAGACCATTGTCCTTCCCTCACTTATTTCTTTATTCCCCCTGAGACTTTTCTCCTCTGGGCTAATACTTCCATACCTCCAAAACCCCATCATCCACCACCACCCCTTTGGGCTGTTGCAAATCTCCTTAACATCTTCGTTGCTTCACTGGGAATGAATTTCCGTTTGTGTACATCCTCCCTAGCAGTGCAGTACACTTATCTGACCACAGTGCTCCACGGACAGTGAGCAGAACTACGGAAGGCAGGAATACCATCCACCTCCCTCATTCTAGTCTTTCTTCTAACAGCACAGACCAGGAGCACTTTAGCTTTCCTGGCGGCCACATCACACTGCTGACTCAGATGAGGTACCTAAGGTATCCTAAGTCTTTCCACACATACTTTTGAGCCACTTTCCTTTCCACCCAATTCTTCCTCAAATTTGTTTTTAAACTGACATGCAGAAATTTAACATTTAAGTTTCATACTGTTTTATCCACTGCACAAACTTTGCAATCCTTCTGTGTATGTGCTTGGTTATTAAATATATTTATAAAACCTCTTAAGTCTCAGCATATTTCATCCATATTAATGTAAGAACATTAAAAGGAATTAGACAGAAGGCAGTTAACTGTGGCAAGTTACTCAAAACGTTCCTAATTTCAAAGACGTGAACCTGAACTAATTAAGCAATGCAAAAAACAAAGAGGAAAATCTATAGGGCAACAGCTCTGATCAGGCCTTTTTCCAAACAGTTGGTATTTCATCCGGATGGACTCGCACTTACTTAGGCACAAAAGAAGCGGGGACTCCATTGGCCACCAGGGGCTCAAATGCTGAATGTCCACTGCCACTGCTATCATGGCACCTGCGACAAATCAAAAAAGTCTCAATGAAATGACATGACTTTTTTTGTCCCTTTAAAGTGTATTCTCATATTTCTGGGACCTTATACTATCTCTATGGAGCACAGATTCCATGCTAGACCAGAAAATGGTTGTTTAAAATCCCTAAGCTTCTGAAAGGTAAATTTTTTTTTTTTTCAGACAGAGTTTCGCTCTTGTTGCCCAGGCTGGAGTGCAATAGCACGATCTTGGCTCACTGCAACAAACCTCTGCCTCCTGGGTTCAAGCGATTCTCCTGCCTCAGCCTCCAGAGTAGCTGGGACTACAGGTATGTACCACCACACCTGGCTAATTTCTTAACTTTTTGTAGAGGCGAGGTCTCACTATGTTGCCCAGGCTGGTCTTGAGCAACTGGGCTCCAGCGATCCTCCCATCTTGGCCTGTCAAAGTGTTAGGAGTACAAGCGTGCAGCACCACACCCAGCCTTATAAAATGGTGTTTCCCTCAAGAGTCCCATGAGAGCAGGGATTTTCTCTTGTCCACCACTCTATCCATAGCACTTGGAGTAGGGTCCCATACACAGTGGGTGCTCAATAAATGCTCAGCCACTTCAACTTCCTTTCTTTCTATACTTAGAAAACTATTTATTTATTCCATTTTCATTAGCTTATTCTATAAACCACATAAGGATTTTTTTTTTTTTTTTTGGAGACAGTCTCGCTTTGTCACCCAGGCTGGAGTGTGGTGGCAGTCTCGGCTCACTGCAACCTCCGCCTCCTGGGTTCAAGCAATTCTCCTGTCTCAGCCTTCCGAGTAGCTGGGATCACAGGCGCCCACCACCACATCCAGCTAATTTTTGAATTTTTAGTAGAGATGGGGTTTCACCATGTTGGCCAGGCTGGTCTCGAACTCCTGACCTCAGGTGATCCACCCGCGTCGGCCTCTCAAAGTGCTGAGATTACAGGCCTGAGCCACCTTGCCCTGCCAGGAAATTGGTTTTAACCTCATTACTGATAAATCTACCAAACTCTAGTTTTCATTTTTCTTTCACAAGCATTTCCTTCAGCACAATTAAGACACTGGAACATGGAACTGGTGGTTACCCAAGTAACTGAACACCACAAAATTCCGACGGGAAGACTTAGAGCCTTCTTTCTTGAAAATAAACTTTAACACATTTCTACAAAAGTATGAGGGTAGCGTGGCTAATAGCAGTCAGCTTATCTCTACTACTCATGGAAAAGGTAAATTACAACAGCGATCTAACCTGTGCCTTGAAAAGAGCAGCATTAAAACCCTTGTTATTAGATTCCTCCATGAAAGCCAAAGAAGGGGGCCTACGAAGGCTCATAAACTGGAGATGGCCTCTGTATCTATATGGGAATGTCTACATCTCATCCCATAGGAGTCCAAGCGCGAAACCGGCTTAGTACTCTCCTGAGCCTGTTACCTTCTTTTATTTCCCTGGCCATCAAGGAATATTTGGTCTTCTTCCTCCACTGTCCTTTTCTTCTCCTCTTTGAGGGCACTCAGTACAGTCTCCTTTGCACATGGGTCTGGGGCGTTACTTGATGGTGAGGACAGTGTTGAGCTGATTATCTGCTCTGGTCTACAATGAAAGACAAGATTCTAGCTGTAAGATATTTTAATTCCCATGCCATATAGCACAGACTTCAGAAACAAGAAATCAGAAGCTAACCAACAGGCCAAAGTATAATTTATACACTCACAGCAGTTCCCGTTAGCAAGTAAAGCTACTTTTTCGTTAAGGGCAAAAAGTAAAAAACAAAAGGGTTTACTAGAATTTGGTATTTCTCATAAAATAAGCAGCTTCGTCCTTTCTTTGCTGCGTTGTAGTCATGTTGTCATAGGAACAACTGGAGAAGAATAAAGTGGACACGAAAAGGGAGAGTATTCTTCCAACGATAATACTCACATCGCAGAATGCGAAAATCTTCTGTCAGGAGGGGCGATCCTCACAGTCACTGGGCTACACACCATCCTGGAGTTGCGAGGGGACAGCACAGCCTTCTTGTGATAACCATTCCAGCACACTGTGGGAAGTACCCCCAGACAGGAATACTGGGCCTGATGGATCGGATAGCGTCTTCGAGGTGTTATTACAAACCGATTTGGTAAAGTCCCACGATCCCTGCAGAGAATGCGAGACAAATCACGGAACCAAAGCATAAAAGAATGTCAAATTTTTAAACGGTTAAAAACCCACCAGTTCAGACATTTTCCAAAGAACTTAAGTCTCTTTCTAAGCAACACAGAACACGGTGTTTTTATGGCAACTTTCCCTTATTCCATCTAAGGCCAGAGAGTGACAGCTGCTTAACAGCTATCTCAACAATGGATTTCAACAGTTTGAGAGGGAAAATCTAAATCTAGACTACATCTAGGCTGCACTAAAATTCGAGGAGTTTTTAGAACTGGAAAGAAGAGAATCGTTTTGGCAACACAACATCTCATTCCAAGAGTTAGAGGCCATGAGACAGCTGGCACACACCAAGGTGTTAAGGAGGGCAAAACCACACACAATCCCCTTGGGACTTGATGAAAAAGCAAATCGGATTTAAAAGTCAAGTCCTCGATTTCAAGCCAGCCGAGCCAGAGGATGATCTGACAAAATCAGCGCATCTTACCGTGGGGAAGGCCTCCTGGAGAGTCGGAGAAGAGGAGTGGGGAGAGAGGGGTAAACGTGGTGAACGCGATGGGCCGGCGGGGAGGGCGGTGGGGAGCGCGGCGCCGGGCGGGCGGGTGGGCGGCGGCCAGGCCTATTCCGCAGGTCCTGGCCCTCCGGAGCGGGGGCGGGCTGCGGCGGCCCGGGCTTGCCCATGTAACTGCCCATGAGTAGCAGTTCCGCAGGGTCAGGTCCTTCGAGCAGGGTCCGCGGCTCTAGGAGGTTTCCGTTGGCTGTCGACTTGGCCGGAGGCGAAGCGAACAGTGTTCGACTATGACGCGCCTTCCGAACGAATGAGGACAAGGGGCGCCGATGACGCGCCTTCCGAACGAAGGAGGACAAGGGGCGCGAACCTCGGGGCTCGCGGCTCAGTCCCCACCAGGCCGCGGTAGCCCCCACGGCCAGCCAGGCCAGTGCAGCCGCAGCCGGCACGAGGTACAGTAGGAGGCCAACCAGCGACAGGCCCAGGAGCGCCGTCCCGGCCGGCCCGCCGCAGCCCCGGCCCCGGCCGTCCCTGACACTCGCTATGGGCCACCGCCGCTCGCCTGCTCCAGCCGCCGCAGCCGCCGGAGACATCGCGGCTCCGCGCCGCGGAGGAGACTTAAATATCCCAGCGTGCACCGCGCCGCGCGTCGCGTCATCGCGCGCCCTCTACGTCATGCGCGCGCGACTCCGGGAGACGCTACCGCCCGGCAGCGCCCGAGACCCAACTGGTTTGGAAAATGCCGCCTGCCTTTAACGCCTGTTTCTGACTCTTGAGGTTTTCCGCGTGGCTCCCAGCGCCACATCCATCCGGAAGCGATCCCGTGGAAGGATCGCGTCCAAGATAAAAGGGCCCGAGACCTATGCTTACGTAATTCCTAATCCGTGATCTTTTATGGGGGCTGAATTCCCCTCCAGCACAGCCTGTTACCAGGTACTTTTCACAAACGCTACTAGCGGTTGTGAGTCCCTACCCCCTCCATTTCTATGTTACAAATTGAAAACGTGGGACGATTACCTACCAAATTTCACATCATGGCCCAGATATCGGGTGGATTTCGTGGCTCTGTGATCGACTTATACCTATGCTAAAGTTAACGGTCTGAGAAGGTAGATTAGTGGTTGCCTAGGGCTAGGGAGTGGGTTTGGGGGTGGGGAATAGAAAGTGACTGCTCATGGTTATAGGCTTTTTTGTAGCACCATAAAGATAGTTTAAAATTAGATTGTGGTGGTGATTGCACCACCCTATGATTTGCATGGTATGTGAATTATATCTTAATAAAGCTGTTTAAAAAGTCTGGTAGTCTGCCAATACACTTTGGTGTAGTTCAGTTTCCTCAGCCATTCATTCATTGATTTATTCATTCCATTGTTTATGTACATTAAAGAGATTAAGGGGGAAAATATAGGATCTCTGATCTTTAGAAACTGTTTAGTTAGGAAGATGTGTAAGTAGAAGATTGCAATTCAGGCCGGGCGCGGTGGCTCACGCCTGTAATCCCAGCACTTTGGGAGGCCGGGGTGGGCGGATCACAAGGTCAGGAGACCGAGACCATCCTGGCTAACATGGTGAAACCCCATCTCTAATAAAAATACCAAAAAAAAAAAAAAAAATTAGCCGGGCGTGGCGGCGTGCGCCTGTAGTCCCAGCAACTTGGGAGGCTGAGGCAGGAGAATGGCGTGAACCCGGGAGGCGGAGGTTGCAGTGAGCCGAGATTGCCCCACTGCACTCCAACCTGGGCGACAGACCGAGACTCCGTCTCAAAAAAAGAAAAAAAAAATTGCAATTCAGTGTTATCAGTGTGATAACGGGAAAAAAATAAGAAGGCCAGGCGCGGTGGCTCGTGCCTGAATTCCAGCACTTTGGAAGGCCGAGGTGGGCGGATCATCTGAGGTCAGGAGTTTGAGACCAGCCTGACCAATATGGTGAAACTCCGTCTCTACTAAAAATACAAAAATTAGCTGGGCATGGTGGCGCCTGCCTGTAGTCCCAGCTACTCGGGAGGCTGAGGCAGGAGAATTGCTTGAACCTGGGAGGTGGAGGTTGCAGTGAGCCGAGATCGTGCCTCTGCACACTCCAGCCTGGGCTGTCGACAGAGCAAGACTCCGTCTCAAAAAAAAAAGTTATGATAAAGGGGAAGGTAGACAGGGAAGTGCTCCTGGAGCTGAGAGGTCTGGCAGGTTCAAGGCAGATGAAGGAGCACTGTGCAGAAGTCCAGAGATGGAATTGTTCAGTATCGCTGGAGATTAGGGTGTTTAGGGGGATAGAAAAGTTGGAAAGGTATAGATCCCTCTGGGGCAACACAGAGAGATGAGAAGAAAGCGCAGTTTGGGTTCCAGATCCTCCCCAACCCAGTCCCAAAGCAATTCTGCTTCTATTTAATATACTGCGATTTCACATAAGACTTAACTTGGAAAAAAAAAAAAAAAGGCGGGGGGGGGGGGGTTGGGGGGAGCTGTGTTGCTTAAGAAAAAAATCTCACTATCAGTAGACTAGTGGGACAAAAGCCAGGCTGCTGTGGGTTGAACAGTGACTGGAAGGTGAAGAAATGGAGGCAGTGACTGCAGACTCCCTACTCAAGAAACTTGGGTAACAGGGGAAGAAGAAACATAGTATCTAGGTCAGTAGGGGCTCTTTAAATTATTGTATATGGCTGGAGTTAAGTGGAGGAGCTACACATGAAAGCCGTCAGGGTACAGATCTCCTGAAACCAAGCAAGATGATTGAGAATTAATGTAAATAGAGCCATAGCCTGAGCCCTCGGGGCACTCTTGTGTTTAGAGTTAAAGAGATGAACACACAAAGGGCACAAATCATTTAGGAAAATATAGATAAATATGACTACATTAAAAGTTAGCACTTCTGGGCCGGGAATGGTGGCTTACACATAATCTAGCACATTTGGAGGCCAAGGTGGGCGGATCGCTTTGAGCTCAGGAGTTCGAGACCAGCCTAGGCAACATGGTGGAACCCAGTCTCTGATAAAAAAAAAAAAAAATTTGCCTGGTGCCACGTGCCTGTAGTACCAACTACTCAGGAGGCTGAGGCTGGAGAATCGCTTGAACCCAGAAGGCAGAGGTTGCAGTGAGCTGAGATCGCACCACTGCACTCCAGCCTGGGCAACAGAGTGAGACTCCGTCCCCCCAAAAAAAGTTAATACTTCTATATGGGAAAAGACAAGATATGCATCTAAAAGACAAGCCAAGACTGGGAAAAACAACTCTAATACATATAACCAAAAAGCGATTAGTAAGTAGAATTTAAAAAGAACTCCAAAGAATCAATAACAAAAAGATAACCCAATTTTTAAAAAGGACAATTGATACAAAAAAGCTATTGAATGGGAAACACAAATACCTAATATACACATATGTGCATATATATACATACACATATACATTTAACCTCACTAGTAATCTAGTAAAGACTAAAGTAACAGGATTTTGCACTCATTTACACACTAGAAAAATTAATTTAACAAGATCAAGTCTTGGTATGGATGTGGAACAAACAGAACTCATGCCGTTGTGGATATATGAAACAGCACAATTTGGAAAGCAATTTGGCAATATCTAGTAAAAAATAAGGGTGAAGAAGTATGTATCCTATAAACCCACAATCCCATTCTGGGTAGATAGTCACTGAAGCATTATTTGTATCACAAACAATTCGAACATACTTCATGGGTAATGTTTATCAACACAAGGATGGGCAAACTGGTATAATTCATATAATAAAATACTATAGAGCAGCTGAAAATTAATCTTTCCAGCTATAGGTTAGTCCTCCCACCATAAACAACTGTAGACATGGACAAAATGTATTGATTAATAAAGCTGTTAAAAAAATCTGGTAGTCTGCTGAACCAGACTTTGGTTTAACGCATGCTGTGGTGGATATATAAAACGGTACAACTTGGCAAGTACTTTCAGGCAGAGGACAACAGGAAGCAAAAGACTGATCCCTAAGTGTAAGGAAACTTGTGAGATGAGCCCCAAAGTCACCTAGTTCCTCTACCTGGGGATAATTTCCCAACTGCAGTGCAGAGAGCTGGAGTCTGAGCAGAGTAGGGAGATCTCACTGGGCTGAGGAGGCAGAGATCAGGCTGAGATGGCTGAAATGGCAGAGAAATGGGGCAGAAAAAAGAAAGGAGGGCACTATGCAAAGAGGGAGTTCTAGAAATCTATATATGAAACAAACCCACGGCTGAAGGCTGGAGTGATGGGTAATTTCAAGTGTCAACTTGAAGGGACCACGGGGTGCACAGATACTTGGTTGAACATTTATTTATGGGTGTGTCTATAAAGGCATTTCTGGATGAGGTAGTCTTTTCTTTATTTATTTACTGATTTTTATTTTTTGAGATGGCGTGTTGCTCTTGTTGCCCAGGTTGGAGTGCAGTGGCGCGATCTGGGCTCACTGCAACCTCCGCCTCCCAGGTTCAAGCGATTCTCCTGCCTGAGCCTCAGCAGAGTAGCTGGTATTACAGGCACCCGCCACCACACTCGGCTACTTTTTTGTATTTTTAGTAGAGACTGGGTTTCACCATGTTGGCCAGGCTGGTCTCAAACTGCTGACCTCAGGTGATCTGCCCACCTCGGCCTCTCAAAGAACTGCTAGGATTACAGGCATGAGCCACTGTGCCCAGCCTCTTTAATTTTTGTAGAGATGGGGGCCACCACAAGTCAGACTGGAAAAACTCACAATTTATAGGGCTCTGTGTGGAGTACTCAAGCACCGCAGGAATGGGAAAGAATCAGTCTTAGATTGAGCATTGCTCTGGACCCACCTAATGAATCATAAAAACAAGACCTGAAAGGATCCAACTTTCCAATGATCTTAAATACATCCCAAAACAAAGCTCAAGAAAATGTATATAGGAATAAAAAATTGGCTGGGCACAGTGGCTCACGCCTGTAATCCCACCACTTTGGGAGGCCAAGGCGGGCAGATCATGAGGTCAGGAGATCGAGACCATCCTGGCTAACATGGTGAAACCCCGTCTCTACTAAAAATACAAAAAATCAGCTGGGCGTGGTGATGGTGACTGGTGCCTGTAGTACCAGCTACTCAGGAGGCTGAGGCAGGAGAATGGCGTGAACCCAGGAGGTGGAGCTTGCAGTGAGCCGAGATTGCGCCACTCCACTCCAGCCTGGGTGACAGAGCCAGACTCCAACTCAAAAAAAAAAAAAAGACCATTACTCAAACAAGGTAAAATTTCCAATGTGTGGCATCCTGACATCCTATTACTAGGCATATAAATAAGCAAGAAAACACAGCCCATAATAAGAACAACCAATCAATCCTTATTTTGATCCAAACTAACCCCAAACTGACACATATTAAAATAAGCAGAGAAAGACATTAATTTTAACTATATCCCACATGTTTACAAAGTTGAGACATAGAAAAATATTAGAAGAAATAATGGCCAAACATTTTCCAAACATAATGAAAAATATAAACCCACAGACCCAAAGCTCAACATCAAGTACAAGAAATACAAAGAAAACTGTAACAAGTCACATAATCGAATTGCTCAAAACCAATGATATAGATCAAATCCTGAAGGCAGCTGGGAAAACAGTACATGTTATTTACACAGGAACAAAGATAAGAATGATACCAAATTTCTTGTCAGAAATAGTGCAAGTGAGAAGACAGCAGTGCAACTTGATCTTTAAAGGGCTGAAGGCAAAAACTGCAAACCTAGAATTTTATGTGTGATGAAAATATATTTTAGCAAAGTGAAATAAAGATATTTTCAGACACATAAAAGCTGGAAGACACTTTAAGGCTGAGGTGGGCAGATCGCTTGAGCCTCAGAGTTCGAGACCAGCCCGGGCAACATAGTAAGACCCTGTCTCTAAAAAAAATACAAAAATTAGCCAAGCACAGTGGCACACGCCTGGAGTCTCAGTTACTTGGGAGGCTGAGCCTGGGAGGTTTGCTTGAGCCTGGAAGGTCAAGGCTCCAGTGAGCCATAATTGTGTCATTGCACTCCAGCCTGGGTGACAGAGCAAGACTCTGTCTCAAACAATAAATAAAAAGCTGAAAGAATTCATCACCAACAAACACTATAAGAAATGTTAAGGGATGTCTTTCAGGCAGAAGAAAAATACCAGATGGAAATCTGGATCTACACAAAGGAATGAAAGGAATGACAGGCATTGAAAATGGTAACTACCTGGGTAAATATATATGCCTGTTTTTCCTTTTTAAATCTCTTTAAAATATAATTGAGGAATGATATCAGCAAAAGGGCAGAGTAAGACAGCTCCAAGCTCCCATCACCCAACAGAAACATTTAAAAAAAAAAAAAGGCTGGGCATGGTGGCTTACACCTGTAATCCCAGCACTTTGGGAGGCTGAGGCGGGTGAATCACCTGAGGTCAGGAGTTCGAGATCAGACTGACCAACATGGTGAAATCCCACCTCTACTAAAAATAAAAAATTAGCCTAGCACTTTGGGAGGCCGAGGCGGGCAGATCACAAGGTCAGGAGATAGAGACCATCCTGGTTAACACGGTGAAACCCTGTCTCTACCAAAAAAATACAAAAAATTAGCCAGGTGTGGTGGCGGGTGCCTGTCATCCCAGCTACTAGGGAGGCTGAGGCAGGAGAATCGCTTGAACCCGGAAGGTAGAGGTTGCAGTGAGCCGAGATCGCGCCACTGCACTCCAGCCTGGAGACAGAGCAACGACTCCATCTCAAAAAAACACAGAAGAAACAAGCAGAAATGCCAGAGACGTGCAGAGAAAAGGTCACATGAGGACACAGCAAGAAGGCAGCTATCTGCAAGCCAACGAGAGAAGACTCTGAAGAAGTCAGCCCTGCTGGTGTGGGCAGCAAGCCATCCAGGTGCCGAGGCAAGAGACCGAGGGCACGAGCTGTTCCAGTATAATAAAATATATAAAACAACAAGAGTTATACTAGATCTTGAGCATAGACATGATTATATATGAATATCATTAATCATTAGTTTGTAGCAATTACTCTTTATTCCAATATTATAATAATCCTCGCTCTACAATCATAACCTAGGAAAAACCAGGCCATACAGAGATAGGAGCTGAGGAGACACAGTGAGAAGTGACCAGAAGACAAGAGTGCGAGCCTTCTGTTATGCCCAGACACGGCCACCAGAAGGGCTCCTTGGTCTAGCAGTGACGCCAGCATCTGGGAAGACGCCTGTTGCCAGGCAGACCGTGGTCTAGCGGTACCAAAAAGTGTCAAGGAAAAACACCGGCTACTTAGCAGACCGGGAAAGGGAGTCTCCCTTTCCCCAGGGGAGTTTAGAGAAGACTCTGCTCCTCCACCTCTTGTGGAGGGCCTGACATCAGTCAGGCTTGCCCGCAGTTATCTGAAGGCCTAATTGTCTCCCTGTGATGCTGTACTTCAGTGGTCACACTCCTAGGCCGCCTTCATGTTCCATCCTGTACACCTGGCTCTGCCTTCTAGATAGCAGTAGTAAATTAGTGAAAGTACTAAAAGTCTCTGATATGCAGAAATAATGGCGTAAGCTGTCTTTCTCTTTGTCTCCTCTCTCTCTCTCTCTGCCTCGGCTGCCAGGCAGGGAAGGGCCCCCTGTCCAGTGGACATGTGACCTTACCTATCATTGGAGATGACTCACACTCTTTACCCTGCCCCTTTTGCTTTGTATCCAATAAATAACAGCGCAGCCAGACATTCGGGGCCACTACCGGTCTCTGCGCATTGGTGGTAGTGGTCCCCCGGGCCCAGATGTCTTTTCTTTTATCTCTTTGTCTTGTGTCTTTCTTTCTACACTCTCTCGTCGCTGCACACAGGGAGAAGCCCACCGACCCTGTGGGGCTGGTCCCTGCAGCTGGCACCTTGATCTTTGACTTCTGGCCTCTAGAACTGTGAGAAAATAACTTCCAGCTGTTGAAGCCACATGGTCTGTGGCATTTCGTGATGGTAGCCCTAGCAAACTAATACAGACTTCCTAAATCCGAGAAGGAAAGCTGGGGAGAATTCCTCTGGGAAAGCAGGGCAGTCACAAGCACTCAGGTGTTACACGGGCTTTGTCCAGGGCAGGATGCTCGCTCAGAAAGACCTAAGCTTTCACCTTGGCCTGATTACGAGGGTCAGTGCAGGCCTAGCTAAGTGCTGAAGAAAAGCTGTTGTGCAAAGGCAAACTTCAAAGACTGGGAGAGGTGTTTTCTTCCATTTTTAGCTCCTAGTATTCAAGAAAATCTCTATCAAAATGTGAGCTGAACACAAGCTAAAAGAATCAGAGACTTCAGTGACCACACATGAAAATGATAAATCTTTGCAAAAATAGTTTGGAAGTCACTAAATGTATGTACTACTACAGCCTTCAATGATTAAAAACACACTCACTCACAGACACATAGCAAACAATGAGAAGTATCATCTAAATGCCAGAGTTACTACCTTGCAATATTCAAATGTCCATGTTTCAATGACAGTCACAAATCATGCCAAGACGAAGGAACGTATCCAAAATAACAAAATAAATTGATGGAAATCAGCCCTTAGGAAGCCCAGACGTTGGACTTAGCAGACAAAAACTTTTTAAAAACTCTCACAAATCATGAAGTACCTCTTCAAGGAGAACTACAAACCACTGCTCAAGGAAATAAGAGAGTACACAAACAAATGGAAACACATTCCATGCTCACAGATAGGAAGAATCAATATTGTGAAAATGGCTATACTACCCAAAATAATTTACAGAGTCAATGCTATTTCCAACAAGCTACCACTGACTTTCTTCGCAGAACTAGAAAAACTACTTTAAATTTCATATGGAACCAAAAACGAGCCTGTATAGCCAAGACAATACTAAGCAAAAAGAACAAAGCTGTAGGCATCACGCTACCTGACTTCAAACTATACTACAAGGCTACAGTAACCAAAACAGCATGGTACTGGTACCAAAACAGATACATAGACCAATGGAACAGAATAGAGACCTCAGAAATAACACCACACATCTACAACCATCTGATCTTTGACAAACCTGACAAAAACAAGCAATGGGGTAAGGATTCTCTATTTAATGGTGCTGGGAAGACTGGCTAGCCATATACAGAAAGCTGAAACTGGACCCTGTCCTTACACCTTATAAAAAACTAACTCAAGATGGATTAAAGACTTAAATGTAAAATCCAAAACCATAAAAATCCTAGAAGAAAACCTAGGCAATACCATTCAGGACATAGGCATGGGCAAAGACTTCATGACTAAAACACCAAAAGCAATTGCAACAAAAGCCAAAATTGACAAATGGGATCTAATTAAACTAAAGAGCTTCTGTATAGCAAAAGAAACTAGCATCAGAGTGAATAGGCAACCTACAGAACGGGAGAAAATTTTTGCAATCTACCCATCTGACAAAGGTCAGGTCCAGATCTTGTAGATTCGTGTAGATCCAGAAACTACAAGGAACTTAAACAAATTTACAAGGAAAAAACAAACAACCCCATCAAAAAGTGGGCAAAGGGCCAGGCACAGTGGCTCATGCCTGTAATCCCAACACTTTGGGAGGCCAAGGTGGGTGGATCACCTGAGCTCAAGAGTTCAAGACTAAAAATACAAAAATTACTAAATTACTCTACTAAAAACACAAAAATTAGCCTGGCATGGTGGTGGGCGCCTATAATCTCAGCTACTTGGGAGGCTGAGGCAGGAGAATCTCTTGAACCCAGGAGGCGGAGGTTGCAGTGAGCCTGGATCACGCCACTGCACTCCAGCCTGGGCAACACAGTGAGACTCTGTCTCAAAACACAAACAAAAAGCTTGGGCGCAGTGGCTCATACTTGTAATCCCAGTGCTTTGGGAGGCCAAGGCAAGTGGATCACCTGAGGTCAGGAGTTCAAGACCAGCCTGGCCAACATGGGGAAACCCTGTCTCTATTAAAAATACAAAAAATTTAGCCGGGTGTAGTAGTGCACACCTGTAATCCCAGCTACTAGGGAGGATGAAGCAGAAGAATCGCTTGAACCTGGGAGGTGCGAGGCGGAGGAGGAGCCGAGATTGTGCCACTGTACTCCAGCCTAGGTGAGTGAGACTAGTCTCAAAAACAAACAAAAAGCAGTGCATGTTGGCTAGTTTGTTAATCAATATTAGTTAGTTATTAGCTCTGAATAGATGCCAGGTAATATGCTAGGCACTGATGACATACTCATGACGCAGAGCTGGTCCCAATGCTAGAATGATCTTTGTTCCTGAGATCCAGGTTGCTGCTGCCACTAGAGGGCAGCCGAAGCTCATCTGTAATGGTACAGTAATGGTTAACCCCAACAATCTAACATTACCAGGGAAGAACTGTCCTGAAGGGCAAAGTACCAAGCTACCTAAAGTTTGTATTGATTCTCTCAAGATTGTTGCTAACAAAATTGTAAAACTGGTCAAGTTTGTGTTTGGAGCCCCTAAGCCTCTCATTTCTTCACCCTCTTCCCTGTAGAGGTGGAGGGAATAATACAGGTACCACCTGTAAGTAAAAAATGTGGCAGAAACAGTCAGTTGCATCTCACCAACAGGTGGGTCAGGGTGGGGAGGGAGAGGAGATTCCTGGAGAGGAACGGATCAAGCTGGGAAGCACAGAACTGCAGGCCAGAGACAACTCTGGAAGCAGAAACAGGTGTGTGCTTCCAGGCGTGCAGACACCAACTGTGTGACACCCACAGGAAAAGGAGAAACACACACCTTCTACTCGCAAACTCACTATTGACAGTGCACCTACTACCACCACCTGCTTTGTGCAACACAGGAAACACCAATAAACACTGGAGACAGTGTCAGGCCAGGCATGGTGGCTCACGCCTGTGCTCCCAGCACTTTGGGAGGCTGAGGTAGGAGGATCGCTTGAGGCCAGAAGTTCAAGACCATCCTCAGCAATACGGCGAGACCCTATCTCTACAGCGAGACCCTATCTCCACAAAAAGTTAAAAAAAAAAAAAAAAAGACACAGTCTCATTCCTTAATGAGTATAAAGAAGTAAAGTCTGTTTCAGTTACTAATTGCACCAGAAACCAATCCAAAACATAGTGGCAAAAAACAATTATCATCATCAGGGATTCTGTGATTCCAACAGGCCTGGCTTGTCTCTGGTCCACGACATGTGGGGCCTCAGCTGGGAAGACATGGAGTCTTAAGTGTGATCAATGGGAGGGGGCTGGAATCATTTAGAGGCATCTTCATTCACAAAACCAGGAGCTGATACTGGCTGTCAGCCAGGACTTCAACTGACCTATGTGGAACCTGTCCATGTGGCCCCTCCTTGCAGTCTCCCCATTTCGGCTGGTTTGGGCTTCATCACAGTCCGGCAGCTTACCTCTAAGGGCAAGCATTCCACGACAACACAGCAGAAGGGCATGGCAGTTTTACAGTGCAGTTTGGCAATCTCATAGCGTCGCTTCTGTCCTACTTTATTTATTGGTCAGGGCAATCACAAAGATGTGCATAGGCTCAAAGAAAAGAGACATAACCCCGATCATGCGATGGAAGAAGTGACAAGGTCATGTTATGAGAGGAGTGTGTGGGATGGGAGATAGGGCTGTGGCCACCTGCAGAAAACAGCATCTGCTACAGGCTGTCATGGTAGCACAGGATGGGGATTTAGCCTACCTGAGGGGTCAGTCAGCAAAGGCCTCTGGGAGGAAGTGAGATCTTCGGCTGAGGATGTGAGGGGCTAAAAGGAGAATGAGGAAGAGTTTCAGGGAGAGGAATCAATGAGACGAGTCCAGAAAGGCTGGTGAGTTGGATGGTTTGCTTCAGTATGATGACAATACAGAGGGGCAAGGAGACTGGTGCAGGAGAAGAGAGAAGGTGCCATGTGCTCTGGGTCGTGTCTTCTATGCCAGACTCCCTTAGAAGAGGAGCAGCCTCCAGTCAGCGGTGTCCCAGGAACACGGAGGCTGGACAGGACAATGGCAGCCAATCCCTGCTCCCAAACTGGTGACAGTGGGGAAAAGCTGCATGGTCTAGATCCACCCTGCTCCCTGGCCCCAGTATAGAAGATCAAATTCAATCTGCCCAATCTTATCCAGGTAAAGTAAAGGAAGACTGGAAAAAAGAACTAATCCATGGCTCCATCTGCCCATGACTTTCTCTGCTGACGCCGGAGGCAGCTATGGATAAAGAGACGGCACACAGCATGTCCCGACGCAGTGGCGGTGGGGAGACCCCACAAGTCCACAGGAAAAGAGTTAAGTTGCTGCCACCTGGGCATCCGCTATTCTCTGCTCTTCTGCCTCATCCTCAATTCAGACCATGATGGAGCTGATTTTCTCCCATTTTATACCTTGGATTGAATGGTCTCGAGCTTCTGGTCTTGTCTCCAGAGTCACATCCAAGAGGTTTATCTTTCAAATAAATGCTGTGTATCAATGTACAGTATATATAATTAATGCATGATATCAGACTAAATAATAGATAAGACAAGAGATGAAATTAGAGTTAAGTAGGGACCTGATGATGAAGAGCCTTGTAAATCAGGGAGAGTCTGGGTCATGTGCTTCTCCAGACACAATTTCGACATGGCCGTAGGCATGTACCACTGATGACGCGGACACTGAATTACCCGCCGTGCTGGTCTGTGGCTGTCAAGTTTTGCTCATTCTGCTTCTGCGGGAAATGCCCTGACTCAACTTGGGAAAACCCACTTAGATCTTGTTTTGAAACGGAGTCTTGCTCTGTTGCCAGGCTGGAGTACAGTGGCGCGATCTCGGCTCACTGCAACCTCTGCCTTCCGGGTTCAAGCGATTCCCCTGCCTCAGCCTCCCAAGTAGCTGGGACTACAGGCATGCACCACCATGCCCGGCTAATTTTGTGTGCGCGTTTTAGTAGAGACGGGGTTTCACCATGTTGGCCAGGATGGTCTCGATCTCCTGACTTCATGATCCACCTGCTTCGGCCTCCCAAAGTGCTAGGATTACAGGTGTGAGCCACCACGCCAGGCCGGAAAACCCACTTATCTTTTAAGATTCAGCCCAACTGTCACCACCTCTGGGAACCTGTCCTCAGTCCCAAACATATGGCCACCCTCCCTTTGGGGTCCCCTCTCTCCCGTGTCTCTTTTCATTACATTCCTATCAGTTTACTGCACTGTGCTGCGTGTCTTATTTCTCCCACTCTGGCCTGTGGGCTCTTTGAAGACATGGGCTGTATCTCGCCTATCTTTTGATCCCTCACGTAGGATATGGTGCATGGCGAGCACTCACTAAAGGTGTGCAGAGTACTGCATGAGGAAAAACTTCATCCAGGCCAGGCGCAGTGGCTCATGCCTGTACTCCCAGCACTTTGGGAGGCCAAAGAGGGAGGACTGCTTGAGCCCAAGAGTTCAAGACTAGCCTGGGCAACATAGCAGAGATCTCGTCTGTACCAAAACAACAACAACAACTAGCTGGGCATGGTGGCGTGAACCTGTAGTCCCAGCTACTCAGGAGGCTGAGGCAGGAGGATCCCTTGAACCCAGGAAGTCAACGCTGCAGTGAGGTATGATCGCTCCACTGCACTCCAGCCTGGGTGACAGAGTGCAACCCTGCTCTTAAAAAAATAGAAGGTTCATTTATAAACAGAAGTGAACAGGAATCTGACTCTTGTACTTTGGTGGGAGTTGGGGTTATCTTTTACTTGAGGCTGAGGCTATGTCAAAACTAGGGATATAACAACAAGCACCATGTACCGAGTGCTGCTTCTGTGCCGCAGGCTCTCCTACATGCTTGCCACACATTTGTCTATTTCATCCTCCCAATAGTCCTACTCCATGTCCAGCAAGGAGTGAAAAGGCTGAGGCGAGTCACAGGGAGAAGAGGGCCCCAGTGAACAGACGAAATGAGGAAGAAGATCTGGAGAGGTCGCACGAGCCAGAGCGCAAAAGCACAGTGGCTGCGGTGCAGGCTCTTTAGCAAGGTGCTTTGGGCTGGAGATGGGGTTTTACTGCCTGTTGCGAGATGGGACATGAGACACAATCAACATGCAAATGGGTAGGATGTTTCATCACACGGAAGCAAAATGTATTGCCGCTAAAATGAGAAGTAACACCCTGAAGGTTATCAAGACAACAATTTTCAATGCCAAATGTTGTTTCCAGTTCCATAGGAGATGGAATAAGCACACCCATTACATTCTCTTCTAATTACAACTAAAAACCCTGTTCAAAATACATGAAGCAGCTGGGCACGGTGGCTCATGCCTGTAATCCCAGCACTCTGGGAGGCCGAGAAAGGCAGATCACCTGAGGTCAGGAGTTTGAGACCAGCCTGGCCAAAATGGTGAAACTCCATCTCTACTAATAATACAAACATGAGCTGGGTGTGGTGGCGAGCGCCAGTAATCCCAGCTACTCGGGAGGCTGAGGCAGAACTGCTTCAACCCAGGAGGTGGAGAATGCAGTGAGCTAAGATTGCGCTATTGTACTCCAACCTGGGGGACATAGACAGACTATCTCAATTAAAAACAAATAAATACATACATGAAGCAACAATCCAATCAATCAAACCAACAAATTCTGGAAAGGTAGAGAAGAGAAGGGCTGACCCAGTGGTGAGTTCCCAGGGTGGTTTGATGGTTTGTTCTTTGGCCTCCTATATACCCTGTCTTATCTGTTAGAGCAGAGTCTACAACCAGGAAATCCCAGTGCCCCCTTCATCCCCCAACCCCCGCAAAAGGAGCCTCATCTTTCGAGCCAAATGACAGCAAAGAGGGCGGCCCTGTGGGACAGTGCCCTTTTGACTACACACACCCTACTCTAGGAAAACAGCCTGAAAAAAGCTGCACCTTCCCCTGCCCCAGATACTGTAGAGACTGTAGAACAAAGACCTGTTGACCCTCCCCACCTTGGGCCAACACAAGCAGAGGTGGCATCTCTCCCCTCTCCACCAAGCACTGGAAAGACTGTGTGGAAGGGCCCTGCTGACCATCCACAACCTGCACAAGACTGAACCACAGTAACAAGGTGGCACCCCATCCTCTCTCAAAGACAGTGAGGAGCTAGAAGCAAGGATTCTCCAACCCATTTCCCATTCCCCGTCCCACCCGCCGCAGAATATTCCTCTCTAATCCTAATATAACGTCGTGTACATTTCTGTTACATTCGGATTAAAGACAAGTTCTGTTTAAAAATAACTCCAAGAACAGTTGATATATATTTTTTTCTTTTAGAACAGGAGTGAAAGTATATTAAAAAGCTTTAAAGCAGTAAAGAAAGGAAGGAAGGGAAGGAAAGTACACTTGGAAGGAGGCCAAACCCAGTTTTCATATTTTATTTTCGCATTGAAAATCAGTCAGATTTACTTCAGGCTCAAAAGTGTGTTTATGCAAAATTAAATGAACGCTAGCAGCAAGCTGCACTTTTTTTTTCCTAAATGGGAAATGGGTTAAATATGTGTAGAAGTCCTGGCCATGCCCTCCAAGTGCCCATGTGTGAAAACAACCAGGATCAACACAGCAAAAGCTTTGAGAGCTCAACGGCAATGTGGAATACTCTGAGGTTTCAAACTGGCCTCCAGGGCTGGGTGCGGTGGCTCATGCCTGTAATCCCAACACTGTGGGAGGCCGAGATGGGAGGAACACTTGAGCCCAGGAGTTCAAGATCAGCCTGGGCAACAGAGTGAGACCTTGTCTCTACTAAATATAAAAAATTAGCTGGGCGTGGTAGTGTGTACCTCTGGTCCCAGCTACTCAGGAGGTTGAGAAGAAGGAGTGACTGAGTCTGGGAGGTTACAGCTGCAGTGAGCTATGACTGGGCCATTGCACTCCAGCCAGGGCAACAGAGCAAGACACTGTCTCCAAACAACAACAAAAAAACAAATTGGCCTCTGGGTTGCACACAGGTGTGGGAGGCCAGAAGAGCTCTGCAAAAACTTAGAAAACTAAATTGATCTTAGAACCAGAGCCCTGCTGGCCACAGAAAGTGCAACCCGAATCTAAACAGGTTGAGTGCCTGCTAATATAGAATATTTATACAGGAACTACATACAGCCTCATAACATAACACTCAAAGTGTCCAGGATAAAATTAAAACTTATTCCTCATACAAGAACCAGAAAAATCTGAACCCAGAAAAATTACTCCTCATACTAAAAACCAGAAAAAATCTGAATGAGGAAAGACAATCAACAGATGGTAACACTAAGATGACAAAGATGTTGGAATTATTGCATAGGGATTTTAGATGAGCTATCTTATAAATGGCCCAAGAAGTAATTATGAACACTCTCGAAACACACTGAAAAATATAAAGTCTCACTGTGTTGCAGGAAGTCAGGGACCCCGAACAGAGGGAACAGCTAAAGCCATGGCAGAAGAACATAAACTGTGAAGATTTCATAGACATTTATTAGTTCCCTAAATTAATACTTTTATAATTTCTTACACCTGTCTTTACTGCAATCTCTGAACATAAATCGTGAAGATTTCATGGACATTTATCACTTCCCCAATCAATATTTTTGTGATTTCCTATGCCTGTCTTTAATCTCTTAATCCTGTCATCTTCATAAGCTGAGGATGTATGTCGCCTCAGGACCCTGTGATGATTACGTTAACAGCACAAATTGTTTAAACAATATGAAATCTGGGCACCTTGAAAAAAGAACAGGATAACAGTGATGTTCAGGGAACAAGGGAGATAACCATTAGGTCTGGCTGCCTGAGAGCTGGGTGGAACAGAGCCATATTTCTCTTCTTTCAAAAGCAAACAGGAGAAATAATGCTGAATTCTTTTTCTCAGCAAGGAACAGCCCTGAGAAAGAGAATGCGTTCCTAGGGGGAGGGCTCTAAAATGGCCGCTCTGGGAACCTCTGTCTTTTACGGTTGCAGATAAGGGAGGAAATAAGCTCCTGTTTCCCATAGCGCTCCCAGGCATATCAGGACGAGGAAATTCCCGCCTAATAAATTTTGGTCAGACCGGTTGTCTGCTCTCAAACCTGTCTCCTGATGTTATCAATGACAATGCATGCCCAAAACTTCATTAGCAATTTTAATTTTGCCCCGGTCCTGTGATCTCGCCCTGCCTCCATTTGCCTTGTAATATTTTATTACCTTGTGAAGCATGTGATTTCTGTGACCCACACCCTCATCATAGACTCCCTCCCCTTTTGAAAATTACTAATAAAACCTTGCTGGTTTTGCAGCTTTGGGGGCATCACGGAACCTGCCGACATGTGATGTCTCCCCCGGACACCCAGCTTTAAAAATTTCTCTCTTTGTACTCTTTCCCTTTATTTCTCAGACTGGCTGACACTTAGGGAAAATAGAAAAGGACTCATGTTGAATTATCGGGGGCGGGTTCCCCCGACATCATTGAAGATATGTAGAAGAACTACATTGTAATTTCAGAACTAGAAATTACAATAACTAAGTAAAAAACTCAATGGGTGAACTCAATAGCAGAATGGAGCTACAACAGAGAAAAAAATTAGTGACCTTGATGATAGAGCAGCAGAAATGATTCAATCTGTATCGTGACAATCTTGCCATAAGAAAAAAAATTACATAGAAATAATCCCATTTGACCAACAGAGAGAAAACAAACACACACACAAAAAAAGAACAATGGGACAACAGCAAAAGCTCTCACATTCATGTCACTGAATTCCCAGAAGGAGAGGAAAGAGTGCAGTGCCCAAAAAACATCTGAAGAGGCTGGGCGCAGTGGCTCACGCCTGTAATATCAGCACTTTGGGAGGCTAAGGCAGGAGGATCACTTGAGGTCAGGAGCTCAAGACCAGCCTGGCCAACATGGTGAAACCCCATCTCTACTAAAAATATAAAAATTAGCCAGGCATGGAGGTGCATGCCTGCAATCCCAGCTACTCAACAGGCTGAGGCAGGAGAATCACTTGAACCAGGGAGGTGGAGGTTGCAGTGAGCTGAGATCACACCAGTGCACTCCAGCCTGGGCGACAGAGTGAGACTCTGTCTCAAAAAAAAAAAAAAGCAATGAAGAAAAATCCAGAAAGATTTTTTTCAGAAGGAAAAGTATACAAATTAAATTTTAAAAAAGAAATTTAAAAAAGCAATAAGAGGGTAAATATCTGGGTGAATATAATTTCTTGAGTTTAGAAATTATATTTGATGGGCGAAAGCAAAATCATAACATTATCTCACGTGGTTCTCAACGTATGTAGAGGTGATATTCAAGACAACAACACCATAAAAAAGGGCAGAGGGGCCTAGAAAGCAGTAGAGTTTCTACATTCCACTTGAACTGGTAAAAGGTTGATACTAGCCAACGATCATAAGTATGTATAATATAAATCTCTACAGCCACCTATAAAATCCTATACAAAAATATATACTAAATGGCATACTGAATTGATTTAGCATGGCATATGAAGTTAAATGGCATACTAAGAAATGTCTAAATACCCCATAAAAAGGCAAGAAAAGGCAAACAGGTATAAAAAAACCCTGAGGGAACAACTTAGAAAAGAGATAATAAAAACCCATCTAAAATTAAGTATAAATCTTCTAAACACAGCAATCAAAAAGGTTGTTGGAATCTGTTTTTTTAAAAATGACTCATGGCCAAGTGTGGTAGCTTATGCCTGTAATCCCAGCACATTAGGGGGCCGAGGCGGGGGAATCACTTGAGCTCAGGAGTTTGAGACCAGCCTGGGCATGATAGTGAGACCCCATCTCTACAAAAAGAAAAAAAAAAAAAAGATTAGCCAGGCATGGTGGCACATACCTATAGTCCCAGCTACTCGGGAGGCTGAGGTGAGAGAATCACTGAAGCCCAGGAGGTCAAGGCTGCAGTAAGCCGTGACTGCACCACTGCACTCCAGCCAACAGAGTAAGACTCTGTCTCAATAAATAAATAAATAAATATCAATAGTCACATAAGATGGCAGAGTAGGAAGCTGTAGTGTAGAGATCAGTCCCTTCACTGAAGCAACCACTGAGCTAGAAAGAGTGATTGGAATCAGCTCTTTTGGAACTCTGAAACATGACCAGAAACTCCTAACAACCAGAGACATACTTAAACAATGAAGGGAGAGGCTGCTGATCTTCACCAGTGAGTGGCATGTGCCAACCAGCCAACACTCCCCCATTCCTGAGCCTGAGTTCCCGAAGCAGCTGGCTGATGCCAGGGTGAGCAGCGGAACTCTGTCCTCCAAAACCGTGGGTTCTGCACCTTGGTGGGTCCAATGGGTCTCTGAGGACCAGCCTGGATGCTTGCCTTGGTTTATTTGGCCCTCTCAGCAACAGTGGCTTCCCCAGGGACATCCTTCAGAAGATTTTATTAAAGAGACAAAATCCTCCTCTGCCCCACCCCATTTAAAGCCCCCTATTTAAGGAAATCGATGTTAGGTGGCTGGCTGACTGCAGAGATAATGAAACAAATTTCAGTGACCACACAAGCACAAGGAAGAAACGCTTTGCAAAAATAGTTTGGAAAAGTAACAAACGGAGAGCTCCAGACCTCAACAAGAAAACCCAGCAATCCCAGGTGACTGAGAGAATCACATTTTGAGGGTCATTACATTGTAACACTTAAAATGCAAGGTTCTCAACAAAAAACTATAAAATATACAAAGAAACAGGATATACGGAAGCTTAGACCATTACAGGAAAAAAACAGCAAAGAAAATCAGCAAACAATACAGTAACTGAACACCATCATCGACCAATGGAACCTAACTGACATTTACAGGAGACTTCACACAGCAACAGCAGGGTACACATTCTTCGCCCATAGAAGATTCAGCAAGATTTACCAGAACCTGTGTCATAAAATAAATTTTTTGAGATGGAATCTCGCTCTGTCGCCCAGGCTGGAGTGCAGAGGTGCAATCTTGGCTTACTGCAACCTCCGCCTCCTGGGTTCAAGAAATTTTCCTGCCTCAGCTTCCCGAGTAGCTGGGATTACAGGCATGCACCACCACGCCTGGTGAATTTTTTTATTTTTGAGACGGGGTTTTGCCATGTTGGCCAGGCTGGTCTCAAACTCCTGACCTCAGGTGATCTGCCCACCTCAGCCTCCCAAAGTGATGGGATTACAGGTGTGAGCCACCATGCCCAGCCAAAACAAATCTTAAGAAATGTAAAATAAGTGAAATCATACAAAATATGTTCTGTGACCGTAAAAGAATTAAACTAAATCAATTTAAAAAAGAAACCAGAAAATCTCTAAACACATGGAAATTAAATACACTTTTAAATAATTCATGGGTCAAAGAGTAAGTCGCAAGGGAAACTGGAAAACATATTGAATTATTTAAAAGTGAAAATATAACATGTTGACTGATCTCAGCAAAAATGGCAGAGTAGGTAGCTCCAAGTCCCCATCCCCCCACAGAAACATTGATAAACCAAGCAAAACTGCCTGAATCAACTTCATGAGAACTGTAGAAAAATAATCAAAGGTTTACAATAACCAAATCATCTGATGTGGCTCTTTGTCCCCACACACATCTCATCCTGAATTGTAATCCCCAGGGGTCAAGGAGGGACCTGGTGGAAGGTGATTGGATCACGGGCGCGGTTCGCCCTATGCTGTTCTCGTGATAGTGAGGGAGTTCTCACGAGATCTGATGGTTTTTAAGTGGCAGTTAAACTTCCCCTGCACTCTCCCCTCTCTCCTGCCAGCCAGTGAAGAGGGTACTTGCTTCTTGTTAGCTTTCCACCATGGTTTTAAGTGTCCTGAGACCTCCCCAGCCAAGTGGAAATGTGAATCAATTAAAACTCCTTTCTTTATAAATTACCCAGGCTCAGGCAATTCTTTCCAGCAGTGTGAAAACTGACTAATACTCCAAATGAACACTGAATCAAGAAAAAAGCAACTTCAAAATGGTAGGAAAACTGGGTTTTTTTACTTGCCCTTGCCCCACAACCTTCCATGGTTCAGTGGGAGCCTTGAAGATGGCAGCCCACATTCCCAGCATGGTTTCTGGTATTGAAGGCAGCAGAGCAGACCTTATTTTCAAAGCATTGTGTTTTCCTGTTCTCAGCTGCCCGAGGGCTGCCAAAAGGACTGATCTGCCTTTGTTTCACCTAACCCAGAACTCACGCAGGGCAGAAAAGTGGCCACACAGAGGGTATTCCTTGAAAACACTGTAAATCAAATGCATACCTCACTGATGCCTAGGCAAAAGATTACAGTTGAGGCAAACTAGAGGTGTGCTAACAGCATGGGAGAAGAAGTTGTGGAGTTTCTATGGGAAATTCGGGTACTGAAATTTGGACCTGCCCATGTGTACTATGGAATTTCAGTAGCCATGCACATGCTGAGTGCAGAGCACATTCTCAGAATAGACCTGAGAAAGGATGCTGAGCTTTCATCTGTGGCTCCTCTCCATCCTCCCTGCAGGGAGGGAGTAAAGCCTAGGGCAAAGCTGTACACAGACTGGGCCGGGTGCAGTGGCTCATGCCTGTAATCCCAGCACTTTGGGAAGCCGAGGCGGGCAGATCACTTGAGGCCAGGAGTTCGAGACCGGCCTGGCCAACATGGTGAAACCCCTGTCTCTACTAAAAAATACAACAATTAGCCGGGTGTGGTGGAAAATTAGCCAGGTGTGGCGGCACAAGCCTGTAATCCCTGCTACTCAGGATGCTCAGGCAGAGAATCACTTGAACCTGGGAGGCAGAGGCTGCAGTGAGCTGAGATCGTGCCACTGCACTCAAGCCTAGGCAACAGGGCAAGACTCTATCTTAAAAAATAAATAAATAAAAAGTTGTACACAGACTGGCTAAGCCCTGAAGGACTGCTCCAGTGCCCCAGCACAGTGGCAATCCACAAAGAGGGAAAGAGCTGGGTTTTTCTTTTTTTTTCTCGTTTTTGGCTCCTGGCATTCAAGGAAATCTCTGTTAAAACACTAGTTGAACACAAGCTAATGGCAGAGAGACTTTCAGAGATTGCACATGTAAAAGAAGACACACTTTGCAAAAATGGTTTAGAAAGTCACTGAACAAACAGCTACAGCCCACAGCAAAAGCAAACCCAGGGATGGTGGGGAGGATAAAATAATTTCCAGTTACCCCATTATAATACTCAAAATATCTGATTTTCTTTTTTGAGACGGAGTCTTCGCTCTGTCGTCCAGACTGGAGTGCAGTGGTGTGATCCCACTCACTGCAACCTCTACCTCCCTCATTCAAGCAGTTCCCCTTCCTTAACTTCCCAAATAGCTGGGATTATAGGCGCATACCACCATGTCCGGCTAAGTTTTGGGATTTTTAGTAGAGATGGGATTTCACCATGTTGGCCAGACTGGTCTTGAACTCCAGACCTCAGGCAATCTGCCCACCTCGGCCTCCCAAAGTGCTGAGATTACAGGCATGAGGCACTATGCCTGGCCTCTTTTTTTCTTTTTAATTTTACTTTTTTCTTTTTTTGGGGAAAAGGGATTATAGGTGTGAATCACTGTGCCTGACTCCAATTTTCAAAAAAAAATTACAAACCATGCAGTGACATAAAAGAGTACAGCCCATTCACAAAAGAAACAAATTGTCTTTAAGGAAGCACAGACATTGAAAGTACTAGACAAAGACTTTAAATCAGCTGTCTGAAATCTGCTCAAAAAGCTAAAAGAAACGATGAATAAAGAGTTAAAGGATACAAGGAGAACAATGTCTCAACAAAATGCAGAACATCGATAAAGAAATAGAAAATATTATAGACAGGTGAGGGGCAGTGGCTCATGCCTGTAATTCCAGCACTTTGGGAGGCTGAGGCGGGCAGATCACCTGAGGCCAGGATTTCAAGACCAGCCTCAGCAACATGGTGAAACCCCCTCTCTACAAAAAATACAAACAATTAGCCAAGTGTGGTAGCATGCGCCTGTAGTCCCAGCTACTTGGGAGGTTGAGGTGGGAGAATTGCCTGAGTGTGAGAAGTCAAGCCTGCAGTGAGCCAAGATTGCACCACTGCACTCCAGCCTGGGTGACAGAGTGAGACCCTGTCTCAAAAAAATAGAAAAGAATGTATTATAGACAAACTAAAGCTTACAGAAAAAAATAAAAAAGGAAAAAAATAGAAATTATTGAAAGGAATCAAAGTCTGAAGCTGAAAAGTATACAAAAATTAGCCAGGCATGGTGGTGGGTGCCTATAATCCCAGTTACTCAGGAGGCTGAGACAGGAGTATTGCTTGAACCCAGGAGGCAGAGGTTGCAGTGAGCCAAGATCGCACCATTGCACTCCAGCCTGGGTGACAAGAACGAAACTCCATCTCAAAAAAAAAAAAAAGAAAAGAAAAAGAAAAGTATAAAAATGGAAATGAAAAATTCACCAGACTATTTTGAATTCATTTGAGCAGATGGAAATCACTGAACACACGAAGACAGGTAGATGAAACTATCCTGTCCATGGTTTTTTTTTTTTTTCATGAGTTTCATTCTTGTTGCCTAAGCTTGAGTGCAATGGCGCGATCTCGGCTCACTGAAACCTCTGCCTACTGGGTTCAAGTGATTCTCCTGCCTCAGACTCTCAAATAGCTGGGATTACAGGCATGCGCCACCATGCCTGGCTAATTTTGTATTTTTAGTAGAGATGGGGTTTCACCATGTTGGCCAGGCTGGTCTTGAACTCCTGACCTCAGGTGATCTGCTCGCCTGGGCCTCCCAAAGTGCTGGGATTATAGATGTGAGCCACCGTGCCCAGCCTGAATTGTATGCTTTAAAATGGTATGTGGACTGGGTGTGGTGGCTCATGCCTGCCTGTAATCCCAGCACCTTGGAAGGCTGAGGTAGGAGGATCGCTTGAGACCAGGAGTTCAAGATCAGCCTGGCAACACAGTGAGATCCCATCTCTACAAAAAATAAAAATAAAAAATTAGCCTGAGTCGGGCCGGGCACAGTGGCTCATGCCTGTAATCCCAGCACTTTGGGAGGCCGAGGCAGGTGGATCATGAGGTCAGGAGTTCGAGACCAGCCTGGCCAAAATGGTGAAACCCCGTCTCTACTGAAAAGACAAAAATTAGCCGGGCACGGTGGTAGGCGCCTGTAATCCCAGCTACTCTGGAGGCTGAGGCAGGAGAATCGCTTGAACCCAGGAGGTGGAGGTTGCAGTGAGCCGAGATCACACCACTGCACTCCAGCCTGGGCCACAGAGCAAGACTCTGTCTCAAAAAAAAAAAAAAAAAATTAGCCTGAGTCCTAGCTACTCAGGATGAGGTGGGAGGATTGCTTCAGCCCAGGAATTAAAGGCTGCAGACAGCTATAATCACACCACTGCACTCCAGCACAGGCAACAGAGTGAGACCCTGTCTCAAAAAAAAAAAAAAAAAAGGTGCGTGACTTTCACCTCAATTAAAAAAAATAAAACATATAAAAACCTGTCAGCAGGGCATGGTGGCGCATACCTGTAGTCCCAAGTATTTGAGAGACTGTGGTGGGAGGATTCCTGGAGCTCAGGAGTTTGAGGCTTCAATGAGCTATGATTGCACCACTGCAGTCTGACCTGGGCAACAAAGGGAGATGCCATCTCTTAAAAAACAATGCCAAATTCTGTGAGATGCAGCCAAAGTAAACTTTAGGTAAATTCATAGCCCTAAATGCTTACAGAAGAAGCAATAATAAAAAAAAAAACTTAAGAATCTGAGCTTCCATTTTAAGAAACTAGAAAAAGAGCAAAATAACCACAAAACAAACAGAAAGAAGGAAATAGAATTAATATAAGAGCAGGCTGGGCGGGGGGTGGCTCACACCTCTAGTCCCAACACTTTGGGAGGCTGAGGTGGGCAGATCTCTTAAGGCCAGGAGTTCAACACCAGCCTGGCCAACATGGTAAAACTCCATCTCTACTAAAAATACAAAAATTAGCCAGGCGTGATTGCATGTGCCTGTAATCCTAGCTACTCCCAAGCTGAGGTAGGAGAATCGCTTGAACCCAGGAGGTGGAGGTTGCAGTGAGCCAAGATTGCGCCACTGCACTCCAGCCTGGGTGACAGAGCAAGACTCCATCTTAAAAAATAAAAATAAAAAAAAAATGTAAGAGTAGAAATCAGTGAAGTTAAAATAGAAACATTTAAAAAATCAATTAAACCAAATGTTGGCTCTTCAAAAAGATCAATTAAAAATAAGAAATCCCTAGCCAGACTAATCAAAGAAAAAAAAAAAAGCAAAGAGAGAGGATGCAAATGACCAGCATCAGGAATAAAAGGGAGGCTATTAGCACAGACCCTGCATGCATCAAAATGAGATCAAATATTACAAACAAATCTAGGCACCCAGCTCCCACCCTCATTTTTTATAAGTGGGAAAAAGACCCAGAGATCAAATGACTCACTCAAAATGACAGTCAATGACAAAGCAGGGCCTGGGGCCTTAGGACTGATTATCCAAATGCCATCAGAGAACGAGCTAAATCAGAAGCACCTAGTGAGCTTTTAAAAAATAATTCTCCAGGGCACAACCCCTGAGATTCTGATTCAGTACGTTTTGGAGTGATGCCTAATATTCTGAAAATGCCAAAAGCTCAACAGATGGTTCTCTTGCTTGGCCAGGTTTAGAAAATGCTGTGTCCCACATTACCACCTTCACTCATATGACGACTGTAGAGAAAAGCATAAAAATCTGGTGCTCAAATATGTTTAAATTTAATATAAAGCACCGGGCGTGGTGGCTCACGCCTGTAATCCCAGCACTTTGGGAAGCCGAGGTGGGTGGATCACGAGTTCAGGAGATTGAGACCATCCTGGCTAACACAGTGAAACCCCATCTCTACTAAAAATAGAAAAAAATTAGCCAGGCGTGGTGGCACATGCCTGTAGTCCCAGCTACTTGGGAGGCTGAGGCAGGAGAATGGTGTGAATCCTGGAGGCGGAGCTTGCAGTGAGCCGAGAGTGCGCCACTGCACTCCAGCCTGGGCGACAGAGTGAGATTCTGTCTCAAAAAAAAAAAAAAAGTAATATAAAGCAGGCAGAATAAATCCTGTGATGGTGACCGGGTGAATGCTCTTGAGAGAAATCATGATCTGGAACACCCGTCTCCGACATTTCCCATGGCAGTTAACATTTTTCCACTTTATTCAAATACACATTTATTTGTCAAATATTTGCTGGGTACCAATCACTCTGTGCTAGGTATTGGGGATACAGTCATTTGCATCACAAAGTCCCTGCTCAGTGTAATAAGCACTCATTGAGCACCTACCTATGTGTGAGGAACTGTGCTAGGGGGTATCAGAAACACACAAAATAGGCCGGGCACTGTGGCTCATGCCTGTACTCCCAGCACTTTGGAAGGCCAAGGTGGGCAGAACACCTGCGGTCAGGAGTTTGAGACCAGCCTGACCAACATGATGAAACCCCATCTCTACTAAAAATACAAAAAAATTAGCCAGGTGTAGTGGTCGGTGCCTATAATCCCCAGCTACTCAGGGGCTGAGGCCGGAGAATTGCTTGAACTGAGGAGGCAGAAGTTGCAGTGAGCTGAGATGGCACAACTCCACCCCAACCTGGGCAACAGAGACTCTGTCTAAAAAAAAAAAAAAGAAAAGAAAAAGAAACACAGAAACACAAAATAAAACAGAGCCTCTCCTCTCAAAGAATTCACCCTCGCCAGTCGGAGACAAACTATACAACGCCTTCCCAGGTATCTCATCCCGTTTCTTAAGTCCAAATTCTGTTTCCACATTGAAGACTCCAGCTTTTTTTTTTTTTTTTTTTTTTGAGACAGTCTCACTCTGTCGCCCAGGCTGGAGTGCAGTGGTGCAATCTCGGCTCACTGCAACCTCTACCTCCCAGGTTCAAGTGATTCTCCTGCCTCAGCCTCCCGAGTACCTGGGATTACAGGCGCCCACCACCACACCTGGCTAATTTTTTGTAATTTTAGTAGAGACAGGATTTCGCCATGTTGGCCAGGCTGGGCTCACACTCCCGACCTCAGGTGATCCACCCACCTTGGCCTCCCAAAGTGTTGGGATTACAGGCGTGAGCCAACACGCCTGACTGACTCCAGCATTTTTATCTTCATCTCAATCTCATCCCTAAACTCAAAACCAACATATGCAACTGCCTACTTGATGTTTCCATTTGGATATCTAACTAACACCTCAAACTAAACATGTGCAAAGCCAGGTGCAGTGGGTCATGCCTATAATCCCAACACTTTGGGAGGTCAAGACGGGAGGATCGCTTGAGCCCAGGAGTTTGAGACCAGCCTGGGCAACTTAGTGAGACCCCATCTGTCTATTTATTTTTAAAACATTAAAAATTGTTTTTAAAGAAAAAAATAAACCTAACACGTGCAAGACCAAATTCCCAATTTCGCACTCTCCCACCAAACTGGTTTCTCCCGCAGTCTTTGCCAACTCAATAAATGACAACTCCATTCTTAAAGTTCACCTAACAAAAATCCTGGAGTCATCCTTGACTCCTCTCTTTCTCTTACACACTGCATGCAAAGCATCTGCAAATCTTTTGGGTCTACTTTCTTTTTTTTCTTTCCTAGACAGGGTCTTGCTCTGTTGCCCAGGCTGGAGTGCAGTGGCGTGATCACAGCTCACTGCAGCCGTGACTTCCCAGGCTAAAGCGATTCTCTCACCTCAGCCTCCCAAGTCCCTGGGACTACAGGCACGCACCACCAAACCCAGCTAATTTTTTATTTTTTTAGAGACAGGGTCTTGCTATGTTTCCCAGGCTAGCCTTGAACTCCTGGGCTCAAGTGATCCTCCTGCCTTGGCCTCCCAAAGTGCTGGAATTACAGGCCTGAGCCACCACACCTGGCCAGGTCTACTTTCAAAATACATCCTGCATATGACCACTTCTATCTGCAGCCGCCTCTCTCATCCATACCTCTGGCTTGTTTTGCCTGGAGTGCTGCCTTATAACCAGGACCCCTGTTTTGACCAGAGTTCTCCTATGAACTGTTCTCAACAGAGAGGCCAGAGAGATCTTTTTAAAAACACTAAGCTGAATCTCATTAGTCCTCTGTTCAACCTGCAAAGATTCCCATTTTATTCAGAGTAAAAGACAATCCTTATGATCCTCACCAAGGCGTGACATGACTCCCTGCTCCCTCTTGGATCTCAACTCTCTCCACCTTTGCCTTTGCTGAACTTCACTCCAGCCTCATTGGCTTTTTCTGCTGTTCTAAACATGCCATGCATATTCCTCTCTGGAATGCTGTTCCTTTGGAGGTAAGCATGGCTCTCTCTCCACCTCTTTCAGCTCTCTAAGTATCTTATCAGTGAGGCCTTTCTCAACCATCTTATAAAAAGTAATCACTTCCACTCCCAAGGAACTTTTTTCCCGTCACAGTAATTGTCACCATTTGACACATATATTTTATTTTGTATATTATTATTATTTTTTGAGACAGAGTCTTGCTCTGTTGCCCAGGCTGGAGTACAGTGGCACGATCTCGGCTCACTGCAACCTTAGCCTCCCAGGTTCAAGCGATTTCTGGCTAATTTTTGTATTTTTAGTAGAGATGGGGTTTTGCCATGTTACCCAGGCTGGTCTCGAACTCCTGACCTCG
The DNA here is from genome assembly GCF_029289425.2 of Pan paniscus. NCBI lineage: Eukaryota > Metazoa > Chordata > Mammalia > Primates > Hominidae > Pan > Pan paniscus. The sequence goes on from NC_073255.2 coordinate 91,649,239, forward strand.
GCCTCCCAAAGTGCTAGGGTTACAGGCATGAGCCACCACGCCCAGCCTTGACACATATATTTTAGTGTCCATCTTTTCCTGCAATAAAGTGTAAAATTATTAGGGTAATGTGTTCAGTTCACTATCTTATTCCCAGTGCTTAACAGTGGCAGGCAAACAGTTAATGATCAGTACATATTTTGTGAATGAATGTGACATGTTCTAATAGAAGTAGGAAATAAACACTTCGTGGGATGGGTAAACAGTGGGAGTCATGGCCAAAAATAGTTTAGAATGGATCATTTACTGCAATGGTTTTCAAGCACTTTTCTTTCTTTTTTTACAGAATCAGGGTATCACTCTTGCCCAGGCTGGAGTGCAGTGGTACAATCATAGCTCACTGCAACCTGAGAACTCTGAGCTCAAGCAATCCTCTTTTACCTCAACATTCCCAAGTAGCTGGGACTACAGGTGCGTGCCACCATGCCCAGCTAATTTAACTTTTTTTCTTTTTTTTGAGAAAGGGTCTCACCCTGTCACCCAGGCTGGAGTGCAGTGGCACTATCACAGCCCACTGCAGCCTTGACCTCCTGGGCTCAAGCAATCCTCCCACCTCAGCCTCCTGAATAGCTGGGACTACAAGTGCATGCCACCACTTCTGGCTAATTTTTAAATTTTTTTGTAGAAATGGGGTCTCCCTATGTTGCCCAGGCTGACCTCGAACTCCTGGGCTCAAGTGATCTGCCCACCTCGACCACCCAAAGTGCTGGGATTACAGGCATAAGCCACCATGCCCAGTCCAGCATATATATATATTTTTAAACTGGAACTCATTTTTTTAAATGGAAGCACAATCTGAAAAAGGAATAAAACCCAAAGATTGACAATGGGCTAGAAAACCAGAAATCCGCAATTCAGCTTCTTCCCCTTACTCTCCCGTTTGAACTCATGATGCATCTCAAAGCCCAGCTTGAAAGCCACAGATCTAGAGCTTGGATGGCATTCTAATGAGCTAAGCATCTAAACCGACCACAGTTGGGAGCCACTGAAAGTTTTTGAGCAGGTAAATGATAGATTGATTGATTTATTCATTTTGAGACAGTCTTGCTCTGTCACCCAGGCTGGAGTATAGTGGCGCGATCTCAGCTCACTGCAGCCTCTGCCTCCTGGGTTCAAGTGATTCTCCTGCCTCAACCTCTGGAGTAGCTGGGATTACAGGCGTGCACCACCACGCCTGGCTAATTTTTCTATATTTAGTAGAGACGGGTTGGCCAGGGTGGTCTCGAACTCCTGACCTCAGGTAATCCACCTGCCTCCACCTCCCACAGTGCTGGGATTACAGGTGTGAGCCACTGCGCCCGGCCTAAATTATATATTTAGATCCATGCTTTAGGAAGATTAGTCTCAAGAGAATGGGTAGACTGAACAATGACAGAAGAAGATGGCAATCAGGAATATCAAAGAGAAGACTGCTGCAATAGGCAAGCTAATACTTAAAAGTACAGAAGGAGGGGCCAGGGGAGAGCAGTGAGAATGCAAAGAACAGAAAAATGGAGACAGCTGTCTAGGACCCGGCACCTCCCAGAAGGAAAAGGACGTTCAGAGTAAAATCTGTCAGTTTCATGCCTTAGTGACTGGTGAATTTAGTGAACGCACAGGAGGTGAAAGGCTGGGAGAGGAAGCAAATACCACCACTTCAGATTTAGACAGGGTCTGAGGTATGAAAAAGGTACATACAACTGTCCTACAAACAGATGAAATGCAGTCCTCACATGTTATGCCCTGTTGGGAGCCTTTAGGAGCCATCTGGACAACCCTGGTCATTGAGATGGTGTGGAAGAGCAAGAAGTGCTCCAAGTGTGTCCAGAACAGACAGGCCGGGTGCTGTGGCTCATGCCTGTCATCCCAACACTTTGGAAGGTGGAGGTGGGAGGACGGCTTGAGGTCTGGAGTTGGAGACCAGCCTGAGCAACACAGCAAGACTCCACTTCTATAGAAAATTTTTAAAAATTAGCTGGGCGTGGTGGGCAGGCCTGTAGTCCCAGCTATGTGGAAGCTGAGGTGGGAGGGTTGCTCGAGCCCAGGAGTTCAAAACTGCCATGAGCTATGATCACGCCACAGCACTCCAGCCTGGGCAACATAGGGACATCCCATTTTTACCAAAAACTTTTAAAATTAGCCAGGCATGGTCAGCTGTGTGCACCTGTATTGCCAGCTACTTGGAAGGTGGGGTGGAGGATCTCTTGAGTCCAGGAGTTGGAGGCTGCAGTAAGCCATGATAGCACCTCCGCACTCCCAGCCTGGGCGACAGGGATGGAGATCTCTCTCTCTCTCTCTCTCTAGAAAGTTTTTTTTTTTTTTTTTTGAATGAAGTTTCACTCTTGTTGCCCAGGCTGGAGTGCAATGGCACGATCTCAGCTCACTGCAACCTCCGCCTCCCAGGTTCAAGCGATTCTCCTGCCTCAGCCTCCTGACTAGCTGGGATTACAGGCGCCTGCCACCATGCCCAGCTAATTTTTGTATATTTAGTAGAGACGGGGTTTCACCATGTTGACCAGGCTGGTCTTGAACTTCTGACCTCAGGTGATCCACCCACCTCGGTCTCCCAAAGTGCTGGGATTACAGGCGTGAGCCACCATCCCTGGCCTAGAAAGAGTCTTTATTTATTTATTTATTTAAGACAGAGTCTCGCTCTGTCGCCCAGGCTCTGCACCAGAGTGCAGTGGTGCGTTCTCTCCTCACCACAACTGCCGCCTCCCGGGTTCAAGCAATTCTCATGCCTCAGCCTCCAAGTATCTGGGACTACAGGCGTGTGTCACCATGCCCAGGTAATTTTTGTATTTTTAGTAGTCTCACTCTGTTGGTCAGGTTGGTCTGGAACTCCTGACCTCCGGTGATCCGCCCGCCTCAGCCTCCCCAAGTGCTGGGATTACAGGTGTGAGCCACCAAGCCCGACCGAGACCTTGTCTCTTAAAAAAGACAAAACGGGGGTACGGGGAGGGGGCAGCACAGAACAGAAACAGAACTCTGGGGAACAGAGACACGGCGCCGAGTTGAGCAGAAACCAGGGCAGGAGCACCAGGCAGAGATGGAAGACTGAGTTTCATCGAAGGAGTGGGATCCTGGGACCCAAGGGAGCGGGAGCACAGTAAGTAGGGATGAAGATGGCGAAAGCACGACCTGCCAGAGCACTTGCTGACGAGCCACACTCCACACCTACTACGTGCTGTCACGTGCTTGACAAAACCGACACACAACGCACAACGCTAAAGTTTATTGCTCAACAATGCAAATACAGTTAACATTACTGTACGCTTAAAAATGGTTAAGACGGTAAATTGTATGTTATGTTTTTGTTTTTTGAGATGGAGTCTGGCTCTGTTGCCCAGGCTGGAGTGCAGCGGTGCAATCTCCGCTCACTGTAAGGTCCGCCTCCCAAGTAGCTGGGACTGCAGGCGCCCACCACCACGCCCGGCTAATTTTTTTGTATTTTTAGCAGAGACGGGGTTTCACCGTGTTTGCCAGGATGGTCTCGATCTCCTGACCTCGTGATCCGCCCGCCTCAGCCTCCCAAAGTGCTGGGATTACAGGCATGAGCCACCATGCCTGGCCATGTTACCTGTTTTTTTAACCACAATTTAAAATTAAATGAAGGGGGCCAGGTGCAGTGGCTCACGCCTGTAATCCCAGCACTTTGGGAAGCTGAGGTGGGCAGATCACAAGGCCAAGAGTTCAACAGAGTGAACTCCTGGCCAACAGACTGAAACCCCGCCTCTACTAAAAATATAAAAATTAGCCAGGCATGGTGGTGTGCACCTGTAATCCCAGCTACTTTGGGAGGCTGAGGCAGGAGAATCGCTTGAACCTGGGAGGGGGAGGCTGCAGTGAGCCGAGATCATGCCATTGCACTCCAGCCTGGGCGACAAGAGCGAGACACCATCTCAAAATGGAAGCAAGGAAGGAAGGGAGGGAGGGAGAGAGGAAGGAAGAGAGGGAAGAGAGGAAGAAAGGAAGGGAAAATATGTATTATCTGGGCAAGTAAAATGCAGATGAAGGAAAAGGACAATGATCATTTGAATGGAAGATGGATCCACTGTAATCCAGGTATGGGAGAATACTGAACACTAATGTCAAAAGAAACAGAATGTGCTGACGATCTGCAAGGCATTTCACAGAAGACAAAGAACACAAACCATGGAGAGAAGACTAGCACAATCAAATAGTGGGAGGTGAGGAAGGTAGACAGAATTCATGATTTTGGAATGTGCACAGTTTATCATCAGACATTCTGAGAAAGAAGGAAGTGAACTATCTCACTGGTACTGCTATATTGTCAAGTAAAATATTCAACTAGGTTAAAACTGTCAGACATATCAATTTGGAGGCAAGCTGCAAAAATACACAGGAAAAAAGGTCTTAGAAGTTGAGATTAGATAAACTCTTTTACGGGATACAAAGAAAACCAAAAAAGTGGAAAATGGGTTCTAGGAGGACACTCCTGAAAAGGCAAGAAAAGGAACCGACATTCACTTATGAAATTCACACTTCCTGAATGTCTACTATGGACAGAGCATGATTCCAGTTATGGGGAAGGGGAAATGAACACACAGACAGGTCATAAATGATCACTGGGGAAAGAGGGGAAAGCTGAGGGAGCACTATATCATCACATCAACTGAGCATGGACTTGGGGAAATAAGGTACACCACAAGCTGTGACTCAATTCACAAGCACAGGTGGAGGACGAGGTTTTGGTATCTGAATGTCTAAAGAAATAAATAAAATCGAGGGCAGAAAATAAGTCCAAGGTATTTTTAAAGCAAGGAAGGAAAGAAAATGGAAGATAAAAAGAATGAACATAAAGTCTCAAGTTAATTTTTATGTCAGACTTCTGAATGCCCCAAAACGAAACAATTCTGTAAGGCCGGGAGCAGTGGCTCAGGACTGTAATCTCAGCACCTGGGGAGGCTGAGGTGGGCGGATCACTTGAGGCCAGGAGTTCAAGAACAGCATGGCCAACATGGTGAAACCCTGTCTCTACTAAAAATACAAAAATTAGCCAGGCTTGGTGGCATGTGCCTGAAATCCCAGCTACTCAGGAGGCTGAGGAAGGAGAATTGCTTGAACCTGGGAGGCGATGGTTGCAGTGAACTGAGATCATACCAGTGCACACCAGCCTGGGTGACAGAACAAGACTACGTCTCCAAAAAACAAACAAACAGCCCACAACAATTCTGTAATGGCGAGGGAGTAAATAAGTGACCAATAATGCTGGAGGAAGAGGAAGTGAATGGGTCCCCAGTATAGGTTAGAATGAAAAAATCCCTACCAATGTAAATCAAATATAAAATAAACAAAAGAGTTCATGTATGTGTGCGGGAAAGAAAGTGATATTTGGGGGTTGGGAGGTGTTACTGAGGGTACCAAATACATATAAACAACTCCTTAGTCACTCCCAAAGGTCTGGGATGAGCATTTTTTAACATTTGATACTCTACTAACTTACCTGGACTATGCTGACATGGAAATTCACCTCCCGTGATCCACGGCTCCTCTCCCTGCTCCAACTTAATGATGACATTTGGCTTGGTGATATCATATCTTGTTAATGGGAAAAGAAGAAGGACTTGGGCAAGTTGCTCGGCTTCAGAATCTCCGAAGTACAAGATGTTGCCACCTCATAAGCTGCAAAATAGAAATGCTCCATTTTTTACCTAATCAAAGTTAGAACCTTAGAATGAAGAATAATATAAACACTGCAGCTAGTGCCCACAAGGAATTAAATGGTGTCGTCGCTTATTTCTTCAAACTCGAGCATAAAACCCCATTCAACTGAGAGCATTCAGAAAGCAAGCTATCCTCACCCATGGAAACTAGATGGCTGTAGTTCTCCAACATCACATCCCCGTATGTTATCTTCTCATCAGGGTCCAGTTGCCGCCACTCCTCCTGGGTGAAATCCACAGCCACATCTTTGAATGACACTGGCCCCTGTAATGGCAACATGATCAGAATTGGGAGATATGGAAAAGGGATAGGGGGATAACATTTTACAAAGCTCACCGGTGAAGTTAACCATGAACATTGTATACCTTATTTTATGTTACAGATTATGGAAGGGAAATCATATTGGAAACACATATCCTTTGGGGTCCTTTATATATATACAAAAATAAAAACCCAAAACACAACTGAGCTCCTATTTTGCAACTCAACTGCGTTTTGGGGATATGAGATGAGTGAAACACCATGCCTGCTCTTAGAAAGCAGACAACCTAATAAGGAGATAAACATGTAAACAAACACAAGCATTTTACTCCTTGTCACTTCTTTTAGTCTTCTTCGCTGCCAGGCCCTCCCCTTCTCCGGGACCTCTTCATGTTGGAGTGCCCACCACTCAGTTCCTGGTCGTCTTCTTCCTAACTCACTGCTCTGGGGCTCTCACCTGGTTTCAGCTCCTTGTTCTTTTGGCTCTTTTATTCTCATAGCCAGTGGCCTCTGGCTATCTGCATGACTGATTTTATCTCAAACATCTCAATCTCACAGCAATAAATATTCGTTAAATGAATGAATGCCCAAAGCTGTTATTAGAGTAATGCAGACAAGGTGCAGAATGATTTAACAAAAGAGGATCAAATTATTTTAACTTTATGCCATCAGATTAGGCTTCACAGACTCAGTTAACTTGAAATCCTTAAAGATGAATTGTGTATTCTATGGGATGAAGGGGAGGAAGAACATGATGAGGTGTAAAAAGTACCAATGGCAAACATGAAGCAGCTTCAATTTTTAAGAGGTTGGGGCTGGGCATGGTGGCTCATGCCTATAATCCTAGCACTTTGGGATGCCGAGAAGGGAAGATCGTTTGAGCTCAGGAGTTCGAGACCAGCTTGGGCAACATAGTAAGAACTTCATCTCTGCTAAAAATAAAATTTTTTTTAAAAATTGGCTGGGCATCATGGCACATGCCTGTACTTCCAGCTACTTGGGAGGCTAAGGCAGGAGGATGGCTTGAGCCTGGGAGGTCAAGGCTACAGTGAGCTGTGAATGCAACACTGCACTCCAGCCTAGGCAAGAGAGCAAGACCTTGTCTCAAAAAAAAAAGAAAAATGCAAAGCTCCTGGGCTCCAGCAATCCACCTGCCTTGGCCTCCCAAAGTGTTGGGATTAGAGGCTTGAGCCAGCATGCCCCGCCCAAACTTGTAGTTTAGAAAAAGGAAGTGCCCAGTAAGCACATTGCATTATCCTATTATTTATAAAGAACATATCAACAAGGGGTTCAAACCCAGTGATACAGCTAGGACCATGTAGATCCCAAGAGATAGCAGAGGCAGAGCCGCTAGGCTGGTGGGCTGAGAAACTAAAGCAGAACATCCAAGCTTATCCACAGGCAGGCCACAGGAGCTGATAAAATCACCGAGAGAGAGTAATAACTTTCTGGTTTAAGTTAGTCCAGAAGGCAAGGAGGTGGTAGGGGTTAGAACACTGATCAGCCAATAAATAACATAAAATTACATGTCAATACCACTTACATCAATACAAATACCCAAAATGAAACATAACCAAACAAAATCCAGTACCAGATTAAAAACATAATATACAAGAGACAAATAGGACTTATTCCAATAATATAGACTAGTTTAATATTCGGAAATCTATTAATATGATAAGCCACTATAACACAGCAAAAAAGAAAAATCTTGTATCCATGAAGATACTTGAAAAAGCTTGACAGAAAAAGCTGATTTAAAAAAACAAACTAAAGAAAATAGAAACTGATGGATACTTCATTAACATCAATATTATTATATACACAAATATAAATATTACACCCTAATATGCAATAGTACGTATGATATGTGACGTATGTATTTCAATTACACACAAGCACATATATACAGTTTGCGTGTATACACACACACACACACACACACACACACATACACTCTTATGCCTCAGTCTTCTCGGTCCGAAAGTCAGGATTTTACTTAACAGGGAAAAACTACGTATCTTCCCACTAAGATCAAGAACAAGGTATTAATAAAATGCTCATTATCTACAATTAGAGAAGAGAAAACAATTAGAGGAATATAACTAAGAAAAAGTAAAAGTGCTTGGGCACAGTGGCTCACGCCTGTAATCCCAACACTTTGGAAGGCCGAGACGGGCAGATCACCTGAGGTCAGGAGTTCAAGACCAGCCTGGTCAACATGGTGAAACTCCATATCTACTAAAAATCCAAAAACAACAACAACAACAACAACAACAACATTAGTTGTATTATTAAGGTCAACTTAATAATACAGAGATATCAGTTTCCCTAAATTACTTTATAAATATGCAATCCCAATAAAAATACCAAAAAGCTTTTTCCTGGAACTAGATAAGCTGACACTACAGTTCATATGAGGTGGAAGAAAACCAAAAACAGCTCAGGGAAAAAAAACATTTGGACATGGATAAAACTGGATCCAGGCCAGGTGTGGTGGCTCATGCCTATAATCCCAGCACTCTGGAAAGCTGAGGCAGAAGGATTGCTTGAGGCCAGGAGCTTGAGACCAGCCTTGGCAACATAGCAAGACCCTATCTCTACAAAGAAAAAAATATATATATTAGAAAAAACATATATAGAGAGACATGAGGACTTCTGCCCTCAGGTGTGACAAATTAACAGGTACTGGATATACCCTCCAACCTGAAACAGCACACACCAAAGAACAACAAAATCAAAAACAGAAAGAAAAATAAAACGGAGAACATATATGAAGCAATGATTTTTTTTTTGTTTTTTGTTTTTTGAGATGAAGTCTTGCTCTTGTCTTCCAGGCTGGAGTGCAATGGCACAATCTCGGCTCACTGCAACCTCTGTCTCCTGGGTTCTAGCAATTCTTCTGCCTCAGCCTCCTAAATAGCTGGGATTACAGGCGTGCACCAACACACCCGGCTAATTTTTATATTTTTAGTAGAGATGGGGTTTCACCATGTTGGCCAGGCTGGTCTTGAACTCCTGACCTCGTGATCCGCCCACCTTAGCCTTGTTGTTGTTGTTGCTGTGATTACAGGTATGAGCCACCACGCCTGGGCTGAAGCAATGGTTTTCAAGGCACTGATTATCAGGCAGTAGAGTTATCTATGAGTGATGGGAAATAAACAAGGTGAACCAATCAACTTCTGCCTTGAGCATTTCCAGGCCATGGAGCAGGGAAGAAGAACAGAGGCAGATGTGAGGAGAAAGAGTTGTGAGATGGGAAAATGGGCAGGAAATTACAACCCATAAGGAAGAAAAGAATCAGTCCATCACAACTGGCCCAGAATTGACACAGAGTTCACAACCGGCACAGAGCACTGAGAGAGTTCATCGTTCTATTCCAAATGTTCAAAAAAATCAAGACAGGCAAGATGTAAAAAAGACCCACGCTAACCTTCTACAGATAGTACAATATCTGAGATGAAAATTATACTGGAAAAGATGAACAGCATCGTGGAAAAAAGAGATTAGAGAATATAAAGACAGCAACAGAAGTTACATAAAATGAAACAGAGAAAAAAGAATTAAAAGCAAATAAAGAGCAACAGTGTGTTGTGGGAAAATTTCAAGTGGCCTAATATACAGGCAACAAGAATCAATGGAGGGGAGGTGGTGGGTACTTGAAGAGATAATGATAAAAATGTTCCCCAAGTGATGACACCATAAACCCAAGATCCAAGAAGTTCAATGATCCCCAAAACAGAAACATGAAAAAAATGATACCATGACATATTGCAATCAAACTGTCCAAAACTAGTGACAAAAAGTTTAAAACAGTAAGGGGTGAAGAAAAAAAGATATGTTATATATAGGGGAACAAACATGAGTATGAGATCAGATTTCTCTTAGAAAAAAATGTAAGCAGGAAGACAACAGAGAAACATATTTAAAGCACTGTGGAGAAAAATCCAGCAAAAACACCTTTAAAAGCAAAGACACAATGAAGACATTTGCAGACATATAATAATCATCAACTAGAAGAAATGTTAAAGAAAGTCCTTCAGGCAGAAGTAAAATGACAGCAAATAAAAATTTAGATTTACACAAAGGAATGAAGAGTACCAGAAATGGTAACTGTGTATTTTCTCTCATTACTTATATCTCTTTAAAAGATACCTGGGCCAGGTGTGGTGGCTCACACTTGTAATCCCAGCACTTTGGGAGGCTGAGGCAGATGGGTGACCTGAGGTCAGGAGTTCGAGACCAGCCTGACCAACATGGCAAAACCTCGTCTCTACTAAAAATACAAATATTAGCCGGGCGTGATGGTGGGTGTCTGTAATCCCAGCTACCCAGGAGGCTGAGGCAGGAGAATCACTTGAACCCGGGAGGCAGAGGTTGCAGTGGGCCAAGATAGCACCCCTGCACTCCAGCCTGGGGGACAGAGTGAGACTCTGTCTCAAAATAAATAAATAAATAAATAATAACTGTTTAATTAACAACGTAATAGATAGTGTGTGGCACTGATACCACCTGTAAAAATAAAATGAACAACGGTGTAAAGACCAAGAGGAGAGAAATGGAAGTATCCTATTGTAAGCTTCTCTTACTCTAAGAAAAATGGATATTACTTAAGAATAAACTATGATAATTAAAGTTGCATACTACAAATTCTAACTCACTAAAATAACAAAACAGTGTGATAGCTAAAAACCCAACAAAAGATATAAAGTAGAATCATAAAAAATTCTCAACTAATCAAAAGGAAGGAAGACAAACAGAGACATTTTAAAAAGAAACGAAGATGAGACTAAAAGAAAGCAAAGACAATGGACTATAACCTAACTTGTTTCATCAATAATCACATTACATGTAAACGGTCTATACATCCCCAATTATGAGACAGAAATAGACTGATGAAAACAAGCAAGATCCAAATTTTGCTTCCTATAAGAAATAATACTTTAGATATAAAGATGCAAATAGGTTAAAAGTAAAAGGATGGAATAAGATATACCATGCATGCATTACTCAAAAGAATGCTACATAAATAACAAAGTACATTTCACAGCCTGGAATATTAGCAGGGATAAGGAAGGCCATTTTACAAAGTGGTTAATTAATCAACAGGACGTAATAACCTTGAACATTTATGTATCTAATATAACACATAAAGCAAAAAGTGGTAAAATTGCAAAGAGAAACAGAACCACAACTGCAGCAGATTTCAATCCCCTCTCCCCCACAATTGATACAAGTGGGCACACAATCAACAAGGATATAGTACACCTGAACAACAGAACCAACCCACTTGATCTCATTAACATTTATCAAACACTCCACCCAACCAGAGCAGAACAAGCCATCTTCTCAAGCATGCGCAGAATTTTCCCAAGACAGATCCTATTCTGAGCCATAAATTTAAGAGGTTCCATGTAGCATTCCAGACAAAAATTCACAATCTAAATCTAATCATGAAGAAAGATCAGGGAAGCCTAAATTTAAAGACTTCTATAAAATCACTGGCCTGTATTCTTCAAATATTTTAATGGCACTGAGGAACAAATCCATATTAAACAGACTTAAAAAGCATGAAAACTAAAGGCAATTAACAGTCCTAGACTGAACCTTCTACCAAAAATTAAAAATTGCTATAAAGGAAATTATTGGGAAATTGGCAAAACTGGAAAATGAACTATAGTTTAGATAAAAGTATTAAATCAACGATAAATTTCCTGAATTCAATTACTGTGCTATGGATATTTAATAGAATGTTCTTGATTTTATGAGCTATAATCTAAAACTTTATAGGGTAAAGAGGCATGACATATTATACCCACTCTCAAATAGTTCAGAAAATATATATATATAAATATATATATACACATATGTATATAGGCATATAAATGATTAATGTGGGAAAATGTTAAGAATGAAGTATCTGAACAAAAGGAAGTATCTGGGATTTCTTTGTAAAATCCTTGCAATTTTTCTGAAAATCTGAAATGATTTCAAAATAAAATGCTAAATAGAAAATAATGCTATCAAATATATGTATACATTTGCTATCAAATATATATTATATGTATATATTTGCTATCATATATATCAAATATATTTCAAAAGGACTCAGAAACCAACTTAAAGGGATTCCGTCTGGCCAAAGATGGAACCACTTAATTTTCAAAAAGAATCACAACTTCTATGTACTGAAATATTTACTATCTGTTTAAACCCATGAGCTCATGATGGTAACAAAACAAAATACCCTCCTGCTTAAAAGCCTACTCAATATTTTAGAAACTGTCTTTCCTGCATGAATTACATAAACAAATAGAGAATAGAAATTTATCTTTAGAAAAGTATTCTAGGCCAGCCGTGGTGGCTCATGCCTATAATCCCAACACTGGGAGGTCAAAGAAGAGGATCACCTGAGCCCAGTTCAAGACCAGCCTGGGCAACATAGAGAAACCTGTCTCTACTAAAAATTTAAAAAATCCGCTGGGCATTGTGGCATATGACTATACTCCCAGCTACTTGGGAGGCTGAAGTTGGAGGATCACTTGAGCACAGGAGTTTGAGGCTGCAGTGAGCCATAAACGTGCCAGCCTGGGCGACAGAGTGAGACTCTGTCTCCAAAAAAAGAAAAGAAAGGTATTTTGGCTAGTAAATAAAGAAGAAATGGTAGAATTAGCAGATCACCATTTTGCCTCTCCTAATGAAGGCAAATGACAGCAATAGTAAATCACAGCAATCATCAACAGTCAATAGTTCTTAACTTCACAAAAACAAAGAAGGTAACACGTGCCTCCAGAAGTAGACAAATGCCACGTATGGTATAGTTGTGTGAAAAGAACTGAACATAAACCTGATTAGACTTCCAGATCAAACTACCAATTTTACCAAGGCATACAAGATATTTTTTAAAAATGTGCTAAAGGTGAAACAAGGGTAACACAATCCAAACTGAGGATAACCAACCCAGTTTCTTCAAAACAATGAGCACGCAGGAGACATACTATGGGAACTATTAAAAGATTTAACCCAACTGCCACGTGTATTAAGGAAGAGAGTATTATGGGTTATTCCTAGCCCCTTTTAAAAAGATTACTTACTGGCCAGGTGTGGTGGCTTACACCTGTAATCCTACCACTTTGGGAGGCTAAAGTGAAAGGACTGCTTGAGGCCAGGAGTTTGAGACCAGCCTGAGCAATACAGTGAGAATACATCTCTAGGCCAGGAGCCGTGGCTCACGCCTGTAATCCTAGCACTTTGGGAGGCCGAGGCAGGCAGACTGCCTGAGCTCAGGAGTTCAACATGCATGACACGGTGAAAGCCAGTCTCTACTAAAATACAAAAAAAATTAGCGAGGTGTGGCAGCGTGCACCTGTAGTCCCAGCTACGCGGGAGGCTGAGGCAAGAGGATCGTGTGAGCCCGGGAGATTGAGGTTGCAGTGAGTTGTGTTCACGTCTCTACACTCCAGCCTGGGTGACAGAGCATGACCCTATCTCAAAAAAAGAAAAAAAGAAACAAAACAAAACAGACTTCACCATTTAAAGACAAACAAATACTTACAGATGAATCTTTTTAAAAGCCAAGAAAAGAGAGACTCCATGGAGCAACTATCAGTTTGAAAGTAACGGATGTCAAAGGCAGACAAAGGGTCCTGTGAGGAAGGGGCTAGGAAATGCCCGCTGGATTTGACTGCAATTAAATCACTGGTCATCTTTACTGACTGACTTAGCAAAGTGAAAAGGACAAAACGAAAACACTGAGAACTGAAATGAGAAACAGAAATGAGGAAATCTTCACAAGAGAGTAACTGTTTGTATTGTTTGCTGTGCAACCCGAACAAAAAGACGAACAAATATTTGACGGATGATCACGTCATTCATTCCCCCCATGATCTAGGACTCAACAGTAAAAACAGAATTGTTTACTTGGATCACGGTATTTCCGTCCCTGGAAAAATTATATGCACCAAGTTCTCCTTGGGCAGCAGGCCCTCTGCTTACATAAGCACCAAGAATAAGCCATAAGTTACAGTAATTTAATGGTTGTTATTAGGAAAGCTATCCACAATTGTATCAACTTGAATGAAGAAATTTTTCCAAGTCCTAGAAAATCTTTTAAAACCACAAGTAACAAAACTGGTTTCTCCTTATAATCAATGCAAACGATGTCATGCATGGTGATATGGTTTCGGTGTGTGTCGCCGCCCAAATCTCACGTTCAACTGTAATCCCCAATGTTCCCTCTTCCTCCTGCTCTGGTGATGGAAGATGCACCCGCTTTCCCTTCACCTTCCACCTGACTGTAAGTTTCCTGAGGCCTCCTCAGCCACGCTTCCTATGATAGAGCCTGCAGACGTGAGCCAATTAAACCTCTTTTCTTTATAAATTACCCAGTCTTGGTTATTTCTCTATAGCAGTGTGAGAATGGACTAATACAGATGGCATTTTCCTTTTGTGATGACTGCCAAGAATATCAGTCCTGGGTGCAGCTCAATTTCAACAGCCTTAAAATATACTACCCATACATACAAGCTTCACAAATCATTTTTGGTGCTGATCTGCCACACTAACTACATTTTACAGGATAATGTCTATTTCCACGTTCCCATTTTAAAGTATGAATCCTGGCTGGGCTCGGCAGCTCATGCCTGTAATCCCAGCACTTTGGGAGGCTGAGGCGGGAGGATCACCTGAGGTCAGGAGTTTGAGAACAGCCTGGCCAACATAGTGAAACCCCATCTCTTCTAAAAATACAAAAAAGTAGCTGGGCATGGTGGCGCACGCCTGTAATCCCAGCTACTCGGGAGGCTGAGGCAGGAGAATCACTTGAACCCAGGAGGTGGAGGTTGCAGTGAAGCGAGATCATGCCACTGCACTGCAGCCTGGGCAACAGAGCAAGACTCCATCTCGAAAAAAAAAAAAAAAAAAAGTATGAATCTTTACAAACCTCTTAAAATGCATCATAAAATAAAGTTGAGGAACATATACACAAGTAGGAAAACTCATCTGCAATGTGTTCATTTTCTGCTGCTCTTGAAAACTTGCAGAGACTGTGGCTGATAGACCTAGAGGAGCAGAAGCAGGTCACTGAAGTCATGAGGGCTCCGGCCTGCAAAGGCAGAAATCACCTGCATAAGAACCACAAAAGAAAGCTCAATAGGCTAACACCCTGTGAACACTCAACCTGCAAACACTCAGAAGGGTCTAAAAGAGTGATACAGGGTTTCGCCATGTTGGCCAGGCTGGTCTTAAATTCTGGCCTCAAGTGATCCACCTGCCTGGGCCGACATGGCAAAACCCCGTCTCTACTTAAAAATAACAAAAAAATTAGCCAGGCATAGTGTCACATGCCTGTAGTCCCAGCTACTCAGGAGGCTGAGGCACGAGAACCCTTTGAACCTGGGAGGTGGAAGTTGCAGTGAGCCGAGACCACGCTGTTGCACTCCAGACTGGGTGAGAGACACTGTCTCAAAAAAAAAAAAAAAAAAAAGATTGATAGGGGAAGCATGGGCCTGTAACTCTAAGATTATCAGGTAGTAATTAGATGAGTTAGACTCTCATGGGTAACACGACTCCTTTTACAAATAGTCTGCCATCATCATCAAATACAAGGTGCAAAAAGAAAAAAAATTCCCATTATACGGCTCATGTTTTTTGTGGTTTGTTGGTTGAGACAAGGTCTCAATCTGCCACCCAGGCTGGAGTGCGGTGGTGCATTCACGGCTCTCTGCAGCCTCGACCTCCTGGGCTCCATCCATCCTCCCACTTCAGCCTCCTGAGTAGCTGGGACCACAGATGCATCCCAGCATGCCTGGCGACTTTTGTATTTTTTGTAGTCAGGGTCTCCCTATGTTGTCTAGGCTGGTCTCTAACTCCTGGTCTCAAGGGATACTCTTGCCCTAGCCCCGCAAAGTGCTGGGATTACAGGTGTGAGCCACTGCATCCCGCCCACATTTTCTTATTGTCTCTTTAAACTGCTTAAAATAAAATAAGCCATAGGAATTGAGTATGTGAGCTCTCAGAAATGAAATGAAATGAATGTGTATAAAATATGGTTTTGTTTCTAAATTATCTAACTGAACTTGGTTATTGCTGCACCTAATAATCTTCTATTAAGAAAACTAGGATATGAGAGATAGAACACTGGCCTGGGAGATAAGACTCCTGAGTTCTACTATGAGCAGCTCTACCCACAAAGCCGGTGACCTGGTCAAGTCACCCACCGGCTAAGGCCCAGTCTCTTCCCCTAGCAACTGAGGCAGCAGGAGAGAATCCCTGCAGACTGTTCCTGCATTACTAAGATTCTCCTAGGGCAGATCTAAGGGGGGAATCAGCAGACACTTAAGTGAGAGAATAGAAGTGCTGACGGACGTTTAGAGGCGGTCGAAATCTGGAGCACGGAGAGGAGGAGGAAGGACTGTTAGGGGTTAGGGGGAGTGGAGACGACGTCCGCAGCTGAGGCTGGTGACACCCTCCACGCCCCCGTAAGCCTCGTCCTCCCAGATCTTCCCATGCAGCGCCTAGTTCGGTGCAGCCCGACCCTGCCCTCAAACCCAACACACGTCTCTCCGGCAAGCAATCGGGACCCTCCCTCTGCCCCACACTCTAAGGTCCCCAACACACGGTGACTTCACCCAGGCCTTTCTCGCTCCGGCCCGAAAACCCAAGACTTACCCTCCTGGGGCTCCGCAGCCTCTGCCCCACGGCTCCCGAGAGGCCGGGGCGGGCTGCTGTCGCTGGCGCGCGCGTCTGCTCGCGAGGTCCCCTCCTGTCCACCTCACCAAGGCTGTTCTGCTCCCGAAGGGCCCGGGCCGGGCCTACGGGGCAAATCCAGGCGGGTGTCCTTCTCGGGGCCCAGATCCGCCTCCCTGGGGCTCACCGTACAGCGACGGCCGGGGCCAGGCCGCCGAGGACACACACACGGGCCAGGCCCAGGTCCCGCCACCCCCTCGCCTCCACCGCCACCTCCGCCACCTCCCGCCCAGCCCCTCTGGCCCGAGCGCCGCCGGCTCCGGGGTTCACGCTCGGGGGTCCCGGCTCGAGCTTCTACCCGGCCCGCGCGAACCCTGGGCCGCACAGCTCCCGCCCGCCTAGGTGCTGGCTCGGGCGGTCAGCGTCCAGCCCCGCAGACTCGGTGATTCTCGTCCACTAGAGGCCAAAGCCTGGGAACGAGAGCAAGCGATGACCTGAAGACGCGCAGGAAGTGAGGGCAGTGCGGAGGTGGCGCGCATGTACGAGCACGCACGCGCGAACACGCACGCAGGGAGAGGTGCACACGCGCAGGAGTGCACCGGAAGTCCGCCTCCCAGGACACCCACCGCTGGTCCCGGGACAAGTAATGGATTCTATTTCCCATGAGGCTACGCGCCCCCCATGTTTAGGGGCCGTCTTAAATGTTTCTACCCTGCCTAAAGGTTAAGAAGCTCCAGCCTACGAGCTTTACGCGCACTCCAAGTTTAGGGGCCGTTTTAAATGTCTCTACCCCGCTTAAAGGTTAAGGAGCTCCAGACTATGGGCTTTGGCAGCCCTGAACCCCGGACTGAACTTCACCTTTGTCTTTACTCCCTTTTAGGGTCAAGTCCAGGGCTGCGTTACTGGGTCCTGGAGCCCAAGTCCTCTGGGTCAGAACCGAGTTTCCCATAAGGAGAAGGAAAGGAAAGGGTGTATCATGGTCACTGCTCTGAAATGCTGAGAAGTTTCACTCAAATACTAGGACAGGATAAATGCCCAGCGATGCTTTCCAGGGAAGAAAAAGAAAATAGAATTTGTAGCCGGGCATGGTGGATCACGCCTGTAATCCCAGCACTTTGGGAGGCCGAGGCGGGCAGATCGCGAGGTCAAGAGATAGAGATCATCCTGGCCAACATGATGAAACCCTGTCTCTACTAAAAATACAAAAATTAGCTGGGTGTGGTAGCGCGTGCCTGTAATCCCAGCTACTCGGGAGGCTAAGGCAGGAGAATCACTTGAACCTGGGAGGTGGAGATTGCAGTGAGCCGAGATCAGGTCACTGCACTCCAGCCTGGGAAACAGAAGAAGACTCCATCTCAAAATAAATAAATAAATAAATAGATTATTTATAAATAGATAAATAGATTATTCTGTTAACCCAGAATATTCTCTCCACAAATTCAGAGAATAAAGAAAACAATTTTATTGTTTATTGAATAAGCATTAAACAAACCAGACTGTGATGCCCATCACAGGTGATCCATTAATGAGATGCAAAGAGAAATAAACCCTCCTTTTTTTTTTTTTTTTTTTTTCTGAGACAAAATCTTGCTCTGTCGCCCAGGCTGGAGTGCAGTGGTGCGATCTCGGCTCACTGCAACCTCTGCCTCCCCGGTTTAAGCGATTCTCCTGCCTCAGCCTCCCAAGTAACTGGGACTATAGGCACGTGCCACCACACCTGGCTAATTTTTTGTACTTTTAGTAGAGATGGGGTTTCGTCATGTTAGCTAGGATGGTCTCGAAATCCTGACCTCGTAATTCGCCCGCCTAGGCCTCCCAAAGTGCTGGGATTATAGGTGTGAGCTATGGCGCCCGGCCAAAGCATCCTTTTTATATAGCCTGGCAGATACAATCCATTGCATACACGCTCTCAAGATAAATAGTAACTCATCCTCATGCAAAAGGACTTGCTATGCAGTTTTTTTTGTTTGTTTCTTGTGGTTTTTTTTTTGAGACAGGGTCTCATTCTGTCATCCAGGCTGGAGTGTAGTGGTGTGATCTTCTTGGCTCACTGTAACCTCCACCTCCTGGGTTCAAGTTATTCTCATGCCTAAGCCTCCCGAGTAGCTGGAATTACAGACATGTGCCATCATGCCCAGCTAATATTTGTATTTTAGTAGAGACAGAGTTTCGCCATACTGGCCAGGCTGGACTCAAACTCCTTCTTTCAATTTCTGTGTGGCTTCAAGTGATCCGCCCATCTCGGAGTCCCCCAGAGTGCTGGGATTACAGGTGTGAGCCACCGCCCCGGCCTGCTATGCATTCTTAAACATTCATCCTAAATTCACCTGGAAATCAACGTGGCCATCCATGCTAGTTAATTACCTGTATCCAATGAAAAAATAAAACTTCTCACATCTCCTTGACAAGCAGGTAGTAACAGCTCAAGGTGCCTGGGCTAAACTCCCTAGGCAACAGGAAGATAGGGACACTACCTTCCTCGAGGTTTACATCTCAAAGACAAGAGTCTTAGGCTCTTAAGAAAAAAATTCCTGGTTTGTGACCAGGCACAGTGGCTCACGCCCATAATCTCAGCACTTTGGGAGGCCGAGGCTGGTGGATCACTTGAGGTCAGGAGTTCAAGACCAGCCAGACCAACAAGGTGAAACCCTGTCTCTACTAAAAATACAAAAATTAGCCAGGTGTGGTGGCAGGTGCCTGTAGTCTCAGCTACTCAGGAGGTTGAGACAGGCGAATTGCTTGAATCCGGGAAGTGGAGGTTGCAGTGAGCCAAGATTGTACCCCTGCACTCCAGCCTGGGTGACAGAGCGAGATTCTGTCTCCAAAAAAAAAAAAAAAAATTCCTGGGTTGTAATGTTGGCAAGAAGTTCATTTACCTTTTTAAAAGATTTAGATACATATCAAAGGCACAAAAGAAGTTATTTATATTACAAGGTTTATCAAGGAAATACTCTTTAAAAAGGAGAGGAGATAAGGTTAATTTCCCTTTTGGCAAGTAAGACAAATGTAATCTTGTTTTTTTTTTAGAAAATCCATACAGTGAGGGCTGGGCATGGTGGCTCACATCTGTAGTCCCAGCACTTTGGGAGGCCAAGGCAGGTGGATTGCTTGAGGCAGGAGTTCGAGACCAGCCTGGGCAACATGGTGAAACCCCATCTCTACCACAAATACAAAAATTAGCTGGGTGTGGTGGTGTGTGCCTATTGTCCCAGCTACTCTGGAGGCTGAGGCACGAGAAGTGCTTGAACATGGGAGGCAGAGGTTGCAGTGAGCTGAGATTGAGCCATTACAATCCAGTCTGGGCAACAAGAGTGAAGCTCTGTCTCAAAAAATAAAAAAATGAAAAATAAAAAACAAAAACAAAGAGCCTCTTTTCCCTCTCCCTGCCAGAGAGTTGTCTTCGGTAATTTCATTCCCTTTTTTCCTGAGGGTTCACTGGGTTTCTGGGTCCCACAAGGGGAAGTTCTCTTCAAGGTACAGAAACCACGACTCCACAGAGAACCGCAGAGATGGCAGCATGACCAGACCTTGGACAGGTGTGGGGAGGCTGCTGGCCTGAGACTTGGACTGAACTTCCGCTGCAGGTCGACTGATTCTCATCAGCACCAAAGCCACTGGAGGGGGTCATCCACTAAAAAATGAAGAGGGGGTGTGGCTTCGAGGCTGTTTCAGAAGGTCCCACTGAGCCAAGCACTCAAGGCCTGGCCACAGCCCTCCCAAGTGAGGCCCAGATTATATTTCACCATGCTCAGAAAACCTTGTCTGCTCATTTCAGTCCATAGTGATTTTGCTTTCTTTAGGATCTCTCTTGCACTGTCCAACCCAGAGAGTTTCAAATCTGAATGGATTCCAATGAGGGAGCTAAATCAGGCCCCACCTCAGTTTTTGAATTACAATCAATAGGGCTGGGTCCCAGCATCTGTATCTTAACGTTCCTCCATGTGATCCTCATGCTGAAAGGCTGGTATTTGCAAATCCCTTTTTTTGGGGAGTGAAGGGTTTTTTTTTTAGAGAGAGGCCTCACTCTGATGCCCAGCCTGGAATGCAGTGGTGGATCACAGCTCACTGCAGCCTTGAACCCCTGGCCGCAAGAAATCCTCCCACCTTAGCCAACCAAAGTGTTGAGATTGCAGGAGTGACCACTGTGTCTGGCCAGGAAACCCTTCTGTTTCACTTGAATGATATTTCTGCAGCATACCTACAGCCATTGTTGTATTCAACTGCATCACTGCGGGAAAAGAAAAGGTGAGAGGTGACTGTTTTGCTTTTTTCTGAACATATCAGACCAAATCTGGGCTGTTTAGCCTTTTTTTTTTTTTTTTTTTTTTGCGATGCTGTCTCACTCTGTCACCCAGGCTGGAGTACAGTGGTGCAATCTCGGCTCACTGCAACCTCTGCCTTCCAGGTTCAAGCAATTCTCCTGCCTCAGCCTCCCAAGTAGCTGGGATTACAGATGTGCACCCCCACGCCCAGCTCATTTTTTCTGTATTTTTAGTAGAGACGGATTTAAACATGTTGGACAGGCTGGTCTCGAACTTCTGACCTCTGGTGATCTGTCTGCCTCTGCTTCTTAAAGTGGTAGGATTACAGGCATGAGCCACCGCGCCTGGTTTGCCAATTTTTTGACAACGTATCAACATCATTTACGATGGGCACAGCCTCAGTGTAGTGTGTCTAGACAAGGTGGCCGGAAGAGAGAGGAATATGCAAACCAGGCTTGAAGATGGGTTAAATCAGAGCTTTTCATTCCACAAAAGAGAAATTTTAATGGGGTCAGAACATTGATCTTCTAATATTTGAAAGCCTGTTAACTAGGAGAGAGAGAGCAAACTATTTTGTTGTAGGAGGACCCACCCAGCTCTGACGGTTTAAAGCATCATGAATGCGAATTTGAACTCCAGAAAAGCAGAGCTTCCTAACAATGGGACTTCCACAGCAATGGGATCGGCTTCCTCTTTCAGTGTGTGCCTTTTCTATGAGCGAGAGACTCCTAGGAAAGCAGCAGCCCATTAGGAAAATGTGTGGGAACTCACTCGCAGGTTCTTTATTTTTTTTGAGATGGAGTTTTGCTCTTGTTGCCCAGGCTGGAGCACAATGGTGCGATCTTGGCTCCCTGCAACCTGCGCACCATGAGTTCAAGTGATTCTCCAGCGCCCTCTCCTGAGTAGCTGCGATTACAGGCATCCACCACCATGCCTGGCTAATTTTTTGTATTTTTAGTAGAGATGGGGTTTCACCATGTTGTCCAGGCTGGTCTCAAACTCCTGACCTCAAGTGATCCACCCACTTTGGCCTCCCAAAGTGCTGGGATTACAGGCATGAGCCACTGAGCCCAGCCGGGAACCCACAGGTTTTTTGGATGGTCTCTGAATGTCATGTAACTCTTTCATTTTTTATCAAAAAAAATTTTTTTGACACAATATCTTGCTGTGTTGCCCAGACTGGAGTGCAGTGGCAAGATCATGGCTCACTGCAGCTTCTAACTCCTGGGCTCAAGTGATCTTCCTGTCACATGAGTCTCCCAAGTAGTTGGAACACAGGTGCCAGCCACCACACCTGGCTAATTTGGTTTGGTTTTGTTTTTTTAGAGATGGGCTCTTGCTATGTTGCCTATACTGGTCTTGAACTGCTGGCCTCAGGCAATCTTCCTCCCTTGGCCACCCAAAGTGCTGGGGTTACAAGCATGAGCCACTGTGCACAGCTGAAATTTTTTGACTTAGTCTTTTTGTACATGTGATATTTTATTCATAGAATCCATAAATGGAAGGGAAATTTCTGAGTTCAGAGCAATACATATGATACAAAACTTGATATATAGACTAGAGTTTCTTAGCCGAACTGGAGGGGCTGGCTTAGGTAATCCATGGATTCCCTGAAATTGGGGACACCATTGGAAATATGTGTGAGCTCAGGGGCAGTTTCCTATGATTTTTAGGCCTCAAAATGTCTCTTGGACTCAAAATTGCCTTAGGGCAGAGGACGTGTGTACCCCCAGTATAGAATCTCGGACAGTGAATGTGAGTAAACATTCGGCAGAAAAGCTCTGCCAAACTGAGTGCTCTGATATGACTTTTTCATCAAGTCAGTATTCCTGGGATCTCTTGTACATGATAATCTCACTCTTGTACATGATAATCTCACTCTTATAAGGTTTCATCGTTTCTGCTTACCCTAGTTTTCTTTCCCACTCTGTTCCCTCTCCCACCAGACTGGACTCTGAAATGGGCATGTACAGAGACGAAGAGACCCCAACATGCTTCAGGCTTTGAGTGGAGAGGACACAGCCTCTGCTGGGACAGGGAACAGAGGGATGTGGAGTCCCTGAAGATGCTTTTGGACAATGGTCTGAGGTTGGGACAGTGGCAGGAGATACCATTCACCCAGGATCTCCAGGACAAGAGATCAGCCTGGCAGTTACATGTGTTTTTTTTCAAACTGGTTGCCAGGTTGGCATGAGCCATGACATCAGAGATTCCGACCTTCCTGATTGGAGGGACCGGACTCCGTGGTGCCTGGAGATCAGTTGGACAACAGTATCTTCTCAGAGCTATTCTCCACTCCTGACTTCTCCTAGGCTTGAGAATTGATAACATAGTCTTCTGGATCCTAGCAGTGTCCAGAAGAAGGCCATGGACAGAACGGAGACTAGGTTCTGTAAGAGGGGACAGATTACGGGAAAGATCACGACCAGCCGCCAACCGCACCCCCAGAATGAGCAGAGTCCCCAGCGGAGCACCTCGGGGTACCCCCTCCAGGAGGTGGTGGATGATGAAGTGTTGGGACCATCAGGTGAGGGGACTGGTGGAAGAAGAGGTGGCATAGGATTGACTAAGACGAAGGAAGGGGGCCGGGTGTGGTGGCTCACGCCTGTAACCCCAGCACTTTGGGAGGCCGAGGCGGGCGGATCACCTGAGGTCAGGAGTTGAAGGCCAGCCTGGCCAATATGGTGAAACCCCATCTCTACTAAAAGTATAAAAATTAGCCAAGTGGTAGTGGTGCACACCTGTAATCCCAGCTACTCAGGAGGCTGAGACAGGAGAATCACTTGAGACTGGGAGGAAGAGGTTGCAGTGAGCTGAGATCACACTACTGCACTCCAAAAGAAAAAAAAAGAAAAGAAAAGAAGGGTCAGCGGTCAGGAAGGAGAACCTGAGGAGGGTGTGTGGGAAGAATGGAGAAATTCAGGCTGGGTGCGGTGGCTCACACCTGTAACCCCAGAACTTTGGGAGGCCAAGGCAGGTGGATCACTTGAGGTCAGGAGTTTGAGACCAGCCTGGCCAACATGGTGAAACCCTGTCTCTACTAAAAGTACAAAATTGAGCTGGGCATTATGGCAGGCACCTGTAATCCCAGCTACCTGAGAGGCTGAGGCAGAAGAATAAATGGAATCCAGGAGATGGATGTTGCAGTGAGCTGAGATTGCACCACTACACTCCAGCCTGGGTGACAAAGCAAGACTCTGTGTCAAAACAAAACAAAACAAAACAAAAAAGGAGGGACTCAGAGAGCCAGGGACCAGGGAAGGACATGAAGCAGTGTTCGGAGGACAGAGAGAGAGAAGAATGGGGAGGGGAAGGAGCGGCACATGGGGTTGAGCAGAGGACAAAATCAGAAAGATGGCTTAGAGAAGCCAGCAGTCTGCGAGTCTGGGGAGGATGGAGAGTGGTTTGGGGTTTGGGGTCGGGGTCTAAGGTGATCAGATGCAGAAGCATTACACGGTGGCCTGGTTTCTTTACTCAGCCCCTGGGGTAGATCCCAGCCCCCCATGTAGGTCCCTTGGCTGGAAAAGGAAGAGGGAGTGGTCAGATGAATCTGCGGAGGAGCTGGAGAAGGAGCTCGCCCCTGAGCCTGAGGAGACCTGGGTAGTGGAGATGCCATGTGGGCTCACGATGAAGCTGAAGCAACAGCGAGTGTCACCCATCCTCCCTGAGCACCACAAGGACTTCAACAGTCAGCTTGGTAGGAGGACACCCCAGAGAGCAGCTCCAATCCTGTTCTTTCTAAAAAGAGGAAACTTCCAATAACCACACTTTTCCAATGGGAAAGATACGCCCCCAGTGGGTGAGCTCTCCACGCAGGAGGACTCAGAAGTGATCACTCATGAGGGACACTTAGGAGACGATAGAGGACTAGGCTAGACTTGATAAAGGTTGGCGCTTGGGATGAGAAAGCTTGGTTTCGGGCCAGGTGCAGTTCCTCACGCCTGAGATCCTAGCACGTTGGGAGGCTGAGGCAAGAGGATTGCTTGAACTCAGGACTTTGAGGCTGCAGTGAACTATGTATGACTGCACCACTGCACTCCAGCCTGGGTGACAGAGCAAAACCCTGTGTCAAAAGAAAAACGAAGGCCGGGTGTGGTAGCTCATGCCTGTAATCCCATTACTTTGGGAGGCTGAGATGGGTGGATCACTTGAGGTCGAGACCAACCAGACCGATATAGCGAAACCTCATTTATACTAACAATACAAAAATTAGCCAGGCATGCCTGTTATCCCAGCTACTCGGGAGGCTGAGACAGGATAATCGCTTGAACCCAGGTGGAAGAGGCTGCTTTGAGCCAAGATAGCACCACTGCATTCCATTCTGGGTGAGAGAGTGAGACGCTGTCTCAAAAAAAAAAAAAAAAAAAAAAAAGGAAGGAAGGGCCCAGAAGTCAGGAAGGAGCACGTGAGGAGGGTGTGTGGGAAGAATGGAGGTACTGAGGCAGGGTGCAGTGGCTCACACCTGTAATCCCAGCACTTTGGGAGGCCAGGCAGGCAGATCACTTGAGGCCAGGAGTTGGAGACCAGCCTGGCCAACATGGTGAAACCCTGTCTCTTCTAGAAGCACAAAAATGAGCTGGGCGTTCTGGTGGGCACCTGTAATCCCAGCTACTTGGGAGGCTTAGGCAGGAGAATCACTGGAACCCAGGAGGCAGAGGTTGCAGTGAGCCAAGATCGCACCACTACACTCCAGCCTAGGCCACAAAGCAAGACTGTTTCTCAACAACAACAACAACAACAACAACAACAAAAAAGGGACTCAGAGAGCCAGGGACCAGGGAAGGATATGAGGAAGTGTTCTGAGGACAGAGAAATGGGAGAATGGGGAGAAGGAGCGGCACATGGAGCTCAGCAGAGGAGACAGACAGAAGGAAAGATGGCTTGGAGAAGCCAGCAGTCTGCGAGGCTGGGGAGGATGGAGAGTGGTTTGGGGTTTTGGGTCGGGCTCTAGTGTGATCAACTGCAGAAGCATTACACCGTGGCCTGGTTTCTTTACTCAGCCCCTGGGGTAGATCCCAGTCCCCCGCATAGGTCCTTTTGCTGGAAAAGGAAGATGGAGTGGTGGGACGAATCTGAGGAGTCGTTGGAGGAGGAGCCACGGAAGGTGCTCGCCCCTGAGCCTGAGGAGATCTGGGTGGCGGAGATGCTGTGTGGCCTCAAGATGAAGCTGAAGCGACGGCGAGTGTCGCTCGTGCTCCCTGAGCACCACGAGGCCTTCAACAGGCTGCTTGGTAGGAAGACACCCCAGAGAGCACCTCCAATCCTGTTCTTTCCAAAAACAGGAAACTTCCAATAACCACACTTTTCCAATGGGAAAAATATGCCCCAGTGGGTGAGCTCTCCATGTGGGAGGAATGTGAAGTGATCACTCATGAGGGACACTTAGGAGATGATAAAGGATTAGGTCAACTTGATAAAGGTCAGCGCTTGGGATAAGAAAGCTTGGTTTCGGGCCAGGCGCAGTGGCTCCCGCCTGAGATCCCAGCACGTTGGGAGGCTGAGGCAAGACGATTGCTTGAACTCAGGACTTTGAGGCTGCAGTGAGCTATGACTACATCACTGCACTCCAGCCTGGGTGACAGAGCAAAATCCTATCTCAAAAGAAAAACCAAGGCTGGGCACAGTAGCTCATGCATGTAATCCCAGCTACTCGGGAGGCTGAGACAGGAGAATCGCTTAAACCCGGGAGGCAGAGGTTGCAGTGAGCCAAGATCAGGCCACTGCATTCCAGCCTGGCCCACAGAGCAAGACTCTGTCTCAAAATAAATTAATAAATAAATAAAAATAAAAATCAAATAAAGAAAAACAAAACCAATAAACAAAGAAAGTGGTTTCAGCTGTGCCCTCTGGAACTTAATGTCTCCTACCGACTTTTCTAAACCTAAGTGTCTCCATCCATAGTGGGGGATCCCAAGGCCATGGTCACACCCTGATGTGTGACTGTCTCATGAGGAAATGATGGGAATTCCTTTATGACTCTGCAGTGGTCCCTCCGTGTCTGCTGGAGGGGGTCCTGGCTGATTCCCAGCTCTACATCCTGTAGATTCTCACACCCAGGGCCTCCTTCGGCCTCTTCTCAGGGGAGTCTCAGAGCAGGAGCCTCTCTCCCTTGCCCAGTGAAAGTCATTCTCCCCTCTCCCATCCACCTCACCCGCGGCCACAATCCTGAGACTTCCCCCCGGGAGGCACACTTCTCCTCGCTGCCCTGCTGCTCCCATGGAAACCCTGTCCTTCTCACACTGACATCTGCTCTCTAATCACAGAGGATCCTGTCATTAAAAGATTCCTGGCCTGGGACAAAGATCTGAGGGTGTCGGACAAGGTAAGGTTGTTCTCCATGTAACTGTTCCTGTTCCAACGCATGGCTGGGGGGAGGGCGCAGCTTCCAAACCCACAGTTCTCCCTCCACCACCTCCCACCAGATGCTCCTACAGTCTTTTTTTTTTTTTTTTTTTTTTTGTGAGACAGAGTCTTGCTCTGTTGCCCAGGCTGGAGGGCAGTGTCTCGATCTTGACTCACTGCAGCCGATGCCTCCCGGGTTCAAGTGATTCTCCTGCCTCAGCCTCCAAGCAGCTGGGATTACAGACATGAACAACCACACCTGGCTAATTTTTGTGTTTTTAGTAGAAACGGGGTTTTGCCATGCTGGCCAGGTTGGTCCTGAACACCTGACCTCAGACGATCCACCCGCCTTGGCCTCCCAGAATGCTGAGATTATAGACGTCAGCCACTGTGCCCGACCAGCTCCCATGGTCTTGAGTCTTGGCACCCACAAATTTTTTTTCTGAGACAGAGTCTAGCTCTGTTCCCCAGGATGGCCTGCAGTGGAATGATCATAGCTCATTGCAGCCTCTAATTCCTGGGCTCAAGCAATCTTCTTTCCTCAGCCTCCTGAGAAGCTGGGACTAGGCACATGCCACCATGCTCAACTAATTTTTGAAATGTTTGTAGAAACAGGGTCTCACTAGTTGCCCAGGTTGTTCTCAAACTGTTGGGCTCACGTGATCCTCCTGTCTCCACCTCTCAAAGTAATGGGATCACAGGCTTGAGCCACCACTCCGAGCTATTCTTGGTCTTTTTATGATTTGCCAGCATCTCCCTCAGGATTCTGCTGGTCTCTTGCAGAGTGAATGAGTGGCCCCTGCCTGTCCTATGGGTCCTTTGGGATCTGAGCTCTGGGCCACAGTCTGGCCGCAGCCTTGAAGCTCCTGGCCCCTCTACTCTCAGCTCTTCGGACAGTTCTCTGCCTGGCACACAAAAGACCCTCCTGACACCAGCCGACCTAGACACACCCCCTCCAAAGATCCCATCGGAGCCCACCATCCTGGGAGCATCACCCAAAACCCTTCCTCTGGCTTCTCGGATTTGCATCCGACCTTCGAATACCCCTCCATCCCGCAATTTCCAAATGAGTACAGTCACCCCAACACTGAGGTCCCTTCTCTGATGGGCAGCCCCTCCCCAGACCCTCATTCCCCCTCTCCACAATCTTCCTCTTCCAAGATGTGACCTCTCCCTCTCTGTGTTCCTTTCTCTCCATCAGTATCTCCTGGCTATGGTCATAGCGTATTTCAGCCGGGCCGGCCTCCCCTCCTGGCAATACCAACGCATTCATTTCTTCCTGGCTCTGTGAGTGGTTTGCTGCCTCCTATCCATCAATATCCAATGCCCTGGGACAGCGGAGGAAGTGGGATTCCAGCCTTTCATTTATTCTTTCACCTATTTGTCCTCTTTACTCTGTGTACAAAAAAGAGAGGATTATACTATCATAGACTGTTGTTTCTAAAAAGAAACTCAGGCTGGGCACAGTGGCATACGCCTGTAATCCCAGCACTTTGGGAGGCTGAGGCAGGCGGATCACCTGAGGTCAGCAGTTCGAGACCAGCCTGGCCAACATGGCCAAACCCCGTCTCTACTAAAACTAGAAAAATTAGCTGGGCGTGGTGGTGTGCACCTGTAATCCCAGCTACTCGGGAGGCTGAGGCAAGAGAACCCTTTGAACCCAGGAGGTGGAGGTTGCAGTAAGCTAAGGTCGAGCCACTGCACTCCAGCCTTGGTGACAGAGTGAGACTTTTTCTCAAAAAAAAAAAAAAAGCCAAAAAACAAACTCCAATGCCAGTGTACAAATAAAAGAATAAAACAAAAGGAACCATAAACCGCTCATAAGGGGAAAAGAAAAGGAGTGGAGGAGCGGACATGCCGCATCCTCCAGCAAGCAGATGTTTCTGGTTCTTCTCTCTCTCTCCTTCCCACATCAACCACAAATGCCATCGACCTCCTCTGGGTTCCCATGACAGAGGCCACAGTTCAGGTCCCCCTCGCTTCACTCGAATCCACTGTCAAATGCTCCCTGCTGGGGTCTCCTGGAGTCTCTCCCCAAGCCAGGGGGCTTCCTAGTGCAGCCTGAACATCTTTCCAAAGCACGACAACCTCACTGCCCACCTGAACAACTTCCTTAGCTGATGCCTTTCTCTATCGAGGCCAGGGTCCACAGTGTCAATTCTACCTCTCTACAATGTCTACAAGCACATTGGCTCACCATCTTGGTATTTCCTGGCTCGGCTTCACTGCTCCTTCCAAATGCCCTCCACTCGACTTTGTGTTTGTGTTTTCTGTCTGGGTGTCCCGCACACATGTGGCTCTGAAGGGAAGGACCCATTCCTTGAAGTCAGTTCACCCCACAGCCTCTGTGATGCCTTCCCTCATCTTCCAACTTCTGCATGCCCGTAGCTCTCTAGTTACATCCTGGACACTGGGATTAGGTCATCTGCCTTGATTACTCCCAGTCCCATTAGACTAGATGCCTGTAGAAGGCAGGGTCCTGGCAAAATATCAATGTATTCAATTTCTTTTATTTTTTTGAGACAGACTTGCCCTGTCCCCCAAGCTGGAGTGCAGTGGTGAGACCATAGCTCACCGCAGCCTCCATATCCTGGGCTCAAGCGATCCTCCCACCTCAGCTTCTTTATTAGCTCCGACTACAGGGCTGTGCCACCACACCTGGACAGTTTGTTTGTTTGTCTGTTTATTGAGACAGAGTCTTGCTCTGCCTCTCAGGCTGGAATGGAGTGGCCCAATCTCGACTCACTGCAACCTCCGCCTCCTGGGTTCACACAATTCTTATGCTTCAGCCTCCTGAGTAGCTAGGCCTAACGGGTGTGCCACTGCACCAGGCTGATTTTTGTATTTTTAGTAGAGATGGGGTTTCTCTGTGTTGACCAGGCTGGTCTCCAACTCCTGGTCTCAAGCGATCCACCTGCTTCAGCCTTCTAAAGTGCTGGGATTACAGGCATGAGCCACCGCGTCTGGCATATTTCTTATATTTTTAATGGAGACGAGGGTCTTGCTATGTTGCCCAGGCCTGTCTCAAACTCCTGGCCTCAAGTGATCCTCCTGCTTTGGCCTCCCAATGTGCTGGGATTCCAGGCGTAAGCCACCACTCTCGGCCACCAGTTGGGTTTTTGTCTCCATCCTGAAGGAGTGGGAGACGCCCTTGATCAGGTCTCTGTCCAGCAGAGCCCTCCTGAGGAAGGCGTGGCTCTCTGCATGGTGGGTGCCAGTCCTGAGCTAGGGACAGTCCCTTACCTTCCTCTCTGGGAAGCTGACCTCAGCCGGAGGTCTCTCCTGGTGGTGCCTCTGAGCAGCAACCTGATTTCTGTCCTCAGCTACCTGGCCAATGACATGGAGGAAGACGACGAGGACCCCAAACAAAACATCTTCTACTTCCTGTATGGGAAGACCCGCTCTCGCATACCCTTGGTCCGTAAGCGTCGGTTCCAGTTATGCCGTTGCATGAACCCGAGGGCCAGGAAGAACCGCTCTCAGATAGCCCTGTTCCAGAAACTTCGGTTCCAGTTCTTCTGTTCCATGAGCGGCAGGGCTTGGGTTTCCCCGGAGGAGTTGGAGGAGGTGAGTGGGGCCTGGGGAGGTGGAGGAGGTGGGGAGGAATTGGGTGGGCTGGAGGCTGGATGAGGGGAGACAGGGGTATCCTGGCGAGTCCCCGTCTTCTCAAAGGGCGTTTGTTTTTCCAGATCCAGGCTTATGACCCAGAGCACTGGGTGTGGGCGCGAGATCGCGCTCACCTTTCCTAGAGCTCCAGGGACCGTGGAGGCCTGAGGTCATCGGCCTGAGAGAAGGTACATCTGCATCCTCCGGGGTAAAGGCAGAATATTGGGGTCTATTTTGGAAATCCGAGGAACCCAATTGCTTGATCCGGCTTCAAGCCTGGGCAACATGGCGAGATCCCCTCTCCACAAAAATACAAAAATTAGCCAGGCGATGTGGGACGCATCTCTACTCCCAACTACTCAGGGGGCTGAGGCGGGAGGATCGCTGGAGCCTGGAAGGTCAGGGCTGCACGGAGCCCTGATCCTGCCACTGCACTCCAGTCTGGGTGACAGAGTGAGACCCTGCCTCAAAAATAATCATAAATACTGAGATTGGGGAGGTTCATTATGATTGACGCACTTGAGTTACCGATTTGGGTCGAGGGTTCAGTGAAGCTTTGGTTTACATCTTGTGTGGCTAACCACGGTGAGCACAGAGCATGAGACTTCATCATGAGGAGGTAGGATTAAGGATTAGGCTTCTGGACTTGTGGTTCGTGATGTTATCACATTAGAAACACATCTAGCATGGTTACAAGTTTAGATCTTAAGTGACACAAAAGGCCCCAGCTGTGATGAAGTCCAAAGCCACATTCTCTGAGGGTGCCCTACTCCCTGGGCAGACCCACCCAAAGTCCTTGCTATGAAGCAGATCACTGGGGCTGACCTTGGGTGTATTAAGTGAGTTTTGGAGTCATGGTCACCAAAGTGTGAGTTTCACAGTTGAACACGATGGTTCAGAAGCAGGGTATAGAATGAAAGGCAGGAGATAAAATTGCATTTCTCAATTGCTCTGAACTCTAGACTTGACATGGGATGTGAATAACCTTCCTGTCTAGAGAGCTGCCTCCTTGAAGTGTGACATCGTCTCTCTCACTTCCAGAACACCGGACCCAGGGGAGATGTGGATTTTCAGCAGGAACTTTATTCCAATGCTAATGGCAGACACCAGGAAGGAGGAGAGGAACCATTTGTGCAGATCATCTAGAAGAACCTGGACCATTCTTGATGGAGCTGAATACAGTGATCATGTTGTCCTCCTAGGAGCAGGGGTAGGGGGAAGGGGGTGGGGTCCTTCTAGGAGTCCTTGGAGAAAAGCAAGAAACCAGGAGTATTTCCAGTTCCACCCTTTCCTGCGGCAGCACCACCACCCTTTTTATGTTGCTGAATGCCCACCTCCTTGGGGCAGAACCTGGAGGTCCTCTTTCTTACGGACTTGGTTGCCACAGTCCAGGAGCATTTGAAGGCACAGGGCAGGGGCTCAGATTGGCACAGAATTCTTTGTGAAATATCAGTGCCACAGATTGTAACAGATAGCTTCATGCACACTCTGCATTTTATTGGTTTGTTTGGAAAATGTTGGCCATTGAATTATTCATAGATTTATTTCAAATAGTTTGGAAATTGTTGTACTTTTGAAAACATGCTGTTCCTGTAGTTTTTTGATGAGAGTTATAGCTGTTATATATACATAATTTTCTTTTCATTTTTAAGAGACGATTGTTTTTATCCTAAATATTTTATTATCTTTAAATTTGTTTCTGTATTATTATATGTGCTCCTGAAGCAAGCACTCTTTTTATCTATGATACTTCCATAATAATCTCTTCTATTTATAGCTATTGGTAGTTCCCCCAAATTCTGCTCATAGAAATTTTTATTTGCTGTTTAGGTTTGTGACTGAA
This sequence comes from Pan paniscus, assembly GCF_029289425.2. Lineage (NCBI taxonomy): Eukaryota > Metazoa > Chordata > Mammalia > Primates > Hominidae > Pan > Pan paniscus. Next base: position 91,681,945 of record NC_073255.2, read on the forward strand.
TTGTGAGAATTCAGTTGTGATTTTTAACATGTCTCAGATATATACACTAACATGTCTAATATATACTATCTATTTTATTGGTTTATTTTGAAAAACATGGGCATAGAATTATTTAAATATTATTTTATTTATTTAAATATTTATTAAATATATTTCTTTATTTAAATATTATTACTTTAAATATTATTTTAAATATTTTGGAAATACTGGTATTTTTGAATAGATGCTGTTTCTATAAAGCTGTGTGATGGGTGTTATAACTGTTGTATACACATACATATAATTTTCTTTTCCTTTTTAAGAGAGGATTATTTTCATCCTAAATCTTTTACCTTTCAATCTTTGTATCTATTATTACACGTGCTGCTGAAGAGAGCATGGTTTTTATCTATGATACTTAGTTAACATATATATTACATTTATAGCTATGTAGTAGTTCCCCTAAATTCTTGTAAAAATAAATTTTTATTTGATATTTCGTGTATATTTGAAATGTGATAATTTAGATGTAATTTTTTACCTTGTTTTGGCATGTTTGTATGTTACTTTAAAGAGGATGTGTGTTCTAAAGGAGGACATGAGCTGTGTGTTTTCAAGAGAACAATAGAGTGCGTCTCTTGGGGAAACGTAATAAAAATGAACTTTTCTCACCTTCACAGCAATTGTGATCATATTGGTCTGGATTGATTATTTTCTGCCCAGTGATATTTTTCCTTAATCGGGTTGTGGTTATTTGAACATATTTATTAGCTCTGGAAGATAATCCTGTGCTGTTTTTTATGTAGAAAAAAACAAAAGGCTGGGTGCAGTGCTCACACCTACAATCCCTGCAGTTTTGGAGGTCATGGCAGGAGGATCACCTGAGGCCAGGAGTTTGAGGCCAGCCTCAGCAACATAGCATCTACATCTATTTTTAATTTTTATTTTTTAAAGAAAAACAATAGAAGAGAAGGCTGATCCCAAGCTACAGGGTTTTTTTGTTTGTTTGTTTGTTTTGGAGATAGAGTCTTCCTCTGTCTCCCAGGCTGGAGTGCAGTGGCACAACCTCGGCTCCCCGCAACTTTCACCTCTGGGTTCAAACAAATTCTCCTGCCTCAGCCTCCCAAGTAGCTGGGACTACAGGCACCAGTCTGTATGTCCGACTAACTTGTAAAAATAGTAGGGACAAGGTTTCACCATGTTGGCCAGGCTGGTCTCGAACTCCTGACTTCAAGTGATCCACCCACCTCGGCCTCCCAAAGTGCTGGGATTACAGGCATGAGCTACCGCGCCCAGATGCCAAGCTAGAGTTTTAAACCAGGAAATGAGAGAAAGATATTGAGAGAGGAAACCCAGGTGGTAAGAAAACTCTAAAGGTGGCCGGGTGTGGTAGCTCACGCCTATGATCCCAGCAGGAGTTTGAGACCAGCCTGGCCAACATGGTGAAACCCTGTCTTTACTAAAAATACAAAAATTAGGCAGGCGTGGTGGTGCACGCCTATAATCCCAGCTATTTGGGAGGCTGAGGCAGGAGAATCACTAGCAGAGATTGTGTCTCCTCACCCCCTCTCAAAAAAAAAAAAGAAAGTTCCTGCAGCAGTTAAAGCTGTGAAAGACAGGCACTGTGCCATGCAATTCTTTGTGATTTTTCTTTTTTCTTTTTGGAGTTGGGGTCTTGTGCTGTCACCCAGACTGGGGTGCAGTGGTGTGGTCATAGCTCACTGCGGCCTCAGACTCAAGCTCAAGCGATCCTCTTACCTTGCCTTTCAAATTGCTGGGATTATAAGCATGAGCCACTGCATCTGGCCTGTGTGACACAATTCTGTTTTTTGTCTTTTTTTTTGGGGGGGGGGATGGAGTCTCGCTCTGTCACCCAGGCTGGAGTGCGGTGGCGCGATCTTGGCTCACTGCAAGCTCCACCTCCTGGGTTCACGCCATTCTCCTGCCTCAGACTCCCGAGTGGGACTACAGGCGCCCGTCACCATGCCCAGCTAATTTTTTGTATTTTTAGTAGAGACGGGGTTTCACTGTGTTAGCCAGGATGGTCTCGATCTACTGACCTCGTGATCTGCCCGCCTCGGCCTCCCAAAGTGCTAGGATTACAGGCGTGAGCCACCACGCCCAGCCTGTGTGATGCAATTCTGATGTCAACTCCCTGATGTTACCTCAAATGCCACAGGTCAAGGCCACCAGCCCCCACTAGGCTGCCCTCGCTTTAGACACAGCTGCAGGCTTGGGTGTCCTCAGACCACAAGTACTTCTCACCAACTGGCTGCAAATTTGGAGGTTCCCACCGTGCCCTCAAGTTTGATAATTCACTAAAACAACTCACAGAACTCATAAAAGCATGATACTTTCTTTCTTTCTTTCTTTCTTTCTTTTTTTTCTGAGACGGAGTCTTGCTCTGTTGCCCAGGCTGGAGTACAGTGGCCACCATGCTTGGCTCATTTTTGTATTTGTATAAGAGACGGGTTTTCGCCATGTTGGCCAGGCTGGTCTAGAACTCCTGACCTCAGGTGATCCGCCTGCCTTGGCATCCCAAAGTGCTGGGATTATAGGCATAGCCACCATGCCCAGTCGACTTCTAGAGTTTCAATAACAGAGATGTGATTCAAGAAGAAAAGGGAGACATGTTTTGTAGACGGCAGGAGCTTCATGAAAAGACGCCAATGAAGGGCAAGGATGTGTAGCTGTCTACCTATGGGAAACCAGCCAAGAGCCTCCCTGCAGGGACTTCAGCACAGAAGGCCGGGAAAATCTGCATTAACCTGAGCTCTGGACCTAAGACAGGACAAGGACTTGACCGTTTCTACAGACTCCCAAGATGCAATCTCTGCGGTCCATGCCCGTGGTGTGATCTGGGAAACAGGGGGCCTTCTAAATGCCAACAACAAGGAAATCAAATGTGCAACAGACAGAAATACTGGCATTGACGTGGGCCATGGAAAGGCCTAAACAGATGACTGCAGTCCACTGCCAAGGTCATCAAAGAGGTGACTCTGAAATAATAAATTTCAGATGCCATGGCCCAAATAGCTGCACAAGGTGGGGAAGTCCTCTACATGCCTCTGCTTCCTTCAGTACCTCTTCATGAAATAAGCCAAGGTACTTCCCTGGGGAATTTACTTTCTCTTTCTTTCTTTTGAGACGGAGTCTTGCTCTGTCACCCAGGCTAGAGTGCAGTGGCGTGATCTCACCTCACTGCAACCTCTCCCTCCTGGGTTTTAGCAATTCTCCTGCATCAGACTTCTGAGTAGCTGAGATTACAGGTGCGTGCCACCATGCCCAGCTAATATTTGTATTTTTAGTAGAGACAGGGTTTCACCATCTAGGCCAGGCTGGTCTTGAACTCCTGACCTCGTGATCCACTCATCTTGGCCTCCCAGAGTGCTGGGATTACAGGTGTGAGCCATCACGCCCGGACTTCTTTATTTTTCGAGATGATGTTTCGCTCTTGTTACCCACGGTGGAGTGCAATGGCACGATCTCAGCTCACTGCCACCTCCTCCTCCCAGGTTCAAGCGATTATCGTGCCTCAGCCTCTCGAGTAGCTGAGATTATAGGTGCATACCACTATGCCCGGCTAATTTTTTGTATTTTTAGTAGAGACAGGGTTTCACCATGTTGGCCAGGATGGTCTCGATCTCCCGACCTCTTGATCCGCCTGCCTTGGCCTCCCAAAGTGCTGGGATTACAGGTGTTACAGGCATGAGCCCCCACGCCTGGCCGTTTTTTTTTTTTTTTTTAATAGAGAAAGGGTGTCACTCTGTCACCCAGGCTGGAGTGCAGTGGCGCGATCATAGCTCACTGAGGCCTCCAATTCCTGGGCTCAAGCAATCCTCCCACCTCAGCCTCCTCAGTAACTGGGACTGCAGGTGAACACCACCACGCCCAGCTAACTTTTGTAGGCTTTTGTAGAGATGGGGGCCTTGTTATGTTGCCCAGGCTGGTCTTGGCCTCCCAAAAGAGCTGAGATTCCAGGCATGAGCCACTGCACCTGGCCCATATTTCTAGTATTACCATAGCACATGGTATTGCGGTTTACTGCTGTAAATATTTGCTTCCCCTCCCCAACCCAGATGTGAGTCCCTGAGTCAGGGACGGTGTCATCACCACTTTTTTTTTCTTTCAGTGCCAGATTTGTCACTCAGGCCCTCTGCAAAGCCATCATAACTATCTGCCCAAGAACAAATGTAGGAATTATTTCCTTTGGCAAACTCCCAAAATAACAGATTTCTAACTGCCCTAATTGTCCTCCATTCCCTCCTATTCAGCCAGTTCTCAGAGCTCTAATATCTCATGAATACTTTGTAATGGGCTCATTTATAAAATCATTTGCTTTTTTAATAAGTCAGAGGTAACTTGCCATGTCTCTCACTAATGGTCTCTTTCAAAATGCCTTGGCACCTCCTTTGGTTTTGAAAGGCCCTAAATGGTTTTCTGAGTTTGAGCAGGATTGATTTATCCTTTTAAGGTATACTAATCTGCCACGAGAACATTTTGGAATGAGTCATAATATCTATATCACAGCTTTCTTCCAGCGGATTCAAATTATTTTTGTATCTTTGATATTTTTGTCTGTGATGTGATGTCAGCAGACCAGGGCCCCCCTTTCAGATGTCTAAGGCTCCCCAGGATCTGCAGTAGTGTAGCTTATTTTTATTTTTATTTTTATTTTTTTGAGACAGGGTCTCACTCTGTCACCCAGGCCGGAGTGCAGTGGTGTGATCTCACCTCATTGCAACCTCCGCCTCCTGATTCAAGTGATTTTCTTGCCTCAGCCTCCTGAGTAGCTGGGATTACAGGGGTGCACCACCGTATCTGGCTATTTATTTATTTATTTTTTGAGATGGAGTCTCGCTCTGTTGCCCAAGCTGGAGTGGAGTGGTGCAATCTTGGCTCATTGCACCCTTTGCCTCCCAGGTTGCAGCAATTCTCCTGCCTCAGCCTCCCGGGTAGCTGGGTTTATAGGCACTCACCACCACACCCAGCTAATTTTTGTATTTGTAGTAGAGACGAGGTTTTGCCATGTTGGCCAGGCTGGTCTCGAACTCCTGACCTCAGGTGAGCCTCCTGCCTCGGCCTCCCAAAGGGCTGGGATTACAGGTGTGAGCCACTGTGCCTGGCCTGCAGTAGTGTAGTTTAGATAATTTGTCCCAAATATTCACTGCCCCTCTCTGGACTAATCACTTGTGCCATCCCTGCTGCCTCCCCTAGAATGTGGTGTACTTTCTTCTCATCCCATTGGTGTAAGGGATGGCTTTTTGACTTGCCAATGGCCAATGGCACGTGAGGCGACATGACAGACATCATAACCCAGCAAAAGTTATTTAAAAAAAAATTTTTTTTTTGAGATGGAGTCTCACTCTGTCACCCAGGCTGGAGTGCAGTGGTGCAATCTCGGATCACTGCAAGCTCCGGCCTTCCGGGTTCATGCTATTCTCCTGCCTCAGCCTCCTGAGTAGCTGGGACTACAGGCGCCCACCACCACACCCGGCTAATTTTTTGTATTTTTAGTAGAGATGGGGTTTCACTGTTTTAGCCAGGATGGTCTCGATCTCCTGACCTGGTGATCCACCTGCCTCGGCCTCCCAAAGTGCTGGGACTACAGGCGTGAGCCACTGTGCCCGTCTATTTTTAAAATTTTTTAAAGACAAGGTCTCACTCTGTCACCCAGGCTGGAGTGCCATGGCACAATCATGGTTAACTGCAACCTCCAACTCCTGGTCTCAAGCAATCCTCCTGCCTCCAGCCTTCCAAGAAGCTGGGACTACAGATGCACGCCACTACCTCTGGCTAATTTATGTTTTATTTTATATATTTTTTGTAGACATGGGGTCTTTTTTTGTTAACCCAGGCTGGCCTTGAACTCCTGGCCTCAAATGGTCCTCCCACCTGGGCCTCCCAAAGTGTTGGGATTACAGGTATCAGCCACGGCACCTGGCCAGCCCCCAGCATTCTGATGAATCATGTGTGCTCTGAGGTTGTTAAATTAAAACCAGTGCAAACAGTCCACATCTCTGCCAGGGGCTGGCATCAATCATTCTTCCCTTCTTACGTGGAAGACTTGGTTTTGGTTATTGCTTTTGTTTCACTAAAGAGATATACCTGGATATTTTAAAAGAGAAGATTCAGGCCGGGTGTGATGGCTCGCGTCTGTAATCCCAGCGCTTTGGGAGTCCGAGGCAGGTGGATCACCTGAGGTCGGGAGTTTGAGACCAGCCTGGCCAACATGGTGAAACCCCATCTCTACTAAAAATACAAAAATTAGCTGGGCGTGGTGGTGGGCACCTGTAATCCCAGCTACTCAGGAGGCTGAGGCAGGAGAGTCGCTTGAACCCGGGAGGTGCAGGTTGCTGTGAGCCGAGATCATGTCACTGCACTTCAGCCTGGGCAACAGAGTGAGACTTCCTCTCAAAAACAAATAAATAAGAAAGAAGTTTCAATCCTGGGCTGTGGAAATCAACAGCCTTATAACTTTCCATGCTTGCACCTGATTCTGATGGTTGAAGTGACTTGTGCCTGTGCCATTGCACACGTACCCTATTCTTGCAAGCTTGGCTTTGAGGCACCACAGGAGGGACTCCGTGACATGGGCCTGCAGCTGGGGAGAGAAGCCAGAAGCAGACCCAAGGCTGGCCCCCAGGAGTCTGCAGGCATGGCAGTGCCAGAGCTGGGCCACTCCCTAGCATCGGAGCAGGCCCCACGAGGCAGGGGCACACACAGCTGAGGACGGAAGCCTCAGAGGACAGAGGCCTGCATGTTGTGCACTGAGGGTCATGCATTTTCAGCCAGACTCTCACCAGCAGCTGGAGCAGGAGGAGAGGGTTGGAAAACAAATCCCAAAGAAATTGGGTGCCTAGGCCAGGCACGGTGGCTTACGCCTGTAATCCCAGCACTTTGGGAGGCTGAGGCAGGCAGATCATCTGAGGTCAGGAGTTTGAGACCAGCTTGGCCAACACGGTGAAACCCCATCTCTACTAAGAATACAAAAATTAACTGGGGGTGATGGCAGGTGCCTGTAATCCCAACTACTTGGGAGGCTGAGGCAGGAATAATTGCTTGAACCTGGGAGGCGGAGGTTGCAGTGAGCCAAGATCACACAACTGCACTCCAGCCTGGGAAACAGAGGGAGACTCTGCCTCAAAAAAAAAAAAAAAAAGAAAGAAAGAAAGAAAAAAAAGGGGAAATGGGTGCCAGGAGGTAGGCAGGGGAGGTCCCATTCTAGCAGGCAGGGCTGAACTTCCATCGCACCTGCCTGGAGTACTCTTCTGCAAGGCAGAATTCTCAGCCTGGTGCAGTGGCTCACATCTGTAATCTCAGTGGAAGGCCAAGGAGGAAGGATTGCTTGAGCTCAGGAATTTGAGACCATATTGGGAAACATAGTGAGACCCCATCTCCTAAAAGAAAGAAATAATAAGCCAGGCATGGTGGCACTTTCTTGTGGTCCAAGCTACTAGGGAGGATGCAGTGGGAGGGTCACTTGTGTTTGGGAGGCTGAGGCTTCAGTGAGCCATGATCGTGCTGCTGCACTCCAGCCTGGGTGACAGAGCAAGATTCCATCTCAAAAAGAAACAAAAAACAAACAAACAAAAAACTTTCAAAACACATACAAGTCAAACTTGCATGGCAGATTTGCACTGAACTGTCATGCTAGGCAATGCTGAGGGGAGAGTCCTTTGACTGAGCTTTAGGGGGCACCCGAGAAGTCCATGCACAGAGCTGTTGGTACAACATGCCTATTCCAGCCTCGCCAGTGGCCAGCCAGCTCGCTGCCCCAGCTGTCATGAGGTCCTTGTGGACCGTGGGAGGAGAAGCCCTCAGCCTAGGAGGGCCCTTCCAAGGCCACCCTTAGATTTGGGCAGCCACTCACTTCTCTCTCTGATTCTGGAAACTTCCTCTGATGGTTTCACTCTCTCAGGCTGATAAAATGTTCCATGTTTGTTCAGGTACAAATGGAAATTAGATGGAATAACATGCCCTAGAATTAGTTCATGTTTTTCTGATTTGAGTCCCGACAGCCTCTCAATCTCATCGTCTCATCATTGCCACAGAACAAAATGTGAAAACATTAATGAGGGATTTGGTCTCTTTCCTTTCTGCACAGAAACCGAAGCACATCCTTGAGAGAGAGTCTCCTCTATTTTGTCATAAATAGATGGATTCTATAAATTCATTGAAAGGCATTGAGTTATTTCTAAAGGAAAACCAAGAGAATTGTGTTCCTTTTTATGATCAACTTTTCTTTTCTTTTTTTTTTTTGGAGACAGTCTCGCTCTGTCATCCAAGCTGGAGTGCAGTGACTCCATCTGGGCTCACTGCAACCTCCACCTCCTGGGTTCAATCGGTTCTCCTGCCTCAGCCTCCTGAGTAGCTGGGATTACAGGTGCCCACCACCACGCCCAGCTAATTTTTGTATTTTTAGTAGAGATGGGGTTTTGCAATGTTGGCCAGGGTGATCTTGAACTCCTGACCTCAAGTGATCCTCCTCCTGCCTCTGCCTCCCAAAGTGCTGGGATTACAGGCGTGAGCCACCATGCCCGGCCTATCATCAATTTCAATCCATTTCCTCTTGTGTGTTTCTCCGGGGGAAGGTGTCATTCAAGAGTTATAGCAATCATGGAGGTTTGACCATCCTGAGATGTGCAGGATGCTTTTCTTATCAATCTGAGTGAATATTCCTATCTGTCTTCTATGTAGAACAGGGGCCTGGGTTGGGTATCGGATGGTGGTTTGCTTAGTTTCTCATGATAAACTTGGAAAGAGTGTCCTGCTGTACTTTCACCTGGGGTAGGGGTAGCAACTTCTGTCGTAGGCTCAGCAGGTGCCTGGGCCTGGTTGAGGGGCAGGTACATCTTTTCCAAAACAACTTCCCATGTTTCTAATGGAAGGCAGTGCAATGAGGGTTGATAATATCTGAATTTTCTGAAATGGTTTGGAGTGAGGTATTCAGCACATTGAGTAGGGTCATGCATCACTTAACAACCGGATTATGTTCTGAGAAATGGGTCGTTAGGTAATTTCATCATTGTGCAAACATCACAGGGTGTACTTACACAAACCTAGATCATATGTATGGCACACTACACACCCAGGCTGCTTGGTACAGCCTCCTGCTCCTAGGCTACAAACCTGTACAGCATGTTACTGTACTAAACACTGGAAGCAATTGTACACAATGGTAAATATTTGTGTATTTAAACATATCTAAACATAGAAAATGTTGTCCAGGCATGGTGGCTCATGCCTGTAATCCCAACACTTTGGGAGGCAAGGTGGGTGGATCACTTGAGGTCAGGAATTTGAGACCAGCCTGACCAACATGGTGAAACCCCGTCTCTACTAAAAATACAAAATTAGCCGGATGTGGTGGTGCACGCCTCTAGTCTCAGCTACTCAGGAGGCTGAGGCAGGAGAATCACTTGGACTGGGGAGGCGGAGGTTGCAGTGAGCTGAGATCACACCATTGCACACCAGCCTGGGCAATAAGAGCAAAACTGTCTCAAAAAACAAAAACCAAACCAAACCAAAACAAAACAAACAAAACAAAAAACAAAACGTAGAAAATGTCCAGTAAAAATTTGGTATAAAAGATTAAAATGGGCCGGGCATGGTGGCTCATGCTTGTAATCCCAGCACTTTGAGATACCCAGGAGTTTGAGACCAGCCTAGGCAACACAGTGAGACCTTGTTTCTACAAAAAAAATTAAAAAAAATTAGCTGGGCGTGTTTGTGCATACCTGTAGTCCCAGCTACTGAGGAGGCCGAGGTGGGAGGATCACTTGAACCTGGGAGGCTGAGGCTGCAGTGAGCCATGATTATGCCACTGTACTCAGCCTGGGTGACAGAGTGAGACCTGCTCTCAAAAAAGAAAGAAAGAAAAAAAGATTAAAATGGTACACCTGTCTAGGGCACTTGTCATGAATGGAGCTTGCAGGACTGGAAGTTTCTCTGGTGAATCAGTGATTGTCTCCCAAAGGCCCACTATCATATTAGGGAATAGGTTTACAAGATACATTCCTTCCGTCCTAATAGCCCCAAAAGTCTTATAGGTTGATGCAAAAATAATTGCAGATTTTGCTATTATTTTCAATGGCAAAAACCTCAATTACTTTTGCACCAACCTAATAACTCATTCTAGCATCAACTCAAATGTCTGAAGTCTAAAATCTCATCTCTCCTCTAAATCAGATATGGGGCCGGGTGAGGTGGCTCATGCCTGTAATCCCAGCACTCTGGGAGGCCGAGGCAAGTGGATCACCTAAGGTTAGGGGATCGAGACCAGCCTGGCCAACATGGTAAAACCCTGTCTCTACTAAAAATACAAAAATTAGCCAGGTGTGGTGGTGCACAACTGTAATCCCAGCTACTCAGGAGGCTGAGGCAGGAGAATCACTTGAACCCGGAAGGCAGAGGTTGCAGTGAGCTGAGATCGTACCACTGCACTCCAGCCTGGGTGACAGAGCAAGACTCCAACTCAAAAAAAAAAAAAAAAAAAAATCTGATATGGATGAGGCTCAAGGGAGGATTAATTCAGAGGCAAATTCTCCTTCCTCCATGTGAGTAGCCACACGCACACAAACATGTAGAGGTTTTAAGTAGAAAAGTAAAGACTTCAATGGGTTGAAAAGATTTTCAAAATCCCAGAAATACCCAACCAGTGTTTCAATTATTTCTAAAGAATCCTAACCGGATGGTTGTCCAGTTCATAACTGAATACTTCTAGTGATGAGGACCTTACCACACTCAGGGGAGCACACCTTTACAGAGATGAAATCACTGAAGATTTGAAATAAATCTTTTCCAGTAGTTTCCATCATTACTAGGCAATGAATGGGCTTGTTTCTCGATGTGCAGAGTGGCCAATGCCATGGGACAAGCTTTTGAGGAACGGAAAGCAAGTAAGGACTGGTAAGGACATAGGAAGAAACGTTCAGATCTGCCTCCCTGAGCTGAGAGCTGGGATAGGTTTTATAAGCATAGGGTAATGAGGTGTGATCAGATTGGATCTTGAAATGAGGTGATAAGGTGATACCGGGAGGCGTGATCTGACTGGATCCTGCCATGGGGTGATGCCAGGGATTCATCTGATTGGATCCTGACATGTGATGTCCATTTCTTAATTCAGTCCTCATTACTTGGGCCAGACACTTAGGTTCTGCTCATGGTTGCACAGTTGGTTCGTCTGGGCATGCTCAGATTATGTGACCTTTAACCCGGAGGTACATGGCAACTGAAAACTCTCCATTTTATTACACAAAGTTGAATTGAATTGGGCTGTTTTGGTGGTTACGGCATGTCCTGGTCCTGGTATGGGGAGCATAGAGTCAGTTAAAACTGCTTACTGAGCTTCTGTTCCCTCTTCTCCAAACCCATATACCAGTTACTTCCATCATTATCTGTGTGACAAAGGCTCAAATCCCTCGGATTTCTGGCACATTCTGCTTATCAGGTCTAAGGCAAAACCAGGAGCCTAGGTTTTCTGAACAGGTCTGTCACTCCCTCCACTTTGAGAACATGATGGGCAACCTATTTGGAAGCCACAGAACTCTGCACCAATCAAGCAACAACTTCTCTCATGTCTCAATGCAGAAAGAAGCCACTTGCTAATAGCCAAGTGGCTTGCTGAGTACTTCAGACTCCAGGAGAGGACCCCAGACTTTGGACTGAGAACTTTGTTGTTGTTACCAATGAATTTATTGAGATATAACTGGCCTATAATAAATTGCACATATTTAAAATACAAAGTGATACATTTGACATATGTATACACTCATGAAACTATCACCCTAAGCAAGATAGTGGACAGGTCCATCACCCCCACCAGTGAAATTTCTTTGTGTTCCTTTATAATTCCTCCTTTCATTCCCCCTCCCCTGCCCTATCCAGTGATCTGCTTTCTTTCACTAAAGATTAGTTTGCATCTTCTGGAGTTTTACATAAATGGAATCAATCATACAGTATGTACTCTTGTTTTTTGTTTGTTTGTTTTGCCAGGGGGCAGGGGGCCTGGCTTCTTCAACAAATGATGCTGGAACAATTGGATATTTATATGCAGAGGTGATGAGGGAAAGAGAGAAAGAGAAAGGAAAGTGGAGTTTGATCCATACCTAGCTCTATATGTAAAAATTAATTCAAAATGGATCAGAGACCTAAATATAAAACCCAAAACTACAAAACCTCTAAGAGAAAACAAGGAGAAAAACCTCTGTGACCTTGAGTTAGACAAAGATTTCTTAAATACAATACTAGAGGCAAAATACTACATGTATTTTGTAGATACTCTTGGTCAGGTTGAGGAAGTTTCCCTCTAGTCCTAATTTGCTGTGACTTTTTATCAAGAATAGACGTTAGAATTGTTCACATGCTTTTCTGCATCTGTTGGGATGATGGTATGTTTTTTCTTTTTTAGTCTGTAAATATGGTGATTTCCATGATTGGCTTTCAAATGTTAAACCAACCCTGCATTCCTGGGCTAAACTTCACTTGGTCATGATATATCCTTTTTATGTCACACAATTTTCTAAACTTTGTTAAAAATTTTTGCATCTATATTCATGAGAAATACTGAGCTGTGTTTTATTTTCTTTTAGTGTCTTTGTCTAGTTTTGATATTAAAGTAATGCTGAATTCATAGAATGAGTTGACAATTATTCCCTCTTGTTAAATTTTCTGGTTGAGATTGAGTAGAATTGGTTTTATTTCTTCATTAAATTTCTGTAGAATTCAACAGAAAAGCCACCTGGGCCTAGCAGTTTCTTTGTGTAAAGTTTTTGAACTACAAATTTAATTTTTTTGATATAAACAGTTCAGGTTCTCAATTTTTCCTGAGTAAGCTTTGTGATTTTCAAGGAATTTGTCCATTTGATCTAGGCAATTGCATTTATAAGCATGAAGTTGTTAATATTTCTTTTTTATCTTTGTAATATCTGTTGAATATGTAGTAATATAACCTCACTTATTTCTGATATCTTCTCCTCATGACTTCAGTCCCTTTAATTTATTGTGATGTGTTTTTATGGCCCATAATATGATCTATCTCAATAAATGTTCTCTGTGCCCCTGAAAATAATATGCAGTCTGCTATTGTTGGATGATGTGGTCTACAAATGCCAATCAGATTAAATTAATATTGTTCAACTCTACTATGTCTTTGTTGATTTTCTGTCTACTTATTCTATCAGTTACTAAGAGAAAGGGCATGGAATTTTCTGACTGTAATTGTGGATTTGCTGATTTCTCTTAGTGATCTCTCAGTTTTTGCTCATGTATTTTAAAGCTCTATGATTAGGTATATTCTCATTTAAGAATTTCTATGTTGACGGGGCACAGTGGCTCACAACTGTAATCGTAGCATTTTGGGAGGCTGAGGCAGGTGGATCACAGGGTCAGGAGTTTGAGACTAGTCTGGCCAATGTGGTGAAACTCCGTCTCTACTAAAAATACAAAAATAAGCTGGGCATGGTAACATGCGCCTGTAGTCTCAGCTACTTGGAAGGCTGAGGCAGAAGAATCGCTTGAACCCAGGAGGTGGAGGTTGCAGTGAGCCGAGATTGCACCACTGCACTCCAGAGTGAGACTCTGTCTCAAAAAAAAAAAAAAAAAAAAAAAAAAGAATTGCTATGTCCTCTTGCTTAATTGATCTTTGTATCATAATGAGACCTTCTTGGTAATCTTCACTCTGAAATCTACTTTGCCAATATTAATAGAGCCATTTTAGATTTTTTTTTGCTACTGTTATATGATACAACATTTTCAAATTGCTTATTTAAAAAATGTATATGTCTTCATTTATTCATATTTAAGTACAATTTAATAGCAGCATATCATTAGGTCTTTTTTTTTTTTTTTTAGGTTTTGATTTCTTTTTAACCATTCTAACTACTTCTGCCTTTTGAGATATTTAGAGCAATTCACTTTTTTTTTTTTTTTTTTTTTTTTTTTTGAGATGTAGTCTTGCTCTGTGGCTCAGGCTAGAGTACAGTGGTGCAATCTTGGCTCACTGCAAACTTTGCCTTCCTGGTTCAAGCTATTCTCCCACCTCAGCCACCTGAGTAGCTGGGATTACAGGCGTGCACAACCACACCCAGCTAATTTTTGTATTTTTAGTAAAGACAGGGTTTCACCATGTTTCCCAGGCTGGTCTTGGACTCCTGACCTCAAGTGATCTGCCCGCCTTGGCCTCCCAAAATGCTGGAATTACAGGCCTGAGCCAGCAAACCTGGCTTAGAGCAATTTACATTTAATGTGATAATTTAGTTAGGTTTATATCTATACTATTGCTATGTGTTGTCTAGCTGTCTTATCCACTCTTTGTTCCTTTATTTTTTTTTTCATTTTTTCTGCCTTCTTTTGGCCTAATGAGTATTTTTGAATAATCCTATTTCAGCCTCCTTCATTGACTCATTAGCTCTAAAACTTTAAAAAAGTTCTAGTGGTTGCTTCAGGGTTTATTGAATACATCAAGCGACATTATACAACTTCACATAGAGGATAAGAACCTTTCAATACTGTACTTTCATTTCTCCTCCCTCAACTTTGATGTGATTGCTGCCCTATATTTTACTTTTACATATGCTATAAACTTCACAATACATTGTTTTCAGGTGTTTTTTTGTTTTTGGTTTTGTTTTTTTGAGACAGAGTTTCACTCTGTCGCCCAGGCTGGAGTGCAGTGATAAGATCTCGGTTCATTGCAAGCTCTGCCTCCCGGGTTCAAGCAATTCTCCTGCCTCAGCCTCCCAAGTAGCTGGGACTACAGGCACCTGCCACCATGCCTGGCTAATTTTTTTGTATTTTTAGTAGAGATGGGGTTTCACCGTGTTAGCCAGGATGGTCTCAATCTCCTGACCTCGTGATCTGCCCACCTCGGGCTCCCAAAGTGCTGGGATTACAGGCGTGAGCCACCGCGCCCGGCCTCGTGTTTGTTTTTTTGAGATGGAGTTTCGCTCTGTCACCCAGGCTGGAGTGCAATGGTGCAATCTCGGCTCACTGCAACCTCTGCCTCCCGGGTTCGAGCAATTCTCCTGCCTCAGCCTCCCAGGTAGCTGGGATTACAGGCACACACCACCACACCCGGCTAATTTTTGTACTTTTAGTAGAGATGGGGTTTCACCATGTTGGCCAGGCTGATCTCAATCTCCTGACCTCAGGTGATCCACCTGCCTTGGCCACCCAAAGTACTGGGATTACAAGTGTGAGCCACCATGCCCGGCCTCTTAGCTTTTTAAAATTCTTTTTTTTAATCTGTGTGTTTTATTTTGGATAATTTCTCTTGCTAAATCTTCAAGTGTATGTATTGCTCTTTTCTTCTGCCATGTTTAATCTGCCATTAATCTCATCCATTGTATTTTTCATCTTAAACATTGTAGTTTTCATCTCTAGAGTCTTAAAAAAATATCTCCCATGTCTCTACTTAACATTTTGAACTTAAAGAATATAGGTCGGGCGTGGTGGCTCATGTCTGTAATCCCAGCAGTTTGGGAGGCTCAGGCAGGTGGATCACTTGAGGCCAGGAGTTCAAGACCAGCCTGGGTAACGGGGCAAGACTGCGTGTCTACAAAATAATACAAAAAATAACCAGGCATGGTGGCATGTACCTGTAGTCCCACTGTAGTCCCTTGTGGGGCTGAGGTGGGAGGATTGCTTGAGCCCAGGGAAGTGGAGGTTGCAGTGAGCCATGATCATGCCACTGCACTCCAGCCTGGGTAACAGAGTGAGACCCTGTCTCAAAAAAAGGAAAAAAGGAAAAAATGCCAGGCGTGGTGGCTCTTGTCTGTAATCTCAGCACTTTGGGAGACCGAAGTAGGTGGATCACTTGGGACCAGGAGTTTGAGAGCAGCCTGGCCAACATGGCAAAACCCCTTCTCTTCTGAAAATAGAAAAAATTAACTGGGTGTGGTGGGGCGCCTGTAGTCCCAGCTATTTAGGAGGCTGAGGCAGGAGAATTGCTTGAATCTGAGAAGTGAAGGCTGCAGGGAGCTGAGATCGTGCCACTGCACTCCAGCCTAGGAGACAGAGCAAGAGTCTGTCTCAGAAAGGGCAACAACAACAACAACAACAATAAAAAGAATATAATTATAATAAATATTTTAATGTCCCCATCTGCTAATTTGAATATATTTGTCAGTTCTGGGTCATTTTCAATTGACTGGCTTTTCTTCTCATGATGGGTTCTGTTTTCCTGCTTCTTTGCAAGCTTTCTATTCTTTGATTGGCTGCAAGACATTGTACATTTTATCTTATTGAATGCCGGGTTTGTTTTTTTCGAGACGGTGTCTTGCTCTGTTGCCCAGGCTGGAGTGCAATGGCACGATCTCGGCTCACTGTAAGCTCCGCCTCCCAGGTTCACGCCATTCTCCTGCCTCAGCCTCCCGAGTAGCTGGGACTACAGGCGCCCACCACCACGCCCGGCTAATTTCTTGTATTTTTAGTAGAGACGGGGTTTCACCGTGTTAGCCAGGATGGTCTCGATCTCCTGACCTCGTGATCCACCCGCCTGGGCCTCCCAAAGTGCTGGGATTACAAGCGTGAGCCACCGCGCCCGGCCTAAATGCCAGATTTTTTGTAATCCTATATTCATGACATTTCTTGTGGAATACAGCTAAGTAACTTGGAAACATTTTGATCCTTGCTTTTATGATTTGTTAGGTGGGGCTGGACGCAGTGGCTCACACCTGTAATCCTAGTACTTTGGGAGGCCAAGGTGGGTGGATTGCTTGAGGTCAGGAGTTTGAGACCAGCCTGGGAAACATGGCAAAACCCCATCTCTACTAAAAATACTAAAATTAGGCTGGACGCAGTGGCTCACGCCTGTAATCCCAGCACTTTGGAAGGCTAAGGCAGGTGGGTCACCTGAAGTCAGGAGTTTGAGACCAACCAGGCCAACATGGTGAAACCCTGTCTCTACTAAAAATACAAAAATTAGCCAGGCGTGGTGACAGGCCCCTGTAGTCCCAGCTACTCAGGAAGCTGAGGCAGGAGAATTGCTTGAACCGGGTACGTGGAGACTGCAGTGAGCCGAGATCACGCCATTGCACCCCAGCCTGGGCGACAGAGCAAGACTCTGTCTCAAAATAAATTAAAATAATAATAACAAATAAGAAAAAGAATACAGGTGGGCAGCCAAAGTTAGTTGTAGGCTCTCAGGATATCTCGCTGAATCCAGGGGCTGATTTGCTATGAGACAGAGGAAGGTGCTGAACCTGGCTCAGGAGAGAGCTGGAAACTCAGGTAACAGACCCCAGAGTCCTCTTTTTCTCCACGTGCAGAATGGGTTCTTTTGGCATCTGTATCCTTGTAGAGAAGCATGGCTGCCCCACAACTCCTGGAGTCACAGAAGACAGGTTCAGCCATCTGCGAAAATCCATGATTATTGTTCTGTCCATATGCTAAACTCCTTAGACAATTGTATCTTCTTAGCAAAGGTTATTCATTTTATGTGGTTGCATAAGTGTCTGTCTCTCTCTCTCTCTCTCTTTCTTCCCCCTTGTGTTGAGAGACAGAGATTCTAGAGAAGAAATGGAAGAATCGTGGGCTGGGCAGATACCCTAAAATGTGCCTGCTGCATACCAACTTTACACAACTAGTAAGGTTTAAATTCCTGTCTTTCCAACTCTGTTTCAAATAGACTCTGGACTGGTCAGCCGCAGTGGCTCACACCTGCAATTGTAGCACTTTGGGAGGCTGAGGCGGGCAGATCACTTGAGGTCAGGAGTTCGAGACCAGCCTGTGCAACAGGGCGAAACACGGTCTCTACTAAACACACAAAAATTAGCCAGGCGTGGTGGCAGGCGCCTGTAATCCCAGCTACTCAGGAGGCTAAGGAGGGAGAATCATTGAACCCGGGAGGCAGAGGTTGCAGTGGGCAGAGGTCACATCACTGCATTCCAGCCTGGGTGACAGAGCGAGACTACCCCAGCCTGGGCAATAGGGCAAGACTCCGTCTCAAAAAAAAAAAACAAAAAAAACCACTATAACAGGCCAAGCGAGGTGGCTCCCGCCTGTAATCCCAGCACTTTGGGAGGCTGAAGGGGGCGGATCACCTGAGGTCAGGAGTTTGAGACTAGCCTGACTAAAATGGAGAAACCCCATCTCTACTGAAAACAGAAAATTAGCCAGGCATTGTGGTGCATGCCTGTAATCCCAGCTACTCGGGAGGCTGAGGCAGGAGAATCATTTGAACCTGGGAGGCGGAGGTTGTATTGAGCTGAGATCGCCCCATTGCACTCTAGCCTGGGCAACAAGAGTGAAACTCTGTCTCAAAAAGAAACAAAGAAACAAACAAATGAACGAACAAACACCTCTGGCTGGGCTATTCCCACTTCCATAATATTTTAAAACAAATCTGATACTTTTTTTTCTTCCCGAGATGGAATCTCGCTCTGTCACCCAGGCTGGAGGGCAGTGGGGCAATCTCGGCTCACTGCGAGCTCTTCCTCCCAGGTTCACGCCATTCTCCTGCCTCAGCCTCCCGAGTAGCTGGGACTACAGGCGCCCGCCACCACGCCCAGCTAATTTTTGTATTTTTGGTAGAGACGTGGTTTCACCATGTTAGCCAGGATGGTCTTGATCTCCTGACCTCGTGATCCACTCGCCTCGGCCTCCCAAAGTGCTGGGATTACAGGCGTGAGCCATCGCACCTGGCCTGATACTTTAAGTCTCTGTCAGCCTCTCAAGAGGGCCATCACATCTATAGCCATATCCCTCTGAAACATCCCATCTCACCAAAAGGACCACCAGGGTTTGAGAAAATCTGCGGCAGATCTTGCTGGGCTGAAGTCTTACGTACGTTTGATCTCGGCATTTCTGTTGTGTTCCTCCCTACGCCCCCAGCTCTGAACTGTCTAAATGCCTGTTCTTACCTTAAAATATTGATCTACAAACTAGAATAGTGGTTCTGAAACTTTAGCACGCATCAGAGTCATTTGGAGAGTTTACTGACTTATAGATTTACAGTTTATTGAGTTTAAAAATTGCTGGGCCCTGTCTCTGATTGATTAGGTTTAGAATGAGGTTTAAGATTTTTCTTTTTTTTTTTTTTTTTTGAGACGGAGTCCCGCTCTGTCACCCAGGCTGGAGTGCAATGGTGCGATCTCGGCTCACTGCAACCCCCGCCTCCCAGGTTCAACCAATTCTCCTGCCTCAGCCTCATGAGTAGCTGTGATTGCTGGCGTGAGCCACCACACCCAGCTAATTTTTGTATTTATAGTAGAGATGGGGTTTCGCCATTTTGGCCAGGTTGGTCTCGAACTCCTGACTTCAGGTTATCTGCCTGCCTCGGCCTCCCAAAGTGCTGGGATTACAGGCGTGAGCCAGCACGCCTGGCCAAGACTTTGCATTTGTAACAAGTTCTTGTTACCTACGCAGTGGATGAGTTCAGTCGCTTGGTGGATTACAGACAGCTCCCAAAACATTGCCACTTGGAGAGTGGGGGCTGGGTTGGCTTTTATAAGCCTAGGCTAATGAGTCATGATATGATTGGATCTTGTAGTCAGGTGATGGCCAGGAGGTGTGATCTGACTGGATGCTGCAATGGGGTGATGCCAGGGCTCAATCTGATTGGATCCTGGATCCTGGTGGGCTGTGTCTGCTTCTTAATTTAGTCCGCATGCCCCGATCCTAGCACTTAGGTTCCCCCTGTGGGTGCAGGCTTGGTTCGTCTGGGCATGCTCAGGTTACATAATCTGAGGGTTCCAGGCAACTGATAAACTAACAACTTTGTTACATAAAAGTTGAACCAGGCAGGGCGCGGTGGCTCATGCCTGTAATCCCAGCACTTTGGGAGGCCGAGACGGGCGGATCACGAGGTCAGTAGATCGAGACCATCCTGGCTAACACGGTGAAACCCCGTCTCTACTAAAAATACAAAAAATTAGCCGGCCTGGTGGCGGGCGCCTGTAGTCCCAGCTACTCAGAAGGCTGAGGCAGGAGAATGGCATGAACCCAGGAGGCGAAGCTTGCAGTGAGCGGAGATTGAGCCACTGCACTCCAGCCTGGGCAACAGAGCGAGATTCTGTCTCAAAAAAAAAAAAAGAAAAAAAAAAAGTTGAACCAGATTGGTCTAGTGCAGCTACAGGCGCGGTGGCTCACGCCTGTAATCCCAGCACTTTGGGAGGCGGAGGCAGGCGATCCTAATGGTGTATCCCCACTTTGAGAACTACTTAACTAGAAGAAGCCAAAGTCACGAATACATCCCCTAACGCAAAGCCTCACAACTAGCAGGTGATCAATACATGCTTATTGTGTAAACTTCCTAAAGCAGAGAGTCCAATTTTTCTCTATTTCTTCACGTTGATTTAATTACTTAGATTGGAGTCTTTGTCAGCCGGGCACGGTGGCTCACGCCTGTAATCCCAGCACATCGGGGGGCTGAGGCGGGGGGATCACCTGAGGTCAGGAGTTCGAGACCAGCCTGACCAACATGGAGAAACCCCCATCTCTATTAAAAATACAAAATTTGCCGGGCATGGTGGTACATGCCTGTAATTCCAGCTACTCCGGAGGCCGAGGCAGGAGAATCGCTTGAACCTGGGAGGCGGAGGTTGCGGTGAGCTGAGATCACACCATTGCACTCCAGCCTGGGCAACAAGAGCGAAACTCCGTCTCAAAAAAGAAAAAAAAAAAAGATTGGGGTCTTTGTCCAAAACATTTTAGAATTGGGGCGGGGGGGGGGGGGGAATAATTGTAATAAAAAGTTCTGTTTGCCTTTATTATTTATGTATTTATTTATTTTCAGGACGGAGTCTCTCTCTGTCACCCAGGCTGGAGTGCAGTGGCCTGATCCTGGCTCACTGCAACCTTCGCCTCAGGGGTTCAAGCGATTCTTCTGCCTCAGCCTCCTGAGTAGTGGGGATTACATGCATGTTCCACCATGCCTAGCTAATTTTTGTATTTTTAGTAGAGACAGGGTTTCACTGTAACAGGACGAGCCACAGACAAAACCTCTCAGACACCGAGTTGTAGAAGGAAGGGCTTTATTCAGCTGGGAGCATTGGCAAGCTACTGCCTTAAAATCCGAGCTCCCCGAATGCACAGTTTCTGTCCCTTTTAAGGGCTCACATCACTAAAGATTTCAATGAAAGGGTCGTGATTGATTTGAGCAAGCAGCGGTATGTGATGGGGCTGCATGCACCGGTGGTCAGAGAGAAACAGAACAGGGCAGGGAGTGTCACAATGTTCTTCTATACAATGTCTGGAATCTATGAATAACATAGGTTTCTAAGTTATGATTTGATTTTTAACTACTGGGTTTAGACCAGGCAGGCCCAGGCGTGGTTTTGGGCATGGCGCTGGGCTGCCTGTCTTTGGTTTTACTTCCTTGTTGTTTTTTCTTAAAACAGGTACTGAGTATAAAACAATATAAAACAATATGAGAGGATCTCTCTCTTCTCTCATCACCGTGTTAGCCAGGCTGGTCTCGAACTCCTGACCTCAGGTGATCCATCCACCTTGGCCTCCCAAAGTGCTGGAATTACAGGCGTGAGCCACTGCACCTGGCCCCACGTTTGCCTTTATGAATAAGATTTATTTTAGTTCTTCTTTCTTTCTAATGCAAAGTACTTTAACACTTAATTTAAAAAAATTAAGTGTTTCAATCGGGTGGATGTGGTCCTCACGCCTGTAATCCCAGCACTTTGGGAGGCTAAGTCAGGAGGATCGCTCGAGCCCAGGAGGTTGAGACTAACCTGGGAAACATTGCGAGACCCCATCTTTATTTTTAAAAATGATTTCAATGCAGAAAATGCCTGTTATTGCCATAAAGAGCTATCTTGATAGCTGGGCCATTGCACTTCAGGAGTAGCTGTTGTATGGCAGCCGTGGAAGTTGTGCAGTGCTCAGCCTGTGCAACCACATGTGGCAGCCTGTTGGAGAGCTTCTCTGCAATAAATAGTAATGAAATATTTCTCTCCCTCCCTGCTTTTCAAAGCTTTTTTTTTTCTTTTGAGATGGAGTTTCACTCTTGTGGCCCAGGCTGGAGTGCAATGGCATGATCTCAGCTCACCGCAACCTCCGTCTCCCGGGTTCAAGCAATTCTCCTGCCTCAGCCTCCCGAATAGCTGGAATTACAGGCATGCGCCACCATGCCCAGCTAATTTTGTATTTTTGGTAGAGACAGGGTTTCTCCATGTTGGTCAGGCTGGTCTCGAACTCCTGACCTCAGGTGATCCGCCTGCCTTGGCCTCCCAACTTGCTGGGATTACAGGCCTGAGCCACCGCCTGGCCTCAAAGCTTCTTTTGTTAAAAGGTTTGGGCTAATTTTTAGTAACTTTTACGGTCTCATTTAATTTTTTCCCTGCTTCTTTTCTTTTTTTTAAAAAAATTATTTTTAAATTTTTTTTTTAAATTGAGACCGAGTCTTGCTTTGTTACCGAGGCTGGAGTGCAGTGATAAAATCTTGGCTCACTCCAACCTCCACCTCTCAGGTTCAAGCGATTCTCTTGCCTCAGCCTCCCAAGTAGCTGGGATTACAGGCGCCTGTCAGCACACCTGGCTAATTTTTGAATTTTTAGTAAGACGACATTTCACCATGTTGGCAAGGCTGGTCTCGAACTCCTGACCTCAAGTGATATGCCTGCCTCAGCCTCCCAAGTGCTGAGATTACAGGCATGAGCCACCGCACCCAGTGCTTTCCTTTTCTCTTTATGTGACTTGCTAAACCACTTGACAAAGAAGCTGAGGTTATTAGGTTTTTCTTTTCACAAATAAGGTGAATGAATCATAAGCCCATGTCTGCTGCTTTATTTACTGAATTAGTGTTCTAAAAATAAAACAGCACTCTTTAAGTCCAACATTTATACCTAAATTCTGGGCCCTGAAATGTAATTGTGCACCTGGGCCTGTATTTAACTTCAAATTCTCCATCTGTGTAAGATGCATAATACCAGGTCTACTTTGCAGACAGTTACGGTAAGTCAGATGATGTCTGAAAAACACTTGAGACACACAGTTGCCATGTTCTGTGTACTGACGGAAAGTATGAAATTAGCAAAACATGCAGGGAATATTCAGCTGTATTCATTACTGTGTTTGGGCAAAATACGGTAAAGAAATTGCTCAGCATAGTTTCTCTGAAGATGTTTGGGTATACTTAGCATGCTTTGCAAACCTTGGAATTGAATTTAATTTTTACTTAGAGAATTAAGCATCTAATTATTGCCACAAAAAATAGTAGATTAAGGCCGTGCACAGTGGCTCACGCCTGTAATCCTAGCACTTTGGGAGGCTGAGGGGGGTGGATCACCTGGGTTCAAGGGTTCGAGACCAGCGTGGCCACTGTGGTGAAACCCCGTCTCTACTAAAAAAAAAAAAAAAAAAAAAAAAAAAAAAAATTAGCCAGGCATGGCAGGGGTCGCCTGTAATCTCAGCTACCTTGGGAGGCTGAGGCAGGAGAATCGCTTGAACCCAGGAGGCGGAGATTGCAGTGAGGAGAGATCGCCCCACTGCACTCCAGCCTGGGCAACAGAGTGAGACTCTGTCTCAAACAAACAAACAAACAAACAAAATAGTAGATTAAGTTTGGGCAACATAGCAAGACCCTGTCCCTACAAAAAATTAAAATAATTAGCTAGGCGTGGTGGCACAAGCCTGTAGTTCCAGCAACTCTGGAGGCTGAGGCAGGAGGATTGATTGAACCTAAGAGTTCTAGGCTGCAGAGAGCTATGATTGCGCCACTGCACTCTGTTACAGATGTATACATGTACTGAGTCATGATGGAAAATGGATTGATTTAGAAATGTTTGGGGATGATGGCTTGCTCATTTGCCCTTCTATGGTTCACTATAGCCTAGGCTATTGGAGAAAAGCAAAACATTTGAAAGCTGAAACATTCAAAACATTCAAAGATTCAAAGCTGAAATCTGCGATCCATGCCATGAAACTCAAGGACAAAAAAAAAATGTGGCAGTTATTTTAGTGGCACGAAGTCCTGGGGCTGCTGGATCCCAGCCTAGGAGGAGAGGGACATGAAGAAAAGTAAGGGCCAGCACATTTTGACTGTTCTGGGGAAAAGGAACCGCAGCAAGAAGTAACTGCTCTGCTCAAAACATTCCTATTCTCTCTCTCTCTCTCTCATCTCACTCTGTCGCTCAGGCTGGAGTGCAGTGGTGCGATCTCGGCTCCCTGCAACCTGTGCCTCCTGGGTTCATGTGATTCTCCTGCCTCAGTCTCCCTAGTAGCTGGGATTACAGGTACCTACCACCACTCCCAGCTAATTTTGTATTTTGTATTTTAGAAGGGATTTCACCGTTTTGGCCAGGCTGGCCTCGAACTCCTGACCTTGGGTGATCCGCCTGCCTCAGCCTTCGAAAATGCTGGGATTACAGGTATGAGCCACCATGCCCGGCCAGCCTCTCTTTATTGGGAGCTTTCCATCCACTCTCCATCTCTTCTGCCTTTTCTTTTTAAATCTCCTCATCACTCCCTTGCAAACTCTCCATGCCTCCTAGTGCCTGAGGTAGGTATAAGACAGCTTGAAACCAGTAATCTGCAATTCTTTCCTGGGCTTTCCGTTCTCACAACAGAGTCTGTGTCACCTGCTAAGGTACTGAAACTGACTCAGTTCTTTCATAGAGCAGATGTTTATGGTTTCTTTTGAATAAACATAGAAATTGATCCTTCTAGCCTGGTGTGGTGGAGTGTGCCTGTATTCCCAGCTACTTGGGAGGCTGAGGTGGGAGGATCCCTTGAGCCCAGGAGTTCTGGGCTGTAGTGCGCTATGCCAATCAGGTGTCTGCACTAAGTTTAGCATCCACTTCCTGGGAGTGGGGGACCACCAGGTTGCTTAAGGAGGGGTTAACCAGTTCAGGTCAGAGACTGAGCAGGTCAAAACTCCCATGCTCATGAGCAGTGGCATCACGCCTGTGAACAGCCACTGCACTTCAGCCTGGGCAACATAGTGAGACCCTGTCTCAAAACAAAACAAAAGCAAAAGCAAAAGCAAAAGCAAAAAGAGAAACAAATTGACCTTTCCAGTCTTGAAATTTGAGAAAGTGACATTTGCCTTATTTGAGTTCCTTTCTCAGGAAATCAACCATCAGGCCTCCCAGATGGTATCAAGGAACTGAAACTTACCAGATCACTGCATTTGGACAAGGAGATGCGGGACCCCTCATCTGTCATAATGGCCTAACAGACCACCTGCTGCCTGTTGATCAACTCCTCTTCCTTACCCCTCCCTAATTCCTGTTTTACTGCATGTAGTTACATTTCTTCCTTCCTGTATAAACCTCTAATTTTAGTTGGTCAGGGAGACGAATTTGAAACTGATCTCCCATCTCCTTGGCTGGAGCACCCAATTAAAGCCTTCTTCCCTGGCACTACTGATTGGCTTTCTGTGCAGCAAGCGGCAGGACCTACACCAAACCCCCGGCATTTTGGCAACAGCACTGGTCATGCTAGGGAAAAAGTTCAAGATCTCAACTTCCAAGACCCAGGGAAGCCTCTCACAATTTTTAAAGGGCAGGGCAGAAGAGATCTTTGAAAGTGAATCTGAATGAGAATAAAAGTGCAGTTTCACTTTGAATTTTCCAAAAAGCTTATTAAATTAGTATTTTCATATGCTTTTGAAAACTTTATTTATTTATTTATTTATTTATTTAGAGACAGAGTCTCACTCTGTCACCCAGGTTGGAGTGCAGTGGCGTGCTCTCGACTCACTGCAACCTCTGCCTTTCAGGCTCAAGCAATTCTCCTGCCTCAGCCTCCTGAGTAGCTGGGATTACAGGTGGCACCACCACCATGCCCAGCTAATTTTTGTATTTTTTTTTTTTTGAGACAGATTTCGCTAGTTTCGCTCTTGTTGCCCAGGCTGGAGTGCGATGGCGCAATCTTGGCTCACTGCAACCTCCACCTCCCTGGTTCAAGTGATTCTCCTGCCTCAGCCTCCCAAGTACCTGGGATTATAGGTGCCCGCCACCACATCCAGCTGATTTTTTGTGTTTTAGTGGATGTGGGGTTTCATCATGTTGGCCAGGCTGGTCTTGAACTCCTGTCCTCAAGTGATCCACCAGCCTTGGCATCCCAGAAGGATGGGATTATAGGCATGAGGCACTGCGCCTGGCCTAATTTTTATATTTTCAGTAGAGATGGGGTTTCACCACTTTGGCCAGGCTGGTCTCGAACTCCTGACCTCAGGTGATCTGCCTACCTCTGCCTCCCAAAGTGCTGGGATTGCAGGTGTGAGCCACCGTGACTGGCTGAAAACTTTATTTCAAAACTAATCATGCTGGTTGTAATATGCTTGTGTAGGTTACATGTGTATTTTTCCACAGATTTTTCTATGCTCTTTCAACCGTATATAAACCTGTACACACATATTTAGGGTTTTTCCTCCAAAAAAGTGACAAAAATGGGATCACACCATAATACATTCCTCCGTAGTTTTATTCCCTCTTCCATCTCTACCCCTCCTCCACTTATTACCATGGACATCCCTATAGGACATACGGGAAGATGTCTCATTTGTTAAAATATACTTAATATTCCACAATAGGCTGGGTGCAGTTGCCCACACCTGTAATCCCAGCACTTTTGGGAGGCTGAGACAGGCGGATCACCTGAGGTCAGGAGTTCAAAACTGGCCTGGCCCAAATAGGGAAACCCTGTCTTTACTAAAAATACAAAAATTAGCCAGGCATGGTGGTGCGCACCTGTAGTCCCTACTATTCAGGAGGCTGAGGCACGAAAATCGCTTGAATTCGGGAGTTGGAGGTTGCAGTGAGCTAAGATTGCACCACTGCACTCCAACCTGGGCAACAGGGCAAGACTCCATCTCAAAAAAAAGAAAAATCCACAATAAGGAGATGTTACAATTCATTTAACTACAGGTTGAGTATCCTTAATCCGAAAAACCCCCAAATTAGAAACATAATGCTCAAAGGAAATGGTCCCTGAGTATTTTGATTTTTGAATTTTTTTTTTTTTTTTTTTTTTTTTTGAGACGGAGTCTCGCTCTGTCGCCCAGGCTGGAGTGCAGTGGCGCCATCTCCGCTCACTGCAAGCTCCGCCTCCCGGGCTCACGCCATTCTCCTGCCTCAGCCTCCGGAGTAGCTGGGACTACAGGCACCCGCCACCAGGCTGGCTAATTTTTTGTATTTTTAGTGGAGACGGGGTTTCACCGTGTTAGCCAGGATGGTCTCGATCTCCTGACCTCGTGATCCACCCGCCTCGGCCTCTCAAAGTGCTGGGATTACAGGTGTGAGCCACCGCGCCCGGCCGATTTTTGAGTTTTTGAATTAGGCATGAAAATATGCCAAAATCTGAAAAAATATCTGAAATTTTAAATACTTCTTTCCCAAGCATTTGGAATGAAGTGATACTCAGCCTGTATTTGCTGTTGATGGCCATTTTCAGTTTTTACTAATACAAGCAGAAAATAACATTGTACACATATCCTTAGAATCTAGGTAATTTTATTTCTGGCAGACAGATGCCTAAAGAGCCATCAATTGCTGTATCAAATAGTGCACATGGCCAGGTACAGTGGTTCATGCCTGTAATCTCAGTGCTTTGGGAGGTCGGTGTGGTAGGATTGTTTGAGGCCAGGAGTTCCAGACCAGCCTGAGCAACATAGCAAGGCTCTGCATGTACGAAAAAAAAAATTAGCCGGGCATGGTGGTGACTGCCTGTAGTCCCAGGTACTCAGGAGGCTGAGGTGGGAGGATCACTTGAGCCCAGGAGGTTGAGGCTTGTAGTGAGCAGTGATCTTGCTACTGCACTCCAGCCTGGGCGGCAGAGCAAGACCCTCCTCCTCA
The DNA here is from genome assembly GCF_029289425.2 of Pan paniscus. Taxonomy (NCBI): domain Eukaryota; kingdom Metazoa; phylum Chordata; class Mammalia; order Primates; family Hominidae; genus Pan; species Pan paniscus. Next base: position 91,709,676 of record NC_073255.2, read on the forward strand.
AAAAAAAAAAAAAAAAAAAGTGCACATATTTAAAAATTTTAAGATACCACCAGGCCAGGTGCAGTGGCTCATGCCTTAACCCCAGCACTTTGGGAGGCTGAGGCAGGTGGATCTCCTGAGGTCAAGAGTTTGAGACCTGGCCGGGCATGGTGGCTCATGCTTGTAATCCCAGCACTTTGGGAGGCTGAGGCAGGCGGATCATGAGGTCAGGAGTTTGAGACCAGCCTGGTCAACACAGTGAAACCCCGTCTCTACTAAAAATACAAAAATTAGCTGGGCATGGAGGCGAGTGCCTGTAATCCCAGCTACTGGGGAGGCTGAGGCATGAGAATTGCTTGAACCCAGGAGGCAGAGTTTGCAGTGAGCCAAGAACGTGCCACTGTGTGGAGGTTGCAATGAGCCAAGATCACACCATTGCACTCCAGCCTGGGTGACAGAGCTAGACTCCATTTCAAAAAAAAAAAAACAAAAAAAACCACAAAAAAAACAGAGTTTGAGACCAGCCTGGCCAATATGGTGAAACCTCGTCTCTACTAAAAATACAAAAAAAAAAAAAAAAAAAAAAAAAAATTATCTGGGCGTGGTGGCACCCGCCTGTAATCCCAGCTACTTGGGGAGGCTGAGGCAGGAGAATCGCTTGAACCCAGGAGGCAGAGTTTGCAGTGAGCCAAGAACGTGCCACTGTACTCCAGCTTAGGCAACAAAGGGAAACTCCATCACAAAAAAAAAAAAAAAAAAAAGATACCACCAAATTACTTTCCTGAAAGGTTAGAGCCAGTTATACTTCTATCAGTAAATGCATGAAAGTGCCTGTTCCTTCACTTACTTGCCAATATCACAATTAATCTTTTGCCTTTTCTTCAATATGATGGGTAGAAAATGATTTCTCATTGTTTAGCATTTCTAAGGGAAGTTGAATATCCTATTTTGCATTTAATTTTAAATTAATGTACCAATTTTCCCCATGCTCAGGGGTGAATATTAGACCTTTTTCTTGGTTGGTCATAAGTTATTGGCATTTTACCTGTCTTACCTGTTGCACATATTTTCTCCTAGCCATTTTTTTTTTTTTTTTTTTTTTTTGAGACAGTCTATTCTCTGTTGCATAGGCTGGAGTGCAATGGCACAATCTCAGCTCACTGCATCCTCCGCTTCCTGGGCTCAAGAGATTCTCCTGCCTCAGCTTCCCGAGTAGCTGGGATTACAGGCGCGTACCACCATGCTCAGATAATTTTTTTTTTTTTTTGTATTTTTAGTAAAGACAGGGTTTTACCATGTTGCCCAGGCTGGTATTGAACTCCTGACTTAAAGTGATCCACCAGCTTTGGCCTCCCAAAGTGCTGGGATTACAGGCATGAGCCACTGTGCCTGGCCCACATGTTTATTATTTCAGACATTTACTCCACATCTACTAGGTCCAAAGCATGGTGGGATATACACACACATTGCTAACTCCCTTTCCCTTAAGGAGCTCACAGTCTAGCCTGAAGGCAGATAATTAAGCAGCTCTAATACAAGTTTGAATAAATCTAGACCCATGAAGGAATTTAAGTAGAGTACTGGGTTCCAGCAACTGGAGCAAATACTTCTGTATGGGGTACAAGGGAAGCTTCAGAGAAAAGAACTGTGGTAAAAGAAGAGGCCGAAGTCTGAAATGTCATTGTGACCAAATGCACACACCATCAGCTTGCACTGAAAAAGTCAAATCAATCAATCGTTAAAATAATCCATTATGGCTGTGGTACTGGGAAGATGATCATGAACCAAAAATGTTAAGTTCTTTGATAATGAAATTAGTATAAAATTAAAAAAATAAGTTTAGATGATGACTCAGATGTGATCTACATTTGACATTTCTTGAAGTTCCAGCTTTTTAGAAAAAAATGAATATTCAGAATCAGAAAATCTTTGTTTTGAGATGGGGTCTGGCTCTGTTGCCCAGGTTGGAGTGCAGTGGGGTGATTTTAGCTCACTGCAACCTCCGCCTCCCGGGCTCAAGTGGTCCTCCTGCCTCAGCCTCCCAAGTAGTTGGGACCATAGGTGCACACCACCGTGCCTAATTTTTTGTATTTTTGGTAGAGATGGGGTTTCACTGTGTTGCCCAGGCTGGTCTTGAACTCCTGAGCTCAAGTGATTCACCCGCCTTGGCCTCCCTAAGTGCTGGGATTACCAGTGTGAGCCACTGCGCCTGGCCCCAGAAAATCTTAAGGAAATGTTTCATTAAATGTTTATATTTTCTTACTAAGATAGATAGAGCTATTGATATATTAAACAAATAGCTGTATCAAAACAGCAGCCTAGCTTTAGCATTAACAGAAAAAGAGTTCATTCCCATGTTATCAAACAAGAATATATTTTAACACTGTAAGAAAAAATTTTGACTTTATAATCTCAATTATTTTAAACTAAGGGAACATTTCTGAGAGCTTGTATTAGCAGGGAGTTCTGTGTGCTTATAAGTCAACAGGCTTCTTGACTTATAAACCAATCAGTACCTTTTTAAGTCAAGAAGCCTGTTTTCAGTTAAAATAAAAACTGCTGTCCAGAAATACATCTGTATATTTATTTTGAGTGAATTTGATTTATATTCTAGAATGTATCTCTTTTGAAATAGATTTTTTTTTTTTTTTGGAGCCAAATTTCACTCTGTCACCCAGGCTGGAGTGCAGCGGCACGTTCTCAGCTCATTGCAACCTCTGCCTCCTGGGTTCAAGCGATTCTCCTGCTTCAGCCTCCCGAGTAGCTGGGACTACAGGCATGCACCACTATGCCTGGCTAATTTTTGTATTTTTAGTAGAGACGGGGTTTCACTGTGTTGCCTAGGCTGGTCTCGAACTTCTGACCTCAGGTGATCCGCCTGCCTCAGCCTCCCAAAGTGCTGGGATTACAGGTGTGAGTCACCTCCCTGGCCTTGAAGTAGATTTTTAAAAGCTTGCACCTTGTCCATTTACGTGTTTAAATACTAAAATAATACTTCAGTTACATCCCAAGTGTTAGCAAAAATTTTTCAGGCGTTTACAAGTACAGGCCCTGTTCTAAGCACTCTTCATATGGACTTATTTAGTTCTCCTAACAACTCCCTAACCCTACCACAGACACAGGCAGAGAAAAGAAAGGGAGTTAGGAAGTTGTCTAGAAACACAAGCCATAGTTTAATAAACATAAGAGTGGTTTTATTGATTACATACAATTTTAGCTATATTAATATATATTACAAACTTTAAGAATTAGAAATAAAGTGACTTTTATTTTTTAACCAAGAATAATCTAAGTTATGGCAGCATGTTCAACGAAAATTATTTAAGTCCGGCACAATTTTTCTATATCTGTTTCTCAGATAATCAGGAACATCATCCAAGCTTTATATTGCGATACCATAATGACCCTCAGAACACAAGTTCCATTAAGTAGAGATGAAGCATCATGTTTTCCTTTTTAGGAAAGACCCCCCTTTTGTCATATAGACATACCCCTAATAATCTTACTCTACTGTACAAATAACTTTTCACCCACAAGAGCTGCCTCAAGTAACTTTCATTTTGGAAAGCTATCAAGGCATGAGACAGAGTAGCAAAATGCCACTCTGGACTTTGCATCCTGGAGTTTCAATTTTGCTTTAGGATTTAGACCCCAGTTTATAATGAAAACCAAATCATTCCCACATTATTATACTTATGTAGGTAGGCCTTGCTGTGTCCACTGTTAACACAAAGATAGAAAATGTCAAATAGTTTGAGCAAGTATTTGGCAGACCACAGACATGAAACAGTGCCGTCGGAAACGAAAACACTTTAGTGTTTTAGAGGTGAAGAGACTGATGGGTGTCATTCAAATTTCTCATCTCCTTCTTCCAAATCTTTCAGATTGAGTACTTCCAAAGAACCTTTGCCTTTGGTTTCCTTTTTTATTAGCTCATCAATTTCTCGGAAGCAGCCCAGGTCAATCAGACATACCTGAAACATTTAACGTAGCAGTTCACCACATGAGGATGAGCAAGACACAGAATAAACTCAGCCTTAACTTCCTTTGAGGCAAGCACAATGCTGTCCAGATCTCTAATAATACCACAGTTCTATGGTGCAATAGATAAGACAATGGGTAGGGCAGCACACTGGGTTCCAGTTCAGCCTCTGCCCTCAAGTATCCATGTAGCCCCCTGTGACAAGGCATTAATCCCTATGTTTAAACACTTATTCTGATTCTTCAGCTGTAAATGGAAGGGACAAACTAGAAAACTCTGATTCTTCTCATACTAAAATTTAACATTACATTTTATAGCTCAGTAAAGTCACCTCCACGTATGAAGGAGAAAAAGCAATGTGAAGACTTATGTAGACACCATGTGTATGTTTTTTTAAAATTTTTTTTGAGATAGAGTGCAGTGGTGTGATCTCGGCTCACTGCAGCCTCCGCCTCCCAGGTTCAAGTGATTCTCCTGCCTCGGCCTCCCAAGACACTGGGATTACAGACGCCCACCACCACACCTGGCTTATTTTTTGTATTTTTAGTAGAGACAGGGTTTCACCGTGTTATCTGCTCGCCTCGGCCTCCCAAAGTGCTGGGATTACAGGTATGAGCCACTGTGCCTGGCCCACGTGTACAGTTTTGCAAAGATTTTAGAACTTCAAGTAGTGTCAGATGGGTTAGTTCACATCTACAGTGGATACTCACATACTCAACACTTCTCTACAGGTCATTTACTTTTAAAAAGAAGCTGCAGACAGGGCGCGGTGGCTCACGCCTGTAATCCCAGCACTTTGGGAGGCCGAGGCTGGTGGATCACCTGAGGTCAGGAGTTCGAGACCAGCCTGACCAACATGGAGAAACCCTGTCTCTACCAAAAATACAAAATTAGCTGGGCGAGGTGGCACATGCCTGTAATCCCAGCTACTCGGGAGGCTGAGGCAGGAGAATCGCTTGAACCCGGGAGGCAGAGGTTGCAGTGAGCTGAGATCACACCATTGCACTCTAGCCTGGGCAACGAGAGTGAAACTCTGTCTCAAAAATAAATAAATAAATAAATAAATAAATAAATAAATGAATGAATAAGCTGCAAAGCCTTGAAAACATGAATTTGTAGACAGCTGAATTTACACTGTGTTTGAAGCTGTGGGGTGAGGTCATAAGGACATAATGGTTTCGCTGCTTCTTTAAAATGTTCTGTGTTTAGTGTCACCAGGTTCACACACTAATATCCTCTGGAAACACCCTCACAGACATACCCCAAATAATGCTTTATCAGGCTTCTAGGGATTCCTTTCCAGTCAAGTTGACACCTAAAATTACATCCACAATTCCACCCCTTATCAACTTGGCACCCAGACTCATCTCTTTAAACCATTTTTAATTTTCAAATGAAGACAATAACAAGGTCCTAGCTTTTCCTCACATGATGCAATTAACCAGACGCGACTATCCTGCATACAACTCAAAGAGTGCTAATCCTTTTGCCAGAATTCAGCTTTCAGAATTTCATCATTCAGGATTCAATCTTTTTTTTTTTTTTTTTTGAGATGGAGTTTCGCTCTTGTTGCCCAGGCTGGAGTGCAATGGTGCAATCTTGGCTCACCGCAACCTCTGCCTCCCATGTTCAAGTGATTCTTCTGACTCAGCCTCCCAAGTAGCTGGGATTACAGGGATGTGCCACCACGCCTGACCATTTTGTATTTTTAGTAGAGACAGGGTTTCTCCATGTTGGTCAGGCTGGTCTCGAATTCCCGACCTCAGGTGATCCGCCTGCCTCAGCCTCCCAAAGTGCTGGGATTACAGGCGTGAGCCACTGCGCCGAGCCAGGATTCAATCTTTTGGAACTGTGATTTTCAAGATATTAGAAGTTCAGGCTTTGGACTTTAGAGATTTTGATTTTTTTATGATTTCAACATTGGGATTGTGGTATTTGGGATTGCCTTTTAGGATTATGATCAGCACTGGAGTAAAGCACGCAATTGAGCTATCTCTGAAAACTCAATATAAATTCCCATAGTGTGCTTTGTACTAATTTTTGCAAAATTTTTCAGGTAATTGGAATTATCAATCTTCCACTAAAATAGCAATTTTTAAGTGGCTTATTTTAAATAGTTGCTAAATTTGCTAAAATCATGTATCTAAAACACTATGCATAATATATGACAAAAATAAATGCTGGGAAAAAAATAAAAGGATTTGTGGTAAACAAGGCTGACCAACCTTTAGTCTTAAGAGAATATCTGGCTGGGCACAGTGGCTCACGCCCGTAAATCCCTGCACTTTGGGAGGCCGAGGCAGGTGGATCATGAGGTCAGGAGATCAAGACCATCCTGGCTAACACGGTGAAACCCCATCTCTACTAAAAAGTACGAAAAATTAGCCAGGCGTGGTGGCGGGCGCCTGTAGTCCCAGCTACACGGGAGGCTGAGGCAGGAGAATGGCATGAACCCGGGAAGCGAAGCTTGCAGTGAGCCGAGATTGCGCCACTGCACTCCAGCCTGGGCAACAGAGCAAGACTCCATCTCAAAAAAAAAAAAAAAAAAAAAGAAAAAAAAAAGAAAAGAAAATATCTGACTGTTTACAACGTCTGAATGTTTGCTACAAATTTATTACTAGAGAATACAATATTTAGGTAACATGAAGCAAAGAAAATATTTGACTCTTACGATTTCTAACTGTTGGCCATAATCTTTACTTTCTATGACCTTGATCAGCGGCTTGAGCTTTTCTTTCAGCTTCTTGCCTTCATTCACTGGAAGGATGAACCGAAGCCTCATGTGAGCACGTTCTATCTGCATTTTCTCTTTTAACTGCTTTATCACTTCCAAAGCCTACCAAGACAAAATCGAGAATGCAATTTCTTCTACTATATTATTTCATAAGGTTTTCAAAAACAAAGTAGTTTCCATGTAGTTGGATTAGGTAATGGTTTCTTAGGTATAACATTAAGAACATAAGTGACCGTTAAAAAAAAAATAGAAAAATTGGACTTATCAAGAAGAAAAAAATTATGAAGAAAGTGAAGGCCAGGTGTGGTGGCTCACGCCTGTAATCCCAGCACTTTGGGAGGCCGAGGTGGGTGCATCACAAGCTCAGGAATTCGAGACCAGCCTGGCCAACATGGTGAAACCCCGTCTCTACTAAAAATACAAAAAAAGAAAAATTAGCCGGGTGTGGTAGCACACGCCTGTAGTACCAGCTACTCAAGAGGCTGAGGCAGGAGAATTGCTTGAATCCGGGAGGCAGAGTTTGCAATGAGCCAAGATCGCGCCACTGCACTCTAGTCTGGGTGACAGAGCAAGAAAAAAAAGGGAGCAAAGAACCTGAACAGAGATTTCTCAAAAGCAGACAGACGAGGCACCAATAAGCACATGGAAATATGCTCAAATCATTATTAAGGAAATGCAAATCAAAACGACGACAAGATACCACCAGGATGGCCATCATCAAAAAGGCAGACAATGACAAGCATTACTGAGGATGCGGAGAAACTGAACTCTTAAACGCTGTTGGTGGTAATGTAAAATGGTGCAGCTGTTTTAGAAATAGGTTTGGTAGTCCCCAGGTATACAGAAATGAAAACATATGTCTACACAAAAACATACAAGAAATTTTATAGCAGCATTGCTCATCATAGCTCAAAAGTGAAAGCAACCCAATGTCTATCAACTGATAAATGAATGAACAAAATATGTTTTTTTCCATACAGTGGGCTATTATTCCGGCATAAAAAAGAAATGACATGCTGATGCAGGTTACAACATGTATGAACCCTGAAAAGGCCATATATTGTATGATTCCATTTATATGAAATGTCCAGAATTGACAAGTCCATAACGACAGGAGATTAGTGGTTGGGAGGGGCCTGTGGGGGGAAAATGGGGGATGGCTACTAATGGACACTGACTTTCTTTTTGTGGTGATGAAAATGTTCTCAAACCAGGTAGCAGGGAAGGTTCCCAAACTTTGTTAATATACCACTTAAAGTGTACACACTTTATGAGTGTGAAATTTATTGTATGTGAATTATATGTAAATTAAAAAATTCAAAAAGAGGTGTTAAAATGACCCTTTAAAAACTCAAGTTTTGTCTTTAAAAGTTTGATTTGGATAGGAAGAAGAAAGTCCTATATACATATTTGTGTTTACTTGAAAAAAAAAACTACTTATCTTTACAACCCCGTCCTTTTCCTCCATCTCTTCCACAAAACTTCTACCCACTTGCTTCCATGCAAACCCATTTTTTTAAATTTAATTTTTTATATTAAAAAAATTAGAGGTAGGGTACGGTAGCTGACGCCTGTAATCCCAGCACTTTGGGAGGCCAAGGTGGACGGATCACCTGAGGTCAGGAGTTCAAGACCAGCCTGGCCAACATGGTGAAACCTCAACTCTACTAAAAATAACAAAATTAGCTGGGTGTGGTGGCACGTGCCTATAATCCCAGCTACTTGGGAGGCTGAGGCAGGAGACTTGCTTGAACGCGGGAGGTGGAGATTGTAGTGAGCCGAGATCGTGCCACTGCACTCCAGCCTGGGCAACACAGTGCGACTCTGTCTCAAAAAAAAAAAAAAACAATAAATAAATAAAAAAATGTAGAGATGGGGCGTCCCTATGTTTCCCAGGCTGTTTCCAGGCCTCAAGCAATCCTCCCATCTTGGCTCCCAAAGTGCTAGGATTACGGGTATGAACCATTGTGCCTGGCCCCAGACCCACTATTTTAATGATTTCTTCAGAGAAAACTGATTTTCATGGCTATATTTTGATGACATGAGAGACCACTCACCTGCTGTTTTGTACTCCTGTTGGTTTTCACCGAATAGTGGATGTCCTTCATGGCTCTCTCAATAAGGATCACGGTGTATGGTCTCTTTGTTTCAGGAGTCACACATTTGTCTGCCACAATAGTTGCAATGTCCCTAAACATCTGCTCCAGTTGTGTGTGTCTTTATCTGATACTTGAACTTCTCCTTTAGTCAAAATCTAAAAAAATGCCAACACAGTTAAGAAATCACTATCTTTCTTTATCACACACTATTTATTAACTGACGACAAAAAATGAGTAACTGGGGAGAAAATTAAATTTCATCCTCTCCAGCTATTAATATGTAAGTAATGGTTTGAGCTTTGCCCAAAAGATGCAAGAATCTTTTGGCTGGGCGCAGTGGCTCACATCTGTAATCCCAGCACTTTGGGTGGCTAAGGTGGGCATATCACCCAAGGTCAGGAGTTTGAGACCAACCTGGCCAACATGGTGAAACCCCATCTCTACTAAAAATCCAAAAATTAGCCGGGCAGGGTGGTGGGCACCTGTAATCCCAGCTACCCTGGAAGCTGAGGCAAGAGAATCGCTTGAACCCAGGAGGCAGAGGTTGCAGTGAGCTGAGTGCAGTGAAGTGCACTGCACTCCAGCCAAGGGCAACAGAGCAAGACTCTGTCCCCCGCCAAAAAAATAAAAGGGTCTGAAAGATGAAATACTTGAAAACAAATTCAGTTTTCAGGTATACCACATTCTATAAATGAGGTAATTTATAGAAAAATGAGGTAATTTAGTAGAAAATCTGATTTCAGGTTTTGGCAAAAAAAAAAAAAAAAAAACCACACAAAAAAACAAAACCACCAAGTTCTTTATTATTAGAAGTGATATTGTGCAGTTCACATTATTGCTTGGTTAGTCTTTCCTCCAGAAAAACAGGCTTTAATGTTTAATATATCTACAAATACGTTATAAATGGTTATTAGGGTTAGCTATGCTGCAGCTGTTACCCGCCTGCTTACAGATTTCAGTTTGGTCATCTGTTCCAAACGCACTGATGAGATCTTCCTTCTCGGCAACCTGACCTTAGGAAACATTTACAAACACTGAGTGGGTCTGCAGAACTTCATCAAGGTCTTTTTCCCTTGTGAGGGCAGGAGAGAAAGTCCTATGTGAATATACTTGAAACTTGGACATGCATTTACATTTAAATACGAGATGGCAACAACATGAACGGCAAGACACAACAAATCCCCCTGATGATCTTTAGTGTAGAGGGCAGTTTTCTTTTTCTTCCCCCCCCACCCCCGCCCCTAGATGGAATTTCACTGTTTTTGCCTAGGCTGGAGTGCAATGGCGCGATCTCGGCTCACTGCAACGTCCGCCTCCCGGGTTCAAGTGATTCTCCTGCCTCAGACTCCTGAGTAGCTGGGATTACAGGCATGCGCCACCACACCCGGCTAATTTTGTATTTTTAGTAGAGATGGTGTTTCATGTTGGCCAGGCTGGCCTCGAACTCCTGGACTCAAGTGATCTGCCCGCATCGGCCTGAGGGAACATTTTCAAAACTCAGAACTGTATTTGCCCTACCATTTGCTCACTGGAGAAAAATGTCATGGGAGGACGTAAGAAACACAAGGGTGGGGTGCAGACAGCTGCTGCCACGGAATGCCAGTCCCTAGATGGCAGCAGTGAAGACACTACGCACTTTAAACTGCTAGGGCTACTGAGATCTATGACAGTATTCGGAACACTAGGTTCTCAGCCATCATTATTCTAGGAAAAGGACCACAATTATGAGATTTCTTGGCTGCAGCTTTTATGACACCAACAAAACAAAACCCCAAACCAACAACCCAATCGGAACCAACTAAATAAAGAAACCCTTGGCTTAGGCGCCAAGCTCGGACAGCGACGTCTCATGCTCACAGCCGGAATGTTCCATTTCCTCCCCGGCCAACAAACACCCCAGCCTGGCCCATTCACTCGACTTGGGCAGAGACAGGCCGCCTCGGAGGTGACGGCTCAGGCCCAGGCCCAGGCCCGAGGGAGGGGGCTACTCACACGCCGCTCCGCCAGCCGACGACCTTGTTTTTGTAGCAGGCGATTTCGAAGCGCTTCCCGGCGCGCTTCATCCGTACCACGGCCACATTGGTTAGGCGGATCTGGTTGGTGGGGGTGAAGATCGACATCGCGGCTGTTCAAAGACCCAGAAGCCGGCGAACCAGGGCTGACCCGCGCTGCCCAGCCTGTAGGCCACCAGCGCCTCGCGGTAACGACCGAGCGGCGCGCGGCACTGACCCAACCACAAGTGCGCGGTGCCGCGACTCACTAGCTTCAGGCAGCCGCCACAGCGTGTCTGGCAGGCTTACTTACTGCGCAGGCGTCAGGTGGAGCAGAAGCCGGGAGGGGAAAAGTGAGCGATGACGCCTGCGCATTGTGGCTTTTTATGCCATCTTTCCACGCCCAAAAAGGGAGGTGCTTTTCCTTGGCGTTTTACTTTCGCCAATGAGCTGAGAGCTCTGACAGGATGCTCGCGGATGTTTAGTGACCGGGTTGAAACACAGCGTTGGCACCACCTCGTTCCGCGGAATTCAAGGGCCAGACCCACTTTATAATAGAAATTTTTTTATAATAGAATTATTTTATGATAAATATTTTTATTTACTCACCCTTTTATAATAGAAATATTTTAACATAAAATGTAGACAAAAAAGTGTAATGAACCTTCCATGTACCCATCACCGCGCTATCAACATTTTGCCATCCTTGTTTTATTCTTTTTTCATTTTTTTGTTGCTTTTTTATTTACTTTTTTTTTTTTTAAAGTCAGTCTCACTCTGTCACCCAGGCTGGAGTGCAGTGGCAGGGTCATGGCCCCACTGCAGCTTCGACCTCCTGGGTTCGAGCGATCTTCCAGCGTTAGCTTCCCAAGTAGCTGGGACTACAGGTGTGAGCGGCCACGCCAAGCTAATTTAATTAAATAAATAATTAAAAAAATTTTTTGTACAGACGAGGTCTCACTATGTTGCTCAGGCTGGTCTCGAACTCCTGGGCTCAAGCGATCCTCCCGCTTCGGCTTCCCAAAGTGCTGGGATTACAGGTTTGAGTCACAGCGCCCGGCCGGTTGGGGGTATTTTAAAGAAAGCATCATATGGTTTCAGCATTAAATACTCCAGCCTATAGCCCTTAACAGATACACGCGACGAGATTAACTACAATTCCTTAATATCATCTAATAGCAAGTCCATCCTCGGGTTTCCCAAAAATAATGCCTTTCTACAGTCTGTTTATTTCAATTAAGATCCAAACAGGCCCACATAGCATTTCCCCCGCTCCCCACTCCTTTCCTCTTTTAATTTTCCCATGCCAATCATTTCTCTCTGGACCCGCCTTTTCCCAGTCTGAGCCAATCCAAACGGAGGCGGAAGCGCTCCGCCTTCATCGCCCGGAACTCCGGGCGGTGCTTATTTCTGGACACGCCCCCTTTCCCCTCTGAGCCAATCGGAGCAGGGTCGAGAGCGCACCGGGCACTGGCTTCCTTTCCCGGAGCTCCGGGCTTTCCTCTGGGCCCACCTCTTCGTCCTCTGAACCAATCAGGACCGGCCTGGCAGCGTCATAGCTGCCCACAGTTCTGCAGGCACTCGGTACGCCGCTAACGCGGCGAGGTAGCTCGGTGCGTCTCGCAGTACCAATGCGAACCTTCGGGCTCTCCAGGTCCGAGATCGTAGTCTCCTGTCGGCTCTGAGGAGGATGGGTAAGGGCACTCGGCGGGCAAGGACCCTGGGGCGGCAGGGGAGGTAAACGTTTTACTGAGACCCTCTCCGGGCGGAGTGGCGTCCTCGGTCCCCTTCCTTCGGAGACTGTTGCACTTGACAGCACCGGCTAGCCGCCGCTGAGAGCAAGGAGGACTGATCCCTACTTTTGACCTGGCTTTTTGCCTTTTGAGGCTAGGGGGTTAGACAGAAAACTACCCCTCCCACTTTACCCACGTGTATTAGGACTTTTGCACCTGTAAAGCCTAAATTTCAGGCTTCGACTTTTGAAATTGCTCCCAGGTTGAACGTTTGAAGCCAGGTCCTTCCATATCTCTCTTAAAAAAAAAATGAGGCGTAAGGTCAGTTACTTGAGAATCTTTTACAAGTTTAACCGTGAGCCTTTGAAAGTACAGTTAGTAAAAAGAGTACTTTTACTACTTAAGCTTTTTTTATGGAGCAAGCACGACAAAACAATTAACTTAATTTCACATTAAGTATTTTTACTTTATGTTCCTTCTCTTGCTTCTAAATGCTCATTTCGAAGTGAAGATACAATTTTATATTCTGTTTTTTCTTTGAGTTAGTGTTAACAGTATGATAATTTTATTACGTTACTACATAGTGTGTTATTTTTATTACAGTTGATTTCCTCCCCCCCCCCCCGAGATGGAGCCTTGCTCTGTCGCCCAGGCTGGAGTGCGGTGGCGCAATCTTGGCTCACTGCAACCTCTGCCTCCCAGGTGCAAGCAGTTCTCCTGCCTCAGCCTCCCGAGTAGCTGGGATTACAGGCGCGCGCCACCATGCCCGGCTAATTTTTGTATTTTTAGTAGAGGCAGGGTTTCACCATGTTGGCCAGGCTGGTCTCGAACTCCTGACCTCAGGTGATCTGCCCGCCTCAGCCACCCAAAGTGCTGGGATTACAGGCATGAGCCACTGTGCCCGGCCAACAGTTGATTTTTAAATTAGATTTCTTAGCTGGGTTGTTGAATGTAAGGTTGGTTTTGTTTTCTTCTTAAAATCGGGAAGGGGCCGGGCGCGGTGGCTCACGCCTGTAATCCCAGCACTTTGGGAGGCCGAGGCGGGCGGATCACGAGGTCAGGAGATCGAGACCATCCTGGCTAACACGGTGAAACCCCGTCTCTACTAAAAATACAAAAAAATTAGCCGGGCGTGGTAGCGGGCGCCTGTAGTCCCAGCTACTCGGGAGGCTGAGGCAGGAGAATGGCGTGAACCCGGGAGGCGGAGCTTGCAGTGAGCGGAGATCGCGCCACTGCACTCCAGCCTGGGCGACAGAGCGAGACTCCGTCTCAAAAAAAAAAAAAAAAAAAAAAAAAAAAAAAAAAATCGGGAAGGATATCTTTGTATATGTAGCTTTAAATGAAATTATCTGTGTGTGTCATTTTAAATTTAGATCCTTCTGCGGATACATGGGACCTCTCCTCACCTTTAATATCATTGTGGATAAACAGGTTTTACATTTATTTGGGCTTTGCTGTTAGCATTAGCCTTTGGATTTGTGTCCAGATTGTCATCAAGATGCAGGTAAGTGGAGTTATTTTTTTTAATAGAGTATTTAGGCATCAGATTTTATAGAGGATTTAAACACTAAAAGGAACCTTTAATTACTTTTGTGTTTGGTCTTTAGACATTTTAATGAAATGCCTAAAATAAATTTCTTCTCTAAGTTTTTGGAGACTAAGTTATCTTGGATTAAGTTATTTACTTTTTCTTTGATAGGTGTGTCTCATTTTTAAGATACAGGAAGATTTTTGTAATGAAAAGTGAACCTTTTATATGAAAAACAAATTTGTTTTATACCTTTAAGGGTCAGTAGTCCTCTCTTTCCTTTCCATTAAGGATCAGAAAATAAGTTCCTACTATTATTCTACTAAAATACCTTATAGGATAAAAGTATGTAAAGTTTTTTCTTGGAGGGAAAGGAAATCATGAGCCTTAAAAATGTGGGTCCTGCCTATTAAAGGACCTTATTATACCAAGGGGCTAATATTTGAGGAATACAACCAGAAAGATTTAAGAGAAAAATACAGGTGTGTCAGATTAAGAGAAAAATAAAGTGTGTCAGTATCTGTGCTAACTTTCATCCCTGCTGAAGTTGGGAAACGATTTAGACTTGATGGATTTTGTGTAATTATTTGTCTTCAAGGGCAGGAACTTAACAGGAAAAATCTGTTCCAAAAGCAGCTCAGGATTTGATGACAAATGGTTATGTCTCCCTTCGAGAGAAAGACATTTTTGTGTCTGGAGTGAAGATTTTTTATGATTCTCAGACTGGAACAGCAAAGGTAAGAACTTTATATGATGCTTTTCCTTTGGTTTCCTGACACTTTAAGAAAATCCCTTTAGCAGTGAACTTTAGCAGTGAACTGTCCTTTAGCAGTGAACTGAATTGGTCATCTAACCTTCTTTATTCTTTCTCCCAGCCTTTTCCTCTCAAATATTTTTCCTTTCTGCGATGGTAGGCGGGTTTCATCTCCCGTGCCCAGTTAGAGCTGACTGGTGGTGTCTGGTGGTCACTGTCTTGAGGGGGCCTTTGTTCTGAAGCTTGCTTCTGCCTCAGCAGGCTAGAGAAAGTTGTGAGTCCATTATCGATGCCCATGGGTATGGAAGTAGGGAATAGGGAAAAAAGGATGGCACCAATAGTTCCAATATGGGCCTGACTTTCACATCACACATCTATGTTTATTTTTTATTTTGTTTTTTGAGACAGAGTCTCACTCTGTCACCCAGGCTGGAGTGCAGTGGCACGATCTCGGCTCACTGCAACCTCCACCTCCACCTCAAGCGATTCTCCTGCCTCAGCCTCCCGAGTAGCTGGGATTATAGGTACCTGCTACCACGCCTGGCTAATTTTTGGATTTTTAGTAGAGATGGTTTTTTGCCACGTTGGCTAGGCTGCTCTCAAACTCCTGGGCTCAGGTGATCCGCCTGCCTCGGCCTCCCAAAGTGCTGGGATTACAGGCGTGAGCCACTGCACCTGGCCTCACGTCACACATCTATGTAATGAAACTTGTTTTGATTTCTGATAGTGCTAAAAGTGTTAAAGGTAGACACTAAAGTAAATACAGCTGATATCTAGTTGAAAGATGCTTCCTATTCTCTCTCTTTTTTGGGGGGGAACAGTGTCTGGCTGTAGTGCCATCTAAGCTTCAGTTGCTTATCTGTGAAATGGTAAATTGCAGATGGTAATAGTATGGTTATCTCAGATGGTAATAGCATGGTTAACCGTGCAAAGGTAGCATAATCACTTGTTCCTTAAATAGGGACTTGTATGAATGGCTCCACGAGGGTTCAGCTGTCTCTTACTTTCAACCAGTGAAATTGACCTACCCGTGAAGAGGCGGGCATAACATAGCAAGACGAGAAGACCCTATGGAGCTTTAATTCATTAATGCAAACAATACTTAACAAACCCACAGGTCCTAAACTATTAAACCTGCATTAAAAATTTCGGTTGTGGCGACCTCCGAGCATAACCCAACCTCCGAGCAATACATGCTAAGACCTCACCAGTCAAAGCGAATTACCACATTCAATTGATCCAATAACTTGACCAACGGAACAAGTTACCCTAGGGATAACAGCGCAATCCTATTCCAGAGTCCATATCAACAATAGGGTTTACAACCTCGATGTTGGATCAGGACATCCCGATGGTGCAGCCGCTATTAAAGGTTCGTTTGTTCAACGATTAAAGTCCTACATGATCTGAGTTCAGACCGGAGTAATCCAGGTCGGTTTCTATCTGTTCTAGATTTCTCCCTGTACGAAAGGACAAGAGAAATAAGGCCTACTTCACAAAGCGCCTTCCCCCATAAATGATATCATCTCAATTTAATACCACACCAATACCCACCCAAGAACAGGGTTTGTTAAGATGGCAGAGCCCGGTAATCGCATAAAACTTAAAACTTTATAATCAGAGGTTCAATTCCTCTTCTTAACAATATACCCATGACCAACCTCCTACTCATTGTACCTATCCTAATCGCAATAGCATTCCTAATGCTAACCGAACGAAAAATTCTAGGCTACGTACAACTACGCAAAGGCCCCAACATTGTAGGTCCCTACGGACTACTACAGCCTTTCGCTGACGCCATAAAACTCTTCACTAAAGAACCCCTAAAACCCTCCACTTCAACCATCACCCTCTACATCACCGCCCCAACCTTAGCCCTCACCATCGCCCTCCTATTATGAACCCCCCTTCCCATGCCCAACCCCCTAGTCAACCTTAACTTAGGCCTCCTATTTATCCTAGCCACCTCTAGCCTAGCCGTTTACTCAATCCTCTGATCAGGGTGAGCATCAAACTCGAACTACGCCTTGATCGGCGCATTACGAGCAGTAGCCCAAACAATCTCATACAAAGTCACTCTAGCCATTATTCTATTATCAACACTACTAATAAGTGGTTCCTTCAACCTCTCTACCCTTATCACAACACAAGAGCACCTCTGACTAATCCTGCCATCATGACCCTTGGCCATAATATGATTTATCTCTACACTAGCAGAAACCAACCGAACCCCCTTCGACCTTACTGAAGGAGAATCTGAATTAGTCTCAGGCTTTAACATCGAATATGCCGCAGGCCCCTTTGCCCTATTTTTCATAGCCGAATACATAAACATTATTATAATAAATACCCTCACCACTACAATCTTCCTAGGAACAACATACAATGCACACTCCCCTGAACTCTACACGACATATTTTGTCACCAAAGCTCTACTTCTAACCTCCCTGTTCCTATGAATTCGAACAGCATATCCCCGATTTCGCTACGACCAACTCATACACCTCCTATGAAAAAACTTCCTACCACTCACCCTAGCATCACTCATGTGATATGTCTCCATACCCACTACAATCTCCAGCATTCCCCCTCAAACCTAAGAAATATGTCTGATAAAAGAATTACTTTGATAGAGTAAATAATAGGAGTTCAAATCCCCTTATTTCTAGGACTATGAGAATCGAACCCATCCCTGAGAATCCAAAATTCTCCGTGCCACCTATCACACCTCATCCTAAAGTAAGGTCAGCTAAATAAGCTATCGGGCCCATACCCCGAAAATGTTGGTTACACCCTTCCCGTACTAATTAATCCCCTAGCCCAACCCATCATCTACTCTACCATCTTTGCAGGCACACTCATTACAGCGCTAAGCTCACACTGATTTTTTACCTGAGTAGGCCTAGAAATAAACATGCTAGCTTTTATCCCAGTTCTAACCAAAAAAATAAGCCCTCGCTCCACAGAAGCTGCCATCAAGTATTTTCTCACACAAGCAACCGCGTCCATAATTCTCCTGATAGCTATCCTCTCCAACAACATATTCTCCGGACAATGAACCATGACCAATACTACTAATCAGTGCTCATCATTAATAATTATAATAGCCATGGCAATAAAACTAGGAATAGCCCCCTTTCACTTCTGAGTTCCAGAAGTTACCCAAGGCACCCCCCTAATATCCGGCCTACTCCTCCTCACATGACAAAAATTAGCCCCCATCTCAATTATATACCAAATTTCTTCATCACTGAACGTAAACCACCTCCTCACTCTTTCAATCTTATCCATTATAGCAGGCAGCTGAGGTGGACTAAACCAAACCCAGCTGCGCAAAATCCTAGCATACTCCTCAATCACCCACATAGGCTGAATAATAGCAGTTCTACCATACAACCCCAACATAACCATTCTTAATTTAACTATTTACATCATCCTAACTACTACCACATTTCTGTTACTCAACTTAAACTCCAGCACCACAACCTTACTACTATCTCGCACCTGAAACAAGCTAACATGATTAACTCCTCTAATTCCATCCACCCTCCTCTCCCTAGGAGGCCTACCCCCACTAACCGGCTTCTTGCCCAAATGAGTTATCATCGAAGAATTCACAAAAAACAATAGCCTCATTATCCCCACCATCATAGCCATCATCACTCTCCTCAACCTCTATTTCTACCTACGCCTAATCTATTCCACCTCAATTACACTACTTCCTATATCCAACAACGTAAAAATAAAATGACAATTTGAACATACAAAACCTACCCCCTTCCTCCCTACACTCATTACCCTTACCACACTGCTTCTACCCATCTCCCCTTTCATACTAATGATTTTATAGAAATTTAGGTTAAACACAGACCAAGAGCCTTCAAAGCCCTCAGTAAGTTACAATACTTAATTTCTGCAACAGCTAAGGACTGCAAAACCCCACTCTGCATCAACTGAATGCAAATCAGCCACTTTAATTAAGCTAAGCCCTTACTAGATTAATGGGACTTAAACCCACAAACACTTAGTTAACAGCTAAACACCCTAATCAACTGGCTTCAATCTACTTCTCCTGCCGCAGGAAAAAAAGGCGGGAGAAGCCCCGGCAGGTTTGAAGCTGCTTCTTCGAATTTGCAATTCAATATGAAAATCACCTCAGAGCTGGTAAAAAGGGGCTTAGCCCCTGTCTTTAGATTTACAGTCCAATGCTTCACTCAGCCATTTTACCCTATCCTACTGATGTTCGCCGACCGCTGATTATTCTGTACAAACCACAAAGATATTGGAACACTATATCTACTATTCGGCGCATGAGCTGGAGTCCTGGGCACAGCTCTAAGTCTCCTTATTCGGGCTGAACTAGGCCAACCAGGCAACCTTCTAGGTAATGACCACATCTACAATGTCATCGTCACAGCCCATGCGTTTGTAATAATCTTCTTCATAGTAATGCCTATCATAATCGGAGGCTTTGGCAACTGGCTAGTTCCCTTGATAATCGGTGCCCCCGATATGGCATTCCCCCGCATAAACAACATAAGCTTCTGACTCCTACCCCCTTCTCTCCTACTTCTGCTTGCATCTGCCATAGTAGAAGCCGGCGCCGGAACAGGTTGGACAGTCTACCCTCCCTTAGCAGGAAACTACTCCCACCCTGGAGCTTCCGTAGATCTAACCATCTTCTCCTTGCATCTGGCAGGCATTTCCTCTATCCTAGGAGCCATTAACTTCATTACAATAATCATTAATATAAAACCCCCTGCCATAACCCAATACCAAACACCCCTTTTCGTCTGATCCGTCCTAATCACAGCAGTCTTACTTCTCCTATCCCTCCCAGTCCTAGCTGCTGGCATCACCATACTATTAACAGACCGTAACCTCAACACCACCTTCTTCGACCCAGCCGGGGGAGGGGACCCTATTCTATATCAACACTTATTCTGATTTTTTGGCCACCCCGAAGTTTATATTCTTATCCTGCCAGGCTTCGGAATAATTTCCCATATTGTAACTTACTACTCCGGAAAAAAAGAACCATTCGGATATATAGGCATGGTTTGAGCTATAATATCAATTGGTTTCCTAGGGTTTATTGTGTGAGCACACCATATATTTACAGTAGGAATAGACGTAGACACACGAGCCTATTTCACCTCCGCTACCATAATCATCGCTATTCCCACCGGCGTCAAAGTATTTAGCTGACTCGCTGCACTCCACGGAAGCAATATGAAGTGATCTGCTGCAGTACTCTGAGCCCTAGGGTTCATTTTTCTCTTCACCGTAGGTGGCCTAACCGGCATTGTGCTAGCAAACTCATCATTAGACATCGTACTACACGACACATACTACGTCGTAGCCCACTTCCATTACGTCCTATCAATAGGAGCTGTATTCGCCATCATAGGAGGTTTCATTCACTGATTTCCCCTATTCTCAGGCTACACCCTAGACCAAACCTATGCCAAAATCCAATTTGCTATCATGTTCATTGGCGTAAACCTAACCTTCTTCCCACAACACTTCCTTGGCCTATCTGGAATGCCCCGACGTTACTCGGACTACCCCGATGCATACACCACATGAAATGTCCTATCATCCGTAGGCTCATTCATTTCCCTAACAGCAGTAATATTAATAATTTTCATGATTTGAGAAGCCTTCGCTTCAAAACGAAAAGTCCTAATAGTAGAAGAACCCTCCACAAACCTGGAATGACTGTATGGATGCCCCCCACCCTACCATACATTCGAAGAACCCGTATACATAAAATCTAGACATAAAAGGAAGGAATCGAACCCCCTAAAGCTGGTTTCAAGCCAACCCCATGGCCTCCATGACTTTTTCAAAAAGATATTAGAAAAACCATTTCATAACTTTGTCAAAGTTAAATTACAGGTTAAACCCCGTATATCTTAATGGCACATGCAGCGCAAGTAGGTCTTAGTGAGGATTTAGTGAGATTATCTGGTATGTACTTTGATTTCTCCTTTTTGCTTTGCTTTTTTTTTTTTTTTTTTGGAGACAGGGTCTCTCTCTGTTGCCCAGGCTGGAGTGCAGTTGTGCCATCTTCACTCACTGCAACCTCTGCCTCTCGGGCTCAAGGCATCCTCCCACCTCAGCCTCCTGAGTATCTGGGACTATAGGTGCATGCCACCATACCCAGCTAATTTTTGTATTTTTTGTAGAGATGGGGTTTTGCCATGTTGCCCAGGCTGGTCTTAAACTCTTGGGCTCAAGCAATCTGCCCACCTGGCCTCCTAAAGTGTTGGGATTACAGTCGTGAGCCACCGTGCCCAGTCCCATTCTCTAATTATATCTAGATGCTACCTGTTTCTGTGTTACAAGGTCACAGCTATTTAAAAAAAAATTATTTTATTTTTGAGATGGTATCTCACTCTGTCCCCCAGCCTGGAGTGCAGTGGTGTGATCTCGGCTCACCACAACCTCCGCCTCCTGGGTTCGAGCAATTCTCCTGCCTCAGCCTCCCTAGTAGCTGGGATTACAGGTGCCTGCCATCACATCTGGTTAATTTTTGTATTTTTAGTAGAGACGAGGTTTCACCATATTGGCCAGGCTGCTCTCGAACTCCTGACCTCAGATGAGTCACCCGCCTCAGCCTCCTAAAGTGCTGGGATTACAGGCGTGAGGCACCGCTCCCAGCCAAAAAATTTATTTTATTTTTTTGTAGAGACAAGATCTTGCAATCTTGTCCAGGCTGGTCTTGAATTCCTGGCTTCAAGATATTCACCCACCTTGGCCCTCAAAGTGCTGAGATGATAGGCATGAGCCACCAGGCCTAGCCGGGTCACAGGTAGTTAGTGCTTTCTAGGAAAAGATTTTAAGGAAGGCTAGCATGAAAATAAATTAGAGGAAAAATCAAGGTCTGTTATTTTTGTGGACTACTTCAGAGGGTTCTACTGCCCTCTTGTGGAAATTGCGCAGAATAGTACTTCTTAGGTTTTCACTACTTGAGTGCAGATACTTTGCTTCATTTTACAGTCGAAGGTCACTTGTTAAGTTAAACCTTAAGCAATGGAGGTGGGAAACCTGAAAAAAAGCAAAAAGGTGTCTGAGCAGCCAAAGCAAAGTCCTTTTAATGTTACTCATAAAAAACCTTTTTCAGAGCCTCTTTATGCATGTTTTTACGTTTTTTAAAAAAATGATCAAAAAGATCAAACGAATACTTGCAGATGGTAACAAATCCAGGTGTACAGAAAGTTAATAATGAAATGTACTCTCCAGAAACCTTTTAACTATTTCTATTTTTAGTTCCTCTGATGCTTATGCTGTGTTTCTAGATTTATCAACATTACACAAAAGTTATTGACTATATTAATTAGTTTATACAAACAACCCTCAAGTCTCAGTGGCTTAATGTTGCTGTCCATATCATAGTTGATTTTGGGGTAGATAGCCATCTTCCACCTTAAAGCTGCGCCATCTGAATTTATTTTTATTTATTTTATTTTATTTCATTTATTTTTTATTTATTTATTTTTTTGAGATGGAGTCTCGCTGTGTCGCCAGGCTGGAGTGCAGTGGCGCGATCTCGGCTCACTGCAACCTCTGCTTCCCGGGTTCAAGCGATTCTTCTGCCTCAGCCTCCTGAGTAGCTGGGACTATAGGCGCCCACCACTACGCCCAGCTAGTTTTTGTATTTTTAGTAGAGGTGGGGTTTCACCATGGTGGTCTGACTGGTCTCGAACTCCTGACCTCGTGATCTGCCCGCCTTGGCCTCCCAAAGTGTTGGGATTACAGGCGTGAGCCACCGTGCCCGGCCTTTATTTTTATTTTTTAAGAGACGAGGTCTTGGCCCGGCGTGGTGGCTCACGCCTGTAATCTCAGCACTTTGGGAGGCCGAGGTGGGCAGACCACTTGAGGCCAGGAGTTCAAGACCAGCCTCGGCAACAAAGCAAAACCCCATTTCTACTAAAAATACAAAAAATTAGCTGGGCGTGGTGGTGCACACCTGTAATTCCAGCTACTTGGGAGGCTGAGGCAGGAGAATTGCTTGAATCTGGGAGGTGGAGGTTGCAGTGAGCTTAGATTGCACCACTGCACTCCAGCCTGGGTGGCAGAGTGAGAACCTGTCTCAAACAAAAAAAAAAAGGAAAGAAGAAAAAAAGAGATAGGGTCTTGCTCTGTCACCCAAGCTGGAGTGCAGTGGCATGATTTTAGTTCACTGCAGCCTCGACCTCTTGGGCTTCAGCAATTCTCCTGCCTCACCCTCCTGGATAGATGAGAATATGGGCTTGTGCCACCATGCTGGGCTAATTAAAAAATTTTTTTTTGTAGAGATGGGGTCTCCTTATGTTGCCCAGGCTGGTCTTGACTCCTGGCCTCAAGCGATCCTTCTGTCTAGGGTTAGAGGCATGAATCACCATGCCCAGCCCATCTCAATATTGGGCTAGGATTACAGGTGTGAGCCACTGTGCCCAGCCCATCTCAATATTTCTTCGTTCTGCTGTTGGATTTGATTGATTCGGATTTGGTCGTGTATAGAAGACTATTAAAAACTTTTGCCTCAGAAGGCGTAACTTCATTGTCTTCCAGCATGTTAGTATTGCTAATGAGAAGGCAAATTTGTAGATGACTTGATTATTTTGTTTCTGGAAGATTTTCGGATCATTTCTTTGTCCTTGATTTCTGGAAATTTTATGGGAAGGTGACTATTTGGATCTTTTTCAGCTATTGTTCTGTATACTTGATTTTTTTTGTTTTGACAATTTGTATGCATTTTGACGATTTGTGTGCATTAGTTCTGTTAATATTTCTTGGATGAATTTTTTTTCCCTTTTCATTTCTTTTTTTCTTGGATTCCTGTGGGATGTTCTACCTTTTGGATCGTCTTCTGTGTCTCAGATCTTTTCTCTTATATTTTTGTAACTTTTTCTTTTTCTTCTTCTTTTTTCTTCTTCTTCTTCTTTTTTTTTTTTTTGAGGCAGGGTCTTACTCTGTCACCCAGGCTGGAGTGCAGTGGCGTTGGCCTCCCAAAGTGCTGGGATTTTTGTATTTTTAGGGGAGACGGGGTTTCTGCATGTTGGCCAGGCTGGTCTCAAAGTCCTAGCCTCAAGTGATTCACCCGCCTCGGCCACTGAAAGTGTTAGGATTACAGGCTTGAGCCACGTGCCTGCCCCTAAATTTCTGTTTCTAATCTTAACTGTTTCTCTCAACTCCAGACTTTCATATCGAGTTACCTTTCTTAGAGCATCATATGAATGTCTAGTAAGCATCTTAACATCAGTGTGCTCAAAACTGAACTCCCAATTTTCTGCCCAAGCCTGCTCTACTTGTAATCCTTACAATTTCAGTAAATGACAACTTTATCCTTCCAATTGCTTGGTCCAAAACACCTTTTGACTTCTTTTTATACAACCCATGTCCAGTTTGTCAGCAGATTCTGTTTGTTCTACTTTAAGAATAGATTCAGTTTCCAATCACTTCTTACCACCTTCACTGCTACTCCCCTGGTCCATGCCATTGTCAACCTAAATACCATAGAGAGGCTCTCCAAAAGAAAAGATGTTTGTTTGGGAATAGCACGTACATTGCAATGGGGATACAATTGCCATAGTAAACTGCATGTATTCAGGGAAGTAAAGGAAGGCAAAGATTTTTAAGGGAAAAAATGAGGATTACAGAATTGTTTTGAAATAATTATTCTTGCCTACAAAGGTTAATAACAAAGGTGACACAATCCAAGGTTGGACATGAAGTTGCTGGGCAGATGTCCTTGCAGTAGTATTTTTTGTGTAAGGTTGCAGTGGTCTTTGTGCAAGGTTGTATTTTTTGTAGAATCTTTCTCATTATCAGGAATTTGAGTGTGAGGCCAGGTGTGATGGCTCACGCCTGTAATCCCAGCAGTTTAGGAGGCTGAGGCAGGTGGGTCACTTGAGGTCAGGAGTTTGAGATTAGCCTGGCCAACATGGCAAAACCCCATTTGTACTAAAAAATACAAAAATTAGCCTGGTGTGCTGGCACATGCCTGTAATCCCAGCTACATGGGAGGCTAAGGCACGAGAATCACTTGAACCCGGGAGGCAGAGGTTGCAGTGAGCCAAGATGGCGCCACTGCACTCCAGCCTGGGGGACAGAGTGAAACCTTGTCTCAAAAAAAAAAAAAAAAAAAAATCTAAGTGTGCGAATTCTTTGTCTTCCGTAGCTCTTACTGTCAGGGATATTTTCGCATAAGTAACTCCATGTTGTTGATTCTCACAGCTTTGACACTGCCATGATATTTTGTCTGGATTCGGACAGTCATCTCACCATTGACTTCTGCTATAATTTGTTGTTTGTTCCCCCAAAACTGATGTTGAAATTTGATCCCTCGCATTGGTGATGGGCCTAATGGGAGGTGTTTGGGTCCTGGGGGCAGATCCCTCCTGAATAGATGAATCCCTGGGGGAAGGGTGAGTGAGTTCTTGCTGTCTTAGTTCCCAAGAGAGCTTGTTGGTAAGAAGAGCCTGGAACCTCTCCTGCACTCTTGTTTCTTCTCTTGCTATGTGATCTTTGTGCTTGCCAGCTCCCTTTCACTTCTACTCTGCCAGGAGTAGAAGCAGCCTGGAGCCCTCACCAGATGTAGATGTCCAATCTTGAACTTTTTCAGATATCAGAATTGTGAACCAAATAAACCTTTTTATGGTGGCCCATAACAGTTTTTCCTTTACATAGTTAGCACTTCCTTAAGGACCTCTTGTAAGGCAGGTCTGGTTGTAATAAATTCCCTTAGCATTTGTTTGCCTGAAAGGATCTTGTTTCTCCTTCGCTTATGAAGCTTAATTTGGCTGGATATGAAATTCTTGGTTGAAATTTCTTGTTTTCTTTTTTGAGACAGAGTCTTTCTCTGTCACCCAGGCTGGAGTGCAGTGGTGCGATCTCAGCTCACTGCAACCTTCGCCTCCCGGGTTCAAGTGATTCTCCTGCCTCAGCCTCCCGAGTAGCTGGGACTACAGGTGTGCGCCACCACATCTGGCTAATTTTTGCATTTTTAGTAGAGATGGGGTTTCACCATGTTGGTCAGGCTGGTCTCTAACTCCTGACCTCAGGTAATCCACCCATCTTTGCCTCCCGAAGTGCTGGGATTACAGATGTGAGCCACCATGCCCTGCTTGAAATTTCTTTTCTTTAAGAATGCTCAATATAGGCCCCAATCTCTTCTGGATTGTAGGGTTTCTGCTGACAGGTCCACTGTTACCCTGATGGGATTCCCTATGTAGCTGACCTGCCCCTTCTCTCTAGCTGCCTTTAACATTTTTTCTTTCATTTCGACTTTGGAGAATCTGATGATTTTGTGTCTTGGGGATGGCCATCTTATGTAATATCTCACTGGGGTTCTCTGCATTAAATAAACCTTTTTAAAACATAGATTGGGCTAGGCACAGTGGCTCACGCCTATAATCCCAGCACTTTGGGAGGCCAAGGCAGGTGGATCACTTGAGCCCAGGAGTTCGAGACCAACCTGTGCAACATGGGAAAACTCTATCTCTACAAAAAATTCAAAATTTAGTCAGGCATGGTGGCGTGTGCCTGTAGTCCTAGCTACTCGGGCGGCTGAGGTGGGAGGATTGCTTGAGCCCAGGAGGTCAAGGCTGCAGTAAGCCGTGACTGTGCCACTGCACTTCAGCCTGGGCGACAGAATGAGACCTTCTCTCAAAAAAATAAAAGACATAGATTACCCAGTCTCAGGTACTCCTTTATAGCAAAATGGACTAAGACAGTCTTTCTGATTCAGTACCACTCGGCCCTCTTCTGACTCCAGTATACTCTCAACTCAGCAACCTCCATGACTGTTTGAAAACTTAGGTGAAATCATGTCATCCCTCTGCTTAAAACCCTGCGCTGACCCCTTCATTCAAGAGTCAATGCTTGAGTCCTCACAGTGGCCCAGAGATCCTACATGTGTGGCTCTTTGTTAACTCTCTTACCCCATCTCCTTGGTTCCCTTTTTTTCAGTCTTAATAACCTCCACTGGGCCTTTGCAGTTCACTGTTCCTGCCACCTGGGATAACCTCATGGTTCTCCCAGTTCCTTCAGCTTTGGCTCAAATCTCACTTTATCCTTGTGTTAGTCTCTTTTGCATTGCCATAAAGGAATACCTGCAACTGGGTAATTGATATGGTTTGGATCTGTGTCCCCACCAAATCTGATGTCGAATCGTAGTCCCCAGTGTTGGAGGTGGGGCTTGGCGGGAGGTGCTTAGATCTTGAGGGCAGATTTCGCATGAGTGGTTTAGCACCATCTCCCTTGTACCGTCCTCGTGACAGTGAGTGAGTTCTCATGAGATCTGGCTGTTGAAAAGTGTGTGGCACCTCCTCCTTCTCTCTCTTGTTCCTGCCATGTCATGTGCCTGCTCCTCCTTTGCCTTCCACCAAGATTGGAAGCTCCCTGAGGCCTCCTCAGAAGCAGATGTCGTTACACTTCCTGTATAGTCTGCAGAACTGTGAGCCAATTAAACGTCTTTTTTTAATAAATTGCCCAGTCTCAGTATTTCTTTTTTCCTTTTTTTTTTTGAGATGGAGTCTCGCTCAGTTGCCCAGGCTGGAGTGCAGTGGTGTGGTCTCGGCTCACTGCAGCCTCTGCCTCCCAGGCTCAAGCGATCCTTCCACCTCAGCCTCCCAAGTAGCTGGACCACAGGTATATGCCACCACGCCCAGCTAATTTTTTGTATTTTTGGTAGAGATGGGGTTTCACCATGTTGCCCAGGCTGGTCTCGAACTCCTGACCTCAAGTGATCCACCCACCTCAGCCTCCCAAAGTGCTGGGATTACAGGCATGAGCCACCATGCCCGGCCGGGTATTTTTTTATAGCAATGCAAGAATGGACTAATACTGTGATTTATAAAGAAAAGAGGTTTATTTGGTTCATGGTTCTGCAGACTGTACAAGCATGGTGCCAACATCCACTTGGCTTCTGGCGAAGCTTCAGGAAGCTTCCACCCATGGAGGAATAGGTACCACATGGTGAGAGAGGGAGCAAAGGAGTAGGGAGAGATGTGAGGCTTTTTTTTTTTTTTTAACAGCCAGCTATGAACTAATAGGGCAAGAACTCAACACCAAGGGGAGGGCGGCAAGCTGAGGTAGGAAAGTAGAGTCTGGAGACAGAGCCTAAGGCCAACCTGTGGCTGACTTCCTTGAATTAAACTGAAAGGAAAGCTTTAGCCTCTGATTGGCTGTGGGCTAATTCTTTATTTGCAGAGGGTGTAACTCCACTGCAGCCTGTGATTGGCCATGAGCCAATTCTTCATTTGCATAGGGTGTAACCAATTGGAAGCCTCCAAAGGGTACCTGGGGGTGTTACCAAATACTTCTAGCTTAATAAAAACCCAAGGAACATTACAACTGGAGCTCTTGAGCCACTTGCTCAAGCCTGCCTCCTCTCTGTAGAGTGTACCTTCCCATCAATAAATCTGTGTTTTTGTTGCTTCACTTGTGCATTTTTTTCAATTCTTTGTTCAACATGTGAAGAACCTGGACAACTCCTAGTCAAGACCCTCCACTGGTAACAAAGCCACTCATGAGGGACCCACCCCCATGACCCAAACACCTCCTATTCGAGCTCACTTCCAACATTGGAGATTACGTGTTAATGATATTTGGAGGGGACGAATATCCAAACCATATCAGTCCTTGAGGCCTGCTGCAGTACTGTTTTCTGACCCCCAAATACCTTTTTTCTTTTTTTTTGAAATGGAGTCTCGCTCTGTTGTCTAGGCTGGAGTGCAGTGGCACGATCTCGGCTCACTGCAACCTCCGCCTCCTGGGTTCGAGCAGTTCTCCTCCCTCAGCCTCCCAGGTAGGTAGCTGAGATTACAGGTGCCCACCACCACTCCCGGCTAATTTTTGTATTTTTAGTAGAGATGGGGTTTCACCATGTTGGTCAGGCCGGTCTCGAACTCCTGACCTCAGGTGATCTGTCCGCCTCGGCTTCCCAAAGTGTTGGGATTACAGGTGTGAGCCACCACGCCCGGCCAACCTGTCCTTTTTCTATACCAGTTCTCATGCTTACTATTGGGAGTTATCATTAGCCCACAAGACTGCCCCCACTTCAGACACCAGTCACAAGTCCCAGCTTTAAATTTAGGGTTCCACACCACTGCCTCCTCAGGTTCTATAGGATGACTCACAGACCTCAGGAAGTTGCTTGACTTATGTTTACTGGTTTATTATAAAGGATGCAACTCAGGAACGGCCGAATGGAAGAGCTGCACAGGGCCAGCTATGGAGGGGTGGGGGTTGAGCAGGGCTTCCAGGCCGTTTCTGGCCGTGTCTTCTCCCCAGCACGTTGGTATGTTCACCAAGTCAACAGTCTCCATTGTTCAGGGGTTTTTCTTGGAGGCTCCATTACATAGGCACGATTGATTAAATTATTGGCCTTGGTGATTAAGCTCAATCTCCAGCCCCTCTTCTTTCCTTAGTGTTCCCTGTTGGGGCTGGGGTAGGAGGTGCTGAGTTTAACCTCTCATCAGTTTCTCTGGCAATGAGCCTCTGTCCTGAAGCTACCTGAGGCCTCGCCCCAGTAAGTCATCTCATTAGCGTACAAAAGATATTCATTCCATCTTTTGTTGTAGTGGCTGCTCCCAACCCAGAGCTTCTCTGGGGTTCTGACAGCCCTGTGAACTCTTCCCTAGGGCTTTTTCCTGTCTGTCAACCGGCTTCTTTTCATGTTTCCCATTCTTTTCACTCTTCACTCTTTCTTTTCTTTTCTTTATTTATTTATTTTGGAGATGGAGTTTTGTTGCCCAGGCTGGAGTGCAATGGTGCAATCTTGGCTCACTGCAACCTCTGCCTCCTGGATTCAAGTGATTCTCCTGCCTCAGCCTCCCGAGTAGCTGGGATTATAGGTGTGTGCCACCACGCTTGGCTAATTTTGTATTTTTAGTAGAGATGGGGTTTTACCATGTTGGTCAGGCTGGTCTCGAATTCCTGACCTCAAGTGATCCAACCGCATCGGCCTCCCAAGGTACTGGGATTACAGGTGTGAGCCACTGTGCCCAGCCCATTCTTCACTATTTCTTTTTGCACTTCTTTGTGTTTATTGTTTTTTAATATGTTATTTTCTTTATGAGACAGGATCTCAGTCTGTGGCCCAGGCTAGAGTGCATTGGTGTGATCATAGCTCACTGTATCCTCTAACCCCTGGGCTCAGGGGATCCTTCCGTCTCAGCCTCTTGAGTAGCTGGGACTACAGGTGTGTACCATCACACCTGGCTAATTTTTAAATTTTTTTATAAAGATGAGGTCTCACTTTGTTGCCCAGGCTTGGCCTCAAGTGATCCTCCCACTTCAGCCTCCCAAAGTGCTGGGATTACAGGCATGAGCCATCTTGCCTGGCTGATATGTTTATTCTAGTAGGGCAAGGCAGATTGATCATCCAAAGCCAAATTAGATTCAGTCCTACGTAAACCCTGATCGGGTGAGAACAACACAATTGAATGATCTCGGTAATAGTGCCCAAGAAAATGGTAAGAGTGCGGATAGAATTTGGGTTCATATCAGTCACTGAAAACATTTTTCATGAGGAATGCCACATTCTTGTGCCAACAGGGGTAAATGAGGGCTATATTTGGCTCATTGAAGACTTTATTTGATGTTTTTTTTTTGTCCTATTAGGGATTTGCAACAGTTCTTGCTGAAGCAGTTATGTCCCTGGATCTGCCTGTGGCCATTATTAATCTAAAAGAATATGATCCAGATGATCATCTGATAGAAGAGGTTGGTAATTGTCTTTTTCTTCAATCAAAACTCTCAAATTTAACTGATCTGCAATCTTCACAGTAAATTTAATTAGATAACTAGAATCTTCAGAATAAATTTAATTTTCGTGCTAAGGGATTTCAGTTAGTTGAATTCCAGTGTGAATCAGAGAACTGAATGTGGGGTGAGGTTCACTGATTCTCACGTGGTGTGGGGCTTGTTCTTCAGGTGTGTTAAATTCTCCTGGGGCAGGGCTAGAGGTGAGAAAGCTTGGGTGGTTGGAAGTTCACTCCTTCCCACAATTTTCTTTTTCTTTTTTTTTTTTTTTTTGAGATGGAGTCTCACTGTGTCACCCAGGCTGGAGTGTAGTCGTGCAATCTCAGTTCAGTGCAGTGTCCGTCTCCAGGTTCAAGTGATTCTCCTGCCTCAGCCTCCCAAGTAGCTGGGATTTACAGGCATGCGCCACCATGCCCAGCTAATTTTTTTTTTTTTTTTTTGCTAGAGTTGAGGTTTCACCACGTTGGCCAGGCTGGTCTCAAATTCCTGGCCTCAAGTGATCCACCTGCCTTGGCCTCCCAAAGTGCTGGGATTATAGGCGTGAGCGACTGTGCCTGATCCCTACTATTTTTATTTTTTTTAAATTTATTTTATTGAGACAGGCTCTCATTCTCTCACCCAGGCTCTGGAGTGCAGTGGTGCAATTTCAACCTCCCGGGCTCAAGTGATCCTCTTTCCTCAGCCTCCTAAAGTAGCTGAGACTATAGGCATGTGCTGCCATGCCCTGCTAATTTTAAAAGATTTTTTTTTTTTTTTTTTGAGACAGAGTCTCGCTCTGTCACCCAGGCTGGAGTGCAGTGGCGCGATCTCGGCTCACTGCAAGCTCCGCCTCCCGGGTTCACATCATTCTCCTGCCTCAGTCTCCCGAGTAGCTGGGACTACAGGCACACGCCACCACGCCCGGCTAATTTTTTGTAGTTTTAGTAGAGATGGGGTTTCACCGTGTTAGCCAGGATGGTCTCGATCTCCTGACCTCGTGATCCGCCCGCCTCGGCCTCCCAAAGTGCTAGGATTATAGGCATGAGCCACCGCGCCCGGCCAAAAGATTTTTTATAGAGAGATGGTCTCACTGTGTTGCCCAGGCGGGTCTGGAACTCCTGGCCTCAGTCTCCCAAAGTACTAGGATTACAGATATGCCCAGCCTTCCCCCGTATTTCGAATCTCTTAATCAAGGAAGGGTTGTTATTGATGGCAGTGTGCTATGCTGGTAGACCATGGGCGATCCAACCAAAAGGTCAAGAGCAGAGAGTATGGGTTTCGGAATCAGAGAAATCTCTTATTAGCTGTGTGACCTCAATGCATTGGTTAATATCTTTTTTTTTTTTTTTTAATGGAGTTTTGCTCTTGTTGCCCAGGCTGGAGTGCAATGGTGTGATCTTGGCTCACTGCAACCTCCAGCTCCAGGGTTTAAGTGATTCTCCTGCCTCAGCCTCCTGAGTAGCTGGGATTACAGGTGCCCACCACCACACCTGGCTAATTTTTGTATTTTTAATAGACATGGGGTTTCATTATGTTGGCCAGGCTTGTGTCGAACTCCTGACATCAGGTGATTTATTTGCCTCGGCCTCCCATAGTGCTGGGATTACAGGCATGAGCCACTGTGCCTGGGCGCATTACTTAATATCTATGAAGATTTAATTTCTTCATCTGAAAAATATTCCTCCCCTTTTTTCTCCAGTCATGCCCAGTTAGGGGATTTCACCCTACAGCAGTGGTTCTCAAAGTGTGGGCCCTGAGCCAGCAGCATCAGCATCTCCTGTGAACTTGCTAGAAATGCAGAATCTCAGGTCTTAGCCTAGCTGCACTG
The DNA here is from genome assembly GCF_029289425.2 of Pan paniscus. Classification (NCBI taxonomy): domain Eukaryota; kingdom Metazoa; phylum Chordata; class Mammalia; order Primates; family Hominidae; genus Pan; species Pan paniscus. The sequence goes on from NC_073255.2 coordinate 91,742,039, forward strand.
TAGAGCTTAAACAATGCTCCTGGTGATGCTGATGCAGGTAGAGTTAGAGAAGCAGTTAGAGGCTGGGCGTGGTGGCTCACGCCTGTAATCCCAGCACTTTGGGAGTCCAAGGTAGGTGGATCACCTGTGGTCAGGAGTTCGAGACCAGCCTGGCCAACATGGTGAAACCACGTCTTTACTAAAAATACAAAAATTAGCTGGGCTTGGTGGTGGGTGCCTGTAATCCCAACTACTCGGGAGGCTGAGGCAGGAGAATTGCTTGAACCTGGGAGGTGGAGGTCGCAGTGAGCCGAGATTGCACCATTGCCCTCTAGCCTGGGCGACAAAAGCAAATCTCTGTCTCAAAAAAAAAAAAAAAAAAAAAAGAAGAAGTATGTAGAGCTGGGGTTGACAGACTTTCACGTAAAGGGCCAGGTAGTATCTTCACCTTTGTGGGCTGGGCAGCTACTCAGTTTTGCCACTGAGGCACAAAACAGCCATAGATAATATGTAAATGAATGAATATGGCTGTGTTCCACTAAAACTTTCTTTAAAAAAACAGAGGCCAGGCGGGGTGGCTCTTGCCTATATAATCCCAGCAAGTTGAGAGGTCAAGGCTGGTGGATCGCTTGAGCTCAGGCATATGAGAGCAGCCTGGGCAATGTGGTGAAACCCTGTCTCTATTAAAAATAGAAAAATTAGCCATGGTGGTGCACGCCTGTAGTCCCAGCTACTTGGGAGGCTGAGGCATGAGAATTGCTTAAACTCGGGAGGTGGAGGTTGCAGTGAGCTGAGATCATGCCACTGCACTCCAGCATGGGTGACAGAGTGAGACTCTGTCTCAAAAAAAAAAAAAAAAACCCAAAAAGGCAGCAAGCAAGATGTGGCTCGTGGATTGTAGTTTACCGGCCCCGTCTTAGTGGTTAAATATCTAGCTTTAACTCTGTCCATTTCTTTGTCCCCCAAGAAAACGTATTGGTGTGCACATGAGTGAGCTTGAATGTGCTCTAAATTATTTGTGAAAAATTATTAGCAAACTTTGATACTTGTAACTAAGAGATTACTTGTAACTTACCTCATGACTTGGAACTCTTAAGATGAATTCAAACACCAGGCTATCAAGACTAAGGATACACAGGTTGAGAATCCCTAAACCGCAAATTGGAAATGCTTTAAAATCTAGACTTCTGGAGCACTGACAGGAGGCCACAAGTGGAAAATTTCGCACCTGACCTCCTGTGATGGGTCAAGGTCAAAACGCAGTCGAAACTTTGTTTCATATATGAAATTGTCAAAAATATTGTATAAAGTTATCTACAGGCTATGTGTGTAAGGTGTATATGAAACAAAGGAATTCTGTGTTTAGACTTGATACATCCCCAAGGTACATCATTATGTATATGCAGATTTAAAAAAAAAAAAAAAACCTCTAAAATCCAAAACACTTCCCATCCCAAACATTCTGGATAACGGATACCCAGCCTGTATTTTGTTTCCCTGGAATTTGCAACAGTTCTGTTTAGATAATGGTGCCAAGTGTTAAATTACTTAATGTTTAAAAATTTTTATTGCTTTAATTTATTAGATACTTTTTTAGAGATCTCTCTGTATTTTTTCTTTTCTTTTCCTTTTTTTTTTTTTTGAGATGGAGTCTTCGCTTCGTTGCCCAGGCTGGAGTGCAGTGTGCAGTGGTGTGATGGTGGCCCACTGCAGCCTCTGCCTCATGGGCTAAAGCAGTTTTCCTGCCTCAGCCTCCCGAGTAGCTGGAACTACAGGCACCCACTACCACGCCTGCCTAGTTTTTGTATTTTTAGTAGAGACGGGGTTTCACTCTGTTGCTTAGGCTGGTCTTGAACTCCTGACCTCAAGCGATCCACCCGCCTCAGCCTCCCAAAGTCCTGGGATTACAGGTATGAGCCACTGGGCCCAGCCAACATCCACTGCCTTGATATGGATATTCACAGCTTCCTGCCTGAGGAGATGGTAATGAACCGAGAACATGGTTCCCCTATTCTTTGGAGATTTCAGAGATTTAAAACAATCTCAAACACCAAATACAACTCTTATTGGATAAGCAAGGTCACCACATTCCTCGTCTTTCTGACACCACAGAGCAGCTTCCACTCTAAGGAAGCAGGAACATGAACTGTTGTTTTCTGTTCAGGTTTGAAACTCAGGTGCCTTATTTTCCCCAGGTGTGTTCTTCCATTAGTAGCCACCGTGCCTGGCCATCTCTCTGCATTTTTTCTTCTCTTTTTTCTTTTTTCTTTTTTTTTTTTTTTTGAGATGGAGTCTTGCTCTGTCGCCCAGTCTGGAGTGCAGTGGCGCGATCTCGGCTCACTACAAGCTCTGCCTCCTGGGTTCACGCCATTCTCTTGCCTCAGCCTCCTGAGTAGCTGGGACTACAGGCGCCCACCACCACGCCTGTCTAATTTTTTGTATTTTTAGTAAAGACCGGGTTTCACCGTGTTAGCCAGGATGGTCTCGATCTCCTGACCTTGTGATCCGCCCGCCTCGGCCTCCCAAAGTGCTGGGATTGCAGGCTTGAGCCACCGCACCCGGCCTGTATTTTTTCTTGATTGATTTGGATTTTGTTTCCACTGTGGCAAATCAGCAATGATGAGAATGTATAGTCTGGATAATGGAATGGCGTATATGATGAAATATACCAGGAGGTATATTGGCAGGAGCAAGGGACTGGGTTTTCTCCCCTGTGCAAGCTGTTCTTGCTGTGTTTCTTAGTCATGCCCTTCACTTTCGAAAATGAGCCATGTTTATGAAGGTGCCCTTTGTTCTTTGAGATGAGTATGCTTTTTTTCAAAGGATTTTCTTCATTGAGATAATTTATGCCTTGTATGTTCCACTGAAACAATTACTTTCTTGGTTAGGTGACTAGTAAAAATGTCTGTGTCTTCCTGGTTGTGACATACACTGACGGCCTACCAACCGAAAGTGCAGAGTGGTTCTGCAAGTGGTTAGAGGAAGCATCCATTGATTTTCGATTTGGCAAAACTTACCTGAAGGGTATGAGAGATGCGGTATTTGGCCTGGGAAATTCTGCCTATGCTAGCCACTTCCACAAGGTAGGTCTATATTGAATTATAGGAATAAATTCTCCCCATAAACACACACACACATGCACACACACGTACACACAAACACACGTGCACACACGTACACACACATAAACACACATGTATGTGAAATAATCCACAAACTTTGGTAGCTAGTAATAAATACATTTCTTCTATTATTTTATTGATTGATTGATTGAGATAGAGTTTTGCTCTGTCGCCCAGGCTGGAGTGCAGTGGCACCATCTCAGCTCACTGCAACTTCTAGCTCCCGGGTTCAAGTGATTCTCCTGCCTCAACCTCCCGAGTAGCTGGGATTACAGGCATGTGCCACCACGCTTGGCCAATTTTTGTATTTTTACTAGAGACGGGGTTTCACCATGCCGGCCAGGCTAGTTGTGAACTCCTGGCCTCATGTGATCTGCCCAAAGTGAGCCACTGTGCCCGGCCTCTTCTGTGTTTTTTTTTTTTTTTTTTGGAAACAGAGTCTTGCTCTATCCCCCAGCTGGAGTGCAGTGGCGTGATCTCAGCTGACTGCAACCTCCGCCTCCCGCGTTCAAGTGATTCTCATTTATCAGCCTCCCGAGTAGCTGGGATTACAGGCACCCACCACCATGCCTGGCTAATTTTTTTGTATTTTTAGTAGAGACAGGGTTTCACCATGTTGGCCAAGCTGTTTGAACTCCTGACCTCAGGTGATCCACCCACCTCGGCCTCCCAGAGTGCTGGGATTACAGGTGTGAGCCACCATGCCCAGCCTGCTCAAGCTCTTTATGCAGGTGAACTCTTAAAAAAAATTTTTTTTAAAATTATGTTTATTTTTTTCAGGACAGGGTCTTGCTTTGTCATCCAGGCTGGAATGCAGTGACCTGATCAGCATTCTCTGAACCTTGAAGTCCTAGGCTGAAGGGATCCTCCCAAGTCAGCCTCCCTAGTAGCTGGAACTATAGGCGTGCACCACTACCCCTGGCTAATCTTTCAATTTTTTTAGAGATGAGGGTCTCACTGTGTTGCCCAGGCTTGGTTCAAACTCCTGGCCTCAAGCAGTCCTACCCACCTCAGCCTCCCAAATTTCTGGGATTACAGGCATGAATGTGTCCAGCCTGAGCTCAGTTTTAAAAAATGAATTTTTCGGCTGGGCCTGGTGGCTCACGCCTGTAATCCCAGCACTTTGGGAGGCCGAGGCAGGCAGATCACGAGGTCAGGAGATCGAGACCATCGTGGCTAACATGGTGAAACCCTGTCTCTACTAAAAATACAAAAAAATTAGCCAGCTGTGGTGACGGGCGCCTGTAGTCCCAGCTACTCGGGAGGCTGAGGCAGGAGAATGGCGTAAACTTGGGAGGCGGAGATTGCAGTGAGCCGAGATCTCACCACTGCACTCTAGCCTGGGCGACAGAGTGAGACTCCATCTCAAAAAAAAAAAAAAAACACATGAATTTTTCAAGGGAAATGGAGGAAAAAATTAACTTGGCTCCTTTTTCATCCTGTTCTCTACACTTGAAAAAATGAAACGATGGAGCCTCTCAGTTTCTTGGTCATTTGCATTGTGTACCTCTTCCTAGGGATGGGCCCTGCCTAGCTGTCTGTCTCTGGTGGAGTGTGAGTGACGGTGGAGGTGGGGAGTTTTCTTTAAAAGCTGTTTACGGCCGGGCGCAGTGGCACACGCCTGTAATGCCAGCACTTTGGGAGGCAGAGGCGGGCGGATCACCTGAGGTCGGGAGTTTGACCCCAGCCTGACCAACATGGAGAAACCCTGTCTGTACTAAAAATACAAAATTAGCCGGGCATGGTGGCGCATGCCTGTAATCCCAACTACTTGGGAGGCTGAGGCAGGAGAATCACTTGAACCCGGGAGGTAGAGGTTGCAGTGAGCCGAGGTCGTGCCATTGCACTCCAGCCTGGGTAACAAGAGTGAAACTCCGTCTCAAAAAAAAAAAAAAAAAGTAAAATAAAAGCTGTTTTCATTCTATTGTTATGTAGATTTTGCTCCATATTTTCATTAAAAACATTTTTGATTATGTGTTTTTTGAGACAGGGTCTCACCATGTTGCCTAGGTTGGAGTTCAGTGGCTTGCTGCAGCCTCGACCTCCCTGGGCTCAGGTGATCCTCCCACCTTAGCCTACTGAGTAGCTGGGACCACAGGCGCCCACCACACATCCAGCTAGTTTTTGTATTTTTTGTAGAGATGGGGTTTTACTTTGGTGCCCAGGCTGGTGTTGAACTTGGGCTTGAGCATTCTTCTCACTCCGGTCTCCCAAGGTGCTGGAATTATAGGCGTGAGCCACTGCATCTGGCCTCTCCCCATATTTTCAAATAAATTAGACTATGATTGGGAAAATTCAGATATGTAAATTTTTTTTTTTTTTTTTTTGAGACAGAGTCACTCTCTTGCCTAGGCTGGAGTGCAATGGCACAATCTCGGCTCATTGCAACTTCTGCCTCCAGGGTTCAAGGAATTCTCTTGAACTCCTGGCCTCAAACAATCTGCCTGCCTCAGCCTCCCAAAGTGCTGGGATTACAGACGTGAGACACTTCGCCTGGCGTAGATATGTAAATATTTTGTTTAATGCCTTGCCACTCAGGAAGCTTATTAAGTTTTTGAACTCTTAACTATGCCTCTGATAACCCCTGTTCCTCAGCTTAATTGCTTCATATCACAGTGAAATAAATTACTGAGTTTAGGAAATTACGAATCTTGCCAAATTGATTACATTTTCATTTTATAACGGAATAGGCTTAGGCCCCATAGGCTTTGTTACATTTTTGGAACTCATTTATTTTGTTAACTCCTGTTTTGTTCTTATCATGATATAGAATGGTAAGTTTCAAATTTTTTTTTAGTCATTAACCCTTCATTTGATAAAGGGGGTTTGTTTGTCCTTTTGTTTAAAAAAATAAATCTAAGGCAGAAAAGTAGAATACATTAAATGCAGCTCTTCTGGGTCAAGGCTGGAGCTTGAAGGCTTGAAGGTCATTTTGCCAAGCAATTTCCTCTTTCTTAGTGGCAGCCCATGACCAGGGGCCCCAGAAAGACTTTGGGCTTTTGCAGAGCAGTCTGGAAAACCCTGATTTAGAGAACCGTGCTTTTAGCCTATCTATCTTTTCCTCGCAGGTTGGCAAAAATGTTGACAAGTGGCTCTGGATGCTTGGCGCGCATCGTGTGATGAGTCGAGGGGAGGCCGACTGTGACGTGGTTAAAAGCAAGCACGGCAGCATTGAGGCCAACTTCAGAGCATGGAAGACCAAGTTCATCTCCCAGCTGCAGGCACTTCAGAAAGGGGAGAGAAAGAAGTCCTGTGGCGGCCACTGCAAGAAAGGCAAATGTGAATCTCACCAACATGGCTCAGAGGAGAGGGAGGAAGGATCTCAAGAGCAGGACGAATTGCATCACAGGGACACCAAGGTATACCGCCTGTGTGTTCATCTCTTGAGGCTTTCCCCCTCTGCTTGGAGATCTCGAGCTTGAGCTTTTCCTCAATAAACCATCTCGTTGGCTTCTGGTTAGAAGGAAGATCTGGCTGAGTGCAGTGGCTCGCACTTGTAATCCCCACACTTTGGGAGGCCAAGGTGGGGGTATTGCTTGAGTCCAGGAGTTCAAGACCAGCCTGGGCAACATAGCAATACCCTATCTTTACCACAATAATTTTAAATTTAGCAAGGCATGGTGGTGCATGCCTGTTGTCTCAGCTACGTAGGAGGTGGAGTTGGGAGGATTGCTTGAGCCCAGGAGTTTGAGACTGCAGTGAGCTGTGATCATGCCACTGCCCTCCAGCCTGGGCAACAGAGTGAGACCCTGCCCCAAAAACAAAGACAGAAAAAATAACAAAAAAAGAAGGAAGATGTGAAACTCATGTGGTGGTGTTTCAGAGAGAGAGAGAGGCCTTAGAAATTAAGCCATATCGTGCTAGATGCTTTCCAGAATCTCTTCTTTAGGCCGGGCATGGTGGCTCACACTTGTAATCCCAGCACTTTTGGGAGGCCAAGGTGGGTGGATCACTTGAAGTCAAGAGTTCGAGACCATTCTGGCCAACATGGCGAAACCCCACCTCTACTAAAAATACAAAAATTAGCCAGGTGTGGTGGCGGGCACCTGTAATCCCAGCTACTCGGGAGGCTGAGGCATGAGAATCGCTTGAACCTGGGAGGTGGAGGTTACAGTGATCTGAGATCACGCGACTGCACTCCAGCCTGGGTGACAGAGTGAGACTCAGTCTCAAAAAAAAAAAAAAAAACCACACACAACCAAAATCTCTTCTTTAATCCTTGCATTGTTAGAGTCAAGTAGATTTTTACCACATTTTGCAAGTTGCGAAACGGAGCCACAGAGAAGTTAAATTTGTCCCAGCCTGAGCTCACGTCTCATTATCCTGAGATCACACATACCTCCTGACTTCAGTGACTCCATTAGTCACTCAAACTGAAGGCTGCAAGTCATCCTAGATTCCGCTTTTTCCCTCACATTCTGAGCATTTCTCTTGCTTCCTTCTTTAAATACCCCAATTCCTTTGAAGCTCCTGTCTTCAGGCTGTAACACTCCTGTCATCTTCACAGCTGTTATCTTTTGGCCACCTGGTCAGTTGCATAATTCAGCAGCAACTTTACATTCTGACTCATTGTTTCTCTCTCCATCCCTGTTCCTATCATTATTCTTTGAGGCTGTGGCATCCTTGCGGATGATCTGTCTAGCACCCTGGCCTGCAGTTTCTTGGCCTTCACACCTCCAGCAACCATTTCTCCACTGACCTTGGTCTCTCCCTTACATAGGCACATCTGAAATTCAAGTTCCTCTCATGCTTACTATGACCTCATTCTGTGGCCTCTACTTTAACAACATTCCTTTTTTTTTTTTGAGAAAGGGTCTCATTCTGTCACCCCCCAGTCGGAGTACAACGGTATGATCATGGCTCACTGCAGCCTCAACCTCCCCAGGCAGTGGTGATCCTCCCACTTCAGCCTCCCAAGTAGCTGGGATTATAGGGATGTGCCACCATGCCTAGCTAATTTGTCTATTTTTTGCAGCGATGGAGTTTCACCATGTTGCCCAGGCTGGTTTTGAACACTTGGGCTCAAGCGATCCACCTGGCCCAGCCTCCCAAAATGCTGGGATCATAGGCATGAGCAACTGTGCCTGGCCTTTAAAATTCTTTTGATCTGGCCGGGCGTGGTGGCTCACGCCTGTAATCCCAGCACTTTGGGAGGCTGAGGCGGGTAGATCACCAGGTCAGGAATTCTAGACCAGCCTGGCCAACAATGGTAAACCCCGTCTCTACTGAAAATACAAAAATTAGCTGGGCGTGGTGGCAGGCACCTGTAATCCTAGCTACTCGGGAGGCTGAGGCAGGAGAATCTCTTGAACCCAAGAGGTGGAGTCTGCAGTAAGCCCAGATTGCGCCACTGCACTCTAGCCTGGGCGACAGAGCAAGACTCCATCTCAAAAAAAAAAAAAAAAGCTTTTGATCCCATCTGAACCTATACCTTTTTTATTGAGTAGTAGAAACTACTTACTTTATTTCCCTCCTTAAACTCCATTTTGAGTTTTATCCGCACTCTGTTATAAATCTCTTCAATTTTTTTTTCTTTTGTTTGAGATGGAGTCTTGCTTTGTTGCCCAGGCTGGAGTCAAGTGGCGCAATCTTGGCTTACTGCAACCTCTGCTTTCTGGGTTCAAGGATTCTCCTGCTTCAGCCTCCTGAATAACTGGGATTACAGGTGTGTGCCACCATGCCTGGCTAATTTTTGTATTTTTAGTAGAGATGGGGTTTTGCCACGTTGGCCAGGCTGGTCTCAAACTCCTGACCTCAGGTGATCCACCTACCTCGGCCTCCCAAAGTACTGGGATTACAGGCGTGAGCCACCGTGCCCAGCCTTAACCTTTTCAGTTGCTTTACCTCTCACTCACTCTTGTAACCCGATTGGCCAAACCCCAAGCCAGGCTGAAACCATCCCCTTCACATCAGCCTTCCCTGTGTCTGCTGCTGATTGTTTGACTACAGATTCATGACCACAGGCAGAAGTGCTCTACAGGCTCACAACTTCCCTTGCAGATTCCCCTTCTTACTCTCCAAGTTGACTGTTTCATACTCATTTCCTCCCCACCCCTTCCCCCAGCTCCCATCTGAAGCCATCAGAGGGGAGCTCTCTCAGTGTCTCCCCAGCCCATCTCCAGATCTTTACTACCTCTCCTGGCTCAGAAGACCAAGTATTTGGTTCCTGTCCCAGACTACATCTGTCTATGCTGTGGAATCAAGGACTGGGTTCCTTCATTGATTGCTTCTCTTCTCCTGTATCATTCATTTCTTCTCTCTACTAGATTGTTTCCATAAATTTATAAACACGCCCTGGAATTATATGTGTTTAAACAAACTTAAAAAAAAACCAAAAAACAAGTTGGGTGCAGTCGCTCACAGCTGTAATCCCGGCACTTTGGGAGGCTGAAGTGAGAGGATTGCTTGAGCCCAGGTGGTCAAGGTTGCAGTGAGCAATGATCTCACCACTGCACTGCAAGCCTGGGTGACAGTGAGATTCTGTATCAAAAAAAAAAAAAAAAAAAATCAGACTGGGTGCAGTGGCTCACGCCTGTAATCCCAGCACTTTGGGAGGCCGAGGTGGGCGGATCGCTTGAGGTCAGGAGTTCGACACTAACCTGGCCAATATGGTGAAACCCTGTCTCTACTAAAAGTACAAAAATTACCCAGGTGTGGTGGCACGCGCCTGTAGTCCCAGCTACTCCAGAGGCTGAGACAGGAGAATCCTTGAACCGGGGAGGCAGAGGTTGCAGTGAGCCAAGATTGCATCACTGCACTCCAGCCTGGGCAACAGAGCGAGACTCTGTCTCAGGAAAAAAAAAAAAAAACAACCCTTATTTAGTTTGTGTTGTTTTCTGCAGGAGAGTTGTTGAAAGTGTGCAGTCTATTATATGGCTGGGAACAGAAGTCTCTGTCAACTCTCAGCTACTCCAGTTTGGCTTTCTCTCCCCCTGAACTGCTCTTTTCTACACCCACGGGACTTCATGTCATCAAGCCTGAGGGGGATTTACAAAGGAAAATAGATTTTATTTAAGAGATGAAAGCTTCTTATTTGTATTTTATTATGTTATTTTATACAGGGTCTTACTTTGTTGCCCAGGCCAGAGTGTCATGGAGTGATCATAGCTCACTGCAGCTTTGAACTCCTGAGCTCAAGTGATCCTCCTGCCTTGGCCTCCTGAGTAGCAGGGATTTACAGGCCTGAGCCACCATCCTGTCTACTTTTAATTTTTGTTTTTGTAGAGACAGGGTCTCACTATTTTGCCCAGGCTGATCTTGAACTCCTAGCCTCCAGCGATCCTCCCACCCACCTTGGCCTCCCAAAGTGTTGGGATTAGAGGCATGAGCCTCCACACTGGCTGCAAGCTCTTTAAGTTATGGGACCCATAATCTGAATTGAAATTGATGTTTCATTCCAATTTCATTGCAGTCATAGCTTGGACTGAAATGAAATTGGAATGAAACATCTGTCATATCACTTCCCGTTTAGCTAAATAATTATCTCTTGAAGCCATCTGCTCTGTGGGCTTGACTCAGACTGACTGACTCCAGGTAGCCATAAAATGCTATTTGCATTGCACACCATACCTCATATCCTGTCATTCAACAGTGCATAGCTAATCACTAATCAATATTATCGCTATAAAGCAATGAGAATTTCTGTCCAACAACTTGGTATCGACCTCTCCTTGTTCCCTTTGCTTTTAAAAACCTGCTTGTAAGAAAAGCTAATGGAGCAGTCCCTTCAGCTGCAAAGTGTGTCTGAGGCAGCTGCCCTCATTTTGGCTCAAATAAACCCTTTAAATCATATTTTCGCTAGGTGCAGTGGCTCACCCCTGTGATCCCAATCCCAGTGCTGTCCGCGGCCAAGATGGGAGGATTGCTCGAGGCCAGGAGTTAGAGACTAGCCTGGGCAACATAGTGAGACACTCTCTCTAATTTAAAAAAGGGTTTGGGCATGGTGGCTCATGCCTGTAATCCCAGCACTTTGGGAGGCCGAGGCGGGCAGGTCACCTGAGGTCAGGAGTTCGAGACCAGCCTGGCCAACATGGTGAAACCCTGTCTCTACTGAAAATACAAAAAAAATTAGCTGGGTGTGGTGGCGGGTGCCTGTAATCCCAGCTACTGGGGAGGCTGAGGCAGGATGATTGCTTGAACCTGGAAGGTGGAGATTGCAGTGAGCCGAGATTGTGGCACTGCACTATAGCCTGGGTAACAAGAGCAAAAACCGCATCTCAAAAAAAAAAAAAATTAAAAAGAAAATAATGTTTTGTGTCTCACCTTCTTCCTTTTAGATCTACAAGTCTCATGGATATTTCTGTTTTTATTTTACTTGACTTCTCAACAGCATTTGTCATAGTTGATTCCTTCTTTGAATCTATCCTCCTGACTTTCATGACGTCATTGTCATGGAGTTTCTCCTTTTTTACTTGGGGTCTTTTCCTTTTCTTTGTTTAGCCTCTGCATGTTGGAGTGATTCAGGTTTGGTGCTGGATTATGCATTGACACTTTCTTCCTGGGTGATCTCATCCAGTTTCACGACTTTAAACATTGTCCATGTGCCAGTTATTCCCACATTTGTATTTCCAGATGCAGGGTCAACCCTGAATTCTCTTCTCATATATGCAGCTGCCTTTTTATAATTTATTCTTGTATATCTGATGCTTCACAAATCCAAAATGGAGCTCTTTATCTCCACCCTTCTGTTCTGTTCCGCTGTCGTGTTTCCCATCTCAAGAAACACTCCCACCATCTCAGTGGCTTAAAAAGAAACCTAAGACCTGTACTTGATTCTTTCCTTTTCCTCATTCCTGCATTGAATTCCTAAGTAAGTCTGGTTCCTTCTTTGTCTAAAACAGAGGTAAACAAACTTTCTATGAAGGGCCAGTTAGTCAATATTTTCAGCATTGTGGGCCACATGGTTTTTGTTGAAACTGTCAAGTCTGCCATTGTGTCAAGACAACAGCCATAGGCGACATGTAAATGAATTGTCATGTTGAGATCTGGCCTGAGGCTGCTTGGATTTGGCCATAGTTTGCAGACCTCTGGCTTAAAATATTTCACATCTGTCCAATTCCCTCCATCTCTACTGCTAACCTGCAAGTTCAAGCCATATTGCTTGACCAGACTACTGCAGCAGCCACCTATCTTGTCCTTCTATCTCTTCTCCATCTATCATTCAGAGTAGTCTTTTTTGGGGGCGAGGGGTGGGGAACAGAGTCTTTCCCAGGCTAGAATATAGTGGCACACTGTTGGCTCACTGCAGCAGCCTCCTGGGCTCAAGCGATCCTCCTGCATCAGCCTTCTGAGTAGCTGGGACTACAGGTGTGCACCACTGTGCCTGGCTAATTTTTGTATATTTTGTAGAGACTGGGTTTCACTCTGTTGCCCAGGCTGATCTCAAACTCCTGGGCTTAAGCAATCTACCTGCCTTGGCTTTCCAAAGTGCTGGGATTATAGTGGTGACCTGCCACACCCGGCCTCAGAGCAATCTTTTTTTTTTTTTTTTTGAGACAGTCTCGCTCTGTCTCCCAGGCTGGAGTGCAGTTGCGCGATCTCGGCTCACTGCAAGCTCCGCCTTCCAGGTTCACACCATTCTCCTGCCTCAGCCTCCCGAGTAGCTGAGACTACAGACGCCCACCACCATGCCCAGCTAATTTTTTATATTTTTAGTAGATACCGGCTTTCACCACATTAGCCAGGATGGTCTCGATCTCCTGACCTCGTGATCCACCCGCCTCGGCCTTCCAAAGTGCTGGGATTACAGACGTGAGCCATTGTGTCCGGCCAAGTAATCTTAAAAGTACAAATCAGACCATGTTACCCTCCTGTTTAAAAGTGATTTTTCATTGCTGCTTTCATAAAAACTTCATTGCTTAGTGTGACCTTAGCACCTAATCTGACTCTTGAATTTCTCCATCGTCATCCTATTATTCTCTCTCTTCCTCTCCAGCCTCTAGCCATGTGGTCTCCTTGGTTCTAAAAATATTTGTCAAGGCTGGGCGCGGTGGCTCATGCCTGTAATCCCAGCACTTTGGGAGTCCAAGGCGGGCGGATCATGAGGTCGGGAGTTCGAGACCAGCCTGACCAACATGGTGAAACCCTGTCTCTATTAAAAATACAAAAATTAGCTGGGCATGGTGGCAGGCACCTGTAATCCCAGCTACTCGGGAGGCTGAAGCAGGAGAATCGCTTGAACCTGGGAGGTGGAGGTTGCAGTGAGCCGAGATTGCGCCACTGCACTCCAGCCTGGGTGACAGAGCGAGACGCTGTCTCCAAAAAAAATAAAAAACAAATTTGTCAAATGAGTTTGAATATCCAACCTTCTGCTCACCTGTTACTCTTTAGTTCAGGCCAACATCTTTTCTTCCCTAGGGGATTGTCGTACATTGTTCAGATTTATCCTTGTCTATAGTCTTGTTTCCCTTAAATTACCTTCTGTCTTCCCAGTTGAGTGAGCTATTGAAATGCAGGTCTGTGTTATTTCTCTGTTCAGACCATGTTAGACACTTCTCCTTCTCTCTTTCCAGGACAGGCAAGATCCTTTGCAGTCCGGCCCACATCTTTCTCTGCTACATTTTCTCCCCATGTCGTGTGCTTTATTCTCCATCTGCTGGAACTTTCTGAGTGACTGATAGTAGCTGCATGCCTCCTGGTGCTTGCCTAAGTGACTTTGCCCATCCCCTTCCAACAGCGTTCCCACATGTCTTTCCCTGGCCAGGCCTGTTTACTTACCCTTCACATTTGACTCAGGTATCGTCTCATTCAGGCAGCCACCCGTGGATTTGGAGCCCACTGCATGGCTCCTTTTCATATTCATAAACCCTTTCATTAAAGCATTGCCCCTTTTGATGTAGTATCTGTGTGTCTCTTACTGGATTGGAATCTTTGTGAGGACCAGGGGAATGTGTCGAATTAATTTTCAAGCACTACTGGCTACCATGAGTATATGCAGTGTTCAAGATAACTTTTGAAGTTTCCCAAGGTCGCAGAACCAAGTTAGCAGTTTTGATTTGATTTGATGTGAAGACGAAATAGGTTCCTTTTGGAAAAAGTAAATTCTCGACATGAGTCTTTCCATTAGAAACTTGAGTCTAAGGAGAAGTTATCAAGGAGAGTCTAGGACAGGGATCAGCAAACAGGCTCACTGGCCAGATCCAGCTTATTGCCTGTTTTTTTTGAGACGGGCTAGTCTGTCCCCCAGGCTGGAGTGCAGTAGTGCATAGCTCACTGCAGCCTCTAACTCCTGGGCTCAAGTGATCCTCCTATCTCAGCCTCCTGAGTAGCTGGGCCTACAGGCATGCACCATCATGCCCAGCTAAGTTTTTTAAATTTTTTGTAGAGATGAGGTCCCACTGTGTTGCCCAGGCTGGTCTCAAACTCCTGAGCTCAAGCGATCCTCCTGCCTTGGCCTCCCAAAGTGTTGGGATTATAAGTGTGAGCCACTGCACCCAGCTTGTTTTTTAATTTTTTAAAATAAAAGTTTTGGGAGCATAGCCATGCTCATTCATTTATGTATTGTCATAGCTGTCCGTGATAATCCTATCATCTGGCGCAGGACAGGCGTGACCTCGCCTAAGAGGGGCTGTTTTATTTTGTATTGAACACTTGATCAGCAGCATCTGATTATATGACATCTCTCTGCTATACTGTGGGGCATATTGGCCAGCATATGGTTATTGACACTTTGTTTGTTTTAATTTAATTTTTTTCTTTTTTTTTTTTTTGAAATGGAGTCTTGCTCTGTTGCCAAGGCTGGAGTGCAGGGTCACGATCTCAGCTCACTGCAACCTCCACCTCCTGGGTTCAAGCAATTCTCCTGTCTCAGCCTTTGGAGTAGCTGGGACTACAGGCGCACGCCACCACGCCCAGTTAATTTTTGTATTTTTAGTAGAGACAGAGTTTCACCATGTTGGTCAGGCTGGTCTCGAACTCTTGACCTCAGGTGATCCATCTGCCTCGGCCTCCCAAAGTGCTGGGATTACAGGAGTGAGCCACTGTGTCCAGCCTGTTTCTTTTAAAGTGACCCTTGAGTTACTGAGAAAGTACCTGCTGTTGAAAACAAACAACTACTTCACCTCTTAAAAATCTCTTTATCAGCTGGGCACGGTGGCTCACATTTGTAACCCCAGCAATTTGGGAGGCTGAGGCAGGCGGATCACCTGAGGTCAGGAGTCTGAGACCAGCCTGGCTGACATGGTGAAACCCTGTCTCTACTAAAAGTACAAAAATTAGCCGGGTGTGATGGTGCATTCCTGTAGTCCCAGCTACTCTGGAGGCTGAGGCATGAGAATTGCTTGAACCAAGGAGGTGGAGGTTGCAGTGAGCCAAGATCACACCACTGCACTCCAGCCTGGGTGACAGAACGAGACTCAACAACAACAAAGAACAAACAAAAAAATCTCTCTAACGTTTGATTCTGCCTTATCCTTCATTGGAGAAAGGGATGAAGGCTGCCACGTATTAGCCGTGATTTCTTAACTTCTCTACCTTTAATTTCCTCATCTATGAGATGATGTTGAACCTGTCTACATCATAAGTAGTTAAGGATGAAATGAATGGGTATATGAACATTGTGTTGGGGTACGTAGTAGATACTCAGCAAATGTGTCTTCCCAGTGATGTCACATTTCCTCTACTTCTGCTTGGCATGTGTCTCGTTCCCCTGAGCCCAGCTCATGTCACTGTGACGTGAGAGGGCAGGTGAAGTGTTAGTTGTTCCCACTCCGTCATGCCCTTTCACAGTTGTTACTCTGATGCTAAAGACTTAAGATTTATTTCTTCATTGTTGTTGTTGTTTTTGTAGAGATGAGGGTTTCACTATGTTGCCCAGGCTGGTCTTGAACTCCTGGCTTCAAGTGACACTCCTGCGTCAGCCTCCTAAGTAGTTGGGATTATAGGCATGTGCTACCACATCTGGCTAATTGTATACATTTTTTGTAGCAATGTGGTCTTGCTATGTTCCCCAGGCTGGTTTCAAACTCCTGAGGTTTCAAAGTCCTCCCATCTTGGCTTCACAAAGTGCTGGGATTATGGGTGTGAGCCACCATGCCCAGCCTAGATTTTATTTTTAAAGTAAGAATTTATAGACAGCCGAGCGCTGTTGTTCACGCCTGTAATCTCATCACTTTGGGAGGCTGAGGTGGGTGGATTACCTGAGGTCAGGGGTTCGAGACCAGACTGGCCAACATGGTGAAACCCTGTCTCTACTAAAACTACAAAAATTAGCCAGGCGTGGTGGTAGGCGCCTGTGATCCTAGCTACTTGGGAGGCTGAGGCAGGAGAATCGCTTGAACCTGAGAGGTGGAGGTTGCAGTGAGCCGAGATGACGCCACTGCGCTCCAGCCTGGGCGACAGAGCGAGACCCTGTCTCAAAGAAAAAAAAAAAAGAATTTAGAGACATAGTGAATTCTCAGTGTGGGAGGGAGGGTAAGAGAACTTTGCCTTTGCCCCTTTGAACAATGTATTTCTGAAGCATTTCTCTGCCAGGAGGAAGAACCCTTCGAGAGCTCCAGTGAAGAAGAGTTTGGTGGTGAGGACCATCAGAGCCTAAATTCCATTGTTGATGTTGAAGATTTGGGCAAAATTATGGATCATGTGAAGAAAGAAAAGGTACCATTACTTTGGGAAATGTTGCACTTGGCTCCCGCAGTTGGTTAACATTTAGTATTTCTTTATTACTGTGTAGTCCATCTGAGCTCACAAGAGGAGTTTCATTTCTCTAGCTTCTGTCTTGAGAGTTTTATAATTTTTTTTGCCATTTTTCATGAGCGTGGTGAGCATCTCCCCTCTCAGGCCTGTGAAAGTCAGCTCATCAGAGGATAAGCAGGAGATTTGAGAACAAGGACTGAGGACATTGTAGATCGGGGGTGTCCAATCTTTTGGCTTTCGTGGGCCACATTGGTAGAAAAAATGTCTTGGGCCGCACATAAAATACACTAATGATAGCTGATGAGCTAAAAAAAAAAAAATTGCAAAATAAATCTCATAATGTTTTAAGAAAGCTTACAAATTTGTGTTGGGCCAGTGGGCTGTGGGTTGGACAAGCTTGTTGTAGATGGTTAGAAAGATTTTATTCAGGGCTATTTGAAGATGAACAGCATGATAGGACTTATTATGGTTGAGATTCCAAGTGAAACTCCAGTGTAAATTTGCTTCTCTGCTGTATAGACTAAGTGGTGTTGGGGCTTAAGGATGGCAGCCTGGTCTGTGGGTGTGGAGATCAGCATGAGTGGGGCCCCTAGGAATCCAGGAAATACCAATCTGGGATGTGACTGTTTCAGTGACTAGATGAATGTGAGAATGTACGATGCAGTAGGATTTCATGCAGATTCCAGTGATCTAAAATTGAAGTAGTATTGTACATACTATACTATAAAAATAACAGCCTCAATTTAACTGTGAGTTTTGGAAAATGAGACTCCCCTAAATTAAAATTATATGTAGTCCATAAGCCTTAAAAAAAAAAAGCTACTAGAAAATCCAAGAAAATCAATGCTAAAACCTATACAAATTCAAATGAACTCAGTAAGGTTAGCAGGATATCACAATGTAGAAAGTCAATAGACTTTATATATTTCCAAACAATAACCAGTTAGAAGCTATAGTAAAAGAGAACACCTCATTTGGACTAGCTACATAAAGGATCAATAATTACCTACCGATTAATTTATTTTTTATTTTTTTGAAATGGAGTCTCATTCTGTCACCCAGGCTGGAGTGCAGTGGTGGGATCTCGGCTCACTGCAACCTCTGCCTCCTGGGTTCAAGTGATTCTCCTGCCTCAGCCTCCCGAGTAGCCGGGACTACAGGTGCACACCACCACGCTGAGCTAATTTTTGTATTTTTAGTAGAGACGGGATTTCACCATGTTGGCCAGGCTGGTCTCGAACTCCTGACCTCAGGTGATCTGCCTGCCTTGGCCTCCTGTGGTGCTGGGATTACACACATGAGTTACCACACCTGGCCTACCTACAGATTAATTTAAAAAGAAATGTCTTAAACCTACGTTGGAAAACTTTAAAACATTCCTGAATGATATCAAAGTGGACTCGAACAAATGGAAAGACATTCCTTGTTTTAGGTAGAGTGACTCAATGGTAAACATGTCAGTTCTCTTAATATATAAGTTTGATGGAATCCCAATAAAAATTCTAGTAGGTCCTCTAGCCTCCTAGATCTAGGTTGATCTAGTCATGTGGAAAAAATAAACATGGAATAATAGTTATGAAAACCCTGGTGGAAGTAGTGATGAGAAGGATAAGCCACCACACCCAGCCAGGTCTGCCTTTTTTTTTTTTTTTTGAGACTTTTCGAGTCTTGCTCTGTCAAGACTCCCACATATTGAAACATACCACAAGGTATCTCTAATTAAAACTGTAGTACTGGCTTATGATGAGACAAAGACCCTTGCAACAGAATAAAATTCTAAGAATATGTAGGAATTTCATATATATTAAAGGTGGACTCTGAAGACCTGGAGTTTAAAAGGGACTCTAAAAATAAATTATGTTGGCTGAGTGCGGTGGCTCACCCTGTAATCCCAGCACTTTGGGAGGCTGACGTGATGGGAGGATTTCTTGAGGCCAGAAGTTTGGGACCAGGCTCAGCAACATAGTGAAACCCCATCTCTACAAGAAATAAAAAAAATTAGCTAGATGTAGTGGCATGTGCCCGTAGTCACAACTGCTTGGGAGGCTGAGGTGGAAGGATTGCTTGGACCTGGGAGTTTGAGGCTGCAGTGAGCTGTGATTATGTCACGGCACCCCGGCCTGCATGACATTGGGAGACCTTGTTTCAAAAAAAAAAAAAAAAGATGTGAAACATCTGTTAGCTTGTATATATGTCAGAATAATTTCCAAATGGATGAGCGAGCTAAATGCTGAATGTTGAAAAAATTATATAGATAGTAGAATCAGATGGATTATTGTATAACCTGGAGAAAGCTTTTCTATATGATTCAAAATCTAGAAGCAATAAAAAATATTAAATTTATGAATGATTTTAAAGTGTTTTATGTGGCCATAGTAGAATCAGATGGATTATTGTATAACCTGGAGAAAGCTTTTCTGTATGATTCAAAATCTAGAAGCAATAAAAAAAATTAAATTTATGAATGACTTTAAAGTGTTTTACATGGCCATAAGGAAAATCAAAAGGCAAAACAGGAGGAACTATTTGCCCCTTATATCTCAGACAAGGTGTTAATCTTTTTACTATACAATGAACTCTTTTAAAAAAAGGCAGACCTGCAGGTGCGGTGGCTCATGCCTGTAATCCCAGCACTTTGGGAGGTCGAGGCAGGCAGATCACGAGGTCAGGTGATCAAGATCATCCTGGCTAACACGGTGAAACCCCGTCTCTACTAAAAATACAAAAAATTAGCCAGGTGTGGTGGTGGGCGTCTGTAGTCCCAGCTACTTGGGAGGCTGAGGCAAGAGAATGGCGTGAACCTGGGAGGCAGAGCTTGTAGTGAGCCGAGATCGCGCCACTGCACTCCAGCCTGGGTGACAGAGCGAGACTCCGTCTCAAAAAAAAAAAAAGGCAGACCTGACTGGGTGTGGTGGCTCATGCTTGTAATCCCAGCACTTTGGGAGGCCGAGGTGGGTGGATCGCTTGAGGTCAGGAGCTCGAGACCAGCCTGGCCAACATGGTGAAACCCCATCTCTACTAAAAAATACAAAAAAAATTAGCCGGGCATAGTGGCGCAAACCTGTAG
The DNA here is from genome assembly GCF_029289425.2 of Pan paniscus. Lineage (NCBI taxonomy): Eukaryota > Metazoa > Chordata > Mammalia > Primates > Hominidae > Pan > Pan paniscus. The sequence continues at coordinate 91,761,839 of NC_073255.2, forward strand.
TCCCAGCTACTTGGGAGGCTGAGGCACGAGAATCTTTTGAACCCTGGCGGCAGAGGTTGCAGTCAGCCAAGATCATGCCGCTGCATTCAAGCCTGGGCAACAGAGCAAGACTCTGTCTCAAAAAAAAAAAAAAAAAAAAAAAAAAAGGCAGACCCGGCCAGGTGCCGTGGCTCATGCCTGTAATCCCAACCCTTTGAGAGGCCAAGGCAGGTGGATCACTTGAGGTCAGGAGTTCGAGACCAACCTGACCAACATGGTGAAACCCTGTCTTTTCTGAAAATGCAAAATTAGCTGGGTGTGGTGGTGCGTGCCTGTAATTCCAGCTGACCAAAAACCTAGTAGAAAAAGTTGGCAAAACACATGAATAAGAATTTCTCAGAAATGGCTCTACAGAGAGATTTAAACATGAAAAGATGCTTAACTTTACTCATAATAAGAGAAATACAAATGAAAACTACACTGATAAACATTTCTCACCTTTCAGAATATAATAACTAAACTCCAAAGCTGGATGACATACTCAGTTAGGCGAGGCTGTGAGTAAACAGGCACTCATACCTTGCAGGTGGGAGTCCAGGATGGTCTAGCCTGTATGGAAGGGCTTTTGACAGTTTTTACCAAAATCACATATGCATTTATCCATGATCCAGCAGGCCCAGTTGTATGAATTTGCCTTAAAGATACGGCTTCATTAATGCAAAACAGCATTTCCACAGGCTTATGCATTGCAGCATACATAGCAAACAACTCTGTCGAATACTGGTTGAAAAAAGCATGGTATATCCACACAATGGAATATTGTTGTGTGGCTCTGAATAATACTATGGTGGATTGATATGCATTAATGTGATTTCCAAGTGGTGTTGGATTTTATTTGGAGGCTGATATCAACTTTTTTTTTTTTTTTTGAGACGGAGTCTTGCTCTGTCGCCCAGGCTGGAGTGCAGTGGCGCGATCTCGGCTCACTGCAAGCTCTGCCTCCTGGGTTCACGCTGTTCTCCTGCCTCAGCCTCTCGAGTAGCTGGGACTACAGGCGCCTGCCACTGCGCCCAGCTAATTTTTTGTATTTTTGGTAGAGACCGGGTTTCACCGTGGTCTCGATCTCCTGACCTCGTGATCTGCCCGCCTCGGCCTCCCAAAGTACTGGGATTACAGGCATGAGCCACCGCACCCGGCCGACTGAGACGGACTTAAGATTTAAAAAAATGTGCATTTATATTTGCAAACTTAGTTTAAATATGCATGTATATATGTGTGTGTGCGTGTGTGTGTGTGTATATATATAAATAGTATTTTCTAGCTGGGTTCACTGAAAGACTTTGCATGTTCTGACATCGATCTGTGGCACCAAATGGGTATCCTGTAGTTCAATTCAATTCTGATATGTCCTACCCAGAGTTAGTGTCTGACTGGACAGGTTTAGGGCAGAGTCCTGTAGAAGACTGCCCTGACTTCAGATACCTGCTGGAAGTCTCACGGCTACCTACTTTTCTGCCGGAATGACTCACAGAACTCCCTGAAAGCACTATAGTTAAGATTGCAGGTTTGTTTTTTGTTTTTTGATGTTTTTGAGACAGGGTCTCACTCCTTCATCCAGACTGAAGTGCAGTGGTGTGATCACGGCTCACTGCAACCTTGAACTCCTGGGCTCAAGGGATCCTCCCATCTTGGCCTCCTGAGTAGCTGGGACTATGGACATACACCACCATGCAAAGGTCATTTTAAATTTCTTTCTAGAGACAAGGTCTCACCATGTTGCCCAGGCCGATCTAGGTTGCAGTTTTATTATAAAGGCCACAGATCAGAAACGGTCAAATGGAAGAGATACTCTCGGGCAAGGAAGAGATACTCTGGGGAGTGGGCATGAGGGAGAGACACAGAACTTCTGTGTCCTGTCCTCTTGGAATCCAGGCACATCAGTGTGTTCCTCAACCAGGAAGCCCCACTGAGCTTCAGTGTCCAGGGTTTTTATTGGTACCCCATCATGCAAGCACGATTGGTTAAATCATTGGGCAGTTGATTAAGCTCAATCTCCAGTATACTTCTTTTCCTCAAAGGTCAGGCTGGCCCTAAATTCTAATCCTCTAATCACATGGTTTCTTTCTGGTGATCAGCTTTCATCCTGAATCTATTACTTAGGAAATGCCAAGGTTTTTTGAAGCTGTGTACCAAGAACCAGGGTCAAAGACCAGATATATATGGCTGGGTGTGGTGGCTCATGCCTGTAATCCCAGCACTTTGGGAGGCTGAGGCAGGCGGATCACCTGAAGTCAGGAGTTCGAGACCAGCCTAACCAACATGATGAAACCCCATCTCTATTAAAAAAATACAAAAATTAGCTGGGCATAGTGGTACGTGCCTGTAATCCCAGCTACTCAGGAGGCTGAGGCAGGAGAATCGCTTGACCCCTGGGAGGTGGAGGTTGCAGTGAGCCGAGATTGCACCATTGTACCATGACTGGCCCAGATATATTCTTTATTGTGCCGCAGACCCAGAAATAACCAATGTACTAAGCACTCAGATCTTGTTTTTCTGAATAGCATTCCTTATGATAAATGGCTGGTTTCAGGACTGGTGAAAGAAGGGTTAACAGATGAGCCCTGGGACATCTTATTGAACAAGTGGGGCCTCAGAGACTTATGGAGACCTGCCAAAAAGACATAGGAACCAACTCGAAGGGTTTCTTACAGGCCAAACTTGGAACAATTTGAGCTTCAAAAAGATTAATGAATGTAATAGATTATATTACATCAAATTAAAAAAAAAATTAGTTGGCCGGGCGCAGTGGCTCATGCCTGTAATCCCAGCACTTTGGGAGACTGAGGTGGGTGGATCACCTGAGGTCAGGAGTTCAAGACCAACCTGGCCAACATGGTGAAACCCTGTCTTGACTAAAAATTAGCTGGGCGTGGTGGTGCATACCTGTAATCCCAGCTACTCGGGAGGCTGAGGCAGGAGAATCACTTGAACCCGGGAGGCGGAGCTTGCAGTGAGCTGAGATTGCGCCATTGCACTCCAGCCTAGGTGACAGAGCGAGACTCCATCTCAAAAAAAAAAAAAAAATCAGTCTGTGTGCTGCTCAAACAGGAGGCGTGTAGTGTAGCAGAAGGCTTCTAGATACTAACTATGTAAGGCATGAGAGAATTAGAAAATCAGCTGTTTGCAATTCCTAGTGTAATAATTGATTTAAGCAAGGATTCAGCCGGGTATGGTGGCTCACGCCTGTAATCCCAGTACCTTGGGAGGCTGAGGTGGGCAGATCACCTGTGGTCAGGAGTTTGAGACCAGTCTGGCCAACATAGTGAAACCCCGTCTCTACTAAAAATACAAAAATTAGCCAGGCGTGTTGGCACACACCTGTAGTCCCAGCTACTGGGGAGGCTGAGGCAGGAGAGTCACTTGAACCTGGAAGGCGGAGGGTGCAGTGAGCTGAGATTGCACCATTGCACTCCACCGTAGGCAACAGAGCAAGATTCCTTCTCAAAAACAAAACAAAACAGAACAAATTGATTTAAGCAAGGATTGTGTGAAATGTCTTTGGGGAATAGATATTCAGTGTCTCAAAATATCATCCCACAAACGAAACCAACTAGAAATGAGGAATGAGTGGGGAAAACCCCCCACATACTAGTTTCTAATTACAGAGGGAACAATGTGCCTTTACAAATGGAGAGATCAGGTGATTCCCACCTATACCAAGCAACTAAATTTAGCATCATCATTTCTAGTAAAATTTGACCCATGTTCCTCCCGATATGATGTGTAGCAAGATACACACACATGATCATCTCTGTAGTTTCGCGTCAAAAAATGTTTAGCTTGAATCTCATCATGGGGAAACAATGAGACAAATCCAGTATTTGCCACAAGCCTTTTAGACTTTGTAAATGTCAATATCATAAACAATAACAAAAAAACATGGCGAGGCGATAACCGTTCTAGGATTAAAAGAGACAATGAAAAAAACCCCAAAAGCATTTTGTAAATTTTAGTCTTGGATCAAAGAGAAAAGACCATTGTCTGGACATTTTGGGAAATTTGCAGTGGATTTTTTTGTTTTATTTTAATTTTATTTTTTTTGGAGACAGGGTCTCACTCTGTCACCCAGCCTATTTGTTAGCTGCTGTTTTGGATCTCCGTAGGGTTTGGGAGCAGCTGGGGGGAGGCAGGACAGATAAACAGAAGTAGGAGGCCGGGCGTGCTGAATTGCACATGTAATCCCAGCACTTTGGGAGGCCGAGACGGATGGATCACTTAAGCCCAGGAGTTTGAGACCAGCCTGGGCAACATGGCAAAACCCTGTCTCTACCAAAAATACAAAAACAAAAATTAGCCAGGTGTGATGGCGCCTGTAATCCCAGCTACTCGGGAGGCTGAGGTAGGAGAATCGCTTGAGCCTGGGATTCAGAGGTTGCAGTGAGCCGAGATCGTGTCACTGCACTCTAGTCTGGGCGACGGGAGTTAGACCCTGTCTCAAAAAAAAAAAAAAAAAAAAGAAAAAAAAGAAAAGTGGGGAAGTTCTTACTTGATCACTGCTGTCATAGAGGTCTTTGTGCTCACTCTCCTAGTCATGTGTTTTGAGTTGACTCTCTTTCCAGGGAATGTTTTCATGGCTTCTTTGGAGATATCTTCCATGACCATCTCCCTGGCAAGTCCCTTGCGCTGAGCAAAATGTACTCTGAGAAGCTGAGAAGTGTACTTTGTCTTTCTTTTTCCTTCTTTTTTGAGCCCATTTTCCGGCAGCAGAGAAGTATACCTTTTTTTTTTTTTGAGACAGAGTCTCGCTGTCTCATCCAGGCTGGGGTGCAGTGGCACAATCTCAGCTCACTGCAACCTCTGCCTCCCAGGTTCAAGCGATTCTCCTGTGTAAGCCTCCTGAGTAGCTGCGATTACAGGTGCGTACCACCACGCCCGGCTAATTTTTGTAATTTTAGTAGAGATGGGGTTTCACCATGTTGGCCAGGCTGGTCTTGAACTCCTTACCTCAGGCGATCCTCCTGCCTGAGCCTCCCAAAGTGTTGGGATTCCAGGCGTGAGCCACTGCACCTGGCCAAGAAGTATACTGATGGCTGCTTAGTTCCTCCTCTGTGCCCTGTCCCTCTGGCTTCTCTTTTGAAGTCTGTCACCTGCTCTCTGCTCTACTTGACCAATGGGTCAAGATCTGAGATCTCCCTTGCCCCCATCCTGCTGTCAGGGGAACACTCCTGAGTTCTTTATTTGGAGGGGACAGGCCAATTCCTACCCAGCAGCAGTGCTCACTTGCTAATGCAAGTAGCTGATCCGTTTGCTTCTGAATTTCCTAGGCAGCAGCCGTACGTCAATCTGTAATCCTCTGAGGGTGGGGGATACAGCGCAACTTCTTTGAGAGGCTGGATTGGCAGTTTTCTTGTGGGGCTAGAGGTAAGAGGCTGACAGCTCCCTCTAGCCTCTCTCTTTTTGAGGGAGTGGAGAGAACTTACAGTACCTTACCAACATTCTCTAGAGAAATCTTCAAAAACCCTCTCTCATTACCTCCATGCTCTCTACTCTTTCATCTCTGTGATCTGCGGGAGCATTTTTTTTTTTTTTTTTTTTGAGACGGAGTCTCGTTCTGTCGCCAAGGCTGGAGTGCAGTGGTGTGATCTTGGCTCAATACGACCTCCGTCTCTGGGATTCAAGCAATTCTCTGCCTCAGCCTCCCGAGTAGCTGGGATTACAGGCGCCTGCAACCATGCCTGGCTAATTTTTGTATGTTTAGTAGAGATTTAGTAGAGACGGGGTTTCACCATCTTGGCCAGGCTGGTCTTGAACTCCTGACCTTGTGATCTGCCCACCTCGGCCTCCCAAAGTGCTGGGATTACAGGCGTGAGCCACCGTTCCCGGCCAGGGGAGCCATTTTTAATGTTGTAAAACTGTTTCTCAGATATTTCTTCGAAAATTTTTAACTTGATGTGATCTTCTCTTTGTAGTTTCATTTAATTAATTTATTTATTTTTATTTTTTATTTTTTTTTGAGATGGAGTCTTGCTCTGTTGCCCAGGCTGGAGTGCAGTGATGCGATCTCAGCTCACTGCAGCCTCCTCCTTCTGGGTTCAAGCAATTCTCCTGTCTCAGCCTCCCGAGTAGCTGGGATTACAGACGTGTGCCACCACACCTGGCTATTTTTTGTATTTTTTTAGTATAGACGGGGTTTTGCCATGTTGGCTGGGCTGATGTCAAATTCCTGGCCTCAAGATATCCACCTGCCTTGGCTTCCCAAAGTGCTGGGATTACAGTTGAGAGCCACCGTGCCCGGCCTCCTTTAATTTAAAACCCTGTTGACATGTGTTTTAAAATTTCACAGACAGCAGTCCTCTGTTCCTGTTTTTCCTGGATCCGCTTTTCATAGTAACCACAGTTTTCAGTTTGACAATATTCTTGCAGGTATTTTATTGCCTTTTATAAACACATTTGTTTTGGTATAATTTTGTTTTTTGGCTACACAAATGGGATCATTTTGTACTCCTGGTCTACAGACTGCTTTTCTTTCGCTTTAACATGACAGCTTTCTGGTCCTGTCATATTAGATGAATTCAATGTAAGGTTCATTTTAAGGTAGTTCGTAATGATGGCCCACAATTTATTTGGCTCTTGTTCATTAACATTCAGGTGTTTTCTCATTTTTGTAATGGATACTCTTGCTCATATTTTTTGTGGCTGATATAAACTTATCTGAAGAATAAATTCCTAAAATTGAAATTCCGGCATCAAAGGGAGTTTGTAGTTTTGATATTTCCAAATCGCCTTGTAAAAGTTGCAAAAAGTTTCCCTTCTGTTTCCATTGTAGAAGAGAAATGAGAGTACTTGTTCTCTACATCTGAGATGTTATCAATCTTTCAAATCTTGTCAATCTGAAAAATAGTAGCTTTGTGTTAATTTGCATTTTTAAAATTTTGAGTGAGATTGGATGCATTTTGTGTTTATTGTTCATTTGCATTTTTTCTTTCTTTTTTCTTTTCCTGTGAAACATTTCTTTCTCTTTTTTTTTTGAGATGGAGTCTTGCTCTGTTGCCCAGGCTGGAGTGTAGTAGTGTGATCTCGGCTCACTGCAACTTCCGCCTCCCAGTTTCAAGTGATTCTCCTGCCTCATCCTCCCGAGTAGCTGGGATTACAGGTGCATGCCACCATGCGCAACTAATTTGTATTTTTTCTAGAGATGGGGTTTCACCATGTTGGCCAGGTTGGTCTCAAACTCCTGGCCTCAAATGATCACCCGCCTCGGTCTCCCAAAGTGTTGGGATTACAAGCGTGAGCCACTGCGCCTGGCCTGAATCATTTCTTTCTGTCTGCCTGAAATTAGACAAACTGCAAGGTCTGAGACCACAGTCTCCAAGACTGCTCCCATTTTTGACACCAGCTACAGATTTGTTGCGGTCCTTAGACCATCCTCAGGTTGATAATTTGCTAGAAAAACGCACAGAGCTCCCTGAAAGCTTTTATACTCAAGGGTATAGTTCATTGTGAGGAAAGGATACAGAAAATCAGCTAAGGGAAGACATGCACAAGGCAATGCCTGGGAAGTTCCATTGTTCTTTTTGTTTGTTTGTTTGAGACGGAGTCTTTCTCTGTTGCCCAGGCCAGAGTGCAGTGGCGCCATCTCGCTCACTGCAACCTCCACCTTCCAGGTTCAAGCGATTCTCCTGCTTTAGCCTCCCGAGTAGCTGGGACTACAGGTGCATGCCACCATGCCCAGCTAATTTTTTGTGTTTTTAGTAGAGACGAGGTTTCACCGTGTTAGCCAGGATGGTCCCGATTTCCTGATCTTATGATCCGCCCACCTTGGCCTCCCAAAGTGCTGGGATTACAGGCGTGAGCCACTGTGCCTGTCCTGTTCTATTGTTCTTAAGTCCAAGGCTCCCATTGTCCTCAGTTCAGAATAGTTTTGATATTTCCTTTTTTTTTTTTGAGGTTTAGCATCAGTCTTTAATGCTGTCGCGCTGCATTGACAACTCACACACTTTGGTGTCATGTTGGCAGTGGCAACTTATAATGAGTCTAAAGGTCTGAGCACCAGACTGGGCTCCAGGGAATAGACATTTGTTCCAACTCCCCCTCCCTCCCCAAGGTTTCTTTGGAATCCTATTATGGCCCTATACAGAGAAGAGCGGCTGCTGGGGACTGGTATTATGTGAGTGCATACCAATTATACATGGGATTATAAAAACATGTTTACAGACGTTCCATAGCGCTCCTCTAATCAGAAGCAAAGACCCTTTTATCAAAAGAGATTATATCTAGGGCTGTGCAAAATTCAAAAGGATCAGATCCCTTTGAAACAGTCCATAGTCCATGAAACAAAAATTACCTGGGCCACTGGTAAGCCCCAGGTGTGCCAAGATTCTTTACAGAAATGGAAAGAGTGTGACCCATAAAGTGAGGACATTCAGCTTCACTAGAGCCAGATGTCAGGAGGGCCCCTTGCTGGGGCCAGGCTCCCAGACCCTCAAGGGAGAGGTGACCGCACTTGCTGGAGTCACTCACTGGAGGCTGGCTCCCTTGGTCGTGCTGGAACAAGAGGTATTGCTTGTGGGTGCCAGCCAGGCAGTTCTGCAGGAATAGTTTAGGATTTCAATTTGAGATGGCCAAAGAGAAGACAGGATTCTTCAGGGGAAAAGGAAGACATGAGAGACAAATAGAGAATAAACCATGAACTGGTCACACAACAGAAGTTGAGTTGTGTACAGGGTCTGGCAGCCAAGGCAGCAGGTTGACATCATTTACCAGCCAGAAGCAAAGAGACTACAGAGGGATCAAGTGCAGCTGCTGGGCAGGGACTGGAGGAGGAGGGTGTGGGCCCATCCTGGGAGGGCTGCCAGACCCAGTGGGGCAGACCAGCAGCTGGTGACAGACGTCAGCCACTGTGCCTGGCCCAGTTTTTATTGAGCTATCATTAGCTAGGCATGATTGATTAATTGATTGCCTCTGTGGTAGGGCTCAGTCTTGAGCACCCCCTCTTCCTCCTGAATTTTGGGCTGATACCACATTGCCCTAGGGGTCCGCCATGAGACACCTAATTAGCATAAAATATCAGATGTAGTCTGAAGGGCTCACCATGAGTAACAAAGATACTCCTGGCCGGGCACAGTGGCTCACACCTGTCATCCCAGCATTTTGGGAGGCCGAGGCAGGTGGATCACCTGAGGTCAGGAGACCAGCCTGACCACCATGGTGAAACCCCGTTTCTACTAAATAAAAAAAAAAAAAATTAGCCAGGCGTGGTGGTGCATGCCTGTAATCCCAGCTACTTGGGAGACTAAGGCAGGAGAATCCCTTGAACCCAGAAGGTGGAGGTTGCAGTGAGCCAAGATTGCACCATTGCACTCCAGCCTGGCCAACAAGAGTGAAACTCTGTCTCAAAAAAAAAAAAAAAAAAAAAAAAAAAAGATAATCCTATCACTTGAGAATGTTCAAGGATTTAGAGGTTAATTTTCCAGGAGCTGGGGACAAAGGCTAGACATCTTATTCTTTATTGTACACTGTGTTTCATCTATTTTTATATTGGATTATTTGGTTTCTTTTGTAAAGCTTATCATAAAAAAATATTCCAGGCTGGGTGTGGTGGCTCTGCCTGTAATCCCAGCACTTTGGGAGCCTGAGGTGGGAGGACTTGCTTGAGCCCGGGAATTTGAGACCAGCCTCGGCAACATAGCAACACTGTGTCTCTATTAATAAAAAAAATTTAAAAAATACTGTGATGAATATAATACTCTAACTATAACATTATAGTTATTTTCTAAATTTAAAATTAGCATCTTTCTCTTGTTTTAGCATTTTGTTACTTACTTCCTAATACATGTCATGTGTCCTTAATCCAAAAGTCTGAAATCCAAAATGCTTCAAAATATGAAACTTTTTGAGTCCTGATATGACATTCAAAGGAAATACTCGGGCCAGGCTTGGTGGCTTATGCCTATCATCCCAGTACTTTGGGAGGCCGAGGCGGGCAGATGACCTGAGGTCAGGAGTTCGAGACCAGCCTGGCTAACATGGTGAAACCCTGTCTCTACTAAAAAAATATAAAAATTAGCCTGGCGTGGTGGCACATGCATGTAGTCCCAACTACTCAGGAGGCTGAGACAGGAGAATCGCTTGAACTCGGGAGGCGGAGGTTGCAGTGAGCCTAGATTACGCCACTGCACTCCAGCCTGGGTGACAGAGTGAGACTGTCTCAAAATAAATTCACGTCCGCACCAGGCCGGGCTTGGTGGCTCATTCCTGTAATCCCAGCACTTTGGGAGGCTGAGGTGGGTGGATCTCTTGACCCCTGGAGTTTGAGACCAGCCTGGGCAACATAGTGAGACCCTTGTCTCTACAAAACATAAAAAGTTAGCTGGGCGTGGTGGCTGGTACCTGTGGTCCCAGCTACTTGGGAGGCTGAGGTGGGAGGATTGTTTGAGCCTGGGAGGTCAAGGCTGCAGTGAGCTATGATCACACCACTGCACTCCAGCCTGGGCAACAGAGTAAAACCTTGTCTCAAAAATACAAACATGTGGCCGGGCATGATGGCTCACGCCTGTAATCCCAGCACTTTGGGAGGCTGAGGCAGGCAGATCACCTGAGGTCAGGAGTTCGAAACCAACCTGGCCAACATGGCGAAACCCCGTCTCTACTAAAAATACAAAAATTAGCCGGGTATGGTGGCGCATGCCTGTAGTCGCAGCCACTTGGGAGGTTGAGACAGGAGAATTGCTTGAACCCCGGAAGCGGAGGTTGCAGTGAGCCAAGATTGTGCCATTGCACTCCAGCCTGGGCAACACAGCAAGACTCCATCTCAAAAACAAAACAAAACAAACAAAACAAAGGAAATACTCATTGGAGCAGTTCAGATTTTGGCTTCGAAGATTTGGGATGCTCAACTGGTAAGCATAATGCAAGTATTTGAAAATCTAAAAAAAATTCTGAAATCTGAAAAACTTCTGATCCCCTAAGCATTTCAGCTAAAGCTACGCAACTTGTACTTCCATGTGGCCATGTGGTCTTTGTCATTTTCAGTAGCTTTTGTATTTTGAAGCCCGGGAAGAGGAGCTATTAAGAATGACAAGGAGGCCAGGTGCAGTGGCTCACTCCTGTAATCCCAATCCTTTGGGAGGCTGAGATGGGCAGATCATGAGGTCAGGAGATCGAGACCATCCTGGCTAACACAATGAAACCCCATCTCTACTAAAAAATACAAAAATATTAGCCAGGTGTGGTGGCAGGCGCCTATAGTCCCAGCTACTCGGGAGGCTGAGGCAGAAGAATGGCGTGAACCCAGGAGGTGGAGCTTGCAGTGAGCCGAGATCGTGCCACTGCACTCCAGCCTGGGCGACAGTGTGAGACTCCATCTCAAAAAAAAAAAAAGAATGACAAGTAGATGGAATATGGGTACAAGGTCTGGTCCAGCGAGATTATAACTTGGTGATCTAAAGGTACAGTTTAACCTTCCCTAGCTTTAATCTCCTTTCCTGAGGAACATAGAGTTGTTGTATATGAAAGTGCTTTATAATCTTGAAAAGCCCGACAGACATTGAAATGAGCATTTTATTATTTTTTAATTACTTTTTTTTTTTTGAGATGGAGTCTCACTCTGTCATCAGGCTGGGGTGCAGTGGCACGATCTTGGCTCACTGCAGCCTCTACCTCCCTCTTTCAAGTGATTGTTCTGCCTCAGCCTCCCGAGTAGCTGGGACTGCAGGTATGCGCCACCACGACCAGCTAAGTTTTGTATTTTTAGTATAGACAGGGTTTCACCGTGTTGGCCAGGATGGTCATGATCCATTGACCTTGTGATCCACCGACCTTGTGATCCACCTGCCTTGGCCTCCCAAAGTCCTGGGATTACAAAGGGGAGCCACCATGCCTGGCCTATTTTTTTTTTTGAGATGGAGTCTCACTGTGTCGCCCAGGCTGGAGAGCAGTGGTGCAATCTTGGCTCACTGCAACCTCTGCCTCCTGGGTTCAAGCAGTTCTCCCATCCCAGCCTCCCGAGTAGCTAGGATTACAGGCATGTGCTACCATGCCTGCCTAATTTTTGTATTTTTTGTAGAGACGGGGTTTTTACCATGTTGGCCAGGGTGATTTTGAACTCCTGATCTCAAGTGATCCACCCACCTTGGCCTCCCAAAGTGCTAGGATAGCCACCGGGCCTGGTCTTGCTTAGACATTTTAAATTTGCTTATACATTTTCTTAGAGTTGGTCATTTGATGTGCTTTCAAGTTTTCTGCTCTTATAATTAACACTGGTCTGAGACCTTTCTTACTTTTGAAAAATGTATGAATGTTTTCCTACGTTTACACATTCCCCATATTGATATACTGGGTCAACGTGAATGTGTAATGTTATGACTCTTAATTAAAAATCTGAGTAATTTTCTTTGGTGAAATTGTCTGAAAATGATGCATGTGATAGCTGATTGAGAGATTTTTGTATTTTCTACCAGGTTAAGCTTTATTTAAAAGCTTTGTTTGGCAGGGCGCAGTGGCTCATGCCTGTAATCCCAGCACTTTGGGAAGCCTAGGCAGGTGGATCGCTTGAGCTCAGGAGTTCGAGACCAGCCTGGGCAACATGACGAAACCCTGTCTCTACAAAAAATACAAAAATTAGCTGGGCGTGATGGTGCGTGCCTATAATCCCAGCTGCTAGGAGGCTGAGGTGGGAGGATTGCTTGACCTCGGGAGACGGAGGTTGTAGTGAGCCGAGATCACGCCACTGTACTCCAGCCTGGGTGACAGAGCGAGACCCTATCTCAAAAAAAAAAAAAAAAAGAAAAAAGAATTTAAAAACTTTGTTTATAGTGGGTGAAGAGTTTGCGATAATTTGTGGGTATGTATTTTTCTTTGCTTTTTCATCTTATGGCCATTAGAGGGCACTGGAGAAAACACTAATGAAGATTTCAGACATCCATGTACATTATTTTTTTGAAATGAAATGATTTTGGGCTTTATGAGCTTTAAGCAGCTGGTTTATGATATTTCAGCTTTCTCATAAAAATCTCTCATAAAATCATCAGATCTTTGGGAAAGATACCTATTTTTTCCCAATTTTAGTATGACACAAAAATAAGCTACCAGTTTTCGTTTTTCATGATTGTTAGGTTACAGCAGAGTGTTCAAATAGATCTTGTTTTCAATTTCTAGGGGATATGGGATACTAAACATGGCAATGAAGGTTTTTACTGCTTGGCTTTTCTTTTTCTTTTTCTGGCATTTTGTTTTTTCTTTTCTTTTTTTTTAGACAGTCTTGCTGTGTCGCCCAGGCTGGAGTGCAGTGGCACAATATCATCTCATGGCAGCCCCCGCCTCCCGGGTTCATGCAGTTCTGCCTCAGCCTCCCCAGTAGGTGGGATTATAGCGCCCGCCACCACGCCCGGCTAATTTTTGTATTTTTAGTAGAGACAGCGCCTCGCCATGTTGGCCAGGCTGGTCTTGAACTCCTGACCTCAGGTGATCCACCTGCCTCAGCCTCCCGAAGTGCTGGGATTACAGGTGCGAGCCACTAAGCCTGGCTTTTTCTGGCATTTTCTTTGGGGCTGGCTGACACATTCCCTGAGTGCTTTCCGAATGATCATCCATGACACACCACATGAAATTGCCTTAGTTGTTACTGTCGAGGGAAGTAGTATGTGCCAGTGCTTAAGAGTTGGGCCGAAGCACTGTCATTGTAAGACTGGTTTTTGAGTAATATTCACTAACTTTTATGGAGTCATACATCTCAGCTTGTGTATCTGGACAAATTATTTTACCCCTCTGTGCTTCTGTTTTCTCATTTGGAATGTGAGAGATAACAGTATCTGCCTTATAAAGTTCTTATGTAGATTAAAGAAGTTAATCCAGCCACACTGTATTTTCTTGTATAGTAGTTAATATATTTTTTATATAATAATAGTATATTCTAATTCTAATTATATTAGAATTAATATATAATTATATTAGAATTAATTATATAATTATTATATTAGAATTATATAATTAGAATTAGAATATAACTTTAATTAATATAATTATATATTAATATATATAATTAGAATTAGAATATATATTAACTATTCCAATATAATTAGAATTAGAATATATTAACTATAATAATTAATAATTAACTTATATAAGAATATGTCTTCAAATAGGATAGATTTGGTCCTACCAAAACACCACCTTGGTATTCTACCTCCCTCTCTCTGTAGTACTATCTAAGACTTCTTCTAGGACTGAAGATAATTTGAAGTATGAGAGTGGTTTCTAAGAACTAGAGCACTAAAGTTTGAAACACTGGAATGTTAGGGAGACAGATGGAGATATGGGGGGAATGGGGTGTTAGGGGTGGCATGTTTGGGGAACCCTAAACAGTTTGGTGTGCCTAGAGTTGACTGGGGGGTAGGGATATTTGGAGCTGTGACATAGAGAAGGAAGATGGGGTAGGATCCTAGAGGCTTCTCAGGTCCTGCAGTGGAGGGGGCTGAGCTTTCTCCTGAAGGCAGTGGGAGGCAATGTGATTTGATTGAATTGGAGAATGGGTTAGGGGGTGTGGGGAGAGAGGAGAGTTCCAGTGTAGGTTTAAAATATTAGGAGGCCGGGCGCAGTGGCTTATGCCTGTAATCCCAGTGCTTTGGGAGGCTGAGGCTGGTGGATCACCTGAGGTCTGGAGTTAAAGATCAGCCTGGCAAACATGGTGAAACCTTATTTCTACTAAAAATACAGAAGTTAGCGGGATGTGGTGGCACATGCCTGTAATCCCAGCTACTCGGGAGACTGAGGCAGGAGAATCGCTTGAGCCTGAGAGATGGAGGTTTCAGTGAGCCGAGATTGCGCCTCTGTACTCCAGCCTAGGCAACAGCCTGAGACAACCCTGTCTCAAAGAATAAAGGAAAAAAGGAGAAATCAAAATACATAACTAGATTATCTCACTCAATCCTCACAGTGACCTTGAGATGATCAAACTATAATCATCTGCTATTTACCATTTAACAGATAGCAACTGAGGCTTAGTTTAAGCAATTTGTCCATCATCAGATGGCTGGTAAGTTGACAGCCTCAAGCCTGGACTCCATCTGTCTGTGTCACTCCTCTTGGCTGCTTCCCCAGGGAGGAGTGGTTCTCAGAAGAGAAGCTGTAGTGTTTAGAGAACCATGAGTCAGGAGGAGCCTGATAATTTTTATATTGTTTATTTTCTCTTTCTCTTATGTTGTGATTTGTAAATGTAAAGCCTATCGCTACTTTTTTTTTTTTTTCTGCAGTAAATAAATGTTGCTAAATACTCCCCACAGCAATGTTCTGGCTAAGCAGACAAACACTAACATCAGCATCATTAATTTTGGAAATAAATGGCAAATGCTTGACAGTTACTCACTAGAGAAACATTTCCATTTGCCAGCTATTTAAATTGCAGAAGGATCTCAGTATGTCCAGTTCTGATTATAAAGTTCTGTTGGTATTGCAGTGGAATAACAGGAAGCTAGTTTCAGAATTATTTTTAAGGCTTTGGAGTGTTTACTTCACCTAGAAACAAGAGGTGATATCCTTTCAACCCCAATACGCTGCCCTTAAACCATCTTGACTCACCATGGTCTCTGTAGCTAGGAGCACTTAACAATGAGTCCCCATGTTGTCTTGTTAAGGTAGGTTATCCAAAATAGAATTACGGTGTCAGAGTAAAGCTCTTGACGTGCTTGGGCACGCTGCTTTTCCACCAGTTCAAAAGGCATTTTTAGAACTCAGTATATACAAAAGCTTTGAGTAATGGTGAAAATTGGTCATTTTAAAACTGAACCGTGACCAGTGAGTGATATCTTAGAGATTCATTTATTAAAGAAATAGGAATCTAAATGTGGGGTTAAATTGCAGCAAAAGTTATTAAATATTAATAATTTACTTAACTTTTTTACCATTACTCCTTTTCAGTGATATAATTTTTGTTAGTTTAGATTAATATTAAAACTCTACTTCATGTATAATTAAACATGAATAAAAGTTTCTTTCTTTTTTTTTTTTTTTTTTTGAGATGAAGTCTTGCTTTGTTGCCCAGGTGTGATCTTGGCTCATTGCAACCTCCGCCTGCTAGGTTCAAGTGATTCTTCTGCCTCAGCCTCCTGAATAGCTGGGACCACAAGCGCATGCCACCACGCCCAGCTAATTTTTGTATTTTCAGAAGAGATGGGTTTCATCATGTTGGCCAGGCTGTTCTCGAACTCCTGACCTCAAGTGATCTGCCCGCCTCAGCCTCCCAAAGTGCTGGGATTACAGGCGTGAGCCACCACGTCCGACCTGAGTTTTTAATATTGAAAGTTACCAGGTTTAGAATTAGTTACTGAAAGAAATGTGGTCTAAATGTCTGGGTCTAGAAATAGCTGTCTGATAGTTTTGAGGCATTTCTTCATTTATTCAGCCAACATTTACTGAATGCCCATCCTGTGCTGGCATGGCTCCAGGTCTAGCCAGGTTAACTGTCTAGAAAAATGACCTCTAGAGAATTTGGGCATTCTATAGCCAATCTTCTCTTTTTCTTTTCTTTGAGACAGAGTCTGTTGCCCAGGCTGGAGTGCAGTGGCACCATGTCGGCTCACTGCAACCTCTGCCTCCTGGATTCAAGTGATTCTCGTGCCTCAGCCTCCCCAGTAGCTGAAATTATAGGCCTTTGCCACCATGCCTGGCTAATTTTTGTATTTTTAGTAGAAATGGGGTTTCGCCATGTTGGCCAGACTGGTCTCAAACTCCTGACCTCAGGTGATCCACCCACCTCCACCTCCCAAAGTGCTAGGATTACAGACGTGAGCCACCACACCCGGCCAAGCCAACCTTTTCTATAGGAATTGATAAGAAAAGGAATCACCTGATGGTAAAAAAGGATCAAACAATCAGAAAGACTCTTTCCCAGGAGAAATGTATGTTTTGGTAAGAAAAAGCTTGTTTGTTGTAAAACTCCTGTTTATCAGTTTCCGACTGTATAGCATTTTACCTTAAAGTCTTCAGCAAATCAGTTTTCGGCCTTGTTTTTATCCTAGGCAAAATTGGATGGTACTGTGGTTTCTGGGATGATGGTATCAAAATGAATTAAGTGGTATTGTGTGATTTTTAAAAATTTTTTTATTTTTAGAGACAGGGTCTTGCTTTGTAACCCAGGCTAGAGTGCAGTGGTGTGATCATAGCTCACCACAGCCTTGAATTCCTGGGCTCAAGTGATTCTGCCACCTCAGCCTCCCAAGTGGCTCGGATGACAGGCACGTGCCACCACACCTGGCTAATTAAAAAAAATTTTTTTTTGTAGAGCTGGGATCTCACTATGTTGCCCAGGCTGGTTTCCAACTCCTCAGCTCAACCAGTCTTCCTGCCTTGGCCTCCCAAAGTCCTGGGTTTACAGGCATGAGCCACTGCACCCAACCAGTAATATATGATATTTAAAACAAAAACAAATAAAAAACATTAGTAACACTGCTTTATACCTGTTATTGTATAAGACTCATGTAGTCCTGTCAGTTTATAAAGAATGTTTTGTGTATTCATTGCCATTTTCATAAGTGCTTAGGAAGTTAGCTCATAATTGACTTTCCTGTTTGCATGTCAGACCACTGCAGCTTGGCGAGGATATGAGTTTTCTTTCAAGGCAAGTGTGATGGGTATGGGAGATGGGAGGAGTGGAAGTAGAGGTTGGAGACAGGGAGGCCATTTAGTTTGGCTTTTGCCGTCGTCCCTTAGGAGAAAGCAAGACCGTGGACAAGAACGGTGGCATTGTAGGTGGAGAGAACAGTTATGTTGGGAAATGAAACCCTAGAACTGTTTTACTGGGCAATGGGCTCACTGCTGGATGTATATAGAAGCCAATACTGTGGCACTGGCTTTTGAAAAAAGAAAGGCTTTATTGGGAGTCGACTGGCAAGGAGATAGGAAGAAACACTCAAATCTGTCTCCCTGAGCTGGAGGCTGGGGCAGGTTTTATAGGCAGAGGGATTACCATGAGGCAATATAATTAGTGAAGCGTGATCTGATTGGATCTTGCAACAAAGTGACGCCAGGAGGTGTGATTTTATTGGAGCATGCCGTGGGGTGATGCCAAGACATGATCTGATTGGCTCATGCCCTGAGGTGATGCCGAGGCTTGCTTCTTAATTCTTTCTTTTCCCTGATCGGAGCCCTTTGGTTCTGCTTGTGGTTGACTTTTTAGTTCTGATTGCCTCTGGTATCACGCGTTGGGCACACTGGGTTCATCTGTGCTCGAGTTACCTGACCTACAACCTGGGGGTTCATGGCAACTGAAATACAACTTACTAGTTTACTGCACATAATTGAACCAGATTGGGCTAGTTATGTGGTTACAGAACTTGGCCACTCATCTTTAAATGGGATGGTACAGGAGAGGAAGAAATCAAGGTTGGCTGATTCTGGGATCTTATTTATTTCTGTTTAGGCCATGTAACAGCTATAAATGAATAAATACACAAAAATATATGGATCTTACATGGTTGTTATATTGTTACATTCTGGGCAGAGAGTAAACAATGTCTGCACCTAGCAGATTAGAGTTAGAATTTGAATGGTGCATTAAACTCCCTTGCGGAGTGTTATAAACCATTACATTTCTTTTCAGAAACGAAATTACTACTGCATATGGAGGTTAGGAGTGAGCTGCCTTAGTGGGAAGGAGTGATGAATTTTGTTTGTCCTGAGTGCTCAAGACCTTTAATCATAGCCCTTATGACTGACTCTGGGGTTGCAACACTCACATTTTATACTTTCTCTAGTGAAGGGACAGAGACAGTATTCCATGGCCGTCCTTTGGAGTCTGTTCATTTTGCAGGGGCCAGAAGTCTCTGTTTAAAACCCCAAGAGGGTGTCTGTGGAGCTTTGGGCATAGTGGTCAGAGGCCAGTGTCATGGACCTCGGTCCAGTTTTGGATTTATCTGGCCTTTGGGTTAAGCAAATAAGCTTGTGATGTTTTGTGGTGACAAGGCTTTTGAGGGCAAATACTGCCATGTCTTATCAATTTTTTACATGATTTGTAGAGGAATTATAGAGACTCGCTATAGAATTGCTTCAGAGAATTCAAATGCTTTCAAGGTTGAGATTTGTTCATTTTGCTTCACCACAAGACTTCTTTATCAAGCTCACACCTTTGCTTTTAGATTAAAAAAAACAAAGCAAACTACTTGGGTAGCTGAGGCGGGAGGATTGCTTGAGCCCAGGAGTTTGAGACCAGCGTGGGCAACATAGCGAGACCTCATCTCAGAAAACAAAAGGCAAAGGATTCCTTCTATTTTAAACTATCTTAACAAAATAATAACTGGAGCCTTTTTATTTGTATAAAAGGCCTAGCATTAAGCTAATTACATTTATTATAAGAACACATGATTGATGTTTGTTTATGAATTTTTTCAGCTCCATCCAGTAATGTGTAATTAAGAACCCTATTACTGGAAGCAAAAATGTTCATTTGCCTTGCATTTTGATTATATTTAGTAATTTGGAATGCTGACTTTTAGGACAGATAGGACTTAATGCGGCTTTTTTTTTTTTTCTCATTTGGTACATTTGATTCTCTAAAGTACTTTTTTCACTGATCTCCTATTTCAGAGCAAGTCCCTGAAGTAACAGAGAATGTAGAGATATTGACTCCAAATTTCACTTAGTTTCTGTGAGTGTTAATTTTTTTTTTTTTTTTTTTTTTTTTTTGAGGCAGAGTCTCTGTCACCCAGGCTGGAGTGCAGTGGCACAATCTTGGCTCACCGTAACCTCCGCCTCCCGGGTTCAAGCGATTTTCCTGCCTCAGCCTCCCTGGTAGCTGGGATTATAGGTGCCTGCCACCATGCCTGGCTAATTTTTGTATTTTTAGTAGAGACAGGGTTTCACCATGTTAGCCAGGCTGGTCTCAAACTCCTGACCTCAGGTGATCCAGTTGCCTCGGCCTCCCATAGTGCTCGGATTGCAGGCGTGAGCCAACGTGCCCGGCCACGTGTTAAAATTTTTAATCTGTTTTATATATGGGGGACATCGAATATTCTCAAAAGTACACAGAGTGATATAGTGAATTCTTATTACCTATTGCCTGGCCTCATCAACCAGCAACTTATGGGCCATCCTCCCCTAGGTACCCTTTGTATACCCCTTTCTGTTTTAGTTTGAAGCAAATGTCAGACCTCATCTGTGAGATATTCTCGTGTTAAAGTAGAAATGGTGTTACAGTGAGTCCATTCACTTATTCACTTGGGGGCTGGATGGCTGGACATTTAAAATAGACAGGGACCAAGGGTGGTCTGGGGCTTGGTGGTAGGGCCACTGCCAAGATGAGTTATTGTGAATTTCTGCAGCTGTCAGTAAGATTTGATGAGTATCTCCCCTAAAGTGTAACACAGATCTTGTGTGTTGTCTCTGAAATTATTACTCAGCACTCTGCCATTCCCAAAAAGATAGGGAGATATCCTTAAAAATATACACAAATAAACTTTTAAAAAGAGAAGAAGAAATCAGTGGAAAGAGTGAATGAGGGTCATCTTGTCATATCAAGCCAGTTACAATGAATAGAAGACCAGCATGCTGCAAGGTTTTGTAACAGTAATTAAAGGTGTGCTGGTGAAATTTCCTGGTGGCCAAAGTCAACAGAAAACACAATTATTTTTATATTATCCTTTGGATTTCTTAAGTGTTTCTTTTTCTATCACTGAAGAAAAATATCCTGCATAGGATCTTCTAGAAGTAGACATTGGCCAGGAGTTTCAGACCAGCCTGGCCAACATGGAGAAACCCTGTCTCTACTAAAAATACAAAAAAAATTAGCCAGGCATGGTGGTGCACGCCTGTAGTCCCAGCTACTTGGGAGGCTGAGGCATGAGAATTGCTTGAACCCGGGAGGTGGTGTTTGCAGTGAGCCAAGATCGTGCCACTGCACTCTGGCCTGGGCGACAAAGCAAGACTCTGTTTCAAAAAATAAAATAAGGGACAGGGAACCATTGGAATGGCTGTTGGTGGTAGTGGGGTAACTTGGTCTCTGAGCTGATGGCTCTCAGCGTGGCTTAGATTACTTTTTTTATTTGTTTTTGGGGTTTAGAGATGTAATACCAGCAGCAGCTATAATTTGTTGAACGCCTATTGTACATCAGGGGTTGTGCTGTGATTTTATTTCATTTAACCTTCAACATATTTCTTCTCTATTGCTATTATTATTTTTCCCCCTTTTCAGGTGAGGAAATTGAAATTCAGAGAAAATAAACAACTTGCTAAAGTTAGGCAGCTATCTGTACTCAGATTGCTGAAAATGTTTGACACTTAGTTAAGTGAATTGTAGATTTATGGTTTTTGGATGTGTATGTTTGAGTATATAGTTACTTAACAAAAGAGCATCCTGGCATGTCTTTAGATTGTTGTCTCATTGGGATTGTGTTCACTTTGCAGAGGATGGGTTTTGTGGGCCATGGTTCATAACAGCCCTTTTTTAAAACAATTTTTAAAAATTATTTATGATTATTTATTTTTTGAGACAGAGTCTTTCTCTGTTGCCCAGGCTGGAGTATGGTGGTGTGATCTTGGCTCACTGCAACTTTCGCCTTCCGGGTTCAAGTGATTCTCCTGCCTCAGCCTCCTGAGTAGCTGGGATTACAGGTGTGAGCCACCATCCCTGGCTAATTTTTGTATTTTTAGTAGAGATGAGGTTTCGCCATGTTGGCCGGGCTGGTCTCGATCTCCTGACCTCAGGTGATCCGCCTACCCTGGCCTTCTAAAATGCTGGGATTACAGGCGTGAGCCACCATGCCCGGCCTCATAATGGACCTTTTTATTGATGCTAGGTGTTCATGATTGTGCTGTTATTTACATTGCACATTGCCAATTCTGGATTTCATTCTTTTATTTTAATGCAGAGAGAAAAGGAACAGCAGGAAGAGAAGTCTGGTTTGTTCAGGAACATGGGGAGGAATGAAGATGGTGAAAGAAGAGCTATGATAACTCCTGCTCTCCGAGAAGCCCTTACTAAACAAGGTGAAAATCTTCAAGAATTGTTGTTATATGACTATAGTCTTAGGCATTCTCATTTGATACCTAGAATGAAGTCTCTCTCTAATTAGCTCAGCAGCTGTTCATAGTGGCAGATATAACAGTCTAAAGATTTACCTTCTTACTTCTGTGGATCGCTTCTGTTGGCTGCCTGCACCAATGAGTTACCTTTTTTCTTGGTTTATTGGGATATTACTATCAGTGTGGGTCAAGTTCACAGATCAAAAGTGCTGTCATTGGGAAAGCTATTAAAAATGCATAGAAAAGCTTATATGATATGAGACTGGGTTAATTAGAAGTGTTTATGTAGAGGTATCATATCTGGATTTTTGTGGTCTTACCTTATTAAGGAGGTTATAGTTGCATGAATGATTAATAATATTAGTTTCCTGTGGAGGAAAGAGTAGTAAAATGGGAATCAGTAGACCGACCTCCTTTCCTTCTTCCCCCTCCCCACTTCCCCTCTATATTTATGAGAGGCCTTTTACGTGACAGTTCTGGCAATGCAGAGAAACACAGGAAACTATATCTGCTTCAAGAAACTGTCGGTCTGGTACGCTAGAGAAATATATATATATTTGTATTTTAATATCTATGTCTATATTTTAATTAGGGTAGATTATATTAATGTGGTTTCATTATAGATTTAAATTTATCTTGCTATTTTCTATTTCATCTGCTTTTTGATTTCCCTTTTCCTGTTTTTCTGTGTTCTTTCAAATTAATTCATTTTTAAAAAATGACTCTATTTTATATTTTGTTTGCTTACTAGCAATAACATTTTTGTTAATAGTTGCCCAAGGTTTTACACTATACCTCCTTTTTTTTTTTTTTTTTTTTTTTGAGACAGAGTCTCTCTCACCCAGTCTGGAGTGCAGTGGCATAATCTTGGCTCACTGTAACCTCTGCCTCCTGGGTTCAAGTGATTCTCCTGCCTCAGCCTCCTGAGCAGCTAGGACTAGAGACATATGTCACCATGCTCAGCTAATTTTTTTGCCATGTTGGCCATGCTGGTCTTGAACTCCTGGCCTCAAGTGATCTGCCACCTCAGCCTCCCAAAGTGCTGGGATTACAGGTGTGAGCCACTGCACCTGGCCTACACCATACTACTTTATCATTTCATAGTATATCTTTGAGTGATGTTATCTCACTTAATGTGTAGAAGAACCGTACAGTACGATACTTCCATTATTTCTTTCTTAACCTGTATGTAATTTTTATCACACATTTTACTTTTACTTTTGTTTTTTGGTTGAGTCGGGTCTTGCTCTTTTGCCTAGGCTGGAGTGCAGTGGTATGATCATGGCTCACTGTAGCCTTGAACTCCTGGGCTCAAGGAATCCTCCTGCCTCAGCCCCCTGAATAGCTGAGACTACAGGTGTAAGCCACCACACTGAGTGTTTTACGTATGCTCTAAAGCCTACACTTTATTATTTTTTCTTCAACAAAAATATCTATTTTTATATCTAACTCAATCAAAACATCTATTTAATTATGTACTAAAGATTTATATACTTAGAATCTTAGAATCTCACATATTTATTTATGTAGTTACCATTTTCAGTACTCATGTAGTTACCATGTTCTATTCATGTAGGTCTGCGTTCGTCTGGTATCCTTTTGCATCTGCCTGAAGGACTACTTGTTTTTTGTGTTTTTTTTTTCTAATTTAAACTTACCTGTGGCGACTCCAAGGACTTTTTGAAGATCTCTCATAGTGCAGGTTTGTTGGTGATGAATTCTTTCAGCTTTCATATATCTGAAAATGGCTTTACTTTGCCTTCATTTTCTATCACTGTGTCTTCAAGTTCAGTAATTTTTTGCTGGATATAGAATTGTAGGTTGACAGCTGTTTTTTCTTTCAGTGTTTTACAGATGTTACTGCACTGTCCTCTTGCTCACATTGCTTCTGATTAGAGTTCAGCAATCAGTCATCCTTTTGTTTGTTCCTTTAAATAGGATCCTCCTTCTCCCAACCTTCCTGCTACTTGGAAGATTTTCTCTTAATGCTGATTTTGAGCAATTTAATTATAATGTGCCTCAGTTTAGTTTTCTTCATGTTTCTTTTATTTGGGTTTTGTCGAGTGTCTTGGTTTTGTGGATTTATGGTCTTCATGAAATTCGGACAAATTTTGGCTATTATTTCTTCAAATATTCTCCTCCCCACCCACCCACTTGCTTCCTAGAAGACTACAGTTATATATGTAATAATCTGCTTGAATTTGACCCACAACTCACTCATGTTCTATTCATTTAAAAAAAGTTCTTTCTTCTGTCTCACTTTTCATTTTGGATAGTTTCTATTGCTATGTTTTCAAGTTCAGTTATCTTTTCTTCTGTAATGTCTCATCTTCCATTAATCCTATATAATATGTTTTTCAACTTAGACATTGTAGTTTTCATTTCTAGAAGTTCAGTTTGGGTCTTTTTATATTTTCCACATCTATTACCTTTTTGAGCCTATAGAATACAGTTATAACTGTTTTAATGTCCTAATCTGCTAATGTCTTTGTCATTTTTGGATCAGCTTGGATCGATGGCTTTTTTCCCTCATTCATCATGTTTTCCTGTCTGTTTGCATGCTTCATATCTTTGATTGGATGTCAGACCTAATTTTACCTTATTAGGTACTGGGTATTTTTATTTTTATTATTTATTTATTTATTTTGAGACGGAGTCTCACTCTGTTGCCCAGGCCGGAGCGCAGTGGCGTGATCTTGGCTCACTGCAACCTCTGCCTCCTGGGTTCAAGCGATTCTCCTGCCTCAAGTGATTCACCTGCCTCAGCCTCCTGAGTAACTGGGTGCCACTACCACGCCTGGCTAATTTTTTGTATTTTTAGTAGAGACAGGGTTTTACCATGTTAGCCAGAATGGTCTCTATCTCCTGACCTCCAGATATGCCCACCTTGGCCTCCCAAAGTGCTGGGATTACAGGCTTGAGCCACGGTGCCTGGCCTGGATATTTTTATATAAACACTCTTATAAACAGTTTTAAACTTTTTTTTTTTTTCCCCTGGGACAAGGTTAAGTTACTTTGAAATAATATGAGCTTTATATCTCACTTTTATGGCTTCTTAGGTGAGACAAGAGCCGGCTCAGTATAGGGCTAATTATTCTTCACTGTTGAGGCAAAACACTTCTATGTAGTCTACCTAATGCCTTGTGCATCTTTAGATTTCTAGTCTGACTGGCAGAAACAGGTACAATTCTCAGCCTGCTGTAAGCATCAGGCATTACCCCCAGTCCTTCCCTTCCTCTCTCCCTCTTTTCATTTGGGATAGTTTCTTTGTTTCTTTCTTTCTTTTTTTTTTTTTTGAGATGGAGTTTCACTCTTGTTGCCCAGTCTGGGGTGCAGTGGTGTGGTCTTGGCTCACCACCTCCTCCTCCTGAGTTCAAGCGATTCTCCTGCCTCAGCCTCCCGAGTAGCTGGGATTACACGCATGCGCCACCACGCCTGGCTAATTTTTGTATTTTTAGTACAGACAGGGTTTCACCATGTTGGTCAGACTGTTCTCGAACTCCTGACCTCAGGTGATCCACCCGCCTTGGCCTCCCAAAGTGCTGGGATTTACAGGTGTGAGCCACCATGCCCGTCCCATTTGGGATAGTTTCTATCACTGTGTCTTCAAGTTCAGTAATTGTTTCTTCTCTAAATGTCTAGTCTTCCAAAAATGGTTCTTTCCCATCCTTGGGTAGTGTTTCTCTTGTGAATGTGCTAAACAGTACTTGGGCAAATACTTGAGAGAAACCCCCTGTAGACTCTTGGAGTCTCTTTGTAGGTTTCATCTCTCTAGCTTTCAATCCTGCAAACTGTAGCCACCTTTGTCTCCCCAGGCTCTGTTGCATTTTCCAAACTCAAGAGTCCAGTGGGCTTCACTTGGGTAGTCTCTCGTTGCTACATGGCCTGGAAGGTTTCAAGACAGTAAGCCGAGGTAATGGGAGGGCTCACCTTAAGTGTTTCCTATCTCTATGGGATCACCATCTTTTGTTGCCTGATGTCTCATGTTCTGAAATCTGTTGTTTCATATATTTTGTCCATTTTTTGGTATTTCAAGTAGGATTGTAAATCCTCTCTGTTACTCCATCTTGGCTAGAAGCAGAATTCCACACTATGATTTTCAGCAACTGTACACTGTTGGCTTATATTTGTGCTGTGGTCAACTACAGATCTCTCCATTCTGTAATGTACAGTTTTTTTTCTTTACCTAAATGCAAAATTTATAGAAACCTATGTATCTTGGGAGAGAAAAATATAAAGAGTTAATAGAGGATGATTTCTATGATAGTATGAACAGTATAATATGGAATTCCAAGAGAGGAACTAGAATTTCCTCTGGGGATCTTTTAAATGCATATTTGGTATCAGAGATGAGTTATTCAGTTGGACTCAGTTCCACCTTCGAATACATAAGCAGTCCTTTGTTTATTTATATGCAAGATGTTTACATAAATACAGAAGAGGATACAAGACAAAGCCCTGTAAATGTTACCTCTGGAGACTTGTAATCCAAATTGACATTGCTCCAATAATCATCACGGTGTGAATATGGATGTTTAACCAGCCACTGATCCACTTATGCTGTCATCCAGACTGTATTTCTCCATTTGCCTTATTTGCCTGCAAGAGTCTTTTTGTGAGAGTGACTCATGATAATTGTGGCTTATTACCTGAAGCCTCATGAGAAACGGTATTGAATGCTTTCTGAAATCAGAATGTACTACTTGTTTGTACTACTAGTTTGTTTAAAAAGGAAATGAGATTACTTTGGCCTGGCTTTTTCCATGCTTTTCATGTCCTATGTAGCTCAAAAATTTGAAATGACAGGTTATAGTGCTACTGAGAATTCACGTTTAAGATGTAGTTCCTAGAATTTGATTTTTCTCTCTTTGGGTCAACATTACTTTGTTTTAATCTCCCACTGACATCTGGTTCTTCATCTTCTTTCAAAGATTACTGATGATAGCTCCCCATTCATTCATTTGAAATATATCATTACTTTTGTTTTATGGTCCAGCATACCGTTCATTTTTAAAAATGTTTCACTGGTCCATGAAAAGAATGTAAATTCTGTAGTTGATGAGTGCAGGGCTCTGTGTGTTTTTGGTCAAGTTTATGTGTTGTGTTGCTTACATCTTTTAGAGCTTTACCGAGTTTTTACCTATGAGATCTGTTAGAGACAGAGAGGTTAAAATCTCCTCGTATAATTTTTGGATTAATTTATTGTTTCATGATTGGGTGTGGTGGCTCACGCTTGTAATCCCAGCACTTTGGGAGGCGGAGGTAGATGGATCACTTGAGGACAGGAGTTCGAGACCAGCCTGGCCAACATGGTGAAACCCCATTCCTACTGAAAATACAAAAAAATCAGCCTGGCAGGGTGAAGCACAACTGTAGTCCCAATTACGCGGGAGTCTGAGGCATGAGAATCGATTAAACCCGGGAGGCAGAGGTTGCAGTGAGCTGAGATCAAGACACTGCACTCCAGCCTAGGTGACAGAGCGGGACTGTCTTTAAAAACAAACAAAAAAAAATCATTTCTTTATGTATTTTGAGTCTATATTATTAGATACATGTAGATTTTAAATTGTTTTCTCATCTTGCTGAATTAAATCTTTAATGTTTCCAGCCATGGGTTGGTTGACTGCAATAATTTAGCAAAAAAAAAAAATTTTGCTAAATTTTAATGTCACTTTTTGATATGATGCTTTGGATCAGTCCAACTTTGTGTTCCCTGCTTTTCCACTCAGGTTATCAGTTGATTGGGAGCCACTCAGGGGTGAAGCTTTGCAGGTTTTTTTTTTTTTTTTTTTATTCAGTATGTCCATTACATGCAACTTTTAAATAGCTATTATTATACACTGTCAATAAATTTACTATTTAGAGGTATAATTTACATTTAATATGCACAGAATTTTAAATGATTCTTTAAAGTGAGTTCAGCAAATTTTGATAGATGTAGAACCTATATTCACCAACTCCAATTAAGATATAAGTTATTATCCCCACCCCAATGAATTTATTGTGCCCATTTCTAGTCAATAGCTCCTTTTCCCTAGGGAATTCTTGTTCTAATTGCTATTACTGTTACTTAGTTTTGCCTTTTTAGAATTTTATATGAGTGGCCAGATGCAGTGGCTCACGCCTGTAATCCTAGCACTTTGGGAGGCCAGGTGGGCGGATCATTTGAGGTCAGGAGTTCGAGACCAGCCTGGCCAAAATGGTGAAACCCCGTTTCTACTAAAAATATCAAAATTAGCCAGGTGTGGTGGTGGGCATCTGTAATCCCAGCTATTCGAGAGGCTGAGGCAGGAGAATCACTTGAACCCAGGAGGCAGAGGTTTCAGTGAGCCCAGATCGTGCCACTGCACTCCAGCCTGGGTGATAAGAGTGAGACTCCATCTCAAAAAAAAAAAAAAAAAAAAAAAAAAAAAAAAAAAAGAATTTCATATGAGTGGAATCATGTAATGTGCAGTCTTTTGCAACTGGCTTCTTAAACTCAACATATTTTTGAGATGCATCCGTGTCGTATCATGTAACATGCATCAGTAGTTCATTCACTTTTATTGCTCAGTAGTATGCCATTGTATGAATATACCAGTTTTTAAAGAGCTGTAAATAGACATTTGGTCTGCTTTTAATTTTTGGCTATTATGAAAAAAAGTACTGTGTGCATTCTTCACAAGACTTTGTGAATGTACATTTCAGTTTTCCTTGGGTAAATGCCTAGAAGTGCAATTGTTAAGTCATAGAGTAGGTATATATTTAACTTTAGAAGAAACTCCCAAACTGTTGTCAGTGTGGTTGTACTACTTTATACTTGCTCAGCAATTTATGAAAGTTTCATTTGTTACACATTCTCACCATCATGTGGTATTGTCTTTTAGGCATTTTTATGGTTGTGAAATGGTTGTGAAGTGGTACCTCATTGTGTTTTTTCTTTTTTCTTTTTTTTTTTTTGAGACGGAGTCTCACTCTGTTGCCAGCCTGGAGTACAGTGGCATGATCTTGGCTCACTGCAACCTCTGCCTCCTGGGTTCAAGTGATTCTTCTGCCTCAGCCTCCCGAGTAGCTGGGACTACAGGTGCGCACCACCACGCCCAGCTAATTTTTCTATTTTTAGTAGAGATGGGGTTTCACCATGTTAGCCAGGATGGTCTTGATCTCTTGACCTCGTGATCTGCCCACCTCGGCCTCCCAAAGTGCTGGGATTACAGGTTTGAGCCACCGTGCCTGGCCCTCATGGTGGTTTTAATTTACATTTTGCTGGTGATGGTTGATGATTGGGAACTTTTTTTTTTTTTTTTTTGAGATAGAGTCTTGCTCTGTCACCCAGGCTGGAGTGCAGTGGTGCAGTCTTGGATCACTGCACCTCCTGGGTTCAAGTGATTATCATGTCTCAGTCTCCTGAGTAAGTGGGATTACAAGCATGTGCCAACACGCCCAGCTAAGTTTTGAATTAGTGTATTTTTAGTAGAGACAGGGTTTCACTATGTTGGCCAGGCTGGTCTCAAACTCCTGACCTCAAGTGATCCACGCGCCTCAGCCTCCCAAAGTGCTGGGATTATAGGCGTGAGCCACCATGCCCAGCCAAGAACATCTTGTGTTGTGCGTATTGGCTGTTTATACTTGTGAAATGTCTGTTCACATCTTTGTTCAGACTCAGTTGTTTGACTCTATATTATTGATTTCTAGAAGTTCTTTATATGTTGTGGATGTGAATCTTTTGTTGAATGTGCATTGTGAATATTTCTCTAGACTGTGGCTTTTCTATTTCCATAAAGGTATCTTTTGAAAATTTTAATTTGGATACAGTTCACTATATCATATTTTTCTTTTATGGTTAGTGTTTTTTGTATTTCTGTGGTGCAGGACAGGAATTCTGCCAACCACAAGGTCACAAAGATATTCTAGATTTTCTTCTAGAAGCTTTGTATGTAGTTTTAATTTTTTAAAGCAGTTTTCTATAGTTTTAATTAATCAGTCTCTTACTCTTTTAGATGTGTTAAATATACATTTTCACATGTCAGCTTATAGTCTACAGTGCTGCGTGGTTCTCTGTTTAATGGAAACTAATCTCTGTGGGAAAACTCATTTTAAGGAAGACACATACATATGCACGATGCATGCAAACAGATAACAGGGAATAGTAAATATCACTTCTGTTATATTTTTCAGTATCTTCTCAGTCAATAAAATGGCATGGTAACACAGTTCCAATGCAGCAGACATGAACGGCAACACAGAGATGAAAGCATCCTCGCTTACCATGCCAAACTGCTGCATGCCCATCCCACAGACTTGCCTCCGTGTTCCTTGCACCATCCCATAAATTATGAGAGTAGGCTTCTTTTAATACGTTCTTTCTCTTATAAGTGTGTAGGAAAATAATAGTAAGGTAGAGAAGAAAGATAGTAAAGTAAGGAAGTATTAGAAGTGTTAATGGTGTAAAAACCCACAAGAGATAGTTTGCAAAATTCAAATAGTCTTCCAACTGCTCCACAGTAAACCATTCTTAAGAGTTTGTGAATCAGAGAAATCATATAGGGCACAGGATCCTGTCCTGCACCACAGGTTTGATTTTTTTTTTATTTTTTTGAGATAGAGTCTCGCTCTGTTGCCCAGGCTGGAATGCAGTGGCGCAATCTCGGCTCACTGCAATCTCCGCCTCCCGGGTTCACGCCATTCTTCTGCCTCAGCCTCCCAAGTAGCTGGGACTACAGGCGCCCGCCACCATGCCTGGCTAATTTTTTGTATTTTTAGTAGAGATGGGGTTTCACCATATTAGCCAGGATGGTCTTGATCTCCTGACCTCGTGATCCACCCGCCTCGGCCTCCCAAAGTGCTGGGATTACAGGTGTGAGCCACCGCGCCTGGCCTACAGGTTTGATTTTTGTCTGTCGTTTTTCTTTAGGTGAAAATGACAAATTCAGTTTCTTTTTTCACTGGCATAGCAGGTCTTTAGTTTTGATACAGAAATTAGATAAACATATTGTCCCCAAACTTCAATGTCTGTATTCCTAGAGCGGTGGCAGGAGCTCTTCGGGGGGTCAGTGGCCGAGGGGGCGGACAGAGTTGCTTGGGTGGATTCCTCCTAAGCAACCTGTGTGGAAGAAGCCATTTTTAAAAATTGTTTATTTTTTTGAGGTAGGGTCTTGCCCTGTCATCCAGGCTATAGTGTAGTGGTGCATTTTCGGCTCACTGCAGCCTCCCACCTCCTGGGCTGAAGCGATCCTCTCTCCTCAGCCTCCCAAGTAGTGTGCCACCATGCCTGGCAAAAGTTTTTTTTGTATTTTTTGTAGAGACAGGGTTTCATCATGTTGCCCATGCTGGTTTTGAACTCTTGGACTCAAGTGATCTGCCTGCCTTGGCCTCTGAAAGTGCTGGGATTATAGGCATGAGCCACTGTGCCTGGCCCCATATGTAGTTTTAACTTTTATGTTTGGGCCTGTGATTCGTCTTGAATTAATTTTTATGAATGGTGTGAGGTAAAGGTTAAGATTTATCCCACCTCTGCCAATATGGATAGCCACAGTAAACTGTGTTTTTGGGGAGGTACAGGAAGACAAAGTTTACTTTTTAATTTTTTATGAGTTACTATAAGTCAATGAAGACAAAGATTTTTTTTATTTTTTTATTTTTTTATTTTTATTTATTTATTTTTTGAGACGGGGTCTTGCTCTGTCACCCAGGCTGGAGTGCAGTGGTGTGATCTCAGCTTACTGCAGGCTCCGCCTCCCAGGTTCACACCATTCTCCTGCCTCAGCCTCCTGAGTAGCTGGGACTACAGGCACCCGCCACCACACCCGGCTAATTTTTTTTTTTGTATTTTTAGTAGAGATGGGTTTCACCATGTTAGCCAGGATGGTCTCGATCTCCTGACCTCGTGATCCACCTACCTTGGTCTCCCAAAGTGCTGGGATTACAGATGTGAGCCATCGTGCCTGGCCAAAGACAAAGATTTTTAAAGGAAAAATTGAGGAGGATTATGTAATTGTTTTGAAATAATTATCCTTGGCTGCAAAGATCAATAACAGGGGTGACGGCAGTCCGAGGGTAGGCTGGCAGTTGCTGGGCAGATGACGTTGGCAGAGAAGCATTTTTTTGTGTAAGGTTGTGGTAGCCTTTGTGCAAGGTTGTGGTTTTTGTAGAGTCTTTTTCATTTTGTAGAGTCTTCAGGCACACAAGATAACTCTCCTCATGGTCTTCCCTGCTTCTGTTTTTCTTAACATTAGTGACTCCATTTTGATTTTGACAACTTTTACATTTCTTCCTTTTGATCAAGATCTTTTTCAGAAAGCATGACTGATCATTCATCCTGTAGTTATTTTTATTTATTTATTTTTTTGAGACAAAGTCTTGTTCTGTCACCCAGGCTGGAGTGCAGCAGTGTGATCTCAGCTCTCTGCAACCTCCACCTCCTGGGTTCAAGGAATTCTCCTGCCTCAGCCTCCTGAGTAGCTGGGATTACAGGTATGCACCACCACGCCTGGGTAATTTTTGTATTTTTAGTAGAGACAGGGTTTCACCTTGTTGGCCAGGCTGGTCTTGAACTCTTGATCTCAAGTGATCCACCTGCCTTGACCTCCCAAAGTTCTGGGATTACAGGTGTGAGCCACTGCGCCCGGCCCTGTAGTTATGTGTTTTGTTTTTTTTTTGAGACTGAATCTCACTCTGTTGCCCAGGCTGGTGTACAGTGGCGTGATCTTGGCTCACGGCAACCTCTGCCTTCTGCGTTCAAGTGATTCTCCTGCCTCAGCCTCCGGAGTAGCTGGGATTACAGGCAAGTGCCACCACTCCCAACTAATTTTTATATTTTCAGTAGAGACAGGGTTTTGCCACGTTGGCCAGGCTGGTCTCGAACTCCTGACCTCAAGTGATCCGCCCGCCTTGGCCTCCCAAAGGTGGGATTATAGGCGTGAGCCACCGCGCCTGGCCCAGATTCAAAGTTTAAAAAGGGAAAATAAAAGGTAAACTTAATATGACAATGTCAGTTTGCATAATGGCTTTGAGTCGTGAATCTAGGCTTAAAGAAAACCAATTGAATAAGTTAAATCACCACAGGGAATTAGGTGAGACCTGCTGTAACGTTATGAGCTGTTTTGTTTTGTGTATATGGGTTTCAGCTTTCCCAGAGGAATTTATCCAGGTACAGCTTGTAATATTAGAAATAGCGCAGACATTTTCTTATTTAATTAATCCATACAAAAGTATTTCTTAAGTTAGGTTTTGTTAAGTTACCAGCAGAGGCTATTGATTGTAAAATTTCAATTACAAGTCTGCCAAGTGAGAAAAGTAGCATTAAGAGGAGTAAAAGTCTCATTATGATATGAAGTCTTATTCCAGCCTCTTGGAGAAAGTTGTTTACAGTGTGAAAATAGCAACTTTTTCTTCCGGTTTGTAGTTTGAATATCTTTGGTCATGACATTGGGCAGTTGAGTGAACCTTTTTTGTGGTTCATAAATCAGACATGAGGCTTGTTTCTTAAAATTTATCCAGTTTCAGCCAGGTACCAGTTGGTCACACTGGTACCAATCTGCCAAGGCTGGCAGATCACTTGAGCTCAGGAGTTCAAGACTAGCCTGGCCAACATTGTGAAACCCCGTCTCTACTAAAAATAAAAAAGTTAGATGGGTGTGGTGGTGTGTGCCTGTAGTCTCAGCTACTCGAGAGGCTGAGGCACGAGAATCATTTGAACCTAGGAGGTAGAGGTTGCAGTGAATCATGATCGCACCACTGCACTCCAGCCTGGTCGACAGAGTGAGACTCCATCTCAAAAAAAATTATCTAGTTTCAGCTAATAAAGCTTTTTAAGCCAGCTGGAGAACCGTGACCAAGTATTGGAGGAAATTAGAAGAATTCAGAATCTAGTCCAGTCTACACGTAGATAACAAGAACTTTAAAACAGTGCATGGGGCTACAATCTATAATAAGAATAGGTATATTATAGTTTTTCTATAGAGACATAACTTTTTCTTCCCACATTGATCACACAGGAATCTCAGATTTAAAAACCTCCTGAGCTAGGAAGCCAAACCAGGGCAGATTTTAGATCTCACGTACAATCTTAAGGATCGTGAGCCTTCCAGGAAGTGACCATTTTTACTGACTCACTGGAGGTCTGGGAACTCTGGAAGCCAGGCATTCAATGCACATTTTCAAATAAGACATTTCAGCCAAAGCCTTGGTGGTATATAACCGATGTTTATATTTCCAATTGTATCCTACTTGAGAGCAGATTTTTATTGAATTTATATAAATAAAAATAAGAATAGTAATGTTTGTGAATTTTGGGAGGAATCCAATAGGAAGGAAAAGCAAATGGTTCCATCTTTGTTCACAAAAGTATACTTTACCAAATTGTTGTATACTATAGATAGCTTATGTGAGAAAAGTGTCTTAAATCTGTAAGACAAAATATTTAAGTAAAGAACCAAAAATGAAAAGTCACAAACACATCATCGTCATTAATTACTTAATTTGAAGTCATTAAATTTTAGTTTTGCTTGATCTTGATTAGCAGTTTTATGGAGTCAGACGCAGTACCGTTGTACTGTGAGGTTGGCCATTAACAGTTTTATGCACCAATCAGTTTTTTTTTTTTTTTTTCTTTTTTATTGATCATTCTTGGGTGTTTCTCGCAGAGGGGGATTTGGCAGGGTCACAGGACAATAGTGGAGGGAAGGTCAGCAGATAAACAAGTGAACAAAGTTCTCTGGTTTTCCTAGGCAGAGGACCCTGCGGCCTTCTGCAGTGTTTGTGTCCCTGGGTACTTGAGATTAAGGAGTGGTGATGACTCTTAACGAACATGCTGCCTTCAAGCATCTGTTTAACAAAGCACATCTTGCACCGCCCTTAATCCATTCAACCCTGAGTGGATACAGCACATGTTTCAGAGAGCACAGGGTTGGGGATAAGGTCACAGATCAACAGGATCCCAAGGCAGAAGAATTTTTCTTAGTACAGAACAAAATGAAAAGTCTCCCATGTCTACCTCTTTCTACACAGACACAGCAACCATCCGATTTCTCAATCTTTTCCCCACCTTTCCCCCATTTCTATTCCACAAAACCGCCATTGTCTTCATGGCCCGTTCTCAATGAGCTGTTGAGTACACCTCCCAGATGGGGTGGTGGCCGGGCAGAGGGGCTCCTCACTTCCCAGTAGGGGCGGCCGGGCAGAGGCACCCCTCGCCTCCCGGACGGGGCGGCTGGCCAGGCGGGGGGCTGACCCCCCCACCTCCCTCCCAGACGAGGCGGCTGGCCGGGCAGAGGGGCTCCTCACTTCCCGGTAGGGGCGGCCGGGCAGAGGTGCCCCTCACCTCCCGGACGGGGCGGCTGGCCGGGCGGGGGGCTGACCCCCCCACCTCCCTCCCAGACGAGGAGGGAGGACGCTCCTCACTTCTCAGACGGGGTGGCTGCCGGGCGGAGGGGCTCCTCACTTCTCAGACGGGGCGGTTGCCAGGCAGAGGGTCTCCTCACTTCTCAGACAGGGCGGCCGGGCAGAGACGCTCCTCACATCCCGGACGGGGCGGCAGGGCAGAGGTGCTCCCCACATCTCAGACGATGGGCGGCCGGGCAGAGACGCTCCTCACTTCCCAGATGTGATGGTGGCCGGGAAGAGGCGCTCCTCACTTCCTAGATGGGATGGCGGCCGGGCAGAGACGCTCCTCACTTTCCAGACTGGGCAGCCAGGCAGAGGGGCTCCTCACATCCCAGACGATGGGCAGTCAGGCGGAGACGCTCCTCACTTCCCAGACGGGGTGGCTGCCAGGCAGAGGCTGCAATCTCGGCACTTAGGGAGGCCAAGGCAGGCGGCTGGGAGGTGGTTGTAGCGAGCCGAGATCACGCCACTGCACTCCAGCCTGGGCGCCATTGAGCACTGAGTTAACGAGACTCCGTCTGCAATCCCGGCACCTCGGGAGGCCGAGGCTGGCGGATCACTCGCGGTTAGGAGCTGGAGACCAGCCCAGCCGACACATCGAAACCCCGTCTCCACCAAAAAAATACGAAAACCAGTCAGGCGTGGCGGCGCACGCCTGCAATCGCAGGCACTCGGCAGGCTGAGGCAGGAGAATCGGGCAGGGAGGTTGCAGTGAGCTGAGATGGCAGCAGTACCGTCCAGCTTCGGCTCGGCATCAGAGGGAGACCGTGGAAAGAGGGGAGAGGGGAGAGGGGGGAGGGGGGAGGGGAGAGGGGAGAGGGAGCTCTATCTACCACACAGTCCTTCTCTACCAATCAGTTTTTTTAACATATTAGAGTCCTGGAAGTTGTCATTTAGTCCATTGATCTTAAAATTATCAGAAATGTGTTCAAGAGTACTTGTTGGGCCGGGTGCGGTGGCTCACTCCTGTAATTCCAGCACTTTGGGAGGCCGAGGTGGGCGGATGACGAGGTTAGGAGTTTGAGACCAGCCCGGCCAATATGGTGAAACCCTGTCTGTACTAAAAATACAAAAATTAGCTGGGCATGGTGGCGGGCGCCTGTAGTCCCAGCTACTCAGGAGGCTGAGGCAGAAGAATCGCTCAAACCCGGGAGGCAGAGGTTGCAGTGAGCCGAGATCGCCCCACTGCACTCCAGTCTGGGCGACAGAGACTCTGTCTTAAAAGAAAAAAAAGTGCTTGTTGAAGTCATTTCCATAAAAAGCAGTTTTGGAATGTAGCTGATTGCAGTTGTTTTCAGAGAATAATTCAGAACATTAACAGTGGTTCACAACAACAACTTAGGAAAGCCATGGTTAAGATCCGATGAAATTTCCCAGATGACAAGGAATTTAGTTATTTCTTACATGCAGTATTTTAAGATAACAACCAGGATCATAGGGCCATCAGACTTCTATAAATTTCATATAATCTTTTGAATATTCACATTAATAACATATCCCCATACAAATATAACTTTAAAAAAGAATCAATTATGACTGATAACATATTTTAATGAATTTATATACTTTTTAGAATATTTATATCAATAACATACCCACAAAAATAACTGAAAGAAGATCTAATATCACTTACCATTTGTCAGTGCATTCCATATAATTTTCCAAGTAAGACAAATAATTTAATATCTCTATAAGATGTGACATACATTCTTTGAAGCTTTTCAGGGGCCTAACTGGACAATGCCAAAGTTAATTTTAGGTCAGAAACAATTTTGGATTTTGATTCTGTGGAAACCTGCCAGAGATGCCAAAAGGTTCAAAACACTTGATCAAAACAGAATCATAGGTCACTCATAAATAGTAGTTACTCATTTAATCAGAGTGATAATTAAAATACGTCAAAAGCAATATGGAAATTTACATAGATAGAAAAACCTTAATCTGGCAGGGTGCGGTGGCTTACGCCTGTAATCCCAGCGCTTTGGGAGGCCGAGGCAGGTGGATCACAAGGTCAGGAATTTGAGACCAGCCTGGCCAACATGGTGAAACCTCATCTCTACTAAAAATACAAAAAATTAGCCGAGTGTGGTGGTGGGCGCCTGTAATCCCAGCTACTCAGGAGGCTGAGGCAGGAGAATCGCTTGAACCCAGGAGGCGGAGGTTGCAGTGAGCCGAGATTACGCCACTGCACTCCAGCCTAGGCGACAAGAGCAAGACTCCATCTCAAAAAAAAAAAAAAAAAAAAAAAGAAAAAACAAAACCTTAACCCTCTAAAGCTCAGTTTTCCCAAGTAATCGAAAATCTAATAAAGATAGCATAGGAAATTATCTTGATAAAACATAAAATCTTTTGTTTTTTTTTTTAAAGGCCAGTTACCAAAAATGCAAAGAAAACTTTTTGTGGTGTGATTGCCTCTCTTTATGGGAAACCCATTTAGGTAACCTGGAAGACAAACCTGATTAAAAGTGTACTTGAATTTAATCAGAAACAGAAAGAGCATATCGAGGGTCATGAGTGTATACTATATTATAGAGAAATGTAAAAGAAAACTAGTACCTTGTGGCTGGGTGTGGTGGCTCACGCCTGTAATCTCAGCACTTTGGGAGGCCATGGCAGCTGGATCACTTGAGGTCAAGAGTTCAAGACCAGCCTGGCCGACATGGTGAAATGCCATCTCTACTAAAAATACAAAAATTAGCCGGGCATGGTGGGGTGCGCCTGTAGTCCCAGCTACTCAGGAGGCTGAGGCAGGAGAATTGCTTGAACCAGGGAGGCGGAGGTTGCAGTGAGCCAAGATCATGCCACTGCACTCCAGCCTGGGTGACAGAGTGAGACACTGTCTAAAAAGAAAAACAAAACATAAAACACCCTAGTACCTTGAGTAGAGGAATACATGACTCTTAGTAACAACATGGGAAGTTTCCTCATTACAGGGAACAATTCAGACATATCAAGAAAAGCCAAGAGTACAGAATCAAATTATACTGAAGGAAAACATTGCTTTCTAGGCTTTTAAGATAAACATGTTAGTTTCAGGCCCTAACAGCAGAGTTAGAACTAGGAAAAACAGAAGTTACAGGAGTTGACAAAAAGGTTGAAGGAGAGAGTTATCACCCCAGCCAAGCAAAAAGGTATATACCTTTTTAAGAGGAGAAAGAACAGAAGGCAATGATGTGTGACCTGCAAATCATTTGCAGTGAGGGTACAGCAAAGGTTGAACTTCTGATATAAATTTGAGAAATTTCAAAAAGAAAGAACTTTTCCTCACAAAGTGAAATGAAAAACACTACATCTCCAACCTGAGAGTAGGAAAATTAATTACATCTCAGGAAGAAATAGAAATAGTTTAGAAGATGAGTGTTAAAGAAACAGATTTCAGAATTAAAAATCAAAACCTCTTGCAATTTTATTAAAAGCAAATACTTTAGGTAAACCATGTTGTTTTAATATAGGTAACCAAATTTTAAAATTTTTGTATTAGTGTATTTTTAGCATAATAGATCAGTTTTTAGAAAGACTAAATATAAACAATCTCTTTTAATTATAGCCAACTTAATCACGTGCAAAATTCCTTTTATGAATTGTGTTTTCATGAACCTTATCATGACTTTTCTCAGATCATTGTTGATGTGCTGGGACTTTCTGCTTTATCCTACACTTCCTTAACTTAAATAAGCAGTCATTTTAGTTTAGAACAAAAATGTATCATACGAGATTCTTTCTCATACAAAGTTATTCTTTTCTTTGTAACCTTTCTTAAAAAATATATCTTCATATCCATAACTTTTTTCACATCTCTCTCTCTCCCTTTCGGTATTCTATTTCTTTCCATATCCATATTTTGAAATAGCCTTTAAATAACCTCTACGTTAGACAAAATTATTCTTTAAAAAATTTTTAAATTAAAAAAAACTTTAATTTTTTTTTTTTGAGACAGGGTCTCACTCTGTCAGCCAGACTGGAGTGCAGTGGCACAATCATAGCTCACTGCAGCCTCAAACTCCTGGCCTCAAGTGATCCTTCTACCTCAGCCTCCCTCGTATGAGCCACTGTGTCTGACTCAAAATCATTCTTTTCTCAATAAGGAACACATTTTTATGCCCATCTTATACTTTTTTCCTATTAAAAACATACCTTATATATTTTAGGCACATTTTATATATAGAATTATACATATTCATTAGAATTTTTAACTGTTCGTAACCTTTACTTTTAGTGAAAACCTAGAAAGCAAGATCTTGAATTGTTTTTCACTTATAACTGTTTTATAGATGAGAACCATTTTATAATTTTTAGAAGTTTCTTTCCCTGTAACATAATTTTAAAAAGCTTAGTTGGAAATAACCCATACATTTAATGAGTATTTATTATTTAATTGAACATAACTTTAAGATTTCAAATTACTTGAAAATTTTATTTATAAGCATTTATCCCATTTACATTGGTGTAATTTATTTATTAACAATTTACCTAGATTTCTTATGAGAATTGAGATATTAGACAAAGCTAGTTGTCATTTCAAGTTATTTCTCTATTAATCATTTTTATAGCCTGTGAATATCCGGTGTCCAATAACTCAGGATATACACCTGTTTTTTTTTTTTTTTCAACCAACAGTGATAAATTAGTCCTATGTATCAAAACATTACACAAACGAAGATCATTCTGTTGTAGGCTGGGTTTATAGTTTTATAACCTTGTTGTGAAACCCTGATGTCTTAAAATGTCTAGTAGAGACAAATATAAACTGTCTGAGCAGTAAACCTAGGCAAAGATGCCTGCTGACAAATTTGAAGATATTTTAATTTTTATTTTACCAATAACTTTAAAACCAGCTTATTGATTAAAGGTTTACATAAGTCATGTGAACTGAAAGGCATTTGGGTTAATTAGTATATATTTTATGTGAGCACTCCTTTCTCTTTAAGGGACTTCTTGCCAACTAACTATGCCAAGTTATACAATGTAGACACAACATACAATACATGTGCATATGTATAAACACATAAATATGCACACAAATAAAGATCTTATAGTTTTCATTTTTGAATTTTCATCATGAGATTATAATACAAACTCACTGGTTTATAAGACGGTTGGATCCAAATTATATTTCTGGCAAAACTGGAACCTGTTCATATGGCTAAACTTTATTTGCCTCAATAGCTAATCTAATGAAGGCCATGGGCCAAAATTTTGGGTACAGCAGTTTTCATGCACTTTGATTTTTAAAACATCTTTTATACCATCCCCCAACCCCTGCCACTTTTTTGTAGTTTCAGATGAATTTAGGCTTAAATTTTCAACATTTACATAATAGCTAGGACTGGTTGAATTGTATAAGTAAAATAAAATCTCCAGGTAGCCTTGGATTAGTAACAGATCTATCTTTTGTTTGCCTGTCTGGTTTGCTTAATTAGCAAATATAGGCAGGGAAGAACTTTAGCAGGGTTTTTTTGTTTTGGCTTTTTCTTTTTGCCTCTGTGTGCCGGAAAAAGCAAGATTTTTTGTGTGTGTATATGCTGGACAGACATACCTTTTATTATTGCTCTGAGCTCAAGATTTTGACCTGTTTGACTTGAGTGTCTAGCATTATAAACATCTATCTAGTTCTTTTTCTTTTAGAGATTAATTTTTCAATTAAGTGTTTCATCACCATACACAGTTGCTAGTTAGGCAAACCTAAATTTATATTTCTAAAAGGTGTCAAAGTTGTTGGTTACCATGGAGCTGTTGTAATTCGTAAAGGCATTAATTTGAAAGCCCTTTAAAAGACTTCTCTCTCTCTTTTTAAAAATATCTTGGCTGGAATGCCATAAGCAGTGAGTTTCATCTCAACACCAATAGAAAAATCAGCAGATTTAAAGTAGGCAGAAAAACAAATAGAGAGATAGTGAGTTAGAAGACTCAACATGTTAACTCCATAGTTGCAGGTCTTTTTGAATAATGATCCTTAGTGCTCTGAATTTTCCTTGTAATTTGCCCATCAATTGAAAAATGTGCAGAAGAATGGGCCATAATATATAGCCTTCTATAGTCCCGGGAAACCTGGCATGCCTAAATGTTTGAGAATCTTATTCCATTTCTTATTAACCTCTCAAGAGCAAAGAAAATTCTGTAAATTCCATGAGGAATTCAGACTGTTGTTTTAGATGGTGGCAACCACCCTAGTAGCTTTTTTAAAATTTTGAGATGGAGTCTCATTCTGTCACCCAGGCTGGATTACGGTGGTGCAATCTCACCTCACTGCAGCCTCCACCTCCCGGGCTCAAGCGATCTTCCCACCTGAGCCTCCTGAGTAGTTGGGACTACAGGTGTGCGTGCCACCACGCCTGGCTAATTGTTTGTATTTTTTGGTAGATACGAGGTTTCGCCATGTTGCTCAGGCTGGTCTCGAACTCCTGAGCTCAAGTCATCTGCCTGCCTCGGCCTCGCACGGTGCTGGGATTACAGGCATGAGCTACCGCACCTGGCCACCTAGTGGCTTTTAGTTAGCCATTCTGTGCCCATTATCCAGAACATTTATTTTGGTCTCAGAAAGTTTTCTGAAAGAAGCATGGGAAAAGAGTCAAACCAAATGAAAATAACCCAAGATAAGAGTGTTCAAAAACATTTTAACCTAGGCATGCAGATCAAATGAGATATTAAATGAGGCACACAAACCAGAGAAGTCATGCCTCCCAGACAGAATGTCGATTTTGTAGAAACCAAGAGTACTTAATCCAGAAAGACACTTTTCTTTATACTAGAAAATACTTTCCAGAAAAGGTAAAAGTCTATCATCCCAAGAGGGATGTGTGATTCATTATTAAGGTGGCCTTATCCAAACCACATTCCAAATAAAGTAAAAAAGCCTCTACTAGAAGGAAGGAGGTTCAGACTGAGAGAAGACATACCAGGGCAGGAAAGGTGAATCATGGTGGTGGAGAGCTCAAGGGCTCAAGTGAGTACTGCAGTGGTGCCAAGAATCAGCAATTCTTAGTGCTCTCTTTCAGGTCCCATTTCTGACACCAATTATGTGAACCAGATAACAAACAGAGAGAGAAAAAAATGTTTATTTGGGAATAGAACATAGCAATGGGAACATAATAAATTAGGTCCACTTTCAGGAAGACAATGGGTTTTGTTTGTTTGTTTGTTTTTTAAGAGACAGGTCTTGTTACGCTGCACTTGAACTCCTGAGTTCAAGTGATCCTCCTGCCTTGTCCCCTCAAATAGCTGGAACTATTGTACCTACTACACCCAGCTTTTTTGTTGTTGTTGTTAGAGAGTCTTCCTCTGTCACCCAGGCTGGAGTACAGTGGCGCAATCTTGGCTCACTGCAACCTCTGCCTCCCGGGTTTAAGGGATTCTCCTGCCTCGGCCTCCCTAGTAGCTGGGATTACAGGCGCACGCCACCACGACTGGCTAATTTTTTTGTATTTTTAGTAGAGATGTGGTTTCGCCATGTTGGCCAGGCTGGTCTTGAACTCCTGACCTCAACTGATCTGCCCACCTCGGCTGCCCAAAGTGCTGGCATGAGCCACCACGCCCGGCCTACACCCAGCTATAAAGGAAAAAATGAGGAGTGTTACAGAATTGTTTTGAAGTCATTATTCTTAGCTACAAAGATCAATAACAAGGGTGATGCTGTTGAAGGTTGGGCAGGCAGTTGCTGGGCTGATGTCCTTACAGAAGTATTTCTGTGTAAGGTTGTGATGGCCTTTGTTCAAGGTTGTGGCTTTTGTAGAATCTTTTTTTGTTATCAGGCATACAAGCATGATAGCCCTCTCTTCATGCCCTTCCCCAGCTCTGTTTGTCAGGGCTTTCTTAACATCAGTAACTCCATATTGATTCTGATAACTTCATACTTTCCTTTCTCCATCGAATTGCTTTCTAGGCCATTGTAGACAGTCAGTCCATCATATGGGCAGGCCTATTTCTGGTCTCTCCAAATTCTGTGCCACTGATGTATTTGTCTATCCTGTGCCAATACCACATTGTCTTGATTATGTGAGCTTTTGTAGTCAGTCTGAAATTATGTAGTATAAGTTCTCCGTTGTTTTTTTTTATAGCCAAGATTACTTCCACTCTTCTTAATTCTTTGCATTTCTGTTTTTTTTTTTTTTTTTTCCATAGACGGAGTCTCGCTGTGTCACCCAGGCTGTAGTGCAGTGGTGCGATCTCGGCTCACTGCAACCTCCGCCTCCCAGGTTCAAGCGATTCTCCTGCCTCAGCCTCCTGAGTAGCTAGGATTACAGGCGCGCGCTACCATGCCTGGCTAATTTTTGTATTTTTAGTAGAGACAGGGTTTCACCATGTTGGTCAGGCTGGTCTCGAACTCCTGACCTCAGGTGATCTGCCCACCTGAACCTCCCAAAGTGCTAGGATTACAGGCATGAGCCACCATGCGTGGCCGACATTGTTATATGTACATATTTTCGCATGGAGATACGTTTTCATTCATTTCCTACCTGTGTGTATGAGGGTTCCGATTTCTCCTCCGCCTTGTCAGCATTTGTTATTGTTCATTTTTTTGATTATTGCCATCCTAGGGCATGTCAGATGGTATCTCTTAGAGGTTTGCATCTTCCTAACAACCAGTGATGTTGAGCATCTTTTCACTTGCAAATTGGATGTTTGTATATCTTCCTTAGAGAAACGTCTCTTCAAATCCTTGGCCCATTTTTACATTGGATTATGTGTCTGTTGTTGGATTGTAAAAGTTCTTTATATATTCTGGCTAAGGGCTCTTTATCAGGTACCTGATTTGCATCTCTTGTCACTGTTTGTGGCTGTATCTCCAGGAGCTGAGTGACCGCAGGCTACCAGTAACTCAGTTCCTGGTGACGAAGCACCTCCAGTCCTGTCTGCCAGACCTTTTCTCAGCCTGTTCTGCCCTAGCAAGATTCCCCATACAAAACTCAGTCTG
This sequence comes from Pan paniscus, assembly GCF_029289425.2. NCBI lineage: Eukaryota > Metazoa > Chordata > Mammalia > Primates > Hominidae > Pan > Pan paniscus. Next base: position 91,806,099 of record NC_073255.2, read on the forward strand.
TTTACTGTTACTGGTTAGCTCAAATCTGACGGTACTAGGCCGGGTGTCGTGGCTCACACCTGTAATTCCAGCACTTTGGGAGGCCGAGGCAGGCAGATCACCTGAGGTCAGGAGTTCGAGACCAGCCTGACCAATGTGGTGAAATCCCGTCTCTACTAAAAAAAAAAAATTAACTGGGCATGGTGGCGCATGCCTGTAATCCCAGCTACTTGGGAGGCTGAGGCAGGAGAATCGCTTGAACCCGGGAGGCGGAGGTTGCAGTGAGCTGAGATTGTGCCACTGCATTCCAGACTGGGTGACAGAGCCAGGATCCTTCTCAAAAAATAAAATAAAGTAAAATAAAATAAAATAAAAAAATAATAAAGTGGCAGTTCTAATTAAGCCAACTTTTCTTCTCCAACCATGCTTGACTTTTTACATTCTTTATTACTGTTCTTAAACATTTCTATCCTGGGTTCATACTTATGTTCCCTTCTGCTGACTATGTTTCACTCTCCATTTCTACATGCTCCTTCCAGTGTGAGCCCTGTCTCTCCCTGTGCCAGCCTTTTCCATTGTGCCATCTTGGGCTTTGCAGGAAACATCCCTTTGTCTTTATTTTTCTCCGGGACTGCCCCTGCCCGTTTTCACAATCCACACCTGATCTTTGCTTGATACTTCATTTACCTTGGTGGTCCTTCCTAATAAAGAACCCGATTCTTAGCCTCTGCCATTGTCAAAATAACATTCTCCAGATTTCTCTGTTGAATCTTTTTAGTACAATCTGCTCCACAGGCCTGTTGCTATTATTTGTGGATATTTGAGAAACTCTTCTTCCTGTTTTTCACTCCTTTTCCTCTGGCTTTATCCTATGGGGCAGGAATATTCTGACAGACGACACTTCCTTCTTTTTCAGTTTGAGACAGGCTCACTCTGTCGCCCAGGCCGGAGTGCAGTGGCACGATCTCGGCTCACTGCAGCCTCAGCCTCCCAGGCTTAAGTGATCCACCTGGAGTAGCTGCGATTATAGGCATGCACCACCACGCCTGGCTAACATTTGTATTTTTTATAGAGATGGGGTTTCACCATGTCTCCCAGGCAGGTCTTGAACTCCTGGACTCTCATGATCTGCCTACCTTCGCCTCCCAAAGTGCTGGGATTACAGGCATGAGCCATCATGCCCGGCCAGGCTGGAGTGCAGTAATGCAGTCATGGCTCACTGCAGCCTTGACTTCCCTGGCTCAAGTGATCCTCCCAACTCAGCCTCCTGAGTAGCTGGGACTATAGGTGTGCACCACGATGCTTGGCTAATTTTTAAATTTTTCTGTAGAGACAGGGTCTCCTTATGTTGCCCAGGCTGGTCTTGAACTCCTCCACTGAAGTGATCCACCTGCCTTGGCCTCTCTAAATGCTGAGATTACAGGTGTGAGCCACTGTGCCCCGCCAGATGACACTTCTGTTATTCCATCTACTCTTGATAGCAATGTGCTAAACCCTGTCACTTTATTTTATTTATTTTTAATACTTCGCATATCCCAAGTTTCTTCTTTCCAATATAGTGATTTTCAGTAATATCAGACTCAGTGCCTTTTGTTTATACCATACTCTATGCTATTGTTAAAGTAAATTTACGGATAATATAATATCACATACATAATTTTACAAAATTTGTGTTTTGCCCAAACTATAAGATGAGAGAAAAAGGGAAGTCCTTATATTAAATATTATGTATTTCTGTACAAACATAGTCTGGCATTACTACATTAGAAGGTGTCAAGAAGCAGTTAGCTATTTGCACCATCTTATAATGGGTAAGTTTAGCTTTAACAGAGGTAAAGTGGCTGGCTGCAGTGGCTCACACCTGTAGTCCCAGCACTTGGGGAGGCCGAGGCAAGTGGATTACATGAGGTCAGGAGTTGGAGACCAGCCTGGCAAACATGATGAAACCCCATCTCTTCAAAAAATATAAAAATTAGCCAGACATGGTGGGATGTGCTTGTAGTCTCGGCTACTTGTTGGGGCTGAGGCATGAGAATTGCTTGAACCTGGGAGACGGAGGTAGCAGTGAGCTAAGATTGCATCACTGCATTCCAGCCTGGGCGACAGAGCAAGATTCTGTCTCAAACAAAAAAAACAGGCCTAGTGCAGTGGCTCACGCCTGTAATCCCAGCACTGTGGGAGGCCGAGGTGGGCAGATCCCGAAGTCAGGAGTTCGAGACCAGCCTGGCCAATATGGTAAAACCCCGTCTCTATTAAAAATAGAAGAATTAGCCAGACGTGGTGGCAGCGGGCACCTGTAGTCCCAGCCACTCAGGAGGCTGAGGCAGAAGAATTGCTTGAACCCGGGAGGCGGAGGTTGCAGTGAGCCGAGATCGTGCCACCACACTCCAGCCTGGGCAACAGAGCAAGACTCCATCTCAAAACCAAAACAAAAAACAAACAAAAAAACAAACAACAGAAGTAGAGGGACTAGTGGTTATTGTTATTATTTTTTTACAAGAATATCAAGACAGGCTTGTTTATATGTGATAAGAGAGGGAAATAACCCTTGTTGAAGTAGGGCTAGCATGCCAACAAATGACAGGCGTACCTTGGAGATATTTCAGGTTTCGTTCCAGACCACTGCAATGAAGCAAATATCACAGTAAAGTGAGCCACACAAATGTTTTGGTTTCCCATTGCCTATAAAAGTCATGTTTACACTATACCATAGTCTGTTAAGTATGCAATAGCATTATGTCTAAAAAAAAAGTAATTTAAAAAATCATAATTAATTAAAATATACTTTATTTCTAAAATTGCTAATGATTGGGCCGGACGCAGTGGCTCACGCCTGTAATCTCAGCACTTTGGGAGGCTGAGATGGGTGGATCACGAGGTCAGGAGTTCAAGACCAGCCTGGCCAAAGTGCTGAAACCCCGTCTCTACTAAAAATACAAAAATTAGCCAGGCGTGGTGGCACACACCTGTAATCCCAGCTACTCTGGAGGCTGAGGCAGGAGAATCGCTTGAACCCGGGTGGCAGAGGTTGCAGTGAGCCAAGATTGTGCCACTGCACTCCAGGCTGGGCAACAGAGCAAGACTCTGTCTCAAAAAAAAAAAAAAAAATTGCTAATGATCATCTGACCCTTCAGCGAGTCATAGTCTTTTTGCTGGTCAGCCCACCATTTGCGATGCTAATATTGACAGTTGAAACACGGTAATGATACTCTACTGCTTCCTTTGTTCAGTTATGCTTTCTTCTATGTCTTTAGAACTTTATTATGGAATTATTATAACATCTAGTTTTCTGTCAACCATTAAGCGAATGTTTGTCTTAAAAAAATCCCACCAGTTGATAATACTAATACTTCCCTGAAATAATATATAATTAGAGTTTGTAAAATCATATTTTTAATTCTGTCATTTATTCTGCATTTACTAGCTAGCATTATTCTGTAAAGGTGAGCTCTTCTTTCTTTTTTTTTTTTAATCAACCAAGAATATTTAGTTACTCTGAAATACAGTTCCTATTGATATGGCATGATAAATGCCTGATTTGTTTTCTCTTAAATTACCAATTTTCAAAGTAGGAGTTGTTTTACTTGAAGCTTCAAATGGTGACTTTTTCCCTTGTTTTTGAATGTAATGATGCATTTTCATCAACTCCATCCATTACAGTTATTTTCTGTTTTGATCATCAAATTTTCACACTTTGGCTGGTGGGACATTTTTCAGCGGATTCCTGTGTCTTATTTTTAAATTTTAAAATGCTTTCAGTTTTATTGCTGTATAATTGACATATGAGAAATTGAACATATTTAAAGTGTACAAGTTGATGAGTTTTTTTTTTTTTTTTTTTTTTTGAGACGGAGTCTCATTCTGTCCCCCAGGCTGGAGTGCGGTGGTGCAATCTTGGCTCACTGCTACCTTTGTCTCCTAGGTTCAAGAGATTCTCCTGCCTCAGCCTCCCGAGTAGCTGGGATTACACGCTGCTGCCACCATGCCCGGCTAATTTTTTTATTTTTATTAGAGACAGGGTTTCACCATGTTGGCCAGAGTGGTCTCGAACTCTTCACCTCAAGTGATCCACCTGCCTCGGGCTCCCAAAGTGTTGGGATTACAGGCTTGAGCCACCCTGCTCTGCCTGATAAGTTTTTATACATGTATATGCCTGTGAAACTATCACCATAGTTAAGATAATATTTCCTTAATACAGAATGTTTTGTATTTCCAAAATACAAAAATTTCCTTGTTCTTAGTTTATAATCCAAATTTCTCTTTACTTCCTGGAAACCACTGATTTGCTTTCTGTCACTGTATATTAATTAGAGAGACACGATCCTTCTCCCCAGCCTGCAGCCCCCTCAAGTGGCCTGGCCTGTGAAATGCTGTCGATCCCTGCTGGGCCTGAGACTCTCTTCCCCACCAAGAGTTACGATGTTGGCTGGGTGGCACTAGCAAGAGGGACCCCACCACCACAAGTGGCCCAGCTGGGGGACCCTCCTTGTCCTTGTGGGTCTGAGACTTCCCTCTCTACCCAGAGATACTGGGGCTGCCAGAGGGCATAGGCCAGACAAGCTGCCACAAAAGCAGCCTGGCCTTGGAAGTCAGCTGGCCTGACATTCTCCTTCTCCACTGAAAGACTCCCAGTGGGCCAGTCTGGAGGAGCCCCTCCCTCCCCGTCAGATAGCTCCAGCAGGGACCAGTGGGAATCTAAGAAAAATTACACTGCAAAGGTTCTGAAAATTAAACTGCCATTGGAACCATAGCACATAGAAGTAGGCCAGGACCTGCATGCTAAATTGAAATAATGTACTAAAATAAAAGAATGAATGAACCAGGGTCTAGAATTTCCAACATAATAGACAGAATGTCTAGGACACAAGAAAACATCTCTTGCCATACCAAGGAACAAGAAAATCATACCTTGAATAAGAATAATCAACTGACAGCAACACCAGATAAATCAAATGATGGAATTAACTGACAAGGATTTTAAAGTAGCTGTCATAAAAATGCTTCAGCCATCAGTTACAAATTGTCTTGAAACAAATGAAAAAGAAATCTCAGCAAAGACAAAGAAGTTATAAAAGAAACGAGGGAATTTTAAAATTGAGATGTACAGTAAGAGAAATAAAGGTATCTCTGATTGATTGGCTCAGTAGTCAAGTGGAGATGACAAGATAGAATCAGTGACCTTAACAGATCAATAGCACGATTGGTGAACAGGACAGAACAAGAGAATTTACCCAATCTGTGCCGAGTGTGATGGCTCACGCATGTAGTCCTAGCACTTTAGGAGGCCGAGGCGGGTGGATCACCTGAGGTGAGGAGTTCAAGACGAGCCTGGCCAACATGGTGAAACCCCATCTCCACTAAAAATACAAAAATCAGCTGGGTGTGCTGACGCACGCCTGTGATCCCAGCTACTTGGGAGGCTGAGGTAGGAGAATTGCTTGAACCAGGAGGTGGAGGTTGCAGTGAGCCAAGATCATACCACCGCACTTCAGCCTGGGTGACAGAGCTAGACTCTGTTTCAAAAAAAAAAAAAAAAAAAAAAAGGGAATTTACCCAATCTGAACAACATAGACAAAAGTAGACTTGAAAAGAACATTAAGTACAGCCTTAGAGATTGCGTGGCAGTTTAGGCTGAGTATCCCTAATTTAAACATCTGAAGTTAGAAATGCTTCAAAATTCAAAATGTTTTGAGCACTGACATGATGATCAAAGGAAATACTCATTGGAATGTTTTGGATGTCGGATTTTTGGATTAAAGATGCACAACCAGTAAGTATATTGCAAATATTCGAATATCTGAAAAAATTTGAAATCTGAAACACTACTGGTCCCAAGCATTTTGGATAAGGGATGCTTAATTTGTGGTAAGAGATCCAATATTTATGTCATCAGAGTTGCAGAAGGAGAGTGAAATTTCATGAGTGGTGCTGAAAGAGTATTTGAAGAAATAATTGGTTGAAAGTGGCCCAAATTTGATGAAAGACATCAACCTACAGCTTCATGAATTTGAGGGAACCCCAAACAGGATAAAACCAAAAGAATCCATACCAATACTTTATATAACTAATCATCTAAAAACTGAAAAAGGAAAAAATATGTAAAGCACCTTGAGAGAAACAATCTATTACCTATAAGGTAGCACCAATTTGAATGACAGCACGTTTCTCATCTGAAACCATGGAAGCAAGAAGGGAGTAGCACAATAGGATTTCAAGTGTTGAAAGAAAAGAACGATGAACTTTGAGTTTCATATGCAGCAAAATATTGTTTAAGGATGAAGGATGAATAATGGCATTATCAGATGAAGGAAAATGGAAAGAATTTGTTGCTAGCAGACATGCCCTTAAATATTGGCTAAAGAAAGTTCTTCAAGCTGAATTCAGGGCTGGGTGCAGTGGCTCACGCCTGTAATCCCAGCACTTTGGGAGGCTGAGGCGGGCCAATTACTTGAGGTCAGGAGTTTGAGACCAGCCTGGGCAATATAGCAAGACCCCATCTCAAAAAAAAAATTATACACATACCCACCCCCCCACCAGGTGTTCAGATACGTGTCTTGTAGTCCCAGCTACTTGGGAGGCTGTGGTGGGAGGATCATTTGAGTCCAGGAGTTTGAGGCTACAGTGAGCTATGATGGGTGACAAAGTGAGACCTTGTCTCAAAAAAAAAAAAAAAAAAAAACCAACATAGAATTAATGAAAATGAAAATTAAACGTATCTGTAGGATGCAGCTCAAGCAGTTCTCAGAAGAAAATTTACAACATTAAATTCTTACATTAGAAATGAGGAAAGGTCTCAAATCAGCAATCTAAGTTCCTACCTCAAGAAACAGAAAAGAAGAGCCAAGTAAAAAAAAAACGAAAATGGAAGGAAGTGAAGAATAGAAATCAATGAAACTGAAAATAGTGTAATAAAAAATCACTATAAAACAAAAAGCTAGTTCTTTGAAAATATCAATAAAATTGATAAATCTTTAGTTAAGACTTGAAAGAGGCTGGGTGCGGCGGCTCACGCCTGTAATCCCAGCACTTTGGGAGGCCGGGGTGGGCAGATCACGAGGTTGGGAGATAGAGACCATCCTGGCTAATACAGTGAACCCCGTCTCTACTAAAAATACAAAAAATTAGCCGGGCTTGGTGGTGGGTGCCTGTAGTCCCAGCTACTCAGGAGGCTGAGGCAGGAGAATGGCGTGAACCCAAGAGGCAGAGCTTGCAGTGAGCCGAGATCGTGCCACTGCACTCCAGCCTGGGTGACAGAGCGAGACACCATCTCGAAAAAAAGAAAACTCAAGTCATCAATATCAGGAATGAAACAATATTATTACAGGTCCTGCAGCCATTGAAAAGATGATAAGGGAGTGCTGCAAACAATTTTATGTTGATAAATTTGGCAACTTAGGTGAAATACATCTATTCCTCAAAAACTGTAACTTATCAAAACTCAACCAAAATATATAATCGGAATAATCCTGTAATCATTGAAGAAACTGATTTTGTAATTAAAAGCCTCCCCAAAGTGAAATCTTAGTTTTCAGTGGTTTTCCTGAAGAATTCTACCAAATATTTAATGAAGAATTAATGCCAGTTTTACTTAATATCTTCCCCAAAATACAAGAGGTGGGGAACATTTCTGAACTCATTTTATGAGGCCAATATTAACCCGATAAAACCTGACAAAGACAATGCACTAAAAGAGGACTAAAGACTAATCTCTCAGGAATTTAGATGTAGAAATCCTCAACAAGATATGAGCAAATAGAATTCAGCCAAGTATAGGAAGAATTATATGCCATAACCAAGTGGAATTTTTCCCAGGTATGCAAGGCAGGTTCAACATTTAAAAACCAAAGCAATCCACCATATCAAACATGCTAAGAAGAAAAATATCAGTCAGTCATATCAATTGATTCTGAAAAAGCATTTGGCAGAGTCTAACCCTTCATCATTAAAAACTCTTAGCAAGTTAGAAATAGAGGAATATTAACTTAATAAAGAGTATCTACAAAATTCCTACAGCTAACATCATACCTAATTTGAAAGAGTAAATGCTTTTCCCATTAGATTGGGAACAAGACAAGTATGTCTGTGTTCACCACTCCTGTTTTACATAGTATTGTAAATTCTAGCCACTGGAATAAGTCAAGAAAAAGAAAATGCATACAGGTTGCAAAGGCAGAAATAAAGCTGTCTTGTTTTGCAGGTGACGTGATTGTTATGTAGAAAATCTCAAGGAAATGACAAATTTCCTAGAACCTGAGTTCAGCAAGGTCACAGGATACCATAGCAAAGCACAAAAATCAATTGTATTCTGTATTTTTTTTTTTTGAGGCGGAGTCTCGCTCTGTCACCCAGGCTGGAGTGCAGTGGCGCGATCTCGGCTCACTGCAAGCTCTGCCTTCCAGGTTCCCGCCATTCTCCTGCCTGAGCCTCTCGAGCAGCTGGGACTACAGGCGCCCGCCACCAAGCCCGGCTAATTTTTGTATTTTTAGTAGAGACGGGGTTTCACCATGTTAGCCAGGACGGTCTCGATCTCCTGACCTTGTGATCCACCCGCCTCGGCCTCCCAAAGTGCTGGGATTACAGGCGTGAGCCACTGTGCCCGGCTGTATTCTACATATTAACAATGAACATGTGAAAACCAAAATTAAAAATTTCATTTACAGTGACTCCAACGAAAGTAATATGCTTCGATTTACATTTAACAAAACATACACAGGACTGGATGCTGAAAATTTTAAAAATGCTGATAAAAAAATAAATGAAAATCTAAACAAATAGACATAGCATGTTCATGGATTAGAAAACTCAGTATAATAAACTGTCATTTCTCCCCAAATTGATTCTGTAGGTTGAATGCAGTTCTTACAAAAATACCAATAAGACTTTTGTAGAAATAGGCAAACTTACTCAAGACTTGAAAGACACAGGCCCTAGAATAGCTTAAACAATGTTGACAAAGAAGAAAGAACTGGGAGGAATAGTTCACTCTGATCTTGTAGCTTACTATGCTGTCACAGTTTTCAAGACAGTGTGGTACTACTGGTAGAGAGATAGACATAAATCAAGGGAGAGACTAGAGATCCCAGAAATAGACTCACAAAATATGTTTAACTGTTTTTTTTACAAAAATGCAAAAGCAATTTTGTATTAGTCCGTTTTCATGCTGCTGATAAAGACATACCCAAGACTGGGAAGAAAAAGAGGTTCAGTTGGACTTACAGTTTCACATGGCTGGGGAGGCCTCAGAATCATGGCAGGAGGCAAAAGGTACTTTTTACATGGTGGTGGCAAGAGAAAATGAAGAAGCAAAAGTGGAAACCCCTGATAAACCCATCGGATCTTGTGAGACTTACTCACTATCACAAGAATAGTACAGGAAAGACCGGCACCTGTGATTCAGTTCCTCCCCAGGTCTCTCCCACAACACGTGGGAATTCTGGGAGCTACAATTCAAGTTGAGATTTGAGTGGGGACACAGCCAAACCATATCAAGTTCCATGTTGAAATTTTCAACAAATGCTGGTGGAGCAATTAGATATCCATAGGCCAAAACCAACAGAAAAAAATAAAAGACCCAAATACTGCTCCTCCCAACAAATTACAAAAAAGAGTGTCTTAAACCTCACACCTTATATAAAAATTAATTCAAAATGGATCACAGACTTAAACATTTGGAGACATCATTTTTTAAAACGAAAAACATTCCGTCCTCTTCTCACATGCTTCTATGCCTGTGTGTTAGAGAGTCCTTTTGAAAAATCCTTTTAGTCCTTCAGTATTGGATTTGGACCGCACACCTCTGGGAAGCTCTCACTGGTCCTTTCGCGAAGCTACCTTGGTTGCTCTTCCATCTTATGGGCTCTAGTTCTTACATGATCTGTCCTCTGTGCACGTGCAGAGAGATCTCTGGTCTCTCTTCCTGTTCTTATAAGGACAGTAGTTCTGTTAGATTCGGGTCCTACTCACCTGACCTCACTTAACCTTAAATACCTCATTAAAGAGCCTGTATCCACATGCCATTGCATTGCATTGAGGTTTAGGACTTCAACCTGAATGGGACAGGGGAGCATAGGGCAGTTCAGAACAAAGCGTATTAACTTCTTAATCAATAGTGATTGAAGTGGACATTTCTTCAACTTTGTTTCTCTAGTGGCATGAGATTTTGTGGAAATTACTCTGTGACTAGCATTTGTTGGACATTTCGGTTTTCAGTGCTATTTTCAAGATTTGAATGTTTTGTTTGCTGCCTTGTACATTTTATTAGGAACTTGGAAGAGGTTTGTAGGCACAGGTTTTCCCTTCACTCCTTTTTTTCAAATGCAGTACTAAGATGGACAGGGAAACTTTTTTTTTTTAAATTAGAACAAAAAATAGTTAAAAGGCATCATGGTCAACTGACAGTAAATAAGCTAGTAGACTTTTATGTAATGTTCTTTCACTGTGGACAGGCTTATATTAATAACAGTACCTTGGGAGGTCGAGGCGGGCAGATCACTTGAGGTCAGGAGTTCAAGACCAGCCTGACCAATATGGCAAAACCCTGTATCTACAAAAAATACAAATACTAGCCAGGCGTGGTGCGACATGCCTATAATCCCAGCTACTTGGTAGGCTGAGGCAGGAGAATCACTTGAACTGTGAGGCAGAGGGTGCAGTGAGTCAAGATCACACTACTGCACTCCAGCCTAGGTGACAGAGTGAGACTCTGTCTCAAAAAAAAAAAAAAAAAAAAAAAGTAGTACACACATACACACACAACACCCCCCCCCCATACATGTGTAAAGGCTACTCATTCGTGTCTCCGCTTTCCTTCTGCTTGTTCGTTGTTGGTATTGTTAATTCCATATTATTTCAGTCACTTGGCCTCAAAATCAGTTATTTTGGATGACTTCCTCTGTTTTGCCCCTCAGTGGGGAATGACATTGATTTCACTTCTTTAGTAACCTACCCGTTCCACTGATCTTAGGAGAAAGTCATCATTACCTGTCTGACATAACCTCCTCCCAGGCTTCACTGCTTTCACTTGTACTGAAATCAAGCTCATCTTACCCAGAGCTCTGGACAGATCTGGTTTTACCTTTTAAAGCTTGATATTATCTTGATTCCATCCCTAGTTGATCTAGATATTTCTTTAGATTACCTACTTACTACATGTACCAACTTATATGACTCGTGATATTTGTTTTTATCCCTTGCATCATCAAATAGTGATCTTTTTGGAAATGGGAATAATGTATTTCTTGTATACCTGCTGCTTGCTTCCACAATGTCTCAAATATGTATGCTCCAGGGCTGGGCACAGTGGCTTGCTCACAGCTGTAATCTTAGCATTTGGAGAGGCTGAGGTGGGAGGATCGCTTGAGACCAGGAGTTCAAGACCAGCCTGGGCAACATAGTGAGACCTCATCTCTACAAAAAATTAAAAAATAACCAGGCATGGTGGCTCACACCCATAGTCCCAGCTACTTGAGAGTCTGAGGCAGGAGGATTGCTTGAACCCAGGAGTTGGAGGTTGCAGTGAGCTATGATTGCACCACTGCACTGCAGCCTGAGGAACAGAGCAAGACCCTGTCTCAAAACAAAACAAACAAAAGAACGACACTCCAGGATGCATTCCCTTACCCATCCTTCTTTATTCAGAGCAGGGATATGCTTGCATAGCCAGACAGCCCCCATTTTTTAGGAGTCTGTTTTATCTGTTTCCTAGCATTATATACTATTGTACTAATATTATTTGAAGGAGTCTGATGGATTTGAAAATGAAAGCATTAGTGGTTCTCCCTGTAGAGTTTTCAGAGTTAATGAATCATAGGTTTATTTCATTGGGCTTTAGTAAAAACCCAAAGCACTGCCAAAACACTAAAATGCTCTGATGCGAATTTCCTGCGTCATGCAGATACTAGTAGGAGTGTTCATGGTTACGAAACACATGGTTTCTCTTAAAAATGATGCCTTGGTGGTTTGTTTCTGTTCTTTGACGATTTTATTCAAATTGTGATTTGTTTACTTGTCATAGTCGATGCTCCGAGGGAGAGGAGCTTGTTACAAACACACATTCTATGGAATTGAGAGCCATCACTGCATGGAAACCACCCCGAGCTTGGCGTGTGCTAATAAATGTGTCTTCTGTTGGCGGTAAGTAAAAATGAAAGGTCATGGTGATCGAATATGTAATGAGCTGTGGTAATCAATCTGCCCAGCTCACACTCAGACTTACCCAAGAGCTCTGCTGTCTTGGTGATTAATCTTTTTCACTGTGAATGTTAGTGTATAAAAATTTTGTAGACAAATATTTTTGTTTCTCTTGGACAAACACTGTGAGGAATTGCTGGATTTGTAAACATCCATTTGGACAGTTTGTCTTTTTTAACTGGTGAGTTTAGTTTGTCTTATTTATAGTGATTATCGATAAATAGTGATACATTAGTGATAAAAATTTATTTTTATTCTATCCTTTTGTGCTTTCTGTTTATCTTGCTCTCCTACATTGTTTTCTTTTTTTTCTATCTACGACTAGTTTTATGCTAAGGTATCAGCTTGGGTGTCTTGTTATTGGAGGCTTTTCAGTTTATCTTGCTGGAAATACAAACAGTGAATGTTGTGTTTCAGCTGGTTACAGCCCATTGTATGCAGAATTGAGTCTTTACAGCAATTGGGAATAGTTTAAGTGAAAGAAAATGGCTAAATTGCACAATTCTGCCTCTCTCTTTTTGGGGGTGGTGGTGCTTGCTACTAACCCATTTCTTTTTCTTTTCTTTTCTTTCTTTTTTTTTTTTTTTTTGAGATGGAGTTTCGCTCTTGTTGCCCAGGGTGGAGGGCAGTGGCGTCATCTCGGCTCACTGCAACCTCTGCCTCCCAGGTTCAAGTGATTCTCCTGCCTCAGCCTCCCAAGTAGCTGGGACTACAGGTGCGCATCACCATGCCCAGCTAATTTTTGTATTTTTAGTAGAGATGGGGTTTCACCATGTTGGCCAGGCTGGTTTTGAACTCCTGACCTCAGGTGATCCGCCCACCTCGGCCTCCCAAAGTGCTGGGATTACAGGTGTGAGCCACTGCACCCAGCCTACTAACCCATTTCTTTCCTTCACTTACAACTGATTACTCTTCAACTCCTAGTTCTCTATGCCAACTCATGTCTTCATAGCAGCTCATTTTGTTGTGGTCACTAATGACTTCCTTACTATCAGATCTAATAGAAGCTACTTAATTCTTATCTTAGTTGAACTCCAGTGAGGCATGCTAGGAAAGAAGGGGGACGCCACTCCTTCTGTTGGATTCAGAGATACCAGTCTCTTCTAGTATCCCACCTACCTTTGTCAGTTTCTTTTCAGTTTCCCCTGTTAGCTCTTCTTTCTGCTTCTGTCCTTCAGCTGTCTTTTATGACTCTGTGTTATGATGGTAGGAGAAGTAAACCATTTCCGTGGCTTCATTTACCTGTAGTTTGACACCTTTAAATACTTTATCTCCAGTCTCAGTCTCTTTTCTGAGTTTTCCTTCTCCATTTCCAATTTCCTGTTGCATGTCTTCTCTTGGATCATCTACAGTCATTTCAAGCTTAATGTATTTATCATGGAATTTATTAGGCTTGTGTTAACTTGTTCTGTTTTGGGTAATGGCACTATTAGCCATCTGATGGCCCAGAGTAGACATTTCTTCTCTTTTTCTCAAACCCACTATATCCATTTGCTTATCTAATTCTATTGATTATGTTTCAGATTCTCATTATTTCTCCCTTTAGCAACCAAAATGATTTAATACTTTCTAGTCAATGTCATCTCTTAATTTATCTCCATATTGGCACAAGAGTTATAATTCTTTTTTTTTCCAGTTATTAAAAATATTGTTTTGATTATTATAAATGCTTATAATAACTTGATTTGGGGGTTATTTTGTTATGATTATTGGGGATTACAAATAAATTTTAGCAAGTAGACAATGTTACAAATATGAAATCAGTTATTAATGGGATTGACTATTTTGAATTAGTAACACTATTTTGAATTGATATTATTTGACTCAATAATAGTCAAAAACTTTGCCCATAAACAGCTCTGTCCCGCCTCCTTTATGTCATTGTCACAAATTACAACTTTATATACTGTATGCCCATTAACATAGATTTATAATTGCTGTTTTATACATTTGTCTTTTACGTCATCAAGAGAAAAAATAGAGGAGTTACAATCCAAAAATACTGGCCGGGTGCAGTGGCTTATGCCTGTAATACTAGCACCTTGGGACCCCAAGGTGGGTGGAGCACTTGAGCCCAGGGGTTCAAGATCTGTCTGGGTAACATGATGAAACCTTGTCTCTACGAAACATGCAAAAATTAGCTGGGCATGGTGGTGCATGTCTGAGGTCCCAGCTACTCCAGAAGGCTGAGGTGGGGGTGATCATAAGCCTGGGAGGTGGAGGTTGCAATGAGCCTTGATTGTGCCACTGCACTCCAGCCTGGGTGGCAGAGCAAGACCCTGTCTCAAAACAAACAAATGAAAAACAAACACAAACAAATAAAAATCCAAAAATACAACCGTGGTGACTTTTGTATTTACCTATGTATTTTACCTTTATGTTGTTCTTTGTATATTTGTATGATATGGGTCTGTTTAGTGTCCTTTCATTTTTGTCTGAAGGACTCCCTTTAGCATTTATCGTAGGGCAGGTCTGTTAGCAGTGAACTCCCTCAGCCTTTATTTGTCAGTGTCTTAATGTCTCCTTCAGTTTTGAAGAATTGTTTTGCTAGATATAGAAATCTAGACTGACAGTTTTTTTCTTGTAACATTTTAAATATACTCTCCCACTGCCTTCTGGCCTCCATGGTTTCTGCTGAGCAATTGGCTTTTAATTTTACTAAGGATCCCTTATACGTGATGAGTGCTTTCTCTCTCGCTTCTTTCAAGTTACTTTCTTTGTCTTATTCTTCCAGCAGTTTGATTATAACATATCTTGGTATGGATCTCTTTGTGTTTGTACTACTTAGAGTTTGTTGAGCTTCTTAGTTCTGTGAATTCAAGTCTTCTACCAAATTTGGGGATTTTTTCAATAATTATTTCTTCACATATTCTTTCTGTTCCTTCTTATCTCCTTCTGGAACTTTTATTATGCATATGTTGGTATGCTTGATGGTGTCCCCCAGCTCTTTTCAATTTGATGGTGTGCTAAGGCTCTGTTCAATTTTCTTCACACTTTTTTTTTCTACTTAGGCAAGATAATTCCAAATGGATTTGTCTTCCACTTCACTGAGGTTTTTCTTTTGCCTGTTCAAATCTTCTGTTGAAACCCTCTAGTGAAGTCTTCATTTCAGTTATTATTCTTTCACATCTTCTGTTTGGTTCCTTCTTATCATTTGTATCTCTTCATTGATATTCTGGATTTGTTTAGACATTGTTTTCTTGGTTTCCTTCATCTCTTTGTACATGGTTTCCATTAGCTCTTTGAGCATGTTTAAGATAGTTGGCTTAAAGTATTTTTTTAGTTGGTCTAATGTCTATGCTTCCTCAGGGAGAGTTTTTGCTAATACATGCTGGGAATGGGCCACACTTGTTTCTTTGCATGGTTTGTATGCAAAGAAATGTTTTGTTGAAAACTGCATATTTTGGCCTGGCATGGTGATTCATGCCTGTAATTCCAGCACTTTGGGAGGCCGAGGTGGGCAGCTCACAAGATCAGGAGATTGAGACCATCCTGGCTAACACAGTGAAACCCTGTCTCTACTAAAAATACAAAAAATTAGCTGGGCGTGGTGGTGGGCACCTGTAGTCCCAGCTACTCGGGAGGCTGAGGCAGGAGAATGGCGTGAGCTCGGGAGGTGGAGCTTGCAGTGAGCCGAGATCACGCCACTGCACTCCAGCCTGGGCAACACAGCAAGACTCTGTCTCAAAAAAAAAAAAAAGAAAACTGCATATTTTAATTATTAGAATGTGTTAACTCTGGAAGTCAGATTTTTCTCACTCTTCAGGGTTTGTTTTTTATTGCTTGCTCTGGGTTTTGTTTGTTTAGTGAGTTTTCTAAACTATACTTGTAAAGATTTTATTCTTTGTTTTATATTATCTCTGAAGTCTGTATCTTAAGCTCAGGGGTCAGCTAATGATTTGACAGAGATTTCCTTGAGCTCATGAAGCCAAAGGAAAAAAATTGGGAAAAAAAAAAAAAAAAGCTTCTCCCAGTCTTTGCAGATTGACTCTGTCTTGGAACATTTCTTTCGCTTTTTTTTTTTTCCTTTTGAGACAGGGTCTTGCTCTGTCACCCAGGCTGTAGTACAGTGGTGGAATCTTGGCCCACTGCAACCTCCACTTCCTGGGTTCAAGCAATTATCATGCCTCAGCCTCCTGAGTAGCTAGGATTACAGGTGTGTGCTACTATACCTGGCTAATTTTTTTTTCTTTTTTTTGAGACAGAGTCTTGCTCTGTCACCCAGGCTGGAGTGCAGTGGCGCAATCTCGGCTCACTGCAAGCTCCACCTCCCAGGTTCATGCCATTCTCCTGCCTCAGCCTCCTGAGTAGCTGGGATTGCAGGCGCCCGCCACCACACCCGGCTAATTTTTTGTATTTTTAGTAGAGACGGGGTTTCACTGTGTTAGCCAGACTGGTCTCGAACTCCTGGCCTCAAGTGATCCACCCGCCCTGGCCTTCCAAAGTGCCGGGATTACAGACTTGAGCCACCATACCCGGCCTGGAACACTCTTTTAATGTTTAGCCAGGCGATTTACAACTCTGCCTTAGCCTTTGCTTCCTGCTTGTGCTGAGCCTAAAGATCGGGCAGAGGTGAAAGTTTAGACTCTTCCTAGGCCGCTTCTTAGCATGTCTCCTGTCCAGTGTGCCTTTCTAAATCCCAGGAGCATGCAGGTGCTTTTCAGTGCTCCAGTTCACCACATTAGCCTTGGTGCCTAGCTCTTCTTCCCAGGCATTCAGCTGTGTATTGTTTACCTCAACTATAATTTTTTTCTTAACAGCAAATTGTTCATGTACCTACTGAGACCTTTGTTAACCCCTCTACCCACTTTTTTTTTGTTTTTTGAGATGTAGTCTCACTCTGTCACCCAGGCTGGAGTGCAATGGCACGATCTTGGCTCACTGCAACCTCTGCCTCCCGGGTTCACGCCATTCTCCTGCCTCAGCCTCCTGAATAGCTGGGATTACAGGTGCATGCCACCATGCCCTGCTAATTTTTTGTATCTTTTACCAGAGACAGGGTTTCACCATGTTGGCCGGGCTCGTCTTGAACTCCTCACCTCGTGATCTGCCCTCCTTGGCCTTCCAAAGTGCTGAGATTACAGGAGTGAGCCACTGCGCCTGACCCCTCTCTACCCACTTTAAAAAAATTCTTATTATAGAGTTTTTTTAACGTAAGCAGAGAGAGAATAGTATATTAAACCTTGGTGAACGTTTATCATCATATGGATAATCATATTCCATTTACCTATTTTAATACAAATCCTTGCCATCATATTGTTTTATCTGTACATACTTCAATTGACAGATCATGTAAAATGTAAATAATAAGATCTGTTAAAAAATAATATAGCCACAATACTATCATCCCATATTAAGCCCTGTCACCTAGGCTAGAGTACAGTGGTGCAATCATAGCTCACTGGTACCTTGAACCCATGGGCTCACGTGATCCTCCTGCCTCAGCCACTTGAGTAACTCCAGCTACAGGCTTGTGCCACAATGCCTATCCAGTTTATTACTATTATTATTATTTTTTGATAGAGACAGGGTCTCGCTATGTTTCTTAAGCTGGTCTCGAACTCTTGGCCTGAAGCAATCCTCCCCTCTTAGCCCCCCAAAGTGCTGAGATTATAGGCGTGGGCTACTATACCATATTCTTTTACATGTATTTCCTCTTTTAGTTATCTAGAGATGTGGTAAAAACAAACAAAAAACAAAACACTAAAAGTATCTCTTAGGTCATCCTGTTAAATCGGTGGTTCTCAACTGGGGGCAAAATTGCTATTTCTTGTCCCACACAGAGATTTGGAACATTTGACAATGTCTCGAGATATTTTTTATTGTTAGAACCAAGGAGAGTGCTGCTGGTATCTGGTGGGTAGAGGCTGGGGATGTTGCTAAGCATTCCCTAATGCATAGGACAGTGCTCCGCAACAAAGGATTATCTAGTCCAAAATGGCAATTGTGCTGAGGTTGAAATAACCTGTGCGCCATGGTCTACAGTCACTATTTCATTGAAGGGTATTGCTGGAACATGGCAGCATTGAAACAGAATGTGACGAGGCCGGGCGCAGTGGCTCATGCCTGTAATCCCAGCACTTTGGGAGGCTGAGGCAGGCGGATCACGAGGTCAGGAGTTCAAGACCAGCCTGGCCAACAGAGGGAAACCCCGTCTCTACTTAAAAAAATACAAAAAATTAGCTGGGCTTGGTGGCAGGCGCCTATAATCCCAGCTACTTGGGAGGCTGAGGCAGGAGAACTGCTTGAACCCAGGAGGTGGAGGTTGCAGTGAGCTGAGATCACGCCACTGCACTCCAGGCTGGGTGACTGTGCGAGACTCCTCAAAAAAAAAAAAAAAGAAAGAAATATGGCCAGGTGCGGTGGCTCACGCCTGTAATCCCAGCACTTTGGGAGGCTGAGGCAGGCAGATCACAAGGTCAGGAGATCGAGACCATCCTGGCTAACAGGGTGAAACTCCGTCTCCACTAAAAATAGAAAAAATTAGCTGGGCGTGGTGGCGGGCGCCTGTAGTCCCAGCTACTCAGGAGGCTGAGGCAGGAGAATGGTGTGAACCCAGGAGGTGGTGCTTGCAGTGAGCCGAGATCACGCCACTGCATTCCAACCTGGGCTACTCCATCTCAAAAAAAAAAAAAAAGAAGTAAAATGTGACCAAAAAACCACTTTTTAGGAATAGAGTATGTGCTTACAGAGTTTGAGATATTATAAGGTGAGCGCTTGCAAGACAAAAGTATGTTAGCCATATGATTATGTAGACTGAAGTATTGGGATCACATCATACTGAGGTTGTAGGACAAATAATCAAGTATTTTGTGTTCTAGTTTTTCTTGTTTCACAGTTTACACTAAGTATAAATCCTAATCTCTTCTTAAGATTGTTGGCATAAGTAGTTGGTTTTTTTACAGGTCAGAATTCAAAAGAAATAACAGGATCTAATGGGTAGTGCTCCTCAATCTTAATTTCCTGTTCATAGCCAACAATGCAGTCTTTCAGTTTCTTGAGCAGTACATTTACCCAGAGTTTTGGAAAACAAACAGTATGATTAACACATTCCTTAATGCGATTTTTAGAAAGGTCGAATTAAATGGAGATATTTCATTTACCATGGCTTCTGGTAAAGAAGGACTAATATATGAGCTTTTAAAATTAGAATTTGCCATCTGTTTCCATGAAATATATAACAAGAATTTCAGAAAAGGTTCATTGAAAATTGATTTAAATGTTACATAAATGCTTTTATTATTGTCCTTTTCTTGCAGTGGATTCTTAAAATAGCCTCTGAGCCTCAGTTTCTCAACTGTAGAATAAAACAACATACCTTCCTTACAGGGTTGCTGTAAGGCTTAATTGCTTGAGTGAGGTTCTGTATATGACAGTGGGTTTTTTTTTATTCTTTTGAGACGGAGTCTCGCTCTGTCACCCAGGCTGGAGCGCAGTGGTGTGATCTTGGCTCACTGTAACCTCTGTTTCCTGGGTTCAAGCGATTCTTGTGCCTCAAAAAGATATTCATAATATCCAAAAAGTAGATATACTCCAGATGTCCGTTAACTGATGAACAGAGAAACAACATGTGGTGTATCCATTCCAAGGAATGTCATCTGTCAATAAAAAGAAATTAAGTACTGATACATGCTACAGCATGGATTAATGTTGAAAATATTATACTAAGTGAAAGAAGCCGATCACAACAGGCTGCATCTATAGTAAGATTGCATTTCTGTGCATTGCCTAGAATAGACAAATCTGTAGAGACAGAAAGTAGATTAGTGGTTGCCTAGGGCCGGAGGGAATATGGGAGTTGAGGAGCAATACCCGAGGGGATGGGGTTTCTTTTTGGGAATGACAAAACGTTTAAAATGGATTTTGGTCATGGATGCATGTAAAAAGTGAAGTAGAGGCTCCTCTTCAAAGAGATTTTCCTCCCCATCTAATTAAGAATAAATAGTCACTTCTCTTAGAAGCAAAATTTATTCAAAGACCTGTGCTAACATTCTTAGATATCTGCTAGCCGTAATAAAGAAATCAATGTACTTTGTATTCTTAGCTCCCACAATTTAGCCTAAATATTTGCCCTGGCATGCTTATACTGGTCCAAGCAAGCATTAGGTCGTAGCCTATTCCTCTTTCTTTTTTGGAGGTGTTTTTACCTTTCTGAGCATTCCACAAGTTACTTCCTCCTTCCTTTGTTCTCTGCCTTTGCCTCTTTTGAAAAGTTCTAAGTTGCTAGCCAATTGGGACAAATACAGAATGTGAGGTCCCATTCCAGCCAATGGAAACTGGTAACAGCAGTAGGGTGAATGTGTCAGGTTATAAATGTCCCTGTCTCCTTTGTTCAGTGTATTCTCGTGGCAGAAGTGCTGGCGAGTGTACCCTTTCTGCAGAAAGTAAAAAAATGGCCTTGCTGAGAAAATTAAATTTATGTTCAGTTGCTATTTCTTTGTAGCACTGGGGAGCAAGCATTTCTAACAATGCACAACTCTGTGAGTATAGCAAAAGCCAATGATTTATAAACCTTAAATAGGATAATGTTATGGTATGTGAATTTTTTTTTTTTTTTTTTAGACAGAGTCTCGCTCTTTTGCCCAGGCTGGAGTGCAGTGGCCTGATCTCAGCTCACTGAAATCTCTGCCTCCCAGGTTCAAGCGATTCTTGTCCCTCAGCCTCCCAAGTAGCTGGGATTACAGGCACATGCCACCAAGCCCAGATAATTTTTGTATTTTTAGTAGAGGTGGAGTTTTGCCAAGTTGGCCAGACTGATCTTGAACTCCTGACCTCAGGTGATCTGCCTCCCTTGGCCTTCCAAAGTCCTGGGATTACAGGCTTGAGCCACTGCACTTGGCCTTTTTTTTTTTTTTTTTTTTTTTTAAGGCAGAGTCTTGCTGTTGCCCAGGCTGGAGTGCAGTGACACAATCTTGGCCCACTGCAACCTCCACCTCCCAGGTTCAAGTGATTCTCTTGCCTCAGCCTCCTGAATAAGTGGGATTACAGGCTCGTGCCACCACGCCTGGCTTAATTTTTTATATTTTTAGTAGAGACGGGATTTCACCAAGTTGGCCAGGCTGGCTTCAAACTCCTGACCTCAAGTGATCCACTGGCCTCAGCCTCCCAAAGTGCTGGGATTACAGGCGTGACCCACTATGCCCAGCCTCATTCTTTTTTATAGGGCTAAATAATATTCCATTGTGAATATATATCACATTTCCTTTATCCATTTATCTGCTGATGGACACTTAGGTTGGTTCTGTATCTTGGTGATTGTGAATAGTGCTGCAATAAGCATGAGAATGCAGCTGTCTCTTCAACATACTGATTTCCTTTCCTTTGGATGTATATTCAGTAGTGGGGTTGCTGGATCATATGGTAGTTCTAGCTTTAGTTTTTTGAGGAATCTGCATATTGTTTTCCATAATGACTGTGGTAGTTTACATTGCCAGCAACAGTGTATAAGAGTTCCCTTTCTCCACATCCTTGTCAGCATTTGTTATTATTTGATAATAGTCATTTTAACTTGGGTAAGATGGAATCTCATTGCGGTTTTGATTTGCATTTCTCTGATGATTAGTGATGTTGAGCATTTAAAAATGTATTTGTTTGCTACTTGTATACGTTCTTTTGAGAAATGTCTATTTACATCATTCGACCTTTTAAAAATCAGATTATTTGTGGGTTTTTTTGCTGTTGGGTTGTTTGAATTTTTTGTATATTCTGGATATTAATCCCTTGTTTGATGAATGGTTTGGAAATATTTTCTGTCATTCTGCAGGTTGTCTCTTCACCCTGTTGATTGTTTCCTTTGCAGTGCAGCAGCTTTTTAGTTTGATATCATCCTATTTATTTGTTTTTACTTTTGTTGCCTGTAATTTTGAAGTTTTATTCATAAAATCATTGCCCAGACCAATGTCCTAAAGTGTTTCCTCTGTGTTTTCACGATATGTAATTTCACAGTTTCAGGTTTTACATGTATGTCATTAATCTGTTTTGAGTTGATTTTTGTATATTGTCTTTCCCCACTGCATGACCTTGGCACCTTTGTCGAAAATTGGTTTCCTATAAATATTTGGATTTATTTCTGGGTTCTCTATTTTGTTCTGTGAGTCTATGTGTCTGTTCTTATATCAATACCATGCTGCTTTGGTTACAATAGGTTTATAGTTTTTTTTGTTGTGTTTTTTTTTTTTTTTTTTGAGATGGAGTTTTAAACTGTTGCTTGGGCTGGAGCGCAATGATGTGATCTCAGCTCACTGCAACCTCCACCTGCCTGGTTCAAGGGATTCTCCTGCCTCAGCCTCCCGAGTAGCAGGGATTACAGGCGCCTGCCACCACTCCTGGCCAATTTTTTGTATTTTTATTAGAGATGGGGTTTCACTATGTTGGCCAGGCTGGTCTTGAACTCCTGACTTTGTGATCTGCCTGCCTCGGCCTCCCAAAGTGCTGGGATTACAGGTGTGAGCCACCGCATCTGGCTATAGTATATTTTGAAGTCATGTACTGTGATGCCTTGAGCTGTGTTCATTCTGCATAGGATTTCTTTGGCTATTTGGGGATTTTAGTGGTTCCATGTGATTTTTAGAATTGTTTTCTATTTCTGTGAAAAATGTCTTTGGTGGTTTGGTAGGGATTGCATCAAATCTGTAAATTGCTTTGGGTGGTATGATAACTTTAACTATGTTTATTTTTCCAACCCATGGACATGGGATGTCTTTCCATTTTTGTGTGTGTGCTCTCTTCAATTTCTTTCCTCAGTGATATGCAATTTTCTTTTTTTTCTTTCTTATTTCTTTGAGACGGAGTCTCGCTCTGTCCCCCAGGCTGGAGTGCAATGGCACAATCTCAGTTCACTGCAACCTCCACCTCCTGGGTTCAAGCGATTTCCCTGCCTCAGCCTTCTGAGTAGCTGGGATTACAGGTGCCTGCCACCATGCCAGGCTAATTTTTTGTATTTTTTTAGTAGAGACAGGGTTTCACCGTATTAGCCAGGATGGTCTTGATCTCCTGAATTCATGATCCGCCCGCCTTGGCCTCCCAAAGTGCTGGGATTACAGGCGTGAGCCACCGGGCCCGGCCGAGGATTTTTATACCTTTGTTCATCGGGGATATTGGCATGCTATTTTCCTTTTCTTTTTTGTTGTGTTTTTGTCCTGTTTTGTTTTCAGGGTAATACTGGCCTCATATAATACTGAGTTTCTAAGAATTTCTTCCCCCTTAATTTTTTGAAATAGTTTGAAAAGTATTAGTGTGAGAGGTGTGTGTGTGTGTGCGTGTGTGTGTATGTGTGTGTGTGTTTTAGGTTTGGTGGAATTTACCAGGGAAGCCATCTGGCCGTGTACTTTTCTTTGTTGGAAGACTTTATAATTGATTTAATCTTGTTGATGATCTGTTCAGGTTTTCTCTTTCTTCCTGGTTTGTTCTTGGTAGGTTGTGTGTGTACAGGAATTTCTACATTTCCTCTAGGTTTTCCAATTTGTTGGTGTACAGTTGGTTATAACAGTCTTTAATGATTCTTTGTATTTCTATCGTATCAGTAGTAATGTCTCTTTTTTGTTTCTGATATATTTATTTGGATCTTTTTTTTTCTTGGTTAGTTTAATGGTTTGTCGATGTTTATCTTTTTAAAAAATGAACTTTCTGTTTTGTTGATTTTTGTGTTCTTTTAGTCTCAACTTCATTTATTTTTGCTCTGATTATTATTTTTTTCTGTTGTAGTAATTTTGGGTTTGGTTTGTTTTTGCTTTTCTAGTTCCCTGAAGTGCATTGTTAGATTGATATTTGAAATCATTCTACATTTTTGATATAGTTGTTTATTATTATAAACTTCCCTGTTAGTACTGCTTTTGCTCTGTCCCTTAAGTTTTGACATTTGCTTCTACTTTCATTTGTTTTAGTACATATTTAAATTTTCTTCTTGCTTTCTTCATTGACTCATAGGCTGTTCAAGAGTGTGCTATTTGGTTTCCATTACTTTGTATAGGTTCCAAAGTTCCTTTTATGACTGATTTCTTGTTTTATTCCATTGTCCAAAAACATACTTGATAGGATTTTGATTTTTTAACATTTTTTGAGACTAAAATATGGTCTGCCCTGGAGAATATTTTATGTATGGATAAGAAGATTGTGTATTCTGCAGGTGTAGTATGAAATATTTTGTCAGTGTCTATTAGGTCAGTTTGGCCTATGGTTTAAATCTGGTGTTTCTTTACTGATTTTCTGTCTAGGTGATCTGTCCAATTCTGAGAGAGTGTGATGTTGATGCCCCCGACTATTATGGTAGTAGAGTCTATGTTTCCCATTAGATCTCATAATGTTTGCTTTATATCTCAGTGCTCCAGTGTTAGGTACATAAATATTTACAGTTGTTAGATCCTCTTGCTGCAGTGATTCCTTTATCGTTACACAATGACCTTTTCCTTGGTGTCATTTTACAGTTTCTGACTTAAAGTCTATTTTATCTTATACAAGGATAGCTACTCGTGCTTGGTTTTTTAAAATTTTTTAATTTTTTTATTTGAGATGGAGTCCTGCTCTGTTGCCCAGGCTGGAGTGCAGTGGCATAATCCCGGTTCACTGCAACTTCCGCCTCAGGTTCAAGCAATTCTCCTGCCTCATCCTCCTAAGTAGCTGGGATTACAGGTGCCCACCACCACGCCTGGCTAATTTTTGTATTTTTAGTAGAGACGCGGTTTCACCATGTTGGCCAGGCTGGTCTCGAACTCCTGACCTCGTGATTCTCCCCGCCTCAGCCTCCCAAAGTGATGGGATTACAGGTGTGAGCCACCACACCCAGCTGCTTTTGGTTTTGGTTTGTGTGGTATGTATTTTTCCATCCCATTCACTTTCAGTCTGTGTATATCTTTACAGGTGAAGTGAGTTTCTTGTAGGCAACAAATAGTTGGGTGTTTTTTTAAAAATTCATTCAGCCAGTTTATATCTTTTAACAAGGGACTTTAATCCATTTACATTCAAGGTTATTCATGGTAGATGATAACTTACTCATGTTGTTTTGTATATTGTTTTTGCTTTCTTACTCTCTTGTTTTTTTTTTTTTGCAGTTTGGTGGTCTTCCATAGTGGTAACATTTGAATACTTTTTTAAATCTCATTTGTATATCCGCCCTACCAGTGAGTTTATACTTTTGCGTATTTTCATGATGGTAATAATCACTTCCTGATGTAGGATTCCCTAAGCTTTTCTTTTAAGGCCAGTCTAGTGTGATGAATTCCCTCAATTTTTACTTGTCTGGGACAGGCTTTATTTCTCCTTCATTTCCAGAGGACAGTTTTGCTTGGTGGTCTTTTTTTTTTTTTTTCCAGCCCTTAGAATATATCATCCCATTCTCTCCTGGCCTGTGAGGTTTCTGCTGAGAAATCTGCTGTTATTCTTATGGAGGTTTCCTTACATGTGACGTGATGCTTTTCAATTGCTGTTTTTAGAATTCGCTTTGTCATTGTCTTTTGACAGTTTGACTATAATGTGTCTCAAGGAGGCTTTTTTTTTTTTTTTTGGCATTTAATCCATTTTAGGAATTTTTAGCTTGCTTGATCTGAATGTCCATATCTCTCCCAAAATGTGGGAAGTTTTCAGCTTTTATTTCATTAAAACCTGTTAACTTTTCCATGCCTTTTCCCACCTGTTCTCCTTCTGGAATTCCTAAATGCAAACATTTGTTCATGTAATGGTGTCCCATCATTCCTGCAGGCTTTTTTTCCTACGCCTCCTGCTGCTGCTCCTCCTCCTGCTCTTCCTCCTCCTCTCTCCTCTATCCTTTCTCCCTTCTCCCTTCTTCTTCTTTTCTTCTTTCTTTTTCTCCTCTTCTTCTCCTCTTCCTCCTCCTTCTTTTCCTTTTCTTTTTCTTTTCGCCTTTTTTTCTTTCTTCTTCCTTCCTTTTTTTTTGGTCTGACTGGGTCATTTCAAAAGTCCTATCTTCAAATTCAGACATTGTTTGTTCTCCTTGATCTAATATGTTGTTGAAACTCTCAGTTGTATTTATTTCATTCATCGAATTCTTCACCTTCAAGTTTTCTGTTTGGCTCTTTTTTGTGATATCTATCTCTGTTGAATTTCTCATTTAGATCATGAATTCTTTTCCTGATTTCATTGAATTGTCTATGTGTATTCTCTTGTATCTCTCTTGAGTTTCCTTAAGATCATTATTTTAAATTCTGTTATAGGCCTTGATTTTCCTTTCTTTCAGGTCTGTTACTGGAGAATTATCATGTTTCTTTGGGAGTGTCATGTTTTCTTGCTAGTTCATGTTTTTGTTTTTTACTACATTGGTATCTGCACATCTGGTATAACAGTCACCCTTTCCATTTTTATGGAGTAGTTTTCATAGGGAAAGACTTTCCTGGAGAAGTATTTTATAGTGTTGGTTGAATGGGGTGCTTTGACTTGTCCTCTAGACGGGTACAGTAGTGTAGTAGTATAGTAGTGTACATGTGATTTCTTTGGCCATAATCGGTGCCTGTGGTTCCTGTGAGTGCCTCACTGGCCTGGACTGTGGGTGTTTGTGGAGGCAGTGGCATGGCTTTGCTAGGGTCGGTGTTGCTGGGCTTGCTGGTTCTTAGACCCTAGGGGAGCTTGTGCTATTTCTGGCAGCTCTGCTGCTTATGGGGGTAGTGTCTTCAGTGGTGCTGGTTTCTGGGCAGAATGGTCCTTGGGCCTTGAGGGGCCTGTAGGGCACACGGTAGTTCTGCCTGTCGGGAGGGTGAGATGGTTGGCAGTGGTGGACACTGGGGAGCTGGTCCTTGGGCTCTGGCATTGTGTCTGTCTTGGGGGTGGTCTCCTTGCTGTACTGTGCTGCCTGTTTTTTTGGATTACAAGGTTCTGCATGGGCTCAGGTGCTTGGATATGGTTGTACTGCTAGGTATAGCTTGGGTTATGGCATTGTAATCTTTTATATGGCCATGGAGTGATGGCAGTAGAACCTCAGGAATATGGAGATACAGGGGCTTTGGCTCCCAGGGCAGGATACACTCTAGCAGTGGTTTTGCTCTCAAAATGACATTGTGTTGTAGCTGCTTGGGTCCCAGGTGGAGGTTCTTGTCCTTTCCCCAGGCCTGCATCAGGAGAAACTCATTCTCAGGCCCTGTCAGTGTGATTTCCAAGCAAGTGTTCCAGCTGTCCTCACTCACTTTATGAAGTGTCGACGTAGATGACAGTAACATGGTGATGACAGTTTGCCTTGTTTGTGTACATTCATAGTTAACATGGTTAAAGCAGCAGAGAGTGTTCTGTCAACCTGTAACTGGAATTGAGTGAATTAGGTGCCCAACATCTCTGGGAAGAGTTGAATGATTTCTCTATTCACCCCTCGCTGTTGGGTGTCACGATTTAAAATAAGTTGGAAAATACCACTATACGTGGTTGAACTCTTAGGAGGAAACCAGTCCTGATTTTGTGATTTTTAAAAATGGACGACTTCATCATAAATGACTAGCCCAGATCTTATTACAGAAGGGTCTTTTAGAACTTTGCGTCTTGTTCCTAGGCACCACAACAACCGCGTGGGCACTGAATGGCGGTGGAAGATGGACCAGCCTGAAATGATCTTGAAGGAAGCCATTGAAAACCATCAGAACATGATTAAGCAGTTTAAAGGTATTTATCTTCCCTCTACAGAGGAATGCTAATACCTGTTAATAGTCTGAATCAGACTGGCAGAAGAATTGCCTCTTTGGTAGGATTTTGTCCCCACTGGCAAATTTTCCTCTGAGGAAGTGAAAACTTTGTAGGAATATTATATATATTTTGCCTTTTTAGCTTTTACTTCCCATATGATGGAAGAACTAAAAATTTAAAATGTAGCAACTTGGCCAGGTGTGATGGCTCACGCCTGTCTAATCCCAGCACTTTGGGAGGCCGAGGCAGGCGGATCACCTGAGGTCAGGAGTTCGAGATGAGCCTGGCTAACATGGTGAAACCCCGTCTCTACTAAATATGCAAAAATTAACTGGGCATGATGGTGGTTGCCTGTAATCCCAGCTACTTGGGAGGCTGAGGCAGGAGAATTGCTTGAACCTGGGAGGCAGAGGTTGCAGTGAGCCGAGATCTCTCCACTCCACTCCAACCTGGGCAAAAAGAGCGAAACTCCATCTCAGAAATAAATAAATAAATAAAAAGTTTAGCAACTTATAATATGCTGCATTCAACTTGAAAGATTTACCTGGGAATGTACCATCAATCTTCCTAGAAACCTTTGCTATTGTTCTGTCTCGTTGAGCTGAGCAGCCTTTTGAATGGATTGGAAGTTTTAGGTTAGTGGAAAGTCTTAAATAATGTTAGTTAGTGATGGGAAAACGGTTTTGAATGAATTCCTTATTTAAAAAAAAGGAGGGATAATATAAATAACAGTTTCTTCCATCTAATGCACAGTAATGTGGTAAAAATTCAGCCACTCCATTTTTTTGAATTTCCTGATTTAATTCTGTCTCATATTAACAAATATTGACTTCACTGGAGGTTACTGGTTCTCAAACTTTATCATGCATCGGAATCATCTGGAGAGCTTGTTAAAACACAGATTGTTGGTTTCCTTTCCCAGAGATTGGGTCAGTAAGCCCAAGAGTATGCTTTTTTGTCTTTCTTTTTTTTTGGACCGGATCTGACTCTGTCACCCAGGCTGGAGTATGTGGTGCTATCTTGGCTCACTGCAACCTTCACTTCCCAGGCTCAGATGATCCTCCCACCTCAGCCTTACCTCCTGAGTAGCTGGGGCTACAGGCGCTGGCCACCACGCCTGGCTAATTTTTTGTGAAGATGGGGTCTAGCCATGTTGCTCAGGCTGGTCTCAAACTCTTAGACTCAAGCCATCTGCCCGCTTTGGCCTCCCAAAGTGCTGGGATTACAGGTGTGAGCCACCTGAGAATGTGCATTTCTAACAGGTTTCTGGTTGGTGTTGATGTTATTCAACTGGGGACCACGCTTTGAGAACCACTACTGTACATGTGATGGCTTCATAAAGCAACAGCTGTAGGTGATGAATTGGAATTTGTTAGGTTCCCTGTTGAATCTGTATGCTCTGGTCTCTACCTACCACTGGTGACTCCTTCTCTCCTGTATTCTTCTTTTCCGTCATATGCAACCATTAAAAAATAGTCCCAGCCAAGACTGTTTTAATATAGACACTCTTAAGGTATTAATAGCACATATGGGAGTCTTTAGAAACCTCAGTAATTAGCATTCTGAAGATCAGGTGATTCTTTCACGTAAGGAAATTTGTTCTGTTCTGGCCACTCATTCATAATTTTATAATACTCCTTACCACTTGATATGGTTAGGCTTTGTCCCCCTCACCCAAATCTCATCTTGAATTGTAATCTCCATAATCCCCATAATTCCTATGCGTCGAGAGAGACCGGTGGAGGTAATTGAAACGTGGGGGCCATTTCCCCCATGGTGTTCTCGTGATAGTGAGTGAGTTCTCACGAGATCTGATGGTTTTATGAGGGGCTCTTCCCCCTTTGCTCTGCACTTCTCCTTCCTGCTGCCTTGTGAAGGAGGTGCCTTGCTTCCCCTTTGCATTCCGCTGTGATAGTAAATTTCCTGTGGCCTCCCCAGCCATGCTGAACTGCGAGTCAATCAAACCTCTTTTCCTTTATAAATTACCCCGTCTCCGGCAGTTCTTTATAGCAGTATGAAAATGGGCTCATACTTATTTCTCATTCTTATGAGAAATGGAGAAAAGTCATGCAAATAATGGTTCAAGATCAGTAGTAATTTATAAAAGATAATTATTCAGTAGGCTCGGCACGGTGCCTCACGCTTGTAATCCCAGGACTTTGAGAGGCTGAGGTAGGCGGATCACCTGAGGTCAGGAGTTTGAGACCAGCCTGGCCAACATGGTGAAACCCCATCTCTACTAAAAATACAAAAATTAGCCAGGCATGGTGGTGTGTGCCTTTTAATCCCAGCTACTCGGGGGGCTGAGGCAGGAGAATTGCTTGAACCCGGGAGGCAGAGGTTGCAGTGAGCTGAGTTCACACGCCACTGGACTCCAGCCTGGGTGACAAAGTGAGACTCCATCTCAAAAAAAAAAAAAATTAGTCAATAATTATACTTTTATTCTTTATGAATTTTCTAGGGAAAGTTGACCTGTACATATTTGTGTATATCTGTAGGTAGGCTGACTTTTTTTTGTACATTTACAAAGATGCTAATGATTATTTTAATTTCTCATCTTGATTTTTAGTTTCAAGCATTTTTCGATGGTGGGAGGTAGGGGTACAAATTACATTCTTATACTTGGATAAAGCAGTGTCTCTTACCAGTGTTTTGGAAAATTAAATGAAACTGTTGGTAAAGAACTAGTAAGCTCCACATCTGGAATTTGACTGGCTTTTCCTAGACTCATTGTTGGTTTAGTTAATAATTGATTGTTGATCTTCAAGTAAGCTATGTGTCTTTTTAATTTCAAGGCAAAGTCGTATTTTCCTTTGGAGAGTGTGTTAGGGTTCTCCAGAAAAACAGAACCAATGGGTGTGTGTGTATGTACGTGTGATGTGTATGTGTATGTGTGTGCGTGTGTGAGGGGAGAGAGAGAGAGAGACAGAGAGACTGAGATTGAGATTCATTTGTTCATTTTTAGGAGTTGGCTCATGTATTTGTGGAGGCTTGGTGAGTTCAACATCTCTTGAGTTGACTGGCAGGTTGGAGACTCAGGGAAGAGTGGGAGTTCAAGTTCAAAGGCATTCTCCTGGCAGAATTCCTTCTTGCTTGGAACAGGTCAATCTTTTTATATTAAAGCCTTCAAATGATTGGATGAGGTCCATCCACATTATGACGGGCAATCTACTTTACTGAAAGCCCAGCAATTTAAATGTTAATCTCATCCAAAACACCTCCACAGAAACATCCAGAATAATGGCTGAACAAATATCTGGACGCCGTGACCCAGACAGGTTGACACATAAAATTAACCATCACAGATAGTAATATCAGAAGCAGGAAATGCCAGTACTTTTATTTTTATGTGAAGTTGATTTTTGAGTTAGTGCTTAAGGAGCTAATGGGACGATGACTGAGGATGTGTGTTTCCTGGACATCCTGGAGTCTCCCTGAATGAACTGTGTCTCGGGCAGTTTGTGTGAGGAGGAATCAGCTCTGCCCTGAAGAATAGACACCTTCATTTCTTTATGCTGGGATGTCCTTCCTACAGAATGATGATCTGAGTTTGGATAGTAATTTTTCTGACAGGAGCGTTTTTGCAAATGCACTTTAGATGGAAATATGTAATGAATAAACCATGAGGTAGACTTTGTTGATGTTAATAAAATGTGTTAGGTGAGTTCCGTGAGCACGTGTTTTTCATTGTCTGCTGGGCCTGTTGAGGGTCCTGTCCTGTGCAGAAAGGGGTGTCCAGTAGTGACCTTAGGCTTAACGTTAATCAGCAGGCATCTCAAATGGTTTGTCTATGGGTTCTTACGATGTGAGGAAAACAAAAGAGTTTTAAAATTTAGATTCTCTTGAGTGATGATAGGATGCAGGATAGCAGAGAGAAAGAATAGAGCACGTCTATGGATGCATGAATCCTGAGTAGGCATTAGAATGCATAAGACAGAAGGAATGATCCCCAGAAATTCAGCAACTGCCACCAATTTCATTCTTAAAAATGGTATTTATACAGTATCTGTTTTACCCTGGTAATTCCTACAATGGATTTTTTTTTCATATCTGAATGGATTGACTTGATAACATGTTACCATGTCAGGAAAACATCAGTGTATTTAATCAGCAACAAATTTGTTGGAAGGGTTTTCAGAGTGGAACTGGTTGATATTTGTGCATTGATGCTCTTCAGGTTAGCAAAGCAGTTTTTCTTGAAGCTAGTAGAAAACAGGTGCATGTTTGAAGGTGTGGAGGGTGTAGACGGGTCAGCACGTAGGCATAAGGGAGCCTCATTTGTTTTATTTTTATTTTATTTTACTTTATTTATTTGCTTGGAGACAGGGTCTCACTCTGTTGCCCAGGCTGGAGTGCAGTGGCACGATCTTGGCTCACTGCAACCTCTGCCTCCTGGGCTCAAGTGATCCTCCCACCTCAGCCTTCCAAGTAGCCGGAACTACAGATGCATGCTACCGCGCTTCAGCTAATTTAAAAATTTTTAATAGAGATGGGTTCTCCCTATATTGCCCAGGCTGGTCTTGAACTCCTGGGCTCAAATGATCCTTCTGCCTGGGCCTCTCAAAGTACTGGGATTACAGGCATGAGCCACCGTGCCTGGCTCTCATTTGTTTTACATTTTCACAATGAATGAGAGATCCCTTAATTTGTAATTTTGGAGCCCTGGTGACTATTTGTTTAATGCTTTTTTCTGTGTTCTAAGTTAGGTTAAACAAGCCATTATTTTTGAAAATCCATCTTATTGCTATAATAGTCATAGTAAATCTTGCTGTAAAATTATGATAATAGAAAAGAAAAAAAAAACCCTAATTAGTAAAGGGTAAAGTGCATAATTTGTAAGAATCCAGAGCCCTTCTGGAAAACTGGTGGTAGTCTGTAACACTTCAAAGAAAAAAATGTTATGTGATTTCTTTTAAAATGATAACTTTGACAGCATTATAGAATTTTAGTACTTCAGAATATTGATTATATTTTCTGTTCTCTTGGCAGCAAGTAATTTCAACTGAAAAAGACCATAAAGGGATAGGGTCTTGTTCTGTTGCCCAGGCTGGAATGCAATGGCATGATCATAGCTCACTGCAGCCTCAACCTCCTGGGCTCAAGCGGTCCTCCTGTCTCAGCCTCTCAAATATCTGGGATTACAGGCACATGCTACCAAACTCAGCTAATATTTTAAAAAACATTTTTGTAGATATGGGGGTCTCACTACGTTGCCCAGTCTGATCTCGAACTCCTGGGCTCAAGCAATCCTTCAGCCTCAGTCTCCCAAAGTGCTGGGATTATAGGTGTGAACCACTGCACCTGGCCTTAATTTTCATTTTAATAATATTGTATCTATGGGAATAGAAATTTCAGGCTTAAACAGAAATGCTTACGAACAGATTTCTTGTATAAATGGCAATTATAGTCAATTTCAAAGGCTTGAAGGCATTTCCTTCGTAGTTTGTGATATTCCTGGTATCTCCACTTTGGCCTCTTTTTGGAAGTCCACTCTTAGCTCATTAATTATTATTTTTTTTTAAATCCTTTTATTACTCTTTTTTAACAAATAGCCCCAGGGACAGGGGACCAGGGGAAAGGGAAGGAGGGGAAGTGAGGCCCCAGCCCCACAACCCCTCCCTCGCCACCCCTTTCCCCCTTATATATTTATAATCTATATACAAGCCCTGGGGATAGGGGGCAAGAGGAACTCCCTCAGTGGGGTGGGGGCAAACCAGGCTCCTTGTCCCCTCGGGACCCAGGCTCCTCTGCCTTTTGGGAGGGCCCTTCTCGAGGTGGCGGCCCTGTCCATTCCCAAGGCTTAGGTATCCAGTGCAGGGCATCTGGTGGGGAGGCCTGCTGGTAAAGGTCGAAGCGCTGGGTGCGGAAGACTCCGCTGCAGGTGGAAGGCGTGGCCTTGAGACAGGAATGCTCATTAATTATTTACCTCACTCTGGCTTGGAGAGTCCTTTGCTTTCTAGTGTGAGTTCCCACCCCATGACAAAGAACGCCTGCCGTCTGTCCTGGGTCTGGTTCAGTTGTGTGAAAGGTGGAACTGGCTGTGGGGATTGTTGCTTATTGTCTGAGTTCCCCAACTGGAGCTAAGTGGCCAGTCCTGAGCAGCTTTGGAAGATAATTCCTGATGTTTTCAATGCTTGTCTTTTGTGTTCTTAATTCTGAGGGCAATCATTGTCTTTTCAGTTATTTCACTGAGTTATAAAAATATCTTTCTTTTCCTGACCTTTATTAGCTTTCCTTTTATATACATACAAAATTAACTTTGCATTGATTAAAAGTGGGTCAGAATTTCAGTGCCACTCAGCGTCTATTCAAAATGCTGCCTGCCCCCTTCTAAGTACTACCATGGCAGGGAGAAATAGTTCCCAGAAAATGGGGCTGAGGTTTCTTTAGCTCAGTTTTCCACCCGTTCAGCAAACATCAAGTGATTGCACCGTCTTTGTCAGGAACGTCCTCGGTACTAAAGCTGCAAAGATGAAAAAGACATCATTTATTGCTAGGTGTTTTTATCTATACTTTAGGCTAGAAGCAAAGTACTGCAAGAAATAAAAGATCTCCAACAGATGGTTTTCACAAGCTAGGTGTGCTAACATACACATCATAAAGAAAATGTGAAGGTGGGGAAGAGAACACCACCTGTTAATTGTTTTCAGAAACTAATTTATGAAAAACCTCAAGTGGAGTATCTATATCAAACAGGTATTATTTATGACTTTTAGTCAGGACAGGTTGTTGGGAAGATTTTTGGCCCGGAACTGCATTGTTATGAGAAGAAAGAAGAGAATGTTTTATTTCTGATCGGCCCAAACTTTAGAAATAGGAATATACTGAGCATTACATCATGTTTATTTGTGTGTTATTTGGTTTATCGCTATGACATTAGAATGAAAATTTTAGGATCTTAAGTTCTGGCTTTGTCATCTTTCAATGAGATGAAGTCCGCTTGTTAGTTACTCTGCTGACTGTAATTGTGATTATCCAAGATCAGAAAGGTGTTCAGAATAAGAAAAATGTCAGAAAACTTGCTTAACCAAAAAACCCAAAGAATTAGAATAACAAAGCAGAGTTTAGTTGTGAAAGGGTTAAGATTTGGGCACCATGAAGAGAACAGATCGTGTGTGTGCATGTGCGTGTATGTGTGCCTGTGTGTGTGTGCGTGTGTGTGTGTGCATGTGTGTGTGTGTGTGAGTGTGAGATAATGGGAAACAGCACTATCGATTTGCTGTTGAAATGTCCTGTGTCTCATGTGGACTCTTTCTTTCTTCTCCAGGAATCCTTTCCATTAGAAATTTAGAGGCTATTACCAGAGAAATGCAAATCAAAACCACAATAAGATACCATCTCACACCAGTTGGAATGGTGATCATTAAAAAGTCAGGAAACAACAGGTGCTGGAGAGGATGTGGAGAAATAGGAACACTTTTACACTGTTGATGGGACTGTAAACTAGTTCAACCATTGTGGAAGACAGTGTGGCGATTCCTCAAGGATCTAGAACTAGAAATACCATTTGACCCAGCCATCCCATTACTGGGTGTATACCCAAAGGATTATAAATCATGCTGTTATAAAGACACATGGACACGTATGTTTATTGCAGCACTATTCACAATAGCAAAGACTTGGAACCAACCCAAATGTCCATCAATGATAGACTGGATTAAGAAAATGTGGCACATATACACCATGGAATACTATGCAGCCATAAAAAAGGATGAATTCATGTTTTTTTAAGGGACATGGATGAAGCTGGAAACCATCATTCTGAGCAAACTATCGCAAGGACAGAAAACCAAACACCGCATGTTCTTACTCATAGGTGGGAATTGAACAATGAGGACACTTAGACATAAGAAGGGGAACATCACACACCAGGGCCTGTCATGGGTTGGGGGGAGGGGGGAGGGATAGCATTAGGAGATATACCTAACGTGAATGACGAGTTAACGGGTGCAGCACGCCAACATGGCACATGTTTACATATGTAACAAACCTGCACATTGCTCACATGTACCCTAGAACTTAAAGTATAATAATAATAAAAAAGAAATTTAGAGGCTGTTTCAATTTCTGTCATATTTCCTTGAGGCCAGTGCAAGAAGACATGAAGTGGAGTCCTTGAGGCTTTGTTTTTGGGAGGACCAGTGTAACAGACTCTGGCAGAGAGCAAGAAATAGAAACATGCTCTTATGAAGGAGAGAACCAAGGTTTTACATAAGCTTCTCAATATCTTACTTGTGAGAGAATCAGGATAACTTTAAAATCTAAGAATCCATTACTTTAAAAAGTTGATCATCAAGAATTTTTTTTGTCTTGTATTTTGTTTGTTTTTGTGATTGTCTAAATGGGGGAATATGATTATGATATTTTTATTTGTAGCTTTCTGGAAAGGATGGCTTTGGTGTCTTTGCTTCTAGGTTTCCTCCTGTCCTCCCTGGCTGCTCTGTGGTGGTACCCTTTGTTGATCCCTCTTCCTCTCCCCAGAACTGTGAGTGCTGTAGGACTCAGTCCGTGGTCCTCCTCCCTGTCCTGTTAGCCCCAATGCTTGCTTTGTCTGAGTTGATGGCAGCCATGTTGCTGGAGCCAAACACTTTGTAGAAATCATTGAGCCCTCTCGCTCTCTCATAGCCTACATCCAATCCATTTGAAAATCCCTCTTGATGATACCTTGAAAGTAGAGCCAGCTGACTGACTTTGCCACCTCCACTATCGTGCCACCTCCAGTGTCACCACCTTGGTCCAAGCCACCATTTCCTTTTTGTATTATATTATAGTCTGTCGGCAGATTACCCTCTCTCCTTGCCCCTCTGTTCTCAACGGAGAACCCGATGTGATCTACTTAAAACAAAAATTAGTTTATGCCACCCTCTTCTCAAAATCCTGCATTGGCTACCCATGTGACTCAGGTTCCCTAGACATAATCAGGCAGGCTCCCACCTTGGGGTCTTTCCTCCGACTGGAATGCTTTTCCGTCTTTGCCCTCTTGGCCTACTCCCTCACCTCCTCCAGCTACACTCCCCTTTTCAGCAAGACTTATCCTGACCAGCCTGATTGACAGGTCAGCCTGCCTCTTTTTCCTCTTGGCACGCCACATCTTCATTGCCCTGCTCTTTCTTTTCTTCTCCACGTGCCTATCACCTTCTTTTTTTTTTTTTTTTTTTTTTTTGAGACGGAATCTCACCCTGCTGCCAAGGCTGGAGTGCAGTGGTGAGATCTCGGCTCACTGCAACCTCCGCCTCCTGGGTTCAAGCAATTCTCCTGGCTCAGCCTCCCGAATAGCTGGGATTACAGGCACCTGCCACCATGCCCGTCTAATGTTTTTATATTTTTGGAAGAGATGGGGTTTCACCATGTTGGTCAGGCTGGTCTCGAACCCCTAACCTCATGATCCACCCGCCTCAGCCTCCCAAAGTGCTGAGATTACAGGCGTGAGCCACCACGCCCGGCCCAAAACTTCGTCTTTACCAAAAATTTTAAAAAAATTAGCCAAGTGTGGTGGCATATGCCTGTGGTCCTAGCACCTGAGGAGGCAGAGGTGGGAGGGTCACCTGAGCCCAGGAGATTGAGGCTGCAGTCAGCTTGATCACATCACTGCACTCCAGCCTGGGTGACAGAGGCAGACCTTGTCTAAAAAAAATAAATAATAATAATTGAATTTATTTTTCAGTTCACAAAATAAAAACATTTGCAGCTAGCACGTTTTGAATGTGTATGTGCTGGGCCTGGCACCTCATTAAGTATTTCATGTAGCTTATTTCATTTAATTGTTATAATAGCTGTATGTGTGTGTGTAAAATCTCCATTTTAAAGATCAGGGAATGGGCTTGGAGAGGGTGAGAGAGGCTTGACCAAGGATATAAAACTACCTTCGCGGTGGAGCTAGAGTGTGAACCCGGTGCATCTGAATCCCAGTGGCCAGGGCCTAGCCGATGCTCCTTCCACTTTCTGAGTTTTAGGTTGGTTTTGGAGTTCAGGTTCAACCTGCCTTTCTACTCAGCTGCTCATGGTGGGGATTATAGTTAATGATATGCTTTTTGAAAAGCAAATGTTATGCTTAATGCTGAGTTGTCTTGGCAACATAGAATGAGCTTAAGGATCAAATTTTATTTAAAAACCTTGTTTTACTTGAGTTAAGATCTTAGATTTCAATAACCTAAAAAATTATCCATCCAAAAATACTGACACGAAATGCATTCTTACAATTGCAGTTACATAGTCATAAAAGAAGACATCACCTGTCATGCTTAGATTGTTCTCATTTTGGTCTGTACTCTGTTGCTTTGATCTCTTGGGGATTTACTTGCACTTTGTGTTTTATTTTATTTATTATTTTGTATTAGGGGTACATGTGCATGTTATTTACATCGGTGTATTGTGTACCGTGGGAATTAGGCTTCTTGCATACCCATTACTCAAATAGTGAACATTGTACCTGATAGGCAATTTTTCAACTCTCACCCCGTCCCATCCTCTTTTGGAGTCTCTAGTCTCTATTATTTCCATCTTTAGGTCCATGTGTACCCATTGGTTAGTTCCCACTTAAAAGTGAGAACGTGTGATATTTGATGTTGTGTTTTTTAGTTCACCTAGGATGATGGCCTCCAGCTTCATCCATGTTCCTGTAAAGGACATGATTTTGTTCGTTTTTATGGCTGCATAGTATTCCATGGTGCATATGTACCATATTTTCTTTATCCAGTCAACCATTGATGGACACTTAGGTCATGGTTTCATGACTTTTAGCTATTGTGAATAGTGCTGCGATGAACATACGAGTGGGTACAGGTTTTTTTTAATATAATGATTTCTTTTCCTTTGGTTAGATACCCGGTAATGGGATTGCTAGGTTGGATGGTAGTTCTATTTTTAGTTCTTTGAGAAATCTCTCTATAGAGGTTGAACTAATTTACATCCCCACCAACAGTGTGTAATCCACGCCAATTCTGTTGTTTTGCTTTAATAATAGCCATTCTGACTCGTATAAGATGATATCCCATTGTAATTTTAATTTGCATTTCTCTGCAAATGATTATTAGTAATGCTGAGTGTTTTTTTTCACGCAACTTACACTTTCGTATTTCTAAGGTGTGGGAGGAAGAGAGAGAGAGAATTAGAGTGTGTGTGTGTGTGTGTGTGTGTGTGTCAAGCACAGCTGACACCAATACCTTAACTTAAACATACCCAGAGAATGACATATGTTCTAAGAAGAATGTGTGTTCTGAGCTCTGAACTAGGAGATCCAGGAGTGGCCAACCCGGGGATTCATTCTCTTTGTTTTTTTCTGTGAAGGCTTTATTTTGGACAGATCATTCTCTATCTATGAGGAACATCTGAATCCCTAGCGCTTCCTGTGGAATGCAGGTTGTACAGGGAATCAAGGCCCGTTGTTTTGGGTTAAATAAAGTGGTGCCTGGTGGAGATTGCTGGTGGGGGGGTACTAAGTGAAAATGCTGTATAAACTGCATGATTTTTTTTTTTTCCAGACAGGGTCTTGCCCTGTTGCCCAGGCTAGAGTGCAGTGGCGCAGTCTCAGCTCACTGCAACCTCCGCCTCCCGGGTTCAAGTGATTCTTCTGCCTCAGCCTCCCGAGTAGCTGGGCCTACAAACATGCACCACCACGCCTGGCTAATTTTTGTATTTTTAGTAGAGATGAGGTTTTGCCTTGTTGGCCGAGCTGGTCTTGAACTCCTGACCTCAATTGATGCACCCATCTCGGCCTCACTAAGTGCTGGGATTACAGGCATGAGCTGCCGTGCCCAGCCGAACTGCATGCTTTTTACAAGCAACTGTGGTTCTCCTGCCCAGCCTACTGCCACTGGACTGCCCTGTTTGTGAGTTTGTGAGTCCCTTCAATAAACCCTATGTCTTGGCTGGGCATGGTGGCTCACGCCTGTAATCCCAGCACTTTGGGAGGCTGAGGCAGGCCAACGTAGTGAAACCCCATCTCTACTAAAAATACAAAAAAAAAAAAAAAAAAAATTAGCCAGACATGGTGGTGTGCGCCTGTAGTCCCAGATACTGAGGAGGCTGAGGCAGGAGAATTGCTTGAACCCGGGAGGCAGAGGTTGCAGTGAGCTGAGATCACGCCATTGCACTCCTGCCTGGGCAACAGGGCGAGACTCTGTAACAACAACAACAACAACAACAACAACAACAACAACAGCCACAGCCCCTAAGTCTCGTTCACTGGCTCTGAATCTCTTTGCCAGCCCCTCACACATGGTGCTATCCCTACTGAAGTCAATCAGGGTCTGGCGGAAGAGTGTGTCTAAAATAAAATCACTTTCTGAAAACTGAGGCACAACTGAGCAGTGAAATTTAACTTTATTTCGCCCACGTTCTTTGTTACTGTTGTTAAGGTGACAGTGACTGGGATTGAATCAGTTTCATAAACTAGGATAAAGGTGGTAATAGCAAATTGTTAATGAACGTTTCTTGTGTGCCAGACACTCCGCTAAGGCCTTTACATGCATTATCTCATTTAATCCCAACAAAAATTCTTCAAGGTACTTACCATTCACAGCTAAGAAAGTTATGTTTCAAAGATGGCCAATAATGGCTGGGCATGGTGGCTCACGCCTGTAATCCCAGCACTTTGGGAGGCCAAGGCGGGCAGATCATGAGGTCAGGAGATCGAGACCATCCTGGCCAACGTGGTGAAACCCCATCTCTACTAAAAATACAAAAAATTAGCCGGGCATGGTGGTGGGCACCAGCCCGGTGTAGTCCCAGCTACTCGGGAGGCTGAGGCAGGAGAATGGCTTGAACTGAGGAGGTGGAGCTTGCAGTGAGCTGAGATTGTGCCACTGCAATCCAGCCTGGGTGATGGAGCGCAACTCCATCTCAAAAACAAACAAACAAACAAACAAAACAAAGATGTCCAATAGGAGTCGGAGAAGACACATGAACACGCTTCTCCCCTAGGCCCAAGCTCCATGAGGAACCCCTGTCCTGCAGAGAGAATATATTCTTCAAAAGGAACCTAGAAATCATTGATTTAGAACTATCAGGAGTCAAGGTGATATATACTTTTTCTTTGTTTTTTTTTTTTAACTCAAGTTCAGGGGTACAAGTGCAGGTTTGTTACATAGGTAAACTTGTGTCATGGGGGTTTGTTGTACAGATTATTTCATCACCCAGGTATTAAGCCCAGTACCCATTAGTTGTTTTTCCTGATCCTCTCCCTTCTCCCACCCTCCACCCTCTGATAGGCCCCAGTGTGTGTCATTCCCCTCTATGTGTTCATGTGTTCTTAGGATACATATTTTTGCCTGTTTACACTCTTTCCGAGTCTTTCACATTCTCTGTTAGACTGAAGGACTTTTAGGACAGCATATCTCTTAATGCCTTCTACATTGAGTCAAGAGGAGTACCTGACAAACCAAGCTGCATGCTGGAATCACACGGAGAGCCCTTTAGAAATCCTGATGCACGAGGCCCCTCCCCAGAGACCGTGATTTAATATGTTTGGGATATGGGCTGGACATTGGGATTCTTAAATGTTTTTTGGGTAATTCCAGTGTCCAGCTAGGATTCAGAACGAGTGGTGTGTGCTAGTGGCTACTAAACTTGTCTACACATTGGAATCACCTGGAGGGCTTCAGAAACCGCGAATTGCCTGCACCCCTCCGCCAGAGATTGGCGTTTAGTTGATCTGAGCTGTGGCCTGGATTGTGGGAATTTTAAGATTCCAAGGTGATTCCAATGTGCAGACAGGTTGGGCCCCTCTGGTTTCATGCAGTGGCTTTTAGCCTTGGCTATACGTAACAACCATCTGAGAAGCTTTAACAAAACTTATTGCCCAGCCTTGCACCCACTCTGATGAAACAGACTCTTTAGAGGTGGACCTAGGTGGCAGTATTTTTTTTTTTTTTTGGAGACGGAGTCTCACTCTGTTGCCCAGGCTGGAGTGCGGTGGCACCGTCTCCTCTCACTGCAATCTGTGCCTCCTGGGTTCAAGCGATTTCTCCTGCCTCAGCCTCCCGAGTAGCTGGGATTACTGGCATCCGCCACCACGCCCAGCTAATTTTTGCATTTTTAGTAGAGACAGGGTTTCACCATGTTGCCAGGCTGGTGTTGAACTCCTGACCTCAAGTGATCTGCCCACCTTGGCCTCCCAAAGTGCTGGGATTACAGGTGTGAGCCACTGCGCCCAGCCTATTTTTTTTTTTTTGAGACAGGCCTTGCTCTGTCATCCAGGCTGGAGTGCAGTGGCATGATAGTGGTTCACTGCAGCCTCAATCTCCCAGACTCAAGTGATCTTCCCACCTCAGCCTCCCAAGTAGTTGGGACCACAGACATGTGCCACCATGCCCAGCTATTTTTTTTTTTTTTAATTTTTAGTAGTGGCAAGGTCTCACTATATTGCCCAGGCTAGTTTTGAACTCCTTGGCTCAAGCAATCCTCCTGCCTTGGCCTCCCAAAGTGCTGGGATTACAGGTGTGAGCTACTGCACCTGGCCTGTAGAAGTATTTTTTGCAGCTCCTCAGGTGATTCCAGTATGAAGTATGAATTATGAAGTATTCCAGTATGAAGCCAAAGATAAGAACGATTAGGTCTCTTCTTTTTCTCTCCTATACAGCTTTGGACCAACTACATTTACTTTCCCAGTTCAGGATACTTGAGGAATGATTGGTCTAGAAGAAGCTTGTTCTTATGCAGATATACTG
Organism: Pan paniscus; assembly: GCF_029289425.2. Lineage (NCBI taxonomy): Eukaryota > Metazoa > Chordata > Mammalia > Primates > Hominidae > Pan > Pan paniscus. Next base: position 91,848,548 of record NC_073255.2, read on the forward strand.
ACTTCATTTTCTTAGATCAACATGAAAGAATGCAAAGCTAAGCAAATTATGCAAACGGACTTATTCTGCATTCCAAATAATTAGCTAACAAAGCTAGTTTTGCCTGCTTGTATTGATGTAGTTTAACTGGTACCAAAACTAAGAATGAGGTTACTGACTGATTTTTCTGATTTAATAATTCTAGTCCTGCCCTGCCCTTTAGCCTTTGTTTTGTATTCTTTGGTATCAAAAATGAATTTGCTCTATAAAATCAAAGCATCATTAAGAAAAACGTGACATCCTCTATCTGTACCTTATGTAGCTGGGTCCTTCTCACTGTATTCTCCAGGAGTACCGGGCATCAAAGCAGAACGCTTTGAAGAAGGAATGATGGTAAAGCACTGTGCATTGTCCCTCGTGGGAGAACCAATAATGTACCCAGAGATCAACAGGTTTTTGAAGCTATTCCACTAGTGTAAAATCTCCAGCTTCCTGGTCACAAATGCACAATTTCCTGCGGAAATCAGGTGAGTTCTCCAGCCTATGGAGAGATGCTGCTTGAATCTATGTTTCACTGCAAAGTAAAACTAATAGGCATTAATGCAATCAAATAGGATTTATTGATTACTTACTACATACAAATGTTGGGCTTTGGGAGGTGAAGATGGTCCTGCTCTTCAAAATCTGTTCTATTAGGCACAACAACATTAGTAAAAAGACTAGAGGCACAGATACGTCGCTAGGGGAATTCAAAAGACAATGAATTTTTTTTTTCCAAATGGGAGAGGCAGGGTAAAACTTACCAGAGAAGCTGTCGTTTAATTTTTTTTTTTTTTTTTGAGTCGGAGTCTCACTCTGTCTCCCCGGCTTGAGTGCAGTGGCGTGATCATGGCTCACTGCTACCTCCGCCTCCCAGGTTCAAGTGATTCTCCTGTCTCAGCCTCCTGAGTAGGTGGGTCTACAGGCGCCTGGCACCATGCCCAGCTAATTTTTTAATTTTATTTTTTAATAGAGATGGGCTTTCACCATGTTGGCCAAACTGGTCTTGAACTCCTGACCTCAAGAGATCCTCCCGCCTCAGCCTCTGAAGGTGCTGGCATTACAGGTGTGAGCCACTGTGCCTGGCCTAATTTTTATCTTTATGTCTGGGATTGGTACTTGAGAAGGTTGGAAACTATATTGTTGTTAATAAGGAACTTCCTGAGAAAGACGTGGAGTTGGGGTATTTGTGATAACCATTATGTAAGTGTAGTTTATTTAGACCACAGAATGTGTGAGAGTGGCAGGTGGAAGTCAAGTTAGAAAGGTTGGGATTAGATGGTCTAGGACTTCAAATGCGGTCCTTTGGAAAGATCTTGCTTCCTGCAGAGCAGTCTGCTGGCATGGTATGCAATTGGGGAGACAAGAAGCAGCAGGAACCTAGATAGGAGATTATGATGTTTGCTTAGGTCAGAGTTATAAGGGTGGAAGCAAGTCAATGTGAATGAGGGAGTCTTAAAAAAGATGCTGTTAAGCCAGGCGCGGTGGCTCATGCATGTCATCCCAGCACTTTGGGAGACTGAGGCCGGTGGATCACCTGAGGTTGAGAGTTCCAGACCAGCCTGACCAACATGGGGAAACCCCATCTCTACTAAAAATACAAAATTAGCTGGGCATGATGGTGCATGCCTGTAATCCCAGCTACTCGGGAGGCTGAGGCAGGAGAATCGCTTGAACCCAGGAGGCGGAGGTTTCAGTGAGCCGAGATCGCACCATTGCACTCCAGCCTGGGCAACAAGAGTGAAACTCTGACTCAAAAAAAAAAGATGCTATTGAAGGATTGCTAGGTATGATTGTCAAACTGCTTGTATGGCTCTGAGAGGCTAGCGGAGAAGAGGACTAGGTAATTACACTGAGGGTTCCAGCCATGTTGATTGCTAGGATTATGGGGCCCCATAACAGCAGAGGGCTCTTGTAAGGAAGGTCAGGTTTAGGTGGTAGGATGATGAGGTTGGGTTGGATGACTTAAGGGAGGGCTCTCCTTATAGGGATGATCAAAGGCATCTCCTGGGGCCTCTGGGGAAATGATCTGTTTTTGTGTCATACTGGGACTAGGCACACACTGTAACACCAAAAGTATTATTACATTTACTCATCTGTTATGTATTGGTGTTTTCCCCGATTAGACTGCAAGTTCCTTGAGGTCAAGACCTCTGCTTATTTATCTCGGTGCATTTTTTGCCTGGTGCACTAAAGGTGCTCAGTACATGGGTAGTGAAATATTGGGGAAATAGGAAAAAAAAAAAAAGATCTTTTTGAATTCAAGTTTGTTTCATAAACACTGGCCAATAAAGTATAAGATTGTAAGAATTAAAGGGGCAGGGTGCAGTGACTCACGCCTGTAATCCCAGCACTTTGGGAGGCCAAGACAGGTGGATCACCAGGTCAGGAGATTGAGACCATCCTGGCTAACATGGTGAAACCCCGTCTCTACTAAAAATACAAATAATAATAATAATAATAATAATAATAATAATAAGCCAGGCATGGTGGCAGTTGTCTGTAGTCCCAGCTAGTCGGGAGGCTGAGGCAGGAGAATGGCGAGAACCTGGGAGGTGGAGCTTGGAGTGAGCCAAGATCATGCCACTGCACTCCAGCCTGGGCTACAGAGAAAAAAAAAAAAAAAAAAAAAAAAAAAGAATTAAAGAAAGAGGAGAGAAACACGAAGCGCTGCTGAACAGTTAACAGGTTTATTCTGAACCTGGGAGGGAATTCTGACTGAGTTAGGTCAGAAGCCACACTCTGTTACAGACTAAGAGTTTTCAAGGATTCAGGGCGGGAGAGTTTATCAGAAGCCTGTACTGCTTCTGTGTCTCTTTGTGGTGCTTATGCTTATCTGGGAGGGAGAGGTGTGTGTCTGTTCCCATACATCTTTCTGCGCGGCAGGCATAGCCCCGAGTCTGCTTTTAGCCTCCCTATCTTAGTGCACCTGAACGGAAAGGAATGTGCTTATTAAGGCCCACTGTTTTTCTGGGGCCCAGTGTATGAGGGTGAAGTTTGGCAGTTACCCAAGAGACTTTTCCCTCACCTCCCTCTGTGCCCCAGGGGTCTTATCTGTGTTTTACTGTCTGCTGTTTCTGGCTGCTTGTAGTTGGAAGTGATTTCCTTGAAATTCATGAAGCTAGAAAGGGAGGTGGAACTTAAAGTGGCGGGGTTTGTCCGAGATGACAGTGCTCCTGCTCTGTCAAAGATGTGAAAAAAGGTGAAAATATTTGCAAAAAATTAAGACCACGGTTATTTCTAGAAAGATTGATCACATACATTCACACACACAGAGTCAGCTTGAAATATTTATTTATTTACTTTTGAGACAAAGTCTAGCTTTGTCGCCCAGGCTGGAGTGCAGTGGCACAATCTTGGCTCACTGCAACCTCTGCCTCCCAGATTCAAGCGATTCTCCTGCCTCAGTCTCCCCAGTAGCTGGGACTACAGGCGCACGCCACCACACCAGCTAAAAGACAGGGTTTCACCATGTTGGTTAGGCTGGTTTCAAACTCCTGACCTCAAGTGATACACCCACCTCGGCCTCCCAAAGTGCTGGGATTACAGGCGTGAACCACCGAGCCCAGCCTGAAATTTAATGTCATAGGAAGTCGAAGAGTTGATTAAAATTATTAGCTACCAGGCAATAATATGAAAATCAGTGTATTGTCATAAAGATAACTAAGCTATTACTTTTTGAAGTTGTATAAAAAGGTGAAGTTAAAATGTTTTTTAAAAGTCAATGTGTCTATTTTACATAGTGTTGCCATTTCTGTTTTTAAACTTTAGTTGGGTTTTAAATTCCTGAATTTTCACATGGCTGATGTGGGGGACATTGGGATAGAGTGGTGTTTGGGGTGTATGCATAAAGAAAGGGAGTCTGTCTTAAATTAAAGGCATATATCCCCAAAAAGAATGGAATCTGTTAGTAGTAGGATATAGTAATTTTTTGCAAAATGATAACCAGAGAAGATGATTCATTGTGTGATCATGAATGGAATTGTCTGGGAATGCCATCATGGATTGAGGAAAATTATAGAGTATGATATAAGATATTTACCCGAAAACGTCCAGCAAAATGCCGGGCACATTTGTTAGATGTTATCGAGTCTCTCTTTCCCTCTCTTACTGGTGAGTCTTCTCAGGCCTGCAGAGGGATCGTGGAATACGACAAGATGTTCGTACTAGCCTTGATTGCCATCTTCAACAAACAAATGAGATAGGATGGCATATGATTCCAAAGAAATAATTCTTCATTTACTAAACCTGACTGGGAAATGAGGAGGGAGACAAAAAGGAAGAAGTAAGGTGGCAGGATTGGGCTAATAGGAAGATTAGCAAATTTCTCCGATCCTGAAAATGAGAGTTTAAAAAGTGGATGGGTTTACTCTATCAGGAATCATCAAGAAAGAAGGAATCCTTAGGAAATAGAGGTTACGCTTTTGGAATTTTTTTTTTTTTTTTTTTTTGAGACCAAGTCTCGCTCTGTCACCCAGGCTAGAGTGCAATGGCGCCATCTCGGCTCACTACAAGCTCCACCTCCAGGGTTCAAGTGATTCTCCTGCCTCAGCCTCCCGAGTAGCTGGGACTACAGGCACCCACCAGCACCCCCAGCTAATTTTTTGTATTTTTAGTAGAGACAGGGGTTTCACCGTGTTAGCCAGGATGGTCTCAATCTCCTGACCTCGTGATCCGCCCGCCTTGGCCTCCCAAAGTGCTGGGATTACAGGAGTGAGCCACCACGCTCGGCCACGCTTTTGGATTTTTAAAGCATCCTTGAATCTCCTAATATGAAGGGTGCTGTGCTTCAGGGAATAAGCAGGCAAATTGTGTTGCATTTTTTAGGGTATGTCCTTCCCTGGAACAAGACAGAATATGTAGAAAGTAGCCATTCTAGATTTAGATCTCAAAAAGTGGGCACGTCTTTGTTATCCATTGAAATACCTATCTAGAAAGAGAAGAACAAAAGCAAGTCTGAGATCTGCAGATTACTGCTAGGATATGGGAAGAATTTCTGATAATGGAAGTCTGGTAGACATGGGTTGAGGACATAGTCTTTCAGCTTACCTTTTTCTGAAACAGAGCAGTCCTCCTGGCTTGGGAATAATGTGTGTCCAAATGTTAGGAAGTCCTAAGTATAAGACAACCCTCCTAGCCCCACATTTTTCCAGTGAAAGATGTGAATTATCTAGAAAAAATTTCAAAAACAAAATGATTAGGATTGCCATGCTAGATATTATGACGTGTCATGAAACCACAAGTTTCAAACACTCTGGGCTATAGAGTAGTGAAACAAGATAGTCTTCAGACAGCCTTTACTTTTAAACTAATTCTTTCAGGACTTGAGGCCTCTCTGAATTAAACTAAGGACGCTCCCTGCCAACCCTGATATCCCAAGAGAAAACAGAAAGAAAAAGTTTTCTAAGAGGAGATAATCTTACTTATTTCTGTGGATAGGAGGAATCAAAATACCAGCTGTCTCTGGTGTCTCAGTTTCTTTCAGAAAAATAAGGCTGTAGATTAACTAATAGAACACAGAGGCCATGTATTTTGGAAGTTTCCTTTAATGTTGATAATGCTAATTCTATACAGCAAGTCAGCTCATACAGCAAGTCAGCGAGTTCAGCTATTTGCTGAGCCTCTTGCAGCCATTTCATCTTTGAGCACACTGTAAGAATTAAAGAAGAGAGAAACAAGAAGGGCAGCTTGACAGTCAATAGGTTTATTTTAAACCTGGGAGGGGCTTTTGACCTTACACATACACTAGGAAGTAATAATGTTCTCTTGTGGTTGGGTGGCTTATTTATTTTTTAGTTTTTTAATTAGAATTTTTTTTTCTAAGTAACTGCAATACCACCTGTACTCTGGTATCTTTTCAGGGGAATCTAGACTTTGTCAATAGTCTGTATTATATTCAGGCTAGTGGCTTTTTCAGGGTACTAAACCTTTCCCTAAAAGGGTTTCAGTCTTCCCTCCAGCTCCAAAGCATGTAACTGTGTATTAGTCTGTTCTCGCATTGCCATAAAGAACTAACTGAGACTGGGTAATTTGTGAAGAAAAGAGGTTTAATTGGCTCACAGTTCTGCAGGTTGTAGAGGAAGCATGGCAGGGGAGGCCTCAGGAAACTTAAAATCATGGCGGAAGGCAAAGGGGAAAGCAGGCACATCTTCACACAGCAGGAGGAAGAGAATGAAGGGGGAAGGGAAATGTTGCACACTTTTAAACAACCAGATCTCGTGAGAACTTACTCATTGTCACGAGAACAGCAAGGGGGAAGTCCCCATCACCCAGCCATCTCCCACCAGGCCCCTCCTCCAACATTGAGGATTACGAATTCAACATGAGATTTGGGTGGGGACAGGGCCAAATTATATCAGACTCTTTACTGACAGTTCTGCCCCTTAGAGGAGTTTTCACAGTGAGTAGTCCACCAGGACTTTTGGGAGAGCCAGGTATTTGTTGTGGATGCTGTGTAGAAGCAAACACCTTAGGCAAATGAGAAAGCTTTTGCTCTCTGAGTAGCTGTATGCTTTTGTCAAAACAGAGGTTAATAAAAGTGACAAGAATGTGTAACACACTTCATGTTAATAGGCCTGGTGGTGATTAGACAAGAAAAAAACCATTTCTTGAAAGGAAGGTACTGATATATTTTAGTATGTGTCAGTTCTCTTTTGCTGCAACCACCCACCTCAAACTAACTAGCAATCATTTATTTAGCTCATAATTCTTCAGATCAGCCTGGAAGTCTTTTGGTCTTGGGCAACTTTGCTGGTTGATGATGGGCTGGGCTGGGGCCCAGGGGCCTCTATTCACATGACCTCTCATCCCCCAGCAGCTATGCTGCACTTTATCACAGGGTGGCAGGGTTTCAAAGAGCAGCGATGGGGGCAAGCCCCAATGCACGAGCATCTTTCAAGCCTTTGCTTGTATCACCTTTGCTCACTTCCCATGGACCAAAGCAAGTCACACAGCGGAGCTTCAAGTCAATGAGAAGGCACTCAGATCTACAGGGCAGGGGCACTTGGGTACTGGGACAGGAGGAGTCGATGGCCACATTTACAGTCTACATACAGCACAACAGACCACACTTGTCAAGGAGTATAACCTTGAACCTACTGGGGCTCAGTATTCTTCAGAAACTCAGTTGATGATTATAATTATGTGAATAGCCCAGATGATATGCAATCCATTTTCTCCTTAAGCCCAGAGGTCTCAAACCCTCAGTTGGTAAGAAGTAGGTTTTGCTTTTCCTACAGCCTGTTTATCACTTTTTTTTGGAGCCAACATTGAAAAACCAAGAGGTTTTACATAAAATCTGGACTTTTGACTTTGAAAAGATGATCTGGCAAAAGTTGTCAAGAGCCAAGGAGTAGTTATTTTTTCCAGGAAGCCCTGTGGTTTTCAGTTTCCCACACTCCTCCCATCTTGCTGTTTCTTCAGCCCTGAGGCTGAGTGTCATCTGCCACTTGTCAGAGGAATTGCACGGTTGATTTTCTTATAGCAGAGAAATTCCTGTCACCATTCCTAAAAAAGTGAAATAATGAAAGGTAGACTGAGAAGCCACATAGTCCCAGAAAAATGGAAGAAAGCATATCACTTTGAGTAAGGAGAGAATATTCTTGTGTGTTTCATATGCAGTCTCCATTTTGGTGCCCAAAGAACTTTTGAGAGAGGAGAGAATATTCTTTTTTTTTTTTTTTTGGAGATGGAGGAGTTTCGCTCTTGTTACCCAGGCTGGAGTACAATGGTGCGATCTCGGCTCACCACAACCTCCACTTCCTGGGTTCAAGTGATTCTCCTGCCTCAGTCTCCCAGGTAGCTGGGATTACAGGCATTTGCCACCACGCCTGGCTAATTTTGTATTTTTAGTAGAGACGGGTTTCTCCATGTTGGTCAGACTGGTATCAAACTCCTGACCTCAGGTGATCTCCCCACCTCGGCCTCCTAAAGTGCTGGGATTACAGGCGTGAGCCACTGTGCCTGGCCGGAGAGAATATTCATGTGTGTTTCATATGCAATCCACATTTTGATACACAAAGAATTCTTTTCCCTTTTAAAAGTGGCTTACTTGACTCACATTATTTCCTGGTCCCTGTAGACATGTGAGTTTAGAACTTTGTTCCAGAACACTGTACCATCTGTGCATTCAGCTTTGCAGTCCTAGAGAGGTGCATCATAGCTGATGTTATTGCTGCGATGGAAGACTCCATGGAGTCATTTCTTATACATAGCTCCACGCTGTAATGCTGACGACACCTTGTAAAAGCAGATCTCTGTATGGCATCGTGTTGTAAGGCAAGGAAGTTGTTGAGGAGGATGTTTCCCAACACTGAATAGCTTCTTCCCTCTGAGGAACCTCAGAGAACTGGTTTGTTCTGATCTTGTGGACATTTGAATCCTGTAACAGCATCTCCCACTTCATGAGTGTGCCAGAGTTCAGAGTCAAATTTGTAGTCATTTGTAGACTCACAAACTCTTATCTTCATATTTAGTCCACGTTAACTGTTATGTATCATAATCATCTATTTTACATTATTTTAAAATTTACATTTAGAATCTCATAGCTCTTTTTTGGTGAGTACTATAAATCTAAAGCTTTTTAGCTGCCAGCAGGTTTATCATAAGAAGACAGAGCTGTGTTCAGCATTTAACTATGACATGATTAACTTCTCAGACTCACCTCCTGCTCCCAAATTTCATCCCTGTGTACATTTACTTTCGAACACCTTTTCATTGAAACTATGTAGGAACTTTATTCTCTTTCCTCTGCTACTTCTGTATTTCTGTTTTGTTTGCTTTGTGTTTTTTCTCTAGTTTTTGCTGAGACATTCACCCCATCTTTTAGAGAACCTCTATAAACTGGATGTCTCTTTACGTATTAGGTGCATAGTATATGTTTGAAGAGATGAGTGAAGTTTAATAAACATGCAGTTTTCTTGTATGAGTTAGCTCAAAATGGTTCCAGAAAACAGCTACAATGAAATGAAGATTGAATACTGCCTGAGCCTTTCAATAGAAGTTTCTTTCAATAGAAGTAAATACGGCCTGATTCTTTCAATAGAAGTTCCCCGCCCCCCGGCCTATCTTGTTTGCACTAAACATATGAAGTTTAAAATCTAATTTTCTCTCCTGTCTTTGAATTCATGGAATATTTTTCTGAAACATGCATGTCTGGATGGGCTAAAGAGAGAGAGAGAAAGTGCAGAGAGGTGGCAAAAAGCTTGGGCTCTGGGCTAGAAAAGATCTAGGTTTGAATCTTGACTGGATCTCCTGGTGTCTTTCTGACGTTGGAGGATAACTTTTCAGTGCCCACTTTCCTCATTTGTAAAATCATAATAATAATAATGACTACCTTATGGTGGCATTGCGAGTATGTGAGATAAGACATGAAACACGGAAGTTTCACCTTTGGCAAGGCAGGCTAAGTAATGTTGGTCAAAATATACTTTAAGGCAAAACCCATTACTTGAGATAAGATTGACTTTTTTTTTTTTTTTCTTCAGAGACAGGGTCCCATTATATTGGCCAGGCTGGTCTTGAACTCCTGTGCTCAAGTGATCCTCCCACCCTGGCCTCCCAAAGTGCTGGGATTACAGGTGGGAGCCACCATGCCTGGCCAAAATGGACTTTTTTTTTTTTTTTTTTTTTTTTTTTAAGATAGAATCTCATTCTGTCTCCTATGCTGGAGTGCAGTGGTGCGATCTGGGCTCACTACAACCTCCACCTCCCAGGTTCAAGCAATTCTCGTGCCTCAGCCTCCCGAGTATCTGGGATTACAGGCATGCACCACCATGCCCAGCTAATTTTTGTATTTATAGTAGAGACAGGGTTTCACCATGTTGGCCAGGCTGGTCTCAAATGCCTGACTTCAAGTGATTTGCCTGCCTTGGCCTCCCAGAGTGCTGGGATTACAGGAATGAGCTACTGCGCCCAGACAAGATGGACATTTCTGAATAATAAAACGTTAAGCCCACCAGAAACATAAAATCATATAACAACTCAAAATTTTTAACACTGAATAATATAGTCTCAAGAATGACAGACTACAAAGGGGGAGGAACAGTAGTAGATTTTTAACTGATTTCTCTCAAACTGATAAAATTAGTAGGAGTATTGAAGATTTGAACAATGGAATTAACAAATTTAACCTATATCACAGAAATAGAGCATTCCAACCAGAAACTTTGGAATACAGATTTTTTCTTTTTTCTTTTTCTTATCTTTTTTTTTTTTTTTGAGACAGGGTCTCACCCTGTCACCCAGCCTGGAGTGCAGTGGTGAGATCTTGGCTCACTGCAGCCTCTGCCTTTCGAATTCAAGTGATTCTCCCACCTCACCATCCCCAGTAGCTAGGACTACCGGTGCGCGCCACCACACCAGCTAATTTTTTTATTTTCTGAGAGAAACATGGTTTCACCATGTTGGCCAGGCTGGTCTCGAACTCCTGACCTCAGCTGATATGCCCGCCTTGGCCTCCCAAAGTGCTGGGATTACAGGCATGAGCCACCGCGTCTGGTCTGAATACAAATTCTTTTCAAGAGCACAGAACTTGTTCACAGAAAAATTACCAAATGGCCATTTGCTGAACATTATAGACATTTCAAAACAGGGTCGAAATTGTATAGAGCATGATATCTGAACACAATGGAATTAAACTGGAAACCAATACCAAGAGATAATTAGAATATTCTGGAATTTAAGCAACACACTTCTTATTTACTTGTGGGTCAAAAAGAAGTTACAGTGGAAATAGAAAATATACTGATAAGCCAGGTGCGGTGGCTCACGCCTGTAATCCCAGCACTTTGGGAGGCCGAGGCGGGCGGATCACGAGGTCAGGAGATCGAGACTATCCTGGCTAACACGGTGATACCCTGTCTCTACTAAAAATACAAAAAATTAGCCAGGTGCAGTGGTGGGCGCCTGTAGTCCCAGCTACTCGGGAGGCTGAGGCAGGAGTATGGCGTGAACCCGGGAGGCAGAGCTTGCAGTGAGCCGAGATAGTGCCACTGCACTCTGGCCTGGGAGAAAGAGCGAGACTCCATCTCAAAAAAAAAAAAAAAAAAAAAAAATATATATATATATATATATAGATGAATGATGATAGATAAGAAAACAAAATATGTGGGTTGGATGTCAGCAGAAATAGCAGAGCACAGACCTTAAAAATCTTGTTTCTCTGTGAAAACAATGAGAATACTGGCAAAAATGATCACAAGCGACTTTTTTTTACCTGTGGAAATTAACCAAAGGCATGCAACAATGTGAGGAGCATATATTCACGAAAAAATGGTTGCATCTCAGTAAGAAAAAAGAGCTTTGTGATGTTAACTTGTTCTATTCCTTTCTCACTTTCCCTAACCTTGAAAACCAGTATCTCGGCTGGGAGCAGTGGCTCATGCCTGTAATCCCAGCACTTTGGGAGGCTGAGGCGGGCGGATCATTTGAGGTCAGGAGTTCAAGACCAGCTTGACCTACATAGTGAAACCCCATCTCAACTGAAATATAAAAATTAGCCAGGTGTGGTGGCGGGCACCTGTAATCCCAGCTACTCAGGAGGCTGAGGCAAGAGAATCGCCTGAACCCAGGAGGCAGAGGTTACAGTGAGCTGAAATCACACCATTCCACCCCAGCCTGGGGGATAGAGCAAGACTCCCTTTCAAAAGAAAATAAAAAAGAAAACGAGTAGCTCACAACCACGGTAAAAACCAGCAGCCCGGCAGCTGTGGGAGGGGGCAAAACAGAGTGGGAACTCCTTCAAAGTCTCATTCCTGGGAAATTGTCATTATATATGACTTGTATGGCAAACCTGGAAACTTTCTCTCACAGGGGTTGTGTTTATTTGAAGTGACTCAAGTTTGTCTGGTGCAAAAAGCCTTTGGATATTTCTCCTAAACAATTATAGACGATTGTTTAGCTTCACAAAGCTGCCTCAAGTGGCATTAACAGCTAGGGCAAACAAGAAGCTCACCAATAAATGGAAAAGGAAAAGCTGGGCCATGAGATGTCATAGGGGACTTTGAAAAGCTCCATCGTATTCCTGGGAATCTCCAACCCCACTCACACGATCAGGGCTGTGGGCATGCCAGAGAAGACTTGAGAAGGCCCTGTGCTCTTGGTTCTTACTGAGTAAGCAGGCAGCGAAAACCAAGGCAGAGTTGCAAACTGCCTGTCTGGGTGATGAAGGCATCCCCTAACAAAAACAAGAGCCCCTTGACAAACGCTGGGAGGCTTACCAGTTGGAAGCATTTAAGGATATCTCTGTCCATTAATGAGCTGACCACTAAGCTAACCAAACAGAGACTTCAGTGGCTAAACACAACAATGAATATCGAATTTACCAGATTATTTCAGCAAAAATAAACACAACAAACAGCAAAAAAGAAAACCAAGAAATGAATGAAACAATATGCCCCGGTGAAACCCCGTCTCTACTAAAAAAAAAATACAAAAAATTAGCCAGGCGTGGTAGCGGGCGCCTGTAGTCCCAGCTACTCGGGAGGCTGAGGCAGGAGAATGGCGTGAACCCGGGAGGCGGAGCTTGCAGTGAGCCGAGATCGCGCCACGGCACTCCAGCCTGGGCGACAGAGCGAGACTCCGTCTCAAAAAAAAAAAAAAAAAAAAACAACAATATGCCCAAAACCAAAGTAACCAACCAAACCAAACAAACCTGGGTTGAGAGGTATCTGATTTCCGGAGTTGCCACTAATGATATTTAAAACAATAGCCAGGCATGGTGGCTCATGTCTGTCATCCCAGCACTTCGGGAGGCTGGGACAGGAGGGTTGTTTGAGGCCAGGAGTTTGAGACTGGCCTGGGCAACATAGTGAGACCCTGTCTCTACAAAAAATTAAAACATTAGCCAAGTGTTTTGGTGCATGCCTGTAGTCCCAGCTACTGAGGATGCTGAGTTGGGAGGGTTGCTTGAGCTCAGGAGTTCAAGATTGCAGTGAGCCATGATCATGCCACTGCACTCCAGCCTGGGGGACAGAGTGAGACCTTGTCGCAAAAAATAAATAAAAAGAAAATGTCTAGTGTTTAAAGAAACCGACAAGATATACAAAGAAATAAGAATGTGGCCTATACAGTTGAAAGGAAACAGAATAGAATCCATCTACAAGGAAGCCTAGATGTTGGACTTACTAGACAAAGATTTGACATTGGCTATTTTAAATGTGTTCAAAGAACTACAGGAAAGCATTTTCTTTTCTTTTTTTTTTTTCCGAGACGGAATCTTGCTCTGTCACCCAGGCTAGAGTGCAGTGGCACAATCTCAGCTAACTGCAACCTCCGCCTCCCCGGTTCAAGCAATTCTCCTGCCTCAGCCTCCTGAGCAGCTGGGATTACAGGCATGTGGCACACCTGGCTAATTTTTGTATTTTTAGAAAAGACAGGATTTCATCTTGTTGGCCAGGATGGTCTTGAACTCCTGACCTCAAGTGATCTGCCCCCCTCGCCCTCCCAAAGTGGTGGGATTACAGGCATGAGCCACCACACCTGGCCAGAAAAACATTTTCAAAGAAACAAAAGTATGAAAATGATGACTCATCAAATAGACTATCACTGAAGTCTCTCAGAGACCCATGGGGCACCTTCAGGCGTGCCAACATATTTATAAAGGGAATTCCAGAAGGACAGGAGAGAGAGAAATGAGAAGAAAGAATATTTGAACAAATCCTAACCAAGAACTTCACAAACTAGAATTTGGGAAACTCACAAATATGTGGAAATTAAACAACACACTGTTAAATAACCAGGATATCAAAGAGAAATCACAAAGTGCATTCTTTGTAGTTGTTAGAAAATCAAAGAAAGGTCCAGGCGTGGTGGCTTACACCCGTAATCCCAGCACTTTGGGAGGCTGAGGCAGGTGGATCACCTACAGTCAGTTCAAGAACAGCCTGGCCAATGTGGCGAAACGCTGTCTTTACTAAAAATACAAAAAATTAGCTGGGCATGGTGGTGGGTGCCTATAATCCCAGCTACTCCAGAGGCTGAGGCAGGAGAATCGGTTGAACCTGGGAGGCAGAGGTTGCAGTGGGCCAAGATTGTGCCATTGCACTCCAGCCTGGGTGACAGAGTGAGACTCTGTCTCACAAAAAAAAAAAAAAAAAAAAAAAAGTGTAAAAGCTCTTTATGTATTGATATGGAATGATTTCTACAAGTTCACAATCTCTTATCCCATGTGCCCAAAAGTGTTTCAGAATTTTAGAAAGACAATACAGTTTATCCACTGTATTTTATGGAATATCTCCACCACCCTAGAGCCACACACATGTAATTAGTTCTACAATAAAGTATGCTTAGTCACAGAAATGGAAAAATTTGGCCAGGCACAGTGGCTCATGCCTGTAATCCCAGTACTTTGGGAGGCCGAGGCAGGCAGATCACCTGAGGCCAAGAGTTTAAGACCAGCCTGGCCAACATGGCGAAACCCCATCTCCACTAAAAATACAAAAATTAGGCAAGTGTGGTGGTACGTGCCTGTAGAACCAGCTTCTTGGGAGGCTGAGGTAGGAGAGTTGCTTGAACCCGGGAGGTGGAGGTTGTGGTGAGCCGAGATCACGCCCCTGCACTCCAGCCTGGGTGACAGAGCAAGACTCTGTCTTTAAAAAAAAAGAAAAGAAAAGAAAAATTAAGAATACAAACAGCTTTGTAAGTCAGATTCTACTTCAAGGTAAGTATGTCTCCAAACTTAGAAAAGCAACCTTTCGGTTATTAGAGCTTTTTGGATTTTTAAATTGTGGTTAAGAGGTTGTTGGATTGGTGATAAGTGGGAGGCACAGGGGAGCCAGATGCAGAACGGTGCACTGTGCTGGCTTTTTAATCCGTCCATCACACTGGAGCCACGTGACTTTCATCAGCACTTATCTGACTGTGTCACTGGCTACATAAAAGTTCAGTAAGACAAACCTAACCCTGGCAGGACATGAGACCTGGCTGCAGGCATCCCCCAATTCCATTTGCCATGTTAGAGCCATGGGGGATAGTTTGTGTTTCCTTTATCCTGCTGCATCTCACAGCTGTGGGCCTTTGCATTTCTTCTTTGGACATCCCTGGAAATGATCTCATTCTCTTCCTGATGAACTCTGTGTCCTTCAGAGATCAGCTTTGACTTTGACCTTGTTACGTCTTTTGTATGATTTTGCCAAGCAAAATCAACTCACTCCTCCATTTATACCCATTACATTTTCCCCACCTTAGTCATGGTGCTGCGTGGTGGGACTCTCATCCATCTTCTGTTCCCTCCAGAATGTAAATATTAAGGGCTGAGCCTCTTGGCCTCAGTGTCCAGTTTGTAGTAATCCCTGAATAAATGTTGAATGAAGTGCATAAGCCCCTGAAGAGAATTAAGTTCAGAATTTCTTCCTGAGGACTTGTTGTTTTGGCTTCTCTTAGGACTTTGCAGTCAGAATCTGCATTTCACAGATCATCCGTATTCTCTTGGATTTTTCATTTATGGAATACTGTTTGTTACATGTAACCGCTGTGACTTGAACACTGAGCCACACTGTGGATTTTGCCATCATGGTGCAGGGTTAGGAGAAAGGCTCTGGGTTCATCTCTGGACTTGAATCTCCTTGACACTTACTGTTTTTCTTTTCTTTCTTTCTTTTTTTTTTTTTTGAGATGGAGTCTTGCTCTGTTGCCCAGGCTGGAGTACAGTGGTGTGATCTCGGCTCACTGCAGCCTCCGCCTCCTGAGTTTAAGTGATTTTTGTGCCTCAGCCTCCTGAGTAGCTGGGATTACAGGCGTGCGCCACCATGCCTGGCTAATTTTTGTATTTTTTAGTAGAGATGGGGTTTCACCATGTTGGCCAGGCTGGTCTCGAACTCCTGACCTCAGGTGATCCTCCTGCCTCAGCCTCCCAAAGTGTTGGGATTACAGGCATGAGCCACTGTGCCCGGCCTGATGCTTATTCTTTATAGATCCTTGCACATGTTACTTAACCTTTTGAACCTCAGCTTCATCGTCTCTAAAATGGGCATAAGTAGCAACTACGTGGTCGTTTTATTGTGAGGATTCAGTGAACTGATCAAGAAGGGTAAAGCACACGGCAGAGTGTGCCAGCTCGGTGAGTGGTAAATAATTCTCTCCTTCTCTTTCACCCTCCTCCTCTCTTCCTACTGAGCTATTTGGCTTGTTCTGACAGCCCCAGTTAGGTTTTAATATCATTGCTTGTTTGGGTCCCTCTGCTTATTTTTTTTATCCCAAGGAGGAGCTTCAAAGTCACTGTTTACTTGAATTTCTTACAAACATAAATCTCTCTCCTTTTTTTTCCTGCAGATATGTCAGGCCTCATTCTACCTTCTGAGCCTTGGAAGGTAGAAAGAGGCCTGATAATCTCTACAGAAAGGCAACATGGGAGAGGGATTTTTATGTTCATCAGCACATTTTTATATATGATAATTCTTCACTCAGAGATTTAAAATTAAGATGAAAGGTCCTTACAGTACTCACATCAAGAATCCTGGGGCATTTGTACAGAGGATTGGGCTTAAGGTTGTCTATCTTAAATATTGTCTTTTTTTGGGAGAGCAGAGGATATCCTTTTTAATTACTCCCAGCAGTGCTGTGAGATTCTCAGATACAGGAATTATTATGGTGATTTTGATGATGTAAGACTTTTTTGCTATTTGGGAACATTTGTTATCCTGTATAGAATAGAGACAGATAAGTGACTCTACTGGGAGCCTCATTATCTCTTCTGGGTGAATAGAGACCAGTGTGAGGCAGAAATAAGATCCCTAAAGCTCAGAAAATATCTCCAAAAGTCTCTTTACTAATTTTGAGCCCTTTAGAAATGAGCTCTGTAATTCCTGGGGACCTTTTCCTCTTCTCCATTCTTCCTCTGCTCCTTGACGAGAGATCTGTAGACTTCCTTGAGTGCAGCATCTCAGACATCTGGTATTGACTAGAATTCCTTATTGGACTTCCTTGGGTGTAGCATCTCAGACATCTAGTATTGGCTAGAATTCCTTAGTAGTAGTGTCAGTGTCCAGGGCTTCCTATTTTGTAAATGATAGAGGTTTGTAAAAGGAGTATGGCCTTTGGAATGTACTGTTCATAATCTTAAGTAGTTATGGAAGCATAGTGAAAAGGTCAGGGCAGTTCTCATTTTGCATCAGGAAGCTTTTGACAAAGTCCTGTTAGTTATCAGATGATGATAGCCAGCAGTAACCATTAAGACAGTCCTTTTTTTTTTTTTTTTTTTTTTTAAATAGAAGTCCAGTTAAGGAAGCATAGCTTGTCTTTTATTAAAGAGGCACTCAGCAAAGGGGTGATGAGACAGAATGCTGTTATTACTGATGCTTTTGTTTTACATTTTCAGTAATTAACGTGCTTTGCTCAGTAGTGACACATTACCTGAACTTTGAAGGATCCCCTTAGTACATCAGTATTGCAGAGGCATTAAAGCAATGAGAGCCTGCCAGGATCTTAATCACCTCTGTCCTACATTTGGTCAGAGCCTCTCCACTTTTAACAGAAGTGAACAGAAGTCTAGACACTTGTGATTTTTCTATATATCACTAAGCCACATCATTGCAAGCATCTGTTTGGCCTATATTCCCTTAAAAATTCTGTCTGCTGAAATCAACAATATCTCCTAAAAAGTAGCTTTAATATCTGCCTGTGTGGCTGGATAAAAAGAAAAACAGGATTCTTGCTCTTCAAGATCTTACACTCAAAGATTGATAAGGCTGCTACTGATACGTATATAAAGCACATAAACCATTTTAAAGTGGTGAATTGTATGGAATGTGAATGATATTTTCATTTTTTAAAAATGCATGGACTTTGAAACAAAAAATGCATAAAACTTCTAGGTGGAAATGTGGAATAAATTGTGGAATCCTTATAGAAAAAGAATATTGGGAAAATTTGATCAGAAGATGATTAAGGGGGAATTTGTTTTTTCTAGTTCTAAATTTACTGAAGAGATTGAATTATGAGACCTATTTGAAGAGAGAAGGGGAGAGGCTTTAGAAAAAGTACAGTCTAGGCCAGGCACAGTGGCTCATGCCTGTAATCCCAGCACTTTGGGAGGCCAAGGTGCGTGGATCACCTGAGGTCAGGAGTTCAAGACCAGCCTGACCAACATAGTGAAACCCCTTCTCTACTAAAAATACAAAAATTAGCCGGATGTGGCAGGGTACACCTGTAATCCCAGCTACTTAGGAGACTGAGGCAGGAGAGTCACTTGAACCCGGAGGCAGAGGTTGCAGTGAGCTGAGATTGCACCACTGTACTCTAGCCTGGGTGGCAGAGGGAGACTCCATCTCAAAAAAAGAAAAGAAAAGAAAAGAAAAAGTATAGTCTACGTTTAATGTATAACTTGCAAGAAATCTAGTAGGGTCGGGTGCAGTGGCTCACGCCTCTAATTCTAACAGTTTGGGAGGCTGAGGTGGGTGGATCGCTTGAGCCCAGGAGTTCCAGACCAGCCTAGGTAATGTAGTGGGACCCCTGTCTCTACAAAAAAATTTTAAAAATTAGCCGGGCGTGGTGGCACATGCATGTGGTCCCAGCTACTTGAGACACTGAGATAAGAGGGTCACTTGAACCTGGGAGGTTGAGACTGCGGTGAGCTGTGATTGCGCCACTGCACTCCAGCCTGGATGAGAATGAGATCCTGTCTGGGGACTGGGCCGGGGGAAAAGACCTACTAGGAGAAGGACCTACTAGAAATCTAGTAGGTAGGAATGAAATTATGAAATGAGGAAGTGAATTTGAGAGAAGCGGAGAATGAGTGGTATTCATGGAAACTGATTGTAAAGGCAAGGAAAATAAGAATTCATTTTTTTCTTCTGGGCTGTGCTCCTGTGTAAGTATGAGGTTTCTACTGTTTTAGGTCTGCACTACTTAAAGTTCCCCAAATGGATCATTGTTTGCCCACCCAAGGCTTGACATGAAACCCAGTCCCGCTTTTGGAAGCATAGGTGTGACTCTGCGTTCTTTGAATAAGGCCTGAGCTTTTGGGATTGTTTCTTGTTCCTTAGAAGACTTCCGTCAGTGATTGATGGAGGGAGGTGGCCCAGCAGCACAGACCCCATGTGGTTGGCAGAGTGTGTGGGTGGGGGGAAGTTAGATCAGAGAGCCCCTCTAATTGTGCTGGGCTGATGCTGTCATACCTGAAGTTAGATCACATTTTGTTTATTTTCCATTCAAACTTAGTATTTGAAGAAGGACCAATTTTAAGTAATTCAATATTTTCAATGTATTAGGGATGGTTTCCAGTCATTTAAAAAATAACCAGAGGCCGTCCCATTTTGTCACATGATTAAAATCATTAGTTCAGTCTTTTGGGGGAAGTGGAAGTCTCTAGACCCAGTGAAGTGTTTAATCCCCATGTCTATTACAGGTTTTATATCATGGAAAGCCTGATAGAGGAATAATTTTTCTTTCTTCCTTTAAAAAAAAAAATTACTAAGGAACCTCGAGCCAGTTACTCAGCTGTATGTCAGTGTGGATGCCAGTACCAAAGACAGCCTGAAGAAAATCGACCGCCCACTCTTCAAGGATTTCTGGCAGCGATTCCTTGACAGTTTAAAAGCCTTGGCAGTCAAGGTAAGAATTATGACATCTTAAAAATAAATAAACAACCCTCAGGTGTGTACTGAAGTTAAGAAGAAAGAAAGATGGAAGAAAAGAACAGAGGTACTTTTTCCTCTTTTCTCTTTAAAATAAAAAAAGATGAAATATAGCGTTCAACTTTTTAGAGACTTCCTTCTTCAAGGAATTTTGAACATTTACTATTTGTTAAATAATTATTGAGTTCCTCTTAAGTTTGTAGCACAATGCTTTGTACGTATCATTTGCCTTTCATTCATTTAAGGAGAGAGGTATATATACTCCCAAAGTTAATTAATAACAATTGGTCCTGGAACCAATTCCCCATAGATACCCAACCCGGAATCTATGGAAGATTGGTTGTAGGACTCCCCATGGGTACCAAAATCCACAGATGCTCAAGTTTATATAAAATGGCATAGGCCAAGCATGGTGGTTCACGCCTGCCTGCAAACCCAGGACTTTGGGAGGGCGAGGCAGGCGGATCACTTGAGGTCAGGAGTTCAAGACCAGCCTGGCCAACATGGTCAGACCCCATCTCTACTAGAAATACCAAAAAATTAGCCAGTTGTGATGGCATGCACCTGTTATCCCAGCTATTTGGGAGGCTAAGGCAGGAGAATCACTTGAACCTGGGAGGTGGAGGCCACAGTAAGCCAAGATCCTGCCACTGCACTGCAGCCTGGGTGACAGAGTGAGACTCTGTCTCAAAAACAATAAATAAATAATAAAAATAAAATGGCATAGTATTTGCACATAATCTACACTTATCTTCCTGTATACTTTAAATCATCTCTACATTACTTATAATATGTAGTACAACGTAAATGCCATGTAAGTGGTTGTTATACTGCATTTTAAATATTTGTGTGATTTTTAATTGTTTTATTTTTTCCAAATATTTTTCATCCATGGTTGGTTGAATGTGTGGAAATGGAGCCCACAGATATGGAGGACCGACTGTACGTAACCACCTTAAAAGAGGTGTCTGCAGGCCAGGTGTGGTAGCTCACACCTGTAATCCTAGCACTTTGAGAGGCCAAGGTGGGCAGATCGCTTGAGGTCAGGAGTTCAAGACCAGCCTGGGCAACATGGCAAAACCCCGTCTCTACCAAAAAACAAAATACAAAAATTACCTGTGGTCCTAGCTACTCAGGAGGCTAAGGTGGGAGAATCACTTGAGCCTGGGAGGCAGAGGTTGTAGTGAGCCGAGATTGCGCCACTGCACTCCAGCGTGGGTGACAGTGAGACCCCTATCTTAAAAAAAAAAAAAAAGGTGTCTGCAAATAGTATACATTTAAATATAAAGTTAATTTTCCTGAATTTCTAGAACCACGTATCCTAAGCCATCAATAGCCTCAGAATGTTCACATTGAATGTCATTTTCTGCAAACATTTGGCCTTTCTTGTGTGTTTTCATATGGCATACTTACCTTCCTTTTCTTTTTCACCTAAAGTAACCCTCTGGTTCTGCTTTTCCATTAATCCTCCTTCCTTCCTTCCTTGCTTCCTTTCTGTCACTTTTCTAAGCGTTCTTTGTGCCTTCTTGACATCTGACTGATAATGAGAATCACCCCAGGAGCTTAAAAAAATGACAGTTTCCTGGTCCTCATGGCATCTGAGATCTGCTTGTTAGACATCCCAGGCGTCATTTGGTATGCAGCCAGATATGGGAGTCACTGTCCCAGAAAACTTGCCTTTCTCTCCTGTGCCCAGTGCTTACTTTGACATTCCTAACCCATCACTGTCTGGCCTCGATGTACATTTCCTGGCTCATTTTTCACCTTATTCCCCAGGAGGGCCATGCTTCCCTGCTTACGTTGCCATTTCTGCACATGTGCCCACCACCTTCTCCCTTCTGAGTCTTCGGTTACTGTCTCCCCAGATTTTGGAAGGAATGTTCTTTCTTTCCATTCTTTGACTTGTAGAAATTCTATGCACCTCCTAGACCCAGTTTTGTGATTACCACTACTGCAAAGTCTTTTCTGATTACAATTAGCTGCCCCTTTTTCCCTTCCTAAGTTTTATATCTATTAAAAAACACTGTTTTTCTTCTATTTTGTCTTAGCTGCTCTCTCCGGAGCTGGATTCCTTCCTTATGTCTGAATTCTGCACAATGTCTAGCATAGTACACTTGAAGGTATTTGATAAATGCTTCCATTTTTTTCTCGGAGACTGGGTCTTGCTCTGTCACCAAAGCTAGAACACAGTGGCACCACCATAGCTCACTGGAGCCTCCAACTCCTGGGCCCAAACAGTCCTCCTGCCTCAGCCTTCCAAGTACTGGGACCACAGGCACATACTGCCATGCCTAATTAATTTTTTGATTTTTTTTTTTTTGTAGAGACAGTCTCAAACTCCTGGCCTCAGGCAATCTTCCTGCCTTGGAAGTGTTGGGATTATAGGCATGAGCCACTGCTCCAGTCCTGATAAATGTTTCTTTTTTTATTTCTTTCTTCTTCTTTTTTTTTTTTTTTTGAGATGGAGTCTCTTTCTGTTGCCTAGGCTGGTGTGTGGTGGCGTGATCTTGGCTCACTGCAACGTCTGCCTCCCGGGTTCAAGTGATTCTCATGCCTCACACTCCCCAGTAGCTAGGATTACAGGTGCGTACCACCATGCCCGGCTAGTTTTTGTATTTTTAGTAGAGATGGGGTTTCACCATGTTGGCCAGGCTGGTCTCAAACTCCTGACCTCAAGTGATCCGCCTGCCTCAACCTCCCAAAGTGCTGGGATTACAGGTGTGAGCCACTGCACCCAGCCTGTTTCTTAAAAGAATGAATGGGTGGAAACTCAACAGAGATTTGTAAAGTACTATATGTGTTTTACCAGTTGTCCAGCTGATTAAATCTTTGTGGGTTTCTTTTGCTGTTTTATGCCCGGGAAGTTAAATCCATGCCTTCTTTGGTTATTAATACTGATGTTATTTAAGAAATGCAAAAAGGCCTCTTTACTTTAGTTTCTAAGCGGTCTTGGATTTACATAGCATAAAAATTAGAATGGATTTAAATGGGAGTAAACAGCAGGAGCTGGCAAAGTCAGGCCCATCTGACATTGTTATCTAGGCTGTGTTCTTTGAGTATGGAAGATGACAAGGAAACATTAACACAATAGCTTAATAGTTTACTTCCTGTCTTTGGTCAAAATGTTCCAAAAACTGAATTCTTACCTTGAAGTCACTGGCCTTTGGGTGATGAATTCAATTGTAATTACTTTGGGTTTGCTCATGACAGTAATGCAGTAACTTAAAGTTAGAAAATAATTTCAACCCAGGAGCATCTTAAATAGAAGTCATTATTGTCTCTATGTAATTCTTGCTGGAATGTTTCTTTGGGCAATTTAAACTGCCCACACATTAGGGCAATGACTTTCTGAGCATTTTGTAGCAATTAGAGTTGTTGTTTCTTGTTCTTGGCATTGTTTTTGTTGCCTTGTAAGAGAAGATCTGTGGCAGGATGCTGCTCTTAAAAATTTTCCTTTAAATTGACTCAAGCTGTTACTTCCTTCTGAATGTCTGATCTTATAAGACATAGTAGATGCTATTAAGAAAGATTTGTTTTATTGTTGTTTAGCACTTAAAACATATATTTTGTAGTTATATGTGTTAGCTAGGGTCAAACATATAAAAACTCAAATGCTGGCTGGGCGCAGTGGCTCACGCCGGTATTCCCAGCACTTTGGGAGGCCGAGGCGGGCAGATCACTTGAGGTCAGGAGTTGAAGACCAGCCTGGCCAATATGGTGAAACCCCGTCTCTACTACAGATACAAAAAAACAATTAGCCAGGAGTGGTGGCAGGTACCTGTAATCCCAGCTACTCGGGAGGCTGAGGCAGGAGAATTGCTTCAACCCGGGAGGTGGAGGTTGTAGCAAGCCGAGATCACACCATTGAACTCCAGTCTGGTCAACAAGAGTGAGACTGTCTCAAAATAAATATATTACAATAAAAAATAAAAACTCAAATGATACCAGATTACTATAAATAAGAGTGTTATTTCAGATATTTTAATTAGAACATCCATACTGTTATCTTCTGTTATTTGATTAGACTTTTACTATGCCTGAGCAAGGAAAGGCATTTGAAGAGAATTTCTTAAACTTTATAAACAAAAAATTTTGATTTGTCCCAAGATTTTCAGCCTATTTCTGATCTAGTACTACCCAAAGAAGAAGGTAGCATATTTTGTTTTTAACTCTTGGCAAGTACAGTGTTTACATTTCCAGATCTTTATCCTTTGTCAAAATGTTCCTTTTCAATATGAGGAGAGAAATATATTGGTACTTGAGTATGTGGGCTAAAAACCAATTCCATCAAGATACCAGAGTAAAAAATGTGTTAGCTTCAATTTCCGTCCACGATAGCTACTTGTCAAACAGTCCTTTTTTTAAAAAAAGAGAAATATATCTTATACAAGAAAACGCTGCCAGCTTTTAGCAGTAAACTTTTATCAGCAATGTGACCAGATGTGTTTCTGCTGAACTATGATTATGCCAAGGTCAAGATCCAGTAGTAAACTGAACTATTTAATTCTTTTCTCTGTTTAAGTAATAGCATTAACATTCTTGAAACCTCATATTTAAAAAAGAAAAATGACCAACATAATTTCTTGCATTGCACGTTAACAATGACCATTGGCCCTCTCTCTACAGATGTTAGGATACTCTGACCTGACATCATTATCTAAATAATGGTTGTTCCATTGCTACGAGGGGCTTATTGTACATTAATGAGATAGCCCTCTATCTAATATTTAAATAAACCAATTTATGTGTGTGGCCCACAATTTGCAAATTAAAAAACAAACATTTCACATTTGACCTTATATCAGATTATAAAAATATTATGTGCTGCTTATGGAAATTTGGGGGAAGTAAAGAGAAATACAAAGAAGCAAGGAAAGAAATTACCTATAATTCCAGGACCTTAACACAGTAATTAACATTTGAAGTACTTCTACTTAATCCACTGGGGGAGGGCATGCTTTTTTGCAAATTTAATTCCATCTTATATGTTACTTTCGTTTTTGTTTAACATCGTGTCATAAGTATTTTTCCTTGTCATTACACTTCTCTGTGATGGTCATGTTAAAGACAGTGTAGTCATTCATCCTGCTCAGTTTCCTGCTTGTTGGCCAGTAGTAGGGAGCAGCAGGAGTGTGTGATGTCCCGGCATCCTTCTTCCCATCCTAGAGGCCTGACAGTCACATTTTCTGTCCTTAGCACACTGAGGACAAAGTCTCAGCTACTCCTGAGTTGCAGCATGCACATTTTGTCACTTTTGAACATTTTGAAAATTGAATGCAGCCAGAAATGACATGTTACATTTAATTGGTGGCATTGAGACTTTCACAAAGGAGAAAAATAAGATAATGATACATTAAATCATGGCATGGCCTTTATCCTAGAGTTTCTTGTAGTCGATGAAATATATCTTCTTCTTTCCTTTCCTTTAGGATGAGCTCGTCTCCGTTTCATGGTTCTGACAAGTTTCCCTTCTTATTGACCTATTTGGTTTATTTCCACCTCTCATCATCGGTGCCAAAGTCTATTCTTGAGCCTTAACCCATCTGGCTAATCTGGATATCTGTTTCCTACCACTTTTTTGAAGGCTTTAACTTTCATGTAAACCGTGGGACCCCTATCCACAGGCATACATCCCCCAGGGCTGATTCCATTCAGCTTGGATTTAATGCCATTTTACCCTGCTCTGCTTAGCTAAAATGTTACCCTGCTTTCAGCCACTTCTGAAATCAGACAAGACTGCTGTGCTTGATTTGTGCAAATGTGTTGTCTAAAGTCAGTGTCTGCAAGCTGGCTAACTCCTTAGTAAACTGGTTCCCTCCAGACCTTTTACCTAATATCGTTTTAGAGAAATGTAAGTGTATTGCATCTTAAGTTCGTGTTGAGGCATCAGGTAATGTCTAGTGGATAATAGCTTCTATGGGTTTGGAGACTCAGGAGAACATTGGGGAAGGAATACCGGGGTAGATCGGAAAGTCATCTCTTTAGCAACGGATTGTAGTTAAAGGCAAGTAAGCAGACGGGATGACCCAAGAAGTGCCTAAAGAAGGCAAAGAGGGAGCCTGCGGGAACAAAAGTGTTGAAGCTTTCAACGTGAAGCACATAGAGAGTGAGTCTGGGAAGAATTTGATAAAGATATTGGTTCAATTCCATGCAACTCAAGGAAACAGTGAGTTTCCAGAAAGATTACCAAGTAAAGGTACGACAAAAAAGAAAACAGCTTTACCAGTTGGTCTTTAATTACTATGTCAAAAAGAAAGTATGGTGCAGCGTTTTGTGTGGAAGCCATTGTATGGAGGGATGAATGGGAAAGATGGAAATGGGGAGAGCAAATAATAGATCTGAATGTAATGAATACTGACCTTTTGAACCAAGAGTACCAATAATAAAGAAGTCAAAGGCATTTCCTTTCATCAGCTTAAAGAATTGCATAGCATATCTGCTAAAAACTTTACATTTAGAAAATAAATATTGAAGAAAATGACTCATACTTTACCAGAATTCAAAGGTAAACAGTTACTATATTGTATTACATCTTCTACAGTTTTTATGCATGTTCATACATATGTGTCTATATTTCACTTATAAAATTGAAGTCATGTTGTACATATTTTTGCAACTATATATATGTTATTATTATTATTTTTGTGGAGATGGTGGTTTCATTTTGTTGCCCAAGCTGGTCTTGAACTCCTGGACTCAAGCAATCCTCCTGCCTCAGCCTCCCTAGTAATTGGGATAGAGATGTGCTCCACCACACCTGGCTAAAAATTTTTTTTTTGAGAGATGGGGTCTTGTTTGTTGCCCAGGCTGGTCTTGAATTCCTGGTTTCAAGTGATCCTCCTACCTTGGCCTCCCAAAATGCTGGGATTACAGGCATGAGCCACTGTGCCTGGCCTTCAACTATATTTTTATATAGTTTATATATTATGAACAATTATGCCAACTTTTATCATCGTAGATTAATTTTGCCTATTATTGAACTTTTGAATTTATTTTTGTTTTGCTTGTTTTTGAACTTTATATAAATGAAATGATTGTTTATGCCTTTGTGTCTGATTTCTCAACATTATAATATAATAACTCAATTATAATATTATAATAACATTCAACATAGTGTTCAGAGATTCCTCCATGATTTTGCAAGTAATAGTGGTTCTGAATACAAGTCCAGATACAGGTACTGAATGTATCTTCTCCCAGTCTGTCTTTACCAGTTTATTTATTTATTTTATTTTATTTTATTTTTTTGAGGTGGAGTTTCACTCTTGTTGCCCAGGCTGGAGTGCAATGGTGTGATCTTTGCTCACTGCACCCTCTGCCTCCTGGCTTCAAGTGATTCTCCTGCCTCAGCTCCCAAGTAGCTGGAATTACAGGCATGCACCACCATGCCCAGCTAATTTTGTATTTTTAGTAGAGATGGGGTTTCACCAATTTGGTCAGGCTGATCTCGAACTCCTGATTTCAAGTAATCCACCCACCTTACCCTCCCAAAGTTTTGGGATTACAGGCGTGAGCCACTGTGCCTGGCCTGTCTTTGCCAGTTTAAACTCTTAATATTGCTTGATAAACAGAGCTCCTCATTTTAACAAAGTCTAGTTTATCACTTTTAAAAAAGTATATGTTTAGTGCTTTTCCTGTCCTATTTGTGAAATCTTTGCCCACCCCAAGGTCATGAAGATAGTTTCTTATGTTTTCCTCTTTCAGAAATGTTGTTATTATTATTTTTCAATTTGGTCTGTGAATCATCTGAGATTAATTTGGGGGTATTGCATAAGGTAGGGGGTCTGGATATTTTTTTAATGGACTTTATATTTTAGAGCAGTTTTAGACTCAAAACAAAATTGAGCAGAGGGTCCAGAGATTTTCCATATCCCCCCTATTCCATGCATGCATACATTACCTCCTTATCAACATCACCCACAAGAGTGGCACATTTATTATAACTGGTGAACCTACATGGATCCATCATTATCAGTCACAGTCTGTATTTTACATTAGGGTTCATTGTTGTGGTTGTACATTCTGTGGGTGTGGACAAATGTATAGTGACATGTATCCACCATTACAGTGTCATATGGGGTAGTTTCACTGCCCTAAGAATCTCCTGTACTCTGCCTGTTTATCTCTCCCTCCCTCATCCCTGGCAACCATGGATGGATCTTTTACTGTCTGCGTAGCTTTGCCTTTTCCAGAATGTCATATAGTTGGAATCATACCGTATGTAGCCTTTTCAGATTTGCTTCTTTCACTTAGCAATATGCATTTAAGGTTCCTTCCATGTGTTTTCACATGGATAGCTCATATTTTTTTAGAGCTAAACAATATTCCATTGTCTGGATGTACCACAGTTTATTCACCTACTGAAGGACATCCTGGTTTCTTCCAAGTTTTGGCAATTTTTGAACACAGCTGCTATAAACATCTGTGTGCAAGTTTGTGTTTGAATATAAATTTTCAACTCCTTGGAGTAAACACCAAAGAGTGTAGTTGCTGGGTAGTTTCATAAGAGTATTGTTTAGTTTTTTAAGAAACTGCCAAACTGTCTTCCAAAGTGGCTGTACCATTTTGTATTCCCATGAGCAATGGATGAGAGTTCTGTCACTGTTGCTTTATTTTGCATTCCCCTGATGACAGGTGATGTGGAACATTTTTTCATATGCTTATTTGCCATTCATATATCTTTGATGAGATGTCTGTTATGGTCTTTGGCCCATTTTTAATTGGGTTGTTCATTTTCTTATTGTTGAGATTTAAGAGTTCTTTGTATATTTTGGAGTTCTTTATGAGATACGTCTTTTGCAAATATTTTCTCCCAGTCTGTAGCTTGTCTTTTCATCTCTTGGCAGTGTCTTCTGCAGAGCAAAAATGTTTAATACTTACTAATTTTTTCTCTCATGGGTCATGCCTTTGGTTTGCTATCTAAAAAGTTATTTCCAAATCCAGGGTCATCTAGACTTTCTCCTGTGTTATCTTCTAGAACTCTTACAGTTTTGCCTTTTACATTTAATTTTGTAATCCAGTTAGAGTTAATTTTTGGGAGAGGTATAAGGTGTTCGTCTAGATTCTTTTTTTTGCATGTGGATTTCTAGTTCCAGCACTATTTGTTGAAAAAAATTATCTTCTCCGCATTGTATTACTTTTTTCTCTTTTGCTAAAGATCAGTTGACTACATTTGTGTGACTCTTTTCCTGGGCTGTATTCTGTTGCTTTGGTCTATTTGTCTGTTCTTGCAACAATATCACATACATTTCAGGGGATCTGATATAGTTGGATTAACATCTACTGTATTTGTTAATGTTTTCTATTTGTTGGTCTTGTTCTTTGTTTCTATTTTTGTATTCCACATTTTTTCTTTTGTGGTTTTGAGTATGTTAAATATGATTCCATTTTCTCTCTTTTCTTAGCATATTAATCATACTTCACTTGTTATTTTTTTAGTGTTTTCCCTAGAGTTTGTAATATGGGTCTACCAGTAATTGAAGTCCATTTTCAAAGAACACTATATTTCTTCCTGAGTAGGACAAGTACTTTATGATAACAAAATAATCTTTTTTCTTTTTTTTTTTTTTTCGAGATCAAGTCTCACTCTGTCATCCAGGCTGGAGTTCAGTGGCCTGATCTTGGCGCACTGCAACCTCTGCCTCCCAGGTTCAAGCAATTTGACTATCTCAGCCTCCCAAGTAGCAGGGATTACAGGCGCTCGCCATTACACTTGGCTAATTTTTTAAATTTTTATTAGAGACAGGGTTTTACCATGTTGGCCAGGCTGGTATTGAACTCCTGATCTCAAGTGATCCGCCTTCCTCGGCCTCCCAAAGTGCTGGGATTATAGGCTTGACCCACTGTGCCCGGCCTCCTTACAATAACAAAATAATCCTGATTCTTCCCTCCTGTCCTTGTATCATTGCCATCACTCATTTTACTTATACATAGGCATGCATAATCAATATATTGTTGCTGTCTTATTATTTTGGCCAAATTGCTATCTGTTAGATGAATTAAGAATAAGAAAAATAAACATTTTTATTTTACTCCTTCTCTGATGTTCTTCCTTTCTTTTCTTAGATCTGAGTTTCTGACCTATATCATTTTCCTTTTCTCTGAAGAGCTTCTTTTAACATTTCTTTCAAGGAAGATCTACTGGCAACAAATTCCCCCAGTTTCCGGTTGTCTGAAAAAGTATTTCTCCCTCAGTGTTGAAGGACATTTTCATAGGGTGCAGATTCTAGGTGGTGATTTTTTCTTTCAGTACTTAATTATTTCACCCTGCCGTCTCCTTGCTTGCATGGTTTCTGGGTAGAAGTTGAAATCATTCTTTCCTCTTCTATAGATAAGGCTTTTTTCCCTCTGTCTTCTTTCTGGATTTTGTTAAATATTTGATTTTCTGTGGTTTGAAACTTACATGCTTATCTATAGTTTTTCTGGCATTTATCCTACTTGGTGTTGTGGGAGCCTCCTGACTGTGGTTTGGGGCCTGACATTAACATGGGGAAATCCTGAGTCATTATTTGTTCAAATACTACTTTTGTTTTTTTCTCTCTTTGTTTTCCTCTTGGCATTCCTGTTACACATACATTACACCCTTTGTAGTTATCCCACAGCTCCTGAATATTCCATTCTGGTTTATTTCAGTCTTTTTTCATTTTGCTTTTCAGTTTTAGAGGTTTCTGTTGAGAATCCTTAAACTCAGAGATTTCGTCCTCAGCCATGTCTAGTCTCAAGGCCATTCTTCATTTCCAAAGTTAGAGTGTTTTAGAGCTCCAGCATTTCGGTTTTGTTCTTTCTTAGGATTTCGATCTCTGTTTACATTGTCCATCTGTTCTTGTGTGCTGTGTACTTTATCCACTGGAGCCCTTTGCATCTGGTCGGGTTATCCCAACATCCCTGCCGTGTCAGAGCCTGGTTTGGATGCTTGTGCTATCTCTTTAAACTTTGCTTTTTGCCTTTTAGTGTGCCTTGTAACTTCTTGTTACTGAATGTGATATCCTGGGTAAAAGGAACTGCTCTCACTAGACCTTTAATAATGTGATGGTATGGTACATGGGGAAGGGAAGCATTCTGTAGTCTTATGATTAGGTCTCAGTGTTTTGTTTTGTTTGGTTTTGTTTTGAGTCGGAGTCTTGCTCTGTCACTCAGGCTGGAGTGCAGTGGCACGATCTCGGCTCACTGCAACTTCTGCCTCCCAGGTTCAAGCAATTCTCCTGCCTCAGCCTTCCAAGTAGCTAGGATTATAGGCACCTGCCACCATGCTCCACTAATTTTTGTATTTTTACTAGAGACAGGGTTTTACCATGTTGGGCAGGCTAGTCTTGAACTCCTAACCTCAAATGATCCTTGGCCTCCCAAAGTGCTGGGATTACAGGTGTGAGCCACTGCACCCAGTCTAGGTCTCAGTCTTTTAGTGAGGCTGTACCCCTGGACTGTGAACTTCACAAATACTTCTCAGTTTTTTCTTCCCCCTTGGGACAGGTTGGCTAGAGTGTGCTGCAGTTGGCTATTTCCCTTTTCTTACATGGAAGGCCGGTGCTGGCTGGAGTTGGATATTTCTCTTCCACTTGGTTAGTTAGGCTCTGATAAAACCAAGCAAGTTAGGTTCTGGTTAAATCGGTTCTCCTGAGAGCAGACCTTGTTATCAACACAATGCTCTGACACATGTCAAATGGTTCCTGTTTCCCTCCCCTTACCAGAAGCACAAGGGATTTCCCCCTGTGTATTCACTGTGAGAATCTGGCAGAGCTCCAGTAGGTAAAACTCACAAAAGTGTAGGGCCCCTAATGGCTGGGTCTGTCTGGAATTTTTATGTGTCAGACTTGTCCACACTGAGCCTCCAGCACTTCGTCAATTACAGTTCAGTTTCCCTGTGTTGGCGCTGGTCTCTGTGGAGGTTTCTGCTCCTGTTAAGTTGTGATTCTCTGTGCCTGCCTGTTTTTCCCTCCAATTATGGGGACAGCAGGTTTGCCCTGTGACCTCACTTCTCTGATGGATCTAAGAACAGTTGTTGATTTTTCAATTTGTTCAGCTTTTTACTTGTTAAGACACAGTGATGACTTCCAAGCAACTTTCTTGCTGCATTGGAAACTAGAAGGCTCGTAGGGGTTAATTTTAAGTTTTAAAATCTGATAGTATAAGGCTCACAGCTTTTTTCTTTAAGACCTAGTAATTTTTGTCTTTGTGAATTCTCCTTTTAGTGTCATGCTTAGACCCTTAGGATATAAAAATACTTATGTATATTTTCTGGTTCTTTCCTAGCCCGGTTGTTTAAATCTCAACTCTTTAATCCAGTTGGGATATAACTTAGCATTCATTTTTATGTCGTTCCCAAGTACCATTTATTGATGAACCATCTTTAAAGTACAGATTTGATAAGCTATCATTACTACGTATTGAAACTTGATATATGTGCTGTTCCATTCCCAGAAGATGCCCTGTGTGTTGATTTCTACTTTTTTTTTTGTTAACAGAGTGTCATATCTTTCTATATAAGTAATTATAGGCCATGCGTGGTGGCTCATGCCTTTAACTCCAGCACTTTGGGAGGCTGAGGCGGGTGGATCACCTGAGGTCAGGAGTTTGAGACCAGCCTGGCCAACACAGTGAAACCCCATCTCTACTACAAATACAAAAATCAGGTGGGTGTGGTGGTGGGTACCTGTAATCCCAGCTACTCGGGAGGCTGAGGCAGGAGAATCACCTGAACCCGGGAGGCGGAGGTTGCAGTGAGCCGAGATTGCGTCACTGCACTTCAGCTTGGGAGACAGAGAGAGACTCCATCTAAAAAAACAGACGGCCGGGTGCGGTGGCTCACTTCTGGAATCCCGGCACTTTGGGAGACTGAGGTGGGTGGATCACGAGTTCAGGAGGTCGAGACCATCCTGGCTAACACGGTGAAACCCTGTCTCTACTAAAAATACAAAAAATTAGCTGAGCATAGTGGTGGGTCCCAGCTACTCGGGAGGCTGAGGCAGGAGAATGATGTGAACCTGGGAGGTGGAGCTTGCAGTGAGTGGGGATCGTGCCCCTGCACTCCAGCCTGGGCGACAGAGCGAGACTCTAACTAAAAAAAAAAAAAAAAAAAGTAAATATAACACTCCAACACTCTTCTTACTGTCTGGATAATATTTTTTAATATGGATTTAACAAATAGCCTCACAAGTCTTATCTTTGGCAGCCTTCCCTAACTCCTTCCCTCCTCCCAGAGTCTGCATTTGGCACTTCTGGGTGAAGGGTACTTGTGCTTTCTTTTACCACCCAGGACAGCAGGGGTTGGTGTGACTGCTTATTTAATTGTCCTTGCTCTGAATTGTAAGGTCCCCTAGGGAAGGCAAGATGTGTGTTATGCCTTTTTGTTCACTGTGGTATTCAAAGCCCTTAACACGGTGACTGACACATGATTGCCACATAAGTATTTGGTGAATGAGCAAATTGCATTTATCTGATCTCCTCTTGGTGTATATTCTGTTATTTCCCAACAACCTGCTTGGTTTAGTAATTGAAAGCTTGGGTCTCTGAAACAAGGCTACCAAGGTTTGGATACTGGCTCTGCCACCTATTGTGTGTGTAATTTTGGGCAAGGGACTCACTTTTCTCACCTGTGAAATGGGGTAAATAACAGTGCCTACCTTATAGGGTCTAGACAAAAACACCTAGAAACATTACAGAGGGTAATTTTGTTTGAATTTTACAAAATGATGCCCTCTACTATCATTTTTGTGTATATGATTAAATATTTTATACATATGAAAAGATACAGTGAATAAGATAGTCAGTACCACTATAACTATAGTCTAGCTTAAGAAATAAATATTACAAATTCATTTGCAGTCTCTGTGGACCTCATTTCTATCATACTTCTTTTTCCTTCTCTTTCTTTCAGAGGGAATCAGTATCCTGTAATTGGTGTTTATCGTTCCATATTGTCTTCAGTATTTCATGTTTGGTGTTTATCATTCCATATTGTATTAATGAGGGTTCTCTAGAGGGACAGAACTAATAGGATAGATGTACATATGAAGGGGAGTTTACTGGAGAATTGACTCGCACTATCACAAGGTGAAGTCCCAAATAGGTCATCTGCAAGCTGAGGTGCCAGGAAGCCGTTCCAAGTCCCAAAACCTCAGAAGTAGGGAAGCTGACAGTGCAGCCTTCAGTCTGTGGCCAAAAGGCCTGAGAGCCCCTGGCAAACCACTGGTGTAAGTCCAAGAGTCCCAAAGCTGAAGAACTTGGAGTTTGATGTTTGAGGGCAGGAAGCATCCAGCACGGGAGAAAGATGAAGGCCAGAAGACTCAGCCAGTCTAGTTTTTCCACGTTCTTCTGCCTGCTTTTATTCCGGCTGCACTGGCAGCTGATTAGATGGTGCCCACCCAGATTGAGGGGTGGATTAGATGGTGCCCACCCAGATTGAGGGGTGGATCTGCCTTTCCCAGTCCACTGACTCAAATGTTAATCTCCTTTGGCAACACCCTCACAGACACACCCAGAAGCAATACTTTGCATCCTTTAATACAATCAAGTTGACACTCAGTGTTAACCATCACACAGGGTCTTGCTCTGTTGCCCAGGCTGGAGTGCCACAGTATGATCATGGGTCACCACAGCCTTGAACTCCTGGACTCAAGCAGTCCTCCCACTTCAGCCTCCCAAGTAGCTAGAGACAATAGGTGTCCGCCACTGCGCCCGGCTAATTTTTGCATTTTGTAGAGATACGGTCTCACTGTGTTGCTCAGGTTGGTCTCGAACTCCTGGCGTCAAGTGATCCTCTCGCTTTGGCCTCCCAAAGTGCTGGGATTACAGACGTGATCTACTGCTCCTGGCCTATCATTCCATATTTATACTTCACTCTTATGTATAACTCCATAAGTAACAGAGCATAGTGTTTTCCATATTTTAAAACTTTATATAATAATGTAACCCTGTATGTATCCTTATGCAACTTGATTTAATTTTTGACCATTTTTTTAAAAATAAAAAATTACATTTTTACCATTTTAAAGTATTCAGTTCAGTGGTATCATGTACATTCATATTATATGCAACTATTACCACCATCCATCTCCAGAGCTGTTTCATCTCCCCATTCTTTCCCCCAAACTATGAAACTTCATACCCATTAAATAGTAGCCTCCCTCATTTCTTCCTCCCTGCAACCTGTTTTTCTTTTGTTTGATATTATGCTCGTGACGTATTCATATTGTTATATTTAGCCTTTGAGACTTTGTAACTGCTATGTAGCCTTCTATCCTGTAAATATTCCCTGATGTAGGAGAAATTCATCCTCCTACAGATGGGCATTTGGATTGTTTCACAGTTTCTAACTCTGCAGTGAACATTATTGAGAGTGTCTCTTTGTGCACATGTGCAATAATTTCTTTCGGAACTAACCTGTGGTTGGAAGTTGCTGGATCATAGGATATGTACATCTTAAACTTGAACTTGATTAGATTTTTGTCGCCGTACCCTGTCCTACATGATTATACTTAGGAGACTACTGCATTAAATTTCTATTTTCTATCCTCACGAATACTTGGTCTTGTTAGTTGTTGATTCTATTTTATTTATTTTTTGAGACAGGATCTTGCTCTATTGGCAGACTGGATGCAGTGGTGCCATCGTGGCTCACTGCAGTCTCAACCTCCTGGGCTCAAGTGATGTTCCCACCTCAGTCCCCCAAGAAGCTCGGACTACAGCCATGCACCACCATGCCTGGCTAATTTTTTTGATTCTTTAACTTGTACAGATGGAGTCTCACTATGTTGCCCAGCTTGTCTTAAACTCCTGGCCTCAAGTGATCCTCCTACCTTGGCTTTCAAGAGTGCTGGGATTGTCCGGGCACGTTGGCTTATACCTGTAATCCCCAGCACTTTGGGAGGCTGAGGCAGGCGGATCATGAAGTCAAGAGATCGAGACCATCCTGACCAACATGGTGAAACCCCGTCTCTACTAAAAATACAAAAATTAGCTGGGCGTGATGATGCGCGCCTGTTGTCCCAGCTACTTGGCGGCTGAGCAAGTTTCCATCTCAAAAAAAAAAGAAAAAAAAAATTGCTGGAATTACAGGTGTGAGCCACCATGCCTGGCCATTGTCAAGGTTTTAGGTTTTGCCAGTCTGATTTGAGGTTTTATTTTATAATCCTCCCAGGAGTGGGTGAGCATTTTGTTGTGTTTGGCCATGTCTTTAATAGCCTTTCCATACCTTGCCCATTTCTCCATTGGCTGTTTGCCTTTGTCTAGACTCTTAGAATTCATTCTTTCTGCCTATAATGGGCTTCTCTATGTTGATATGGTTTGTTTTCTCATTTCCTTCAGGACTCCACTCAAGTATCACCTTATCAGAGAGTTAGCCCCTCCTCATCCTGTGGAAAATAATATCCCTCCTCAGCAGCACTGCCCATCCCTCTTTGATTGTTTTTTCCATAGCAGCATCAGCACCAGACTTGCATGTTATTGGTTTTTATTTCCTTTCAACTGTGAAAGCAGAGACATTCTCTTATTCCCTGCAGTATCCTCAGTGCCCCGGATAGTGCTTTGCCTGTAGTATGCATTTAATAAAAATAGAATTAATATAATAATTCATGCATCCTAGTATTCAGGTTCCCAGAAATGATTACCTTCACCTTGGGCTAGGTGGAGTAAACAAGTGCTAATAGATAAATAAAAGGGGCTGGGTGCGGTGGCTCACGCCTGTAATCTCAGCACTTTTGGAGACTGAGGTGGGTGGATCACTCGAGGTCAGGAGTTCAAGACCAGCCTGGACAACATGGTGAAACCCTGTCAGTACTAAAAATACAAAAATTAGCCGGGCATGGTGGCAGGCGCCTGTAATTCCAGCTACTCGGGAGGCTGAGGCAGGAGAATCACTTGAACCCGGGAGATGGAGGTTGCAGTGAGCCAAGATCACGCTACTGCACTCCAGCCTGGTGATAGAGCAAGACTTCATCTCAAAAAAAAAGATAAATAAAAGGATACCATATATCCAAACAACTCTGTGAACCTTAGCAGGGTGCATGTCGGAGAACCCAGGGAAAAGCAGAAAAAGTTTCTGCTAGGCCAGGAAGCGGAAGCTGTCAAAGATACAGGTAGCCATTTTTCATTCCGCCAAGGGCTCCCAACCTCCCTCAACTGTATAAAGACTCAGAATCCTGAAAATCAGGAGACAAATGTTCCATGCCCATGTGTTTTTTTATAATTGAGGTATAATTTACATATCATAAAGTTCAGGATGTGGTGGCTCACGCCTGTAATCCCAGCACTTTGGGAGGCCAAGGTGGGAGGATTGCTTCAGCCCAGGAGTTTGAGACCAGCCTGAGCAACATAGCAAGACTCTTTCTCTACCAAAAAAAAAAAAAAATCAACCAGGTGTGCTAAGGCATTCTTGTAGTCCCACCTACTCAGGAGGCTGAGGTGGAGGATCAGTTGAGCTCAAGAGGCCGAGGCTGCAGTGAGCTATGATTGTGTCGCTGCCCTCCAGCCTAGGTGACAGAGTGACACCCTGTCTCGAATGAATGAATGAATCAATGAATACATGCATACATACATACAGAGAGAGAGAAAGAAGAAGTTCACCCTTCTAAAGTATGGTTTTTAGTATATTCACAAGCTTGTGAAATCATCACTACCTAACTCGAGAACATTGTCATCACCCCAACCAAGTTTCTTTTTGAATATGATGTTAAAACAGTTTTTTGGTTTGTTTGGTTTTTTTTTTGAGACAGTCTCTCGCTCTGTCACCCAGGCTGGAGTACAGTGGCGTGATCTTAGCACACTGCAACCTCCGCCTCCTGGGTTCAAGCGATCCTCCCACCTCAGCTTCCCAAGTATCTGAGATTACAGGCACATGCCACCACACTGGCTATTTTTTTGTATTTTAGTAGAGATGGAGTTTCCCCATATTGGCCAGGCTGGTCTTGAACTCCTGGCCTCAAGCAATCCACCGCCTCGGCCTCCCAAAGTGCTGAGATTATAGGCATGAGCCACCACGTCCAGCCAAAAGTTTTTTTTTTTAAAGCCTTTATGGTTTATGCTGAAGCATCCAACTAACTGGGTTTCTCTGTAAATAAAGCATGTGCTCACTCCCAGGGCTGCTGCTCTTCCAGCACCTGGCCAGCAAATCCACCCTGCCCAGGTATGGCAGCCCCACCAGTTCCTGCTGTCTGCCCTGGGAAGCCAGTCACTGTACCACTCAGGGTTTGCTGTTGAGACTCTGTTGTGTTTCATTATTGAACTAAATATAGTGTACAGCAGACATTGGGTCCTGCAGAGAACATTCTTATCATAAGTTCTTTTATTTAATAATCATAGCTCTAATAGCTAACATCTGTTAAACAACCTCTTACTAAATTCTGGTACTGCTAATCCTGAGTACGTATCATCTTATCTTCATACCTTTTATATGAGTTGTAGATATTGTTCACCTTGTTTTACAGATGAGGAAATTGAAGGTCACAGAGCTGTTTGGCTTCATGGTATACTTTTATTATCTTTTAGCACTTGTTTATTTGACATAGCCCAAAGTGGAGGTGATCGTTTCTGGGAACCTGAATACCAGCCACTAAAATCAAACTGGTATTTGAATCCCTGTTTAGCCCCAAAGAGCTTCAGTTTGTTAACCATAACCGTTTCCAGAACACAGAAGTTAGTCCTGCTACCTAAAGTTATCATTTTTCCTTCTCTTATTTATTCTTTGAACCAGAACAGCATAGTTTGTTTCCATGTTATGTAGTGTGATGTTAAGATTTTCATGGGTTAGCATATGAAACTATTACAGTTATGAAATATTATGTAATAGTTATGAAACTATTACATTATTCTGTAATGATCTGTTGCCAAGGTATTATTAGTACTAGAGGAAGATTTCATCTGATCTGAATAATCTCTTCTATTATAAATTGGCTTTTTTTTACATGAGAAGAAAATTGTTTTGTATTTAATCATTGTAATTAATAATGTGACATTTAAAGTGTTAGCTGATGAACTATGATGACTGTGGAGTAGTGTTTGTAATTTGATGAAGCGTAGATCCACATACCATATATTAGTATGTGTGTGTGTATATACAGTGCGTGTGTGTGTGTATATATATATATGTGTGTATATATATGTGTATATATATATGTGTGTATATATATGTGTACATATATATATATATATACTGACATCACTGTATTAGGGCAACATAAAAATACTAAAACTATTGACTGTCAAAACTAATAATGTGTAGTTGTCCTTTTCCAGTTGACTTAGTGATTGGAAAAAATTGCAAATTTTCCCATTTTCTTTTTTTAATTTTTTTGAGACAGAATTTCACTCTGTCGCCCAGGCTGGAGTACAGTGGCACAGTCTCGGCTCACTGCAACCTCCACCTCCTGGGTTCAAGCAATTCTCCTGCCTCAGCCTCCTGAGTAGCTGGGATTACAGGTGCCTGCCACCACACCCGGCTAATTTTTGTGTTTTTAGTAGAGACGGGGTTTCACCATGTTGGCCAGGCTGGTCTCAAACTCCTGATCTCAGGTGATCCACCCACCCCGGCCTCCCAAAGTTCTGGGATTACAGGTGTGAGCCACCGCACCTGGCCTTTGTTTTGTCATTTTCCTACAGGTTTTTCATTGGGAATCGGTTGTTTCAAGCAAACTCCTTCCTCCAGCACTTTCTAGAAAGAAAGATGCTAGAACTAAAAGTTATTCTAAGCAGGTCCTTGGAATTCCCACTTATTTGCAAGTCATCCCTTATTTTTTGGTACTCTTTTTATTCTAAGGCTAGAAATCCGTTTCTAAGGACAAGTATAGAAAATTTTAAGCCAGCCATGGTGGCTCACACCTATAATCTCAGCACTTTGGGAGGCCGAGGTAGAAGGAACTCTTGAGCCCAGGAGTTTGAGACTAGCCTGGGCAACATGGCAAGACCCCATCTCTTTAAAAAAAAAAAAAAAAAGAGAGAGAAAAGGAAAATTTGAAACCGTGCTTTTTGAAAGATTATATTTGATAGCCTACCTAACAGGAAACAATTCCATGGGGTAAAATGCTTTTAAGCACAGGAATCAACCTTAGTTGGAGTGGAATGATTCAACACTATGTGGCCAGTTTAAACAAGGCTCTGGGAGGCGTGGTTGGGTGACTTGGTCTGCGTGGCTGAGCATTACAGCTTCTCTATATGGAAAGATTGGTGTGTATGGAGGTGTGGATTAAGACCTAATTAAAAAAAAAATCTTTGAGTTGGAATGGAATCTATAGGAGGAATCTATGAAGACGCCCTGCATCAGACATCCTGTCCGAAGGGCCTGGTTTTCTCATCTCTGTGGTGCTTAGTAAGTGTTTCTCTAAGGAGACATCACAGCCACTGCCGAAAACAACCTCATCTTAGCAGCAGAGAGAGGCCCACACTCTCACACCATGCACTTCTTCCTCTTGATCCTAGGGTACCGAAAAAGACTTTTGGACTAAGAAACCTGGGAGGTTGCTGCCAATCTGGACTAGGCCTTGTGCTCTTGTTAATGCTTAAAGTGACTTTCTGAGAATGGGCTGGCCAGCTACCTCCTTGTGGCTAAGGGCTTGCTTTGCTGACACTCCACACTTCACGGAGAGGAGTGGGGTTGTATCATCCCCTATGAAGCCTAGGCAGTGTCCTAGCAAGCCATCTGTGTGATGCCCACAGGGAATGGTGGGTATTGAACTGGTAGTCCTCCTGGTTTCTCTGCTTCAGGTGTTTATTCTCTAGACCAGAAATTACCTTTTAAAAAAAAAAATAATAACTCTATGAAGGAGGAGGGTTCTAAAAAGAGTTTTGTTTTTAAATTTAAGTTTTGTGGGTACATAGTAGGTGTATATATTTATAAGGTACCTGAGATACTTTGATACAGGCATATAATATGTAATCATTACGTGATAGAAAATGTGGTATCTATCCCCTCCAGCATTTATCCTTTGTGTTACAAACAATCCGATTATACTCCTTTAGTCACTTTTAAATGTACAATTAAATTAAGTTTGACTATATAGTCAACCTGTTGTGCTATCAAAGACTAGGTCTTATTCACTTTTTCTATTTTTTGTACCCATTAACCATCCCACCTTCCTCCCAACACCCCCACTACCCTTCCCAGCCTCTGGTAACCATCCTTCTACTGTCTGTCTCCATGAGTTGAATTGTTTTGATTTTTCGATCCCACAATTAAGTGAGAACACGTGATGTTTGCCTTTCTGTGCCTGGCTAATATCACTTAGCATAATGACCTCCAGTTCCATCCATGTTGGAGATGACAGGACCTCATTCTTTTTTTATGGGTGAATAGTACTCCATTGTATATAAATACCACATTTTCTTTATCCATTCATCTGCCATTGGATACTTAGGTTGCTTCCAAATCTTGGCCATTGTGACTAGTGTTGCAATAAACATGGGAGTGCAGATGTCTCTTCCATGTTCGATATACTGATCTGAAAAGAGTTTTGATACAAATATATGTAGTATATAAACTTCTCTAATGCCTTACTTCAAAACCTGTAGTTATTTGTGGATCTTTTTATTTTATTGAGACGGAGTCTTGCTGTGTCGCCCAGGCTGGAGTGCAGTGGCCAATCTCGGCTCACTGCAGCCTCCACCTCCTGGGTTCAAGCAATTCTCCTGCCTCAGCCTCCAAGTAACTGGGACTACAGGTGCACGCCGCCACACCCGGCTAATTTTTGTATTTTTAGTAGAGATGGGGTTTCACTATGTTGACCAGGCTGGTCTCCAACTCCTGACCTCAAGTGATCCACCCGCCTTGGCCTCCCAAAGTGCTGGGATTACAGGCATGAGCCACCATGCCCGGCCTATTTGTGGATCTTTTGAAATCTTGAGTTTCTAAAATAGAGCAAGTATTTGTAATCTTTGAAACAAAATGTACACACGTGTATGCACACATACATATGCATGCACACATATGTGTATATATGTACATATATACTGTTGTCTCTCAGTATCTGCAGAGGATTGGTTCCAGGACCCCCGTGGATACCAAAATCTACAGTTACCGTCCTGCAGTTCACCCTGCAGAACCCACAGATATGAAAAGTTGGCCTTCTCTATTCGAGGTTCCTACATCCCTCGAGTACTGCCCTTTCTATTTGCAGTTGGTTGAATCTGCAGATGCTGAAGGAACCCAGAAATACAGAAGGCTAACTGCATATTACATACCTGTGTATACAGGTGTGTGTGTGTGTGTGTGTGTGTGTGTGTGTGTATGCCCAAATAAATTCAGGTCCTCAAACTGTAATGATCACCATATTTAAAAAAGATTTCCCTCTTAAAATTATCTTTTTTTGTGAATCATCATTTTGCTTCATGCTCTGTTAATGTAAGAGGAACAGAATCCCTTGGGTATTAGTCCATTTTCATGCTGCTGATAAAGACACACCCGAGACTGAGCAATTCACAAAACAAAGAGGTTTAATGGGACTTACAGTTCCACACGGCTGGAGAAGCCTCCCAATCATGATGGAAGGCAAGGAGGAGCAAGTCACGTCTTATTACGTGGATGGTGGCAGGCAAAAAAATGAGAGAACTTGTGCAGGGGAACCCCACTTTTTCAAACCATCAGCTCTCGTGAGACTTATTCACTATCACGAGAACAGCATGGGAAACACTTGCCCCATGATTCAGTTACCTCCTACCAGGTCCCCCCACAACATGTGGGAATTCAAGATGAGATTTGGGTGGGGACCCAGCCAAACCATATCACCTTGTTCTTTGCCTTTAGACTTTATAAAATATTTATCCAGTCTCCTATTCTTTCCTTGAATTTTTCTTACTTACATAATGGTGTGTTTTGAGATTGAATAGTTCTGAAAAAAAA
The DNA here is from genome assembly GCF_029289425.2 of Pan paniscus. Lineage (NCBI taxonomy): Eukaryota > Metazoa > Chordata > Mammalia > Primates > Hominidae > Pan > Pan paniscus. The sequence continues at coordinate 91,890,959 of NC_073255.2, forward strand.
AAAGACTTTTTAAATACAATTTTAAAAGAAATTAAAGTTAATAAAGTGAATAAAGTTGGTACACTTTTAAAAAAAGTTTAAAGTTGGTACTAAAATGTCCTAAACATACTGAAAATACTACTGCCAATCATTAAATAAAGACCTATAAGCCAATAGAAAATAAGAAAATAGAAAAATAAGGAAAAGAAATCCTTTAATGAAATCCACACAGCCCTTAAATATAGATAAAAATATTAGTGAGGAAGTAAGTACTCTCATACACCTGGTGAGACTATAAATTGCTTCCGCTTCATCTTTGAAGGTCACTTTTATGGTAGCTGTTAAAATAAAAATGTGCACTTTGAGTCAACAGTTCATATCTAGTAATTTCCCCTGAGACATACATTCATGTGAAGAAAAATATATACAAGATTATTCATTGTGACATTATTTATAATAGCAGAAAATTAGAAGCAAACTATCCATCAGTCAGGAGCCAGTTAAAATAAGTTACGGTTCAACCACACATTGAATTGGTTTTGACCCAAGTGTCTGGGGGTGGAGGGAGACCTTTGGCTGTATTCTTCCTTGTACCTTTTCTGAGTGTTACTTATTTTTAAAAAGGACAACTGTCAGAAGCCACCCCTAAGAAGATCATTTTTCTAAGGAATAATAACCTAGAAAGCTAGTATTTTCTATTTTGTAGGTTATTTTTCTGGGGAAAAATAGCCTGTAAGTGTTTATCTTTGTTCATTTATTTTCTGTCTCTCTGACCAGAGAACAGGGCCCTTGTCAGCCTTAGTCACTGGTCCCCAGAAACTAGAAGAATTTTTACCAGATATTAAACGTTCAATAAATATTTGCTGAGTGAATCAATACAGTTTGTGCAGTTTAGTTCTTTTTAACATTTATTTACAGACCGGAATATTAAGCTTTATGCAAACCTAAGAGGCCATCATAAAAATAAAAATACATCATGTATATTTATTTTCCCTAAATATTCTAACCAACACGCAAAATAATTTTCCAAGTCTTAGACTAGTAATTGCTCAACTTGAATATGTTGTTTGAGCACCATTTGGTACAGTGGCTACTGAAAAGCACTGAGTGTTTCCTTTCATACTCCATTTATTCCCTTGCCTTTTGGAAGTGTTCAGACATTTTTAGAGTTCGTGTTTGTCTAGCCAAAATATTTCACTGGAAGCCCATGGGGGTCTTTCTACTCCTCAGAAAGCGAGCAGAATGCGAGTGTTTGACTCCCAGGGCACCATACTATAATAGCTCTGCAACCTTGGCCAAACCACTGAACCTCTGTGAAGTCTTTGCTTCCTCACTGTAAAGTGGGGTTAAGAGTACTTCCTAATTGGAATTAAATGATAACACATGAGGCCAGACGTGGTGGCTCACACCTGTAATCCTGGCACTTTGGGAGGCCAAGGCGGGTGGATCACTTGAGTTCAAGAGTTCGAGACCAGCCTGACCAACATGGGGAAACCCCCTCTCTACTAAAAATACAGAATTAGTTGGGCGTGGTGGTAGGCGCCTGTAATCCCAGCTACTCGGGAGGCTGAGGCAGGAGAATCGCTTGAACCTTGGAGGCGGAGGTTGCAGTGAGCCAAGATCATGCCATTGCATTCCAGCCTGGGCAACAAGAGTGAAACTCAGTCTCAGAAAAAGATAACACATGAAAACTCTGAATACATTGCTTGGCACCTGGGCTCAATAATGTCAGTGCTATTACTATTTAGAGACAGGGATTCATTCTGTCACCCAGGCTGGAGTGCAGTGGCACAATCATGGTTCGCAGCAGCCTTGAACCCCTGGGCTCAAACAATCCTCCCACCTCAGCTGCCGGAGCAGCTGAGACTACAGGCATGTGCCACCACAGCCAGCTAATCTTTATTTATTTATTTATTTATTTATTTTGTAGAAATGGGGTCTCATTGTGTTGCATAGGCTGGTCTTCAGCTCCTGGCCTCAAGTGGTTTTCCTACCTTGGCCTCCCAAGGCACTGGGATTATAGATGTGAATCACCACATCAGCCAGTGCTATTATTATTGTTATTTATTTATTATTATTTTTTTTCTGAGACAGAGCCTCGCTTTATCACCCAGTCTGGAGTGCAGTGGCGTGATCTCAGCTCACTGAAGTCTCTGCCTCCCGGGTTCAAGAAATTCTCCTGCCTCAGCTTCCCAAGTAGCTGGGACTACAGGCACAAGCCACCATGCCACCATGCCTGGCTGATTTTTTTTTTTTAAGAGGCAGGGTTTCGCCATGTTGGCCAGGCTAGTCTTGAACAACTGGCCTCAAATGATCTGCCCACCTAGGCCTCCCAAAGTGCTGGGATTATAGGCATGAGCCACTGCGCCTGGCCAGCCAGTGATATTATTAATAAAATTAGTTCAGAATTAGGCCAGGTGCAGTGGCTTATGCCTGTAATCCCAACATTTTTGGGAGGCTGAGGTGGGTGGATCACCTGAGGTCAGGAATTCAAGAGCAGCCTGGCCAACATGGTGAAACCCCATCTCTACTAAAAACACAAAAAATTAGCCGGGCGTGGTGGCAGGCGCCTGTAATCTGAGCTACTTGGGAGGCTGAGGCAGGAGAATCTCTTGAACCCGGGAGGCGGAAGTTGGAATGAGCCGAGATAGCGCCATTGCATTCCAGCCTGGAACAACAGGAGCAAAACTCCATCTCAAAAAAAAAAAAAAAAAAGTTTAAAATTAAATAGTGGTTGTTTGCCTCTTAGAATAATTTTTGTGTGTAAATGACTGTCAATATTTTGGAGACTTTGTTTATACTATAATCATTTCCACCAACTCTTGCTTTGTGTGTAGTATATTTCAAGTTCTGTGCTAGGCAGGGGGATATGGTTACAACTGGGATGTGGTCTTTGCCTTAGAGGAATTGTTTGTGTGGGAGACAGATAGTTTCAGGACTTGGTGACAAGTGCTGGGCTACAAGGAGCATGAGGAGAGATGCTGACATTGACATCAGAAAAGGCATTCTGCAAGAAGTGATAGCGGAACTGAGCCTTAAAACCTAGTGTTATTTAATGCACACTTTATTCATCTGGCATAAACTTAAAATGTCACAGACTGATAGGGAGTTAGAAGTAAGCTTTCCCTCCACTCTGACCTCCAGCTGCTCTGTGTTCCTTAAGAGCCACCACTGATTACTAAAGAGCCTTCCTGTTTGCGGAAGCAGGCAGAGTTTGGCGATTTGGGAAAGCACGTGTGGCTTGTGGAGCAGTTCAGTTCCACCAGAGTCCAAGAGCATGGGGTCGGATGGGGAGTGGAATGACAGTGGATAAGCTGGGGTGTTGAGAAGGAGTTTTCTCAGCCTTCATGTTAAAAAACAAATCTACACTACTCCAAAAATGGGAAATGGTCTTAACGATCTAGCTGTCCACAAGCTGATAGTGGCTAGCACACTGAGAGAGCTTTTAAAAGGCTGTTTAAATAATTCTGTGATTCTAAAAACATTCAAGTAATCATTTGACAGAAGCTGAGAAAGAGTTTTTGATATATATGCTAATTAGCTAATTTTTTGACTTAAAAACGGTTGAACAAAAACATCTATAATAGTGTATAAGTATTGAGTCACGGATGACATTTTCTCCTGTTTTCCAGTTTCCACTGAAAACAAACAAAATCTATGATAACATTACAGAAAAACAGTTTGTATTTTATCTTTAAAAGTTTAATGAAATTTTATATAGGTCATTAATGTAGCAGTGGATCATTAATTCAGTAGACATTTCTAGGACTCCAAGGCCTAGATGACCAAATACATGGGTAGTGTGTGTCATGGGAGGGTGACTTAAAGACTTTTTTCATTTGAGAAAGTATCTTTTATGTGACGCTAGCTGTGTATTAAGGTCAACCTTGAGTAAATTATGGCTTGAATAGTAGTGACACACAACTACCTAAAAAATAAGAAAAATGGTTTTAAAGATCTGGCTAGCCACAAGGGAATAGAATTTTCTCTACCCTTTGACTTTTGCTTCATATATCATCAGATTGCCTGAAGAGTATAGGAACAGACATCTCTTCCAAATACAGGCATACCCTACAGGTCACCTCTTTGTGTTGCTGGTTTTCCACTACAACATCTCTTTGTTTTGTTTTGTTTTTTTGAGCTGGAGTCTTGCTCTGTCACCCAGGCTGGAGTGCAGTGGCATGATCTCAGCTCACTGCAGCCTCCACCTCCCGGCTCAAGCGATCCTCCTGCCTCAGCCTTCCGAGTAGCTGGGACTACAGGCCTGTGTCACCACACCTGGATAATTTTTGCATTTTTTATAGAGACAGGGTTTTGCCGTGTTGCTCAGCCTCTTCTAGAACTCTGAGCTGAAGGTATCTGCCCGGGTTGGCCTCCCAAAGTGCTGAGATTGCAGGCATGAGCCACCGCGCCTGGCCTCCTCTTTGTTTTTAATATCCAAACTTCCTACAGCACAGCAGTCTTTCAATACAATGCTTTTAATTGATACTTACAAAGGCAACATTTATATTTATTTCCAAAAACTAATACAGCATTTTAAACAAAAACATATGCAGGAAAAATCCAGAATGCCAGCTCCAAATATAATCAGTCAATGATGAGAGTCAGATGTGGGTGATTTGAAAGGCCTACTAATTTGCTTCTTGCTGGTGCTGGCACTGAGAGAGGTCACTTTCCCATCCTGAGCAGTTGATGTGAATCTTGTTTTTTTGTTTTCAGTTGTTAGCAGTCTTCTACATATTTTACAGACCAATACAATGGTTATTGTACATATGGGCATTTTACCCTGTTTTAGTTTCTTTTTTTTTTTTTTTTTTTTTTTTTGAGACGGAGTCTCGCTCTCTCTCCCAGTCTGGAGTGCAGTGGCGTGGTCTCGGCTCACTGCAAGCTCCGCCTCCCAGGTTCATGCCATTCTCCTGCCTCAGCCTCCCGAGTAGCTGGGACTACAGGCGCCTGCCACCACGCCTGGCTAATTTTTTTGTATTTTTAGTAGAGATGGGGTTTCACTGTGTTAGCCAGGATGGTCTTGATCTCCTGACCTCATGATCCACCCGCCTCGGTCTCCCAAAGTGCTGGGGTTACAGGTGTGAGCCACCGCGCCCGACTGGTTTCATTTTTAAAAACTGGAGATTTTGAGTTGATGTATAACACATTTTAATTTTTCCCAATTAAAATAGTGTGAAATATGCTTCATTTAGCATTTTCAGGAACAGGTTGGTGCTCTCAACTAGGAGATTCCTGTGTTACTATTGTTTCATCATAGATCAGCCAGTGATATGGTGGTTCTTTAAATGTATTGGGTATATATTTCCTATGGTCATTTTTTTCTGAATGCCTTCCTGCTGCCCACTGTATTTCAATAGCATTTTTCAAATTTATAGTATTTAGCTTATCATTTTTATGTTTTGTTTCTTTGGGGTTTTTTTGAGACAGGGTTTTGCTCTGTCGCCCAGGCTGGAGCATAGTTGCACAATCACAGCTCACTGCAGCCTCCGCCTCCTGGGCTTAAGCAATCTTCCCACCTCAGCCTCCCAAATAGTTGGGACTACAGGTGCGTGCCACCATGCTCAGCTAAATTTTTATTTTATTTATTTATTTTTTTTAGAGACAGAGTTTTGCCACGTTGCCCAGGCTGGTCTTGAACTCCTGGGCTCAAGCAATCTGCCTACCTGGACCTCTCAAAGTACTGGGATTATAGGCATGAGCCACCATGCCTGGCCTTTGTTCTTTTTTATTATTTTTATGGTACTTATTTAGATATAAGTTTAAGTTTGGGGTTCATAGTTATAATCATACTATGTGCATAACTTTATCTCCTTTGTAACATAAGTAGTTTTCCATCCTGTGATAGAATCTTGCTCTATTTCTTCATAGTGATAGATTGCCTTCCTCCAGTACTTACCCATTTTCCCTTGTGTTTTTATTTTTATGATGCCTTCTTATGTTTGCATAACATTTAATATACTAGACCATAAACAAATGTTAAAAAGATCTGAACTGTCCAAACTGTATTCATTCACTCAACAAATATTTATTGAGTGCTTAATGTCTGGTAAAGATTCTTCTAACTTCTGAGGACAAGCAAATAGGCAGATAAGGCCCCTGTTTTCTGATAGGAGAGACAAAAAATAAAAATATAACATAGGCTACTGCCACTGAACACAATGGAGCAAGACCAACAAAAGTGTAAACAAAGCCCAACCACTTGGTAATTCAGAAGAGTCACTTTTAATTTTCGTTAAGTGAAAGGGAATTCAAAACTACAATTACAGGTACTTGTAAGATAGTGAAAGTAAGAATATTATATAACAATATTCAGAATTGGACCAAACATGAATTATATCACTTGGGATTCAGATCAGCTGCATATAACATCCCCAGATAGTGAGTGGGTTAATCAAATTAGAAATATCTTTTCTCCTAATGTCACAGAAGCCTGATTGTAGGTGAACCAGAGGTTGATACAGTGGCTTCACAGTGTCATCAGAGACTCAGATTCCTGTCTTCTTTGACATTGAACAAATGACTTTCATTCTGCAGTTTACTTCATGGTTCATATTGGTTGCTAGAGCTCCAGCCATCATGTTGGCATTCCAGCCTTCATTTTGAGTAGACAGTACAAAGATGTGTACAAGAAGGGCACGTCTTCTTTTAAAATTATTTGTATAACTCTTCCATTTACATCTTGTTAGCCAGAACTAGGTGTCTTAGCCACCCCTTGCTAGAGGGAGACTGGGAAATAGGTTCTTTCAGCAGAGCAGAGTCGGCCCTCTGTATCCACAGGCTGTGTCCTTGCAGATTCAACCAACCACACATTGAAAATATTCAGAAAAAAATAACAATACAACAATAAAAAAATACAGTGTAAAGACTACCTAGCGTTTACATTGTATTAGCTATTGTAAGTAATCTAGAGATTATTTAAAGTATATTGGAGAATGTGCATAGATTAAATGCAAATATGACATCATTTTATGTAAGAAACTGGAGCATCCATGGATTTTGCCGTCCATGAGGTTCCTGGAACCAATCCCCCATAGATCATATATTGCTGTGACCAAGTAGCTCAAGCATGCTCTGTATTTTTTTTTTAAAACTCTTAAGTTCAAAGGTATATGTGCACATTGGTTACATAGATAAACTTGTGTCATGGGAGTTCGTTGTACAGATTATCTCATCATCCAGGTATTAAGCCTGCTACCCATTTGTTTTTTTCCTGATCCTCTCCTTCCTCCCATTCTCCACTCTGTGATAGGCCCCAGTGTGTGTTGTTCCTCTCTATGTGTCCATGTGTTCTCATCATTTAGCTCCCACTTATAAGTGAGAGCATGTGGTATTTGGTTTTCCATTCCTGTGTTAGTTTGCTAAGGATAATGGCCCTGCAGAGGACATGATCTTGTTCTTTTTTATGTCTGCAAGGTACTCTGCTTCTAAGGACAAAGGGGAGAATAGGGATTGGTGGGCAACTAGTCATCTACTAGTTACCTCAGTAAGCTAAGCATTAAATCTAAGAAACAGCAAAATAAGCCTGTGGAAATTAGGAAGAAGGAAAGAATCAAGGTAAAAGAAAAAATAAATTAATTTGGAAAAAAAAAAAAACCCAAATATTTGACAAATCGGAGATTATTGATGCCTGTTACCAAAGTAATCTCAATGGTTTGGTGGAGATGGACAGCAGATTGTCATAATGTTTGGCAAGAAAGAATAGATGGTCATCTTGGGAGGAAGGGTCACAGAAGGCTTTGGGGTTTGTGGGGGTGCTTTGAGGGGAGGGTTGTTGGTCTGTTGGTTTGAAGTGGGGAGACTTGAACATGGACACGTAGGTAGAGAAGAAGATGTAAGAGAGTTGATGTTTATATATCTCAGTAGAGATATGTTTTATTTCTAATATCTAGAATAATGGTTTCACCTGTTTCTCAGGATTCTTGAGTTATTGTGATATATGTGTAAATGGTTTGTACTCGTTCAACAGAGTGTCGTAAGATTAAAAAAAAAATTAACATGAGTCCGAGACTCCAAGTTGGAACTAAGGTCACTTAACAAGGTTTACTTGAAAGTGATTTTTTTTTTTTTTTTTTTTTTTTGAGATGGAGTCTTGCTGTCTCCCAGGCTGGAGTGCAGTGGCGTGATCTCGGCTCACTGCAAGCTCCGCCCCCCGGGTTCACGCCATTCTCCTGCCTCAGCCTCCCGAGTAGCTGGGACTACAGGCGCCTGCCACCACGCCCGGCTAATTTTATATATATATATTTTTAGTAGAGATGGGGTTTCACTGTGTTAGCCAGGATGGTCTCGATTTCCTGACCTCGTGATCTGCCTGCTTTGGCCTCCCAAAGTGCTGGGATTACAGGCGGGAGCCACCGTGCCCGGCTTTTGAAAGTGATTTTTATTTGTTCTAGGTCACACAGATAATGGATTTTCACCTAGCAGAGAACTGGGGGAGGGGGCACTCCAAGAGCACCCAGGTGGTTTGAACTGACATTTTAAAAAATAACCATTGCTTTCAATTTGTTTTTAATGATATTTACTTTGAAATTTCAAATAGCATTGAAGGAACATTTTCATGTTTATCAAAAGTGGTTTGGGATTTAAAATGATTGTGACCCATTGCCACAAACAGATAACAAAGAAGTCATCGTGCCGCCTCCCCTCCACAACCCCCCGCCTTGACTAAGAGACCAGTGGCATTTTACCCCGTTACCAAGTAGATTTCATCCTCCTTAATTTCTTCTAAATGGAATCATTCACGGCCATTCACCTCACCACTTGTTTAAAAATTTTTAGCCTGGCTATTGCCATTTTGGAGATTAGAGTTGAACCTTTTTATGAGAATCATCATGTTTGATTTATGAAAAAAAGAATTTACAGGAAAGGGAAATAAAAAAGAATGATCAGAAGCTAATTTCTTTTGCTCATTGAAACTAGAAAGAAGGAAGCACTTTCTCAAGTTGACATTTGAAAACCTTTATTAGTGCATTTGGGAAATGAAGATAATAGAAACTATATGGGTTCTATTTGATTTATGGCAGCGTGAAGATGGCTTGCTCTTCTGATGTGGGTCCATAAGAAACTCATATACATGGCAAAAACTCATTTGCCACTTTCATAGGAATAAAAAAAATTATGCCATTAGTTCCTTCATTGTCTGAGATATTGGATTGAAATAAATACCATTTATATTCAGCCATTTGCACCTTCCCTTCCACACACTGGGGGAAAAAAATGTGTTTTGCCTGTTAGAAATGTTAAAAATCATGTAAATAAAATTTGAGCAGCTCTTAGAGTTTGTTAGCTTTTTCTCTACCAGTTTTAGAATCTTTCTGATGTGATATTTTTCTAGCTTTGGAGCTTGTGAAAAAAGGAAAAAAATTATCTATCTATCTATCTATCTATCTATCTATCTATCTATCTATCTAATCTATCTATCTATCTATGTTAAAAACCTGAAGGGATATATCATCATTCATTTCTTCTCCTAACACGTGAACCACATCACGAGATGTGGGGAGACCCTGACCTTGTCCAGTGGCTGAAGGAACACTTCATTTTATTTTTGTTCACTGTTATCTGTTGACTCCATTGACTTTCAAAGGTAACTATTTAAAGATTTATATCACCAGAAAGCACATTTCCCTTCTTTTCTTCTCCTGGCTTATGAAAGCAAATTACCATCTTTTGCCTTTATGTTCTTTGAAAATATCTGGTAGACCCTGAAAAACACTGGAGAATTCCCAGGTTGTGGGTCCATTTGTCTGTTTATAACCCATTATGACATGACCATGTCTTCACCATTCCTCCTAGCGTAAAGGCAGTGATTCTTTTTGGACTCCTGGTTGCCATTTTCTGGGTGTGGTAGGACTGAGGACAGGGATTAGAGGAAAGCTAGAGACTGCCTAGTTTTCTAGAACTTCCTCATAATCTCTGAAAGGGAAATAGGGAAGTAGAGAAGCAGAGTCCACAACTAACACAAACCTACCACCTTTGGTGTCATTCTCAGATCAGGAAAACAAAACAAAACCCAAAACAAAAAAGCTACCACCTGCCCATCTCTTAGTGGAGGTGCAGTTTGAATACAGTCATTTCATTATCAAACACAAAGATTATATCCTACAACATCTGTGTGATAGGAGAAGTCAAGTTTGAAGAATTAAGCTCTTTAAAGCAAAATTTAAATCAAAGTTGGGAATTGTAGCAATCAGTGAAAACCCTTCTAAATATTATGTTCATTTAGTAAAAGGACCAAGGAAATAATGTTGAATAGAGAATATTAGTAACATTTTATACACCTTTAATTAGTAATGAGTACTATTCAGTGAATTTCTACTTTTCTGTTTCTTTCTTGCAACTAAAATTTCAGATTCTCCTACAGCATCCACGTGATAATTATAAATTTGTTTTGTCCTGTATTTGTGCATAGTAAATACAGGCCTTGTCTTTTTTTCCCCCCTGTCTGACCCATGACTGAGCTGTTGACTTTCAGGGTCCACTGGGCTCAAGAAACCCCGAGAATTTCATGCTTGAAATTAAAAACCTGTGGGTAAATTTTATTTAATCCATTTAACATATCCTATTTGAAACTTAGTTTCTAACACATTAGTTACCTATAGTGCCCCCCCAGCCCCGCCCACCCATGGTAACTTTACACCAGACCTCCCTAGAATTCAGCAGAGCTGCTCCAATTATTCAGCTGATTCTTTTCCTCCCATTATATTCTTCTTCTTCTTCTTCTTCTTTTTTTTTTTTTGGAGACGGAGTCTTACTCTGATGTCCAGACTGAAGTGTAGTGGCGAGATCTTGGCTCACTGCAACCTCCGCCTCCTGGGTTCAAGCGATTCTCCTAGCCTCAGCCTCCCGAATAGCTGGGATTAAAGGTGCGTGCCACCACGCCTGGCTAATCTTTTGTGTTTTTAGTAGAGATGAGGTTTCATGTTGGCCAGGCTGGTCTTGAACTCCTGATCTCAGGTGATCCACCCGCCTCAGCCTCCCAAAGTGTTGGGATTACAGGTATGAGCCACTGTGCCTGGCTCACCATTAGAACCTAATTCTAAAGTGCATTTTTAAGGCCTGGGTTTGTTTTGTCTTTTAATTCTTACTTGTGACTGTAATCCAGAACCTTCTACTGCTCTGCCTTTTATTTTATATCCCTTTCTCTCTTACCAATACCTAGGTCTTTCTTTTTCCTAATGTCTCCTTTAGGAGTGATTCAGAATTCTTATATATTTTCATTTAAATCTTCACAGTTAAGGAAAATACATAGAGGAATATATCTATAAGCAGTAGCAGGATTTTGCAAACAGGAAACTGGTGTTCAAACAAGAATCATTGTGTCGGATGGCAGAATCTGAAAGTAGTTCTTTCTCAACAGAAATGGTAGAGACTGGTGTGAGGGGTTGGGAAACTGCAGCTCAGGGCCCAGATCTGGCGTGACTTGTTTTTATAAATAAAGTTTTATTGGAACAGCCATGCTGCTGCTCCTTTTTTGTTTGTTTGTTTGTTTGTTTGTTTGGAGACAGGGACTTGCTCTTTTGACCAGGCTGGAGTGCAATGGCCCAATCACAGCTCACTGCAGCCTCGATCTCCTGGGCTCAAGCGATCCTCCCACCTCAGCCTCCCCAGTAGCTGGGACCACAGGCATGCACCATCACACCTGGCTAATTTTTAAAATTTAATTTTAGTAGAGATGAGGTCTTGCTATGTTGTGCAGGTAGGTCTCAAACTCCTGGCTCATGTGATCTTCTCACCTTGGCCTCTTAAAGTGCTGGGATTGTAGGTGTGAGTTGCCACACCTGGTCGCCATGATTCTTGTTTACATATTGTCTGTGGTGCTTTCCTGCCACACTGGCAGAGTGGGGTAGCTGCCACAGAGACCATTTGGTTCTCAAAGCCTAAAATATTTACTATGTTCACATGTTATTTATAGAAAAAGTTAACTGACCCCTGGATTAGACTCACCATTAGGATACTCGGAAACTGCTCTGCTAAGACTTTACTCATGAATTGCCATATCTATAACGGCTTCCTCGTTCATCCTCCTGAATGCAGTGCTATTTCACCTTGCTCACCATCAGTTTCCTCTTGAAACTCTCTCCTTTGGGGGTTTTAGAAGATTTTGCTCTCATTGTTTTTTTCTTCTTTGCTGGCATCTTCCCCTCGTCTTTTGACAGTCTTGCTTGAGCTTATCATTGTATCCTCCCTCACCCCGCCACCCTGTTTGCACACCTAGGTTCTGTTTCCGTATTTTGAACTCAACTTGCCTCTTACACATATTCACCAGTTTTTTGTTTTTTTCTTTTCTTTTCTTTGAGACAGAGTCTCCTTCGGTCACCGAGGCTAGAGTGCAGTGGCATGATCTCGGCTCACTGTACTCTCAGCCTCCCGGGTTCAAGTGATTCTCCTGCCTCAGCCTCCCGAGTAGCTGGGACTACAGGTGTGGGCCACCACGCCTGGCTCATTTTTGTATTTTTAGTAGAGACAGGTTTCACCATGTTAGCCAGTTTGGTGTTGAACTCCTGACCTCTGGTGATCCGCCTGCCTGGGCCTCCCAAAGTGCTGGGATTGCAGGCGTGAGCCACCACGCCCTGCCATATTCCCCAGTTTTTTGCTGGCACCTTGGAATCTAAAGGAACACAACTGAGCTTATTGTCTCTGTTCTCAAGCCTGCCTTCCTCCTTGCTAGCTCCAGCTGTGTAGTTCTCCAGTCACACCACACCAGGGGGAGGTCATTTTTCTATTCTTGTAACATTTAGCCCCAGCCTTCACAGTTGCTAGATGATGTTTATATTAGGTTTCTTGGGCTTTCTTCCTAATGATTAAGGTAATACATGCTGAATGCATGCTTTTTAAATCTTCTGTTTATGGGTGGGTGTGGTGGCTCATGCCTGTAATCCCGGCACTTTGGGAGGCCAAGGTGGGCAGATCACTTGAGGTCAGGAGTTCAAGACCAGCCTGGCCAACATGGCAAAGCCCCATCTCTACTAAAAATACAAAAATTAGCTGGGTGTTGTGGTGCACGTCTATAATCCCAGCTGCTTGGGAGGCCGAGACAGGAGAATCGCTTGAACACGGGAGGTGGAGGTTGCATTGAGCCGAGATTGTGCCACTGCACTCCAGCCTGGGTGACAAAGCAAGACACAGTCTCAAAAAACAAAACAATACAAAATAGTCTTATGTTTATATATGTAGATGTATATTTGTACATACATGTCCATATTGTTTTAATGTATCATGCTATGTATAATGTAGTTTCTTTTTAAGGAAAATAATTACTTTATCAAATTTGCTCTCATAAAATATACAGAAATATAAAAATGAAAACCACCCTGGTTGGACCCCCATTTCCTTCCCGCTTAAGTTTCATTTCCTAGAAGGAGTATCTATTTATAATTTAGAAACTATCTTTATTGACGTGTTTAGTTTATACTAACTATACTTGAATTTTTAAAGTACAAATTGGATCATGCTTTGCATACTGCCTACAAGTTGCTTTTTTTGTTTGTTTAACAATATATTTAATGTGTTTTACCTCTTTGTATACAAGCAGTTTTACCTCAGTGTTTAATTAGTTGCATTTTATTCCATGGATATGTCATTCATTTTAATGACTTTCTTTTTTTTTTTTTTTTATTGAGACGGAGTCTCACTCTGCCACCCAGGCTGGAGCACAGTGACGCGATCTCAGCTTACTGCAAGTTCCACCTCGTGGGTTCACACCATTCTCAGCCTCCCAAGTAGCTGGGACTACAGGCGCCCGCCACCACACCTGGCTAATTTTTTTGTATTTTTTTAGTAGAGACGGGGTTTCACCGTGTTAGCCAGGATGGTCTTGATCTCCTGACCTCATGATCCACCTGCCTTGGCCTCCCAAAGTGCTGGGATTACAGTTGTGAGCCACCGCGCCTGGCCCATTTAACGACTTTCTGATGGTTACTTCCATTTGTCTGTGATTATACACAGTTGAGCATACTTTTATTTTTCAATAAACTTGTATTTTGCAACAGTTTTATGATGGTAGATATTCTTTCACTTCCAGATATAGGACTCCCTTAAACATTTCTTGTACAGTCAGTCTAGTGGTGAAGAATTATCTGTTTTTACTAGTCTGGGAACGACTTTATTTCTCCTTCATTTCTGAAGGATAGTTTTGCTGGATGTAGTATTTTTGATAAGTGGTTTTTTTCTTTCAGTACTTTGATTGTATCATCCCATTCTCTCCTGTTCTATAAGGGTTCTGCTAAGAAATTTGCTCTTAGTCTAATGGAGATTCCCTTATATATGACTTGACACTTGCTGTTTTTAGAATTCTCTTTCACTTTTGACAGCTTGACTGTAGTGTGCCTTAGAGAAGACCTTTTTGGATTGAATATATGTGGGGATCTTTGAGCCTACTGTATCTGGTTATCTATATCTCTCTTTCAAGACTTGGAGAAATTTTAAACTATTATTTTATTAAATAGGTTTTTTATACCTTTGTCCATTTCTTCTCTTTCTGGAACTCCTGAAATTCAAATATATGTTTGCTTTATGGTGTCCTGCATGTCACATAGGCTTTCTATATACTTTTAAATTATCTTTTTTAAAAAAATCTGAGTTGTTTCAAAAGCCTTGTCTTCAAGTTCAGAAGTTCTTTCTTCCACTCTAATCTCTTGTTGAAGCTCTTGATTTTATTTTTTATTTCATTCATTGAATTCTTCTGTTCCAAGATTTCTGATTTGGTTCTATTTTAGGATATCTGTATCTTTGTATTGTTAATCTGTGTTATAATCCACTGAGTTTCCCCAAGATCATTATTTTGAGTTCTTTTCAGGCATTTCATAAATTTCCTTTTCTTTGAGATCTTTTACTGGAGAATTACGATTTTCCTTTGGAGGAGATATTGTTTGGTTGTTTGTCCCCTCCAAATCTCACGTTGAAATGTGATCCCCAATGTTGGAGGTAGGGCCTGGTGGAAGGTGTTTAGGTCATGGAGACAGATCCCTCAGGAATGAGTTGGTGCTGTCCTTGTGATAGTGAGTGAGTTCTTGCAAGACCTGGTTGTGTAAAAGTGTGTGGCACCTTTCTCCTCCTTCGCTCTTGCTCCCACTCTCACCATGTGATGCACCTGCTCCCCCTTCACCTTCCACCATGAGTGTATGCCTCCTGAGGCCTCACCAGAAGCAGGTCGCAGCACCATGCTTCCTGTACACTCTGCAAAACTGTGAGCTAATTAAACCTCTTTTCTTCATAAATTACCCAGCTTTAGGTATTCTCTTTTTTTTTTTTTTTTTTTTTGAGACAGAGTTGCTCTGTCACCCAGGCTGGAGTGCAGTGTCGCGATCTCGATCTCAGCTCACTGCAAACTCCACCTCCCAGGTTTAAGCGATTCTCATGCCTCAGCTTCCCAAAGTGCTGGGATTATAGGCATGAGCCACTGAGCCCGGCTAAGTATTCTTTTATAGTGGTGCAAATGGACTAACACAAGAGGTATCATGCTTTCTTGCTTCCTCATCATTCTTGTGTCCTTATCATTGATATCTTACACCTGGTTTAATGGTCCCTTCTTCCAATTTTATGGATTAGCTTTCAGAGGCAAAGACTTTTTCCTGTAGATGTATTTATACTGTTGGTTGGGTAGTAGTTCTGGGTGGGTGCAGCAGTGTAGTCTTTTTATGACTTTTTGGATTGTAATCAATGTCAGTGGTGTGTGAGAGTTCCTCTCAGTGGCATAGGCTGTGGTTGTTAGTGGAGGCTGTGGTAGAGCTTTGCTGGGAAGGGGATATCAGCCCGATCATTTGTAAGGCGCCAGTCAGTGGTGGTGGCAGCATGGCCCTGGATGGCAGACAAAGATGCCAGTGGTGGCTGTGGGGTCCTGGTCGGGCCAGTCTTTGGGCCTCCAGGTGGCATGCTCATGCAATAGTGGTGGCAGTCATGGGCTGGGCCTGTGGGTTCTTAGGCCCCAGGCAGTGTGCCATGGCGCTGGCTCTAGCAGTAGTGGCAGCGGACCAATCCTCAGGCCCCTGGGAGACATGCAGTTGGTGACAGTGGGCGGTGACAGGTGGAGTGGGTTGATCCCCAGGCTCCTGGACAGTGTGTGCAGATGGGCAGACACATCTTCATGCCCAGAGAAACCACATTTTCAGGGTACCTGAAGGTGTGTGCAGGTACATTGGCAGCCCTGCCACGGTTTGCTACTGGTGACTATGGCCCTAGGCAGGTAGCTCCCAGGCTTTGGAGAACACATGTTTTGGCTCTTTTTGTCCTGGGAGTAGTCATCTTGGTGTGTTGGCCATCTGTTTCCCAAGGTATAGGACATGGGGTGGACTAGAGTGCTGGGGACCTGGCCACATCACTGGGTCTGGCTGGCGTTGTGCTGCTACAGCCTTCTGGAAGAACATGGGGGATGCCAGCAGGGCTCCAGGGATGTGGAGATGCAGGGGCTATTGGGCTCCAGGGCAGGATGCAGTCTGGTGGGGGTTGAGCTCAATACGGTGCTGTGATGTAGTTGCTTGGGGCTCCTGGTGTGAGTGGGACCCAGTGTGAATTCTCTCTCTGGAACGGTTAGTCATATGGATTCCAGAAAGCCTCCTGTACCAGGCTTAGGGCTTGTGAGAGCTGAGGGACTCTTCTGGGGGTAGGGTTGCAGGTGTCAGTGGTGGGGATGTGGGCCACTGGGGACCTCTCACTTACCTTTCCCCTCTCCTTCTGTATCTTAGACATTCCCAGTCACTTCCCTGCCAAAAATCCCATATTGTCTCTTAGATGCTCTTTTCGAGGTGTGGTTATCTACTTGCTATTCTGGTCCTTCTTTGTGGAGGAGGTGAGTACCAAGCGCCTCTAGTCAACCATCTTGATGACATCTCCTATGACAGTTTTAGATTTACAGAAAAATTACAAAGATAGTACAGAATTCCCATGCACACCCCCTTTCCCAGCACACACCGTTTCTGTTATTGTTAACGTCTTACATTACTACGGTTCATTTGTTACAATTTATGAACCAATATTTTTTGTTGTTTATTTTTTGAGATGGAGTCTCTCTCTGTCACCCAGGCTGGAGTGCAATGGCACAATCTCGGCTCACTGCAACCTCTGCCTCCTGGGTTCAAGCAATTCTCCTGCCTCAGCCTCCCAAGTAGCTGGGATTGCAGGTGTCAACCACCACGCCTGGCTAATGTTTGTATTTTCAGTAGAGATGGGGTTCCACTGTATTGGCCAGGCTGGTCTTGAACTCCTGACCTCAGGTGATCCACTCACCTCAACCTCCCAAAGTACTGGGATTACAGGCGTGAGCCACCGTGCCCGGCCTATAACCAGTATTAATACATAAAATTCATACTTTTATTTAGATTTCTTTAGGTTTGGCTGAAGGGATGCCCCTTTTATATTCCAGGATCCCATTCAGGATAGCACCTTACATTTAATGGACTTACTTCCTTAGGCTTCTCTAGGCTGGACAGTTTCTCAGACTTCCCTTGTCTTTGATACCTTGACAGTTTTGAGCAGGACTGGTCAGGTATTTTGTAGAATGTCCCTTGATTAGGATTTTTCTGATACTTTTCTTATGATTAAATTGTGCTTATGTGTTTTGGGGAGAAGACCAGAGAGCTGTAATAGAATTTGTATATATTAAGGCTCATTCTTTGTGCTATAAAGTTCTGTGATTTTGATTAGTAAAGACTTATGTTTTAGGGGGAAAGTATGCAGTTTCTTACTGTTAAGTTTGCTATTAGCTGTAGGTTTGCTGTAGATACTCTTTATTATGTTGGGGAAGTTCCCCTTAATTCCTTGTTTGCTGAGGATTTTTTTTTTTTTTTGTGATGGAGCCTTGCTCTGTCGCCCAGGCTGGAGTGCAGTGGCACGCTCTTAGCTCACTGCAGCCTCCGCCTCCTGGGTTCATGTGATTCTCCTGCCTCTGCCTCCTGAGTAGCTGAGATTGCAGGTGTGTGCCACCACATGTGGCTAATTTTTGTATTTTTAATAGAGACAGGGTTCAGCTATGTTGGTCGGGCTGGTCTCAAACTCCTGACCTTGTGATCCACCCGCTTCGGCCTCCCAAAGTGCTGGGATCACAGGTGTGAGCCACCACGCCTGGCCTGCTAAGGATTTTATCATGAATAGACGTTGGCTTTTGTCAAATGCTTTTCATCGTCAATTGATATGATCATATTATTTTTCTGTACTAGCCTGCCAATGTGTGATGTTGAATGAATTTTGAATGTTGAACCAGCCTTGCATACCTGGAATAAATCCCAGCTGGTTAGCAGGTATATTATTATTATTATTTTTTGAGACGGAGTCTCGCTCTGTCGCCCAGGCTGGAGTGCAGTGGCATGATCTTGGCTCACTGCAATCTCTGCCTCCCAGGTTCACACCATTCTCCTGCCTCAGCCTCCCGTGTAGCTGGGACTACAGGTGCTCGCCACCACGCCTGGCTAATTTTTTGTATTTTTAGAAGAGACGGGGGTTTCACTGTGTTAGCCAGGATGGTCTCGATCTCCTGACCTCGTGATCCGCCCGCCTCGGCCTCCCAAAGTGCTGGGATTACAGGCGTGAGCCACTGCGCCCACCCTCTTTTCATTTTTGATATTGGTAATTTGTGTCTTCTCTCCATTTTTCTTGTTTAGCCCGGCTAGAAGTTTTTTAATGTAATTTTATTTTTCCAGAGCCAAATTTTTGTTTTGTTGATTATTCTCTTTTGGTTTTCTCTTACCTATTTTATTGATTTCTGCTCTGACTTTTATAATTTCTTTTCCTCTGCTCGCTTTAGCTTAAATTGCTCTTGTTTTTCTATTTCCTAAAATGAAGGCTTCGATTACTGATTTTTTTCACTTAGTAATATATCATGATCCTTTGTCTAAGTATTATATTACCTCAAGTTTAAATTGCTGCATATTCATTAGTTGGGTTTGTCATGATTTTCTTAACCCATCTACTATTAAATAGCACTGCAAAAATTTACGTACACCTTTGCACATATTTCTGATCATTTACTTAAATTCTGGAAGGCAAATTCCAGGGATAGGAGGCTACAGTTGTAAAGTTTAACAGATATTTCCGAATTTGCCCTTTAGTAAGGTTATATCTCATGGTCTTGTCATTTTTGCACATTCTTACATGATGAAGTACAACTCCACATGTTAATATTTCATCATTATCAGCTTTATAAACAATAACATATATAAGTCTGATTTTTAATGTTAATGTTTTACAGTATACTATATCACTAAGGTGTATAGAAAGTGTACAGCTGACTTCACTAAGGTGTATAAAAAGTGTACAGCTGACTTTCTGTAAGTTCAATTCACCAGTATAACTAGCACTCCAAAAGCATTTTTCCTGTTTCTTCCCTGTCATCCCCCACCTCCAAAGGTAGCCACTATTCCCAATCATTCAATATAGTCTTTTATTTTGACTAGCTTCTTTAGTAGCATTATGTCTATCATTTAGCCATGTTGTATGTAGTAATAGTTAATTTTTTTCATTGCTTTGAAGAATTCAATTGTAACAATGTCACAATTTTTTTTTTTTTTTTTTTTTTGAGACAGAGTCTCGCTCTGTCGCCCAGGCTGGAGTGCAGTGGTGCAATCTCGGCTCACTGCAAGCTCTGCCTCCCGGGTTCACGCCATTCTCCTGCCTCAGCCTCCCAAGTAGCTGGGACTACAGGCGCCCGCCACCACACCCAGCTAATGTTTTGTATTTTTTTAGTAGAGACGGGGTTTCACTGTGTTAGCCAGATGGTCTCGATCTCCTGACCTTGTGATCCGCCCGCCTCAGCCTCCCAAAGTGCTGGGATTACAGGCATGAGCCACCACGCCCGGCCCCAAACATTTTTAAGTTGTGCCAGAGGTGGTGGCTGGTGCCTGTAGTCTTACCGGGAGGCTGAGGTGGGCGAATCTCTTGAGCCCAGGAGGTTGAGGCTGCAGTGAGCTGTGATTGCACCACTGCACTCCAGCCTGAGCCACAGAGCAAGACCCTATCTCTTAATTAATTAATTAAAATTGTTTCCAATTTGTGTCTATTATGAACATTGCAACTCTGAATATTTTTATTACATGTGTCTATTGTAATATGTGTTTAATTATTTGTGATATTGAAATAATTTATATTTTTGTTAACAATTTCTATTCTTTTTGAAGTATCTGTTTTGGTTCCTTGCCAGTTTTTTCTTTTGAGATGTTTGTGATTTTTTTATGACTTGCAAACGTGTTATAAGGACTTAAGGACTTAAGGTATGTATATACATATACGTATACATGTACACACATTTATCTATATATTTTTAAATTTTTTAACTTTTTTGAGTTGGAGTCTCACTCTGTTGGCCAGGCTGGAGTGCAGTCATGCGATTTCGGCTCACTGCCACCTCTGCCTCCCGGGTTCAAGCAGTTCTCCTGCCTCAGTCTCCTGTGTAGCTGGGATTATAGGTGCCCGCCACCACGCCCAGCTAATTTTTGTACTTTTAGTAGAGATGGGGTTTCACCATGTTGGCCAGGCTGATTTCGAACTCCTGACCTCAAGTGATCTGCCCACCTCGGCCTCCCAGAGTGCTGGGATTACAGGCGTGATCCACTGTGCCTGGCCTCTCTATTTCTTTTTTAAGGTGTGATAAGACACAGGGATATTTCACCCTCCCCAAGTGGATAAATGATTGAACCAGCATCATTTGTTGGATAATTCATTCTGTACTTCCATGTTTTGTAATGGTTGCCTCCTCTCATAATTAAGTTTCCGTATATGCATGAATCTATTTCTGAGCTTTCTACTGTGTTATATCGGTTAGTTTTTCTCTCTTGTCACATTACCTCACTAAGTTAGCATAGCTTTATAGTAAGCCTTGTTTTCTAGCATAAAAGACATGCTATGTTCTTCAAAATTGTTTTTTTCCAAAATGGTCTTGCCTGTGCTTAGCCTTTAATTACATTTTCATATTTATTTTAGAATCAGTTTTTTGTTTTCACACACATACAACTTTGAGATATTGATTAGAATGCATTGAATTTGTAGGTTAATATGGAAAAGTTGCCATCTTTATGAAGCCATGTCTTCCATTTATTTTAAAATTGCCTGTCCTGTCACTTTAATTTTCTTTCACTAAAGCCTATGTTCTAATTGTAGATTAGGTTGGCTCTCTTTCTGAAATGTTAGATTACCACGTATCTTTTGGAATTTTGGTTTGCAGGCTCATCTTGAGTAGGTGTTATTTTTGCATGCATGTGTGCTGTAACAGGCAGCTAGGTCCAATTCCTGGCCAGGAGCTTGTTTCATTGTATGTTTTAACCAGCTTTATTTGATTTTCATTTTATCTGTGTTGCAGTGGGGATGTCTCAGGAGATGAATTTATAGCACTTATTTGACCATGTGTCCATTATATATATATTATTTAGTAAATAATGCACATTAGATAAAGAAGGATTTTGCATGGAAGGCTTAATTTTTGGCATCCTAATGTTAGTGTAAGTGTGGTCTACTCTTCTTTCTGGGCTCATCTTCCTATCATTCCAGATTCACTTTCTTATGTGTCAGACATAAAGTAGAGTGCTGTACCCGCAGGCACATCTTGTCACTAATAAGCTTTCCAGGGAGGAAACTTTATAGGCTTACTTCAAGGACTGAGTCACCTTCTAATGAGTCTGGTTTTTGTTTTTGTTGTTTTGCAAGACCAAGCTTCGGCACAGGGAGGTTAATTGATGGGTTAAAAACATTCTGGACTGGGCGTGGTGGCTCACTCCTGTAATCCCAGCACTTTGGGAGGCCAAGGTGGGTGGATCACGAGTTCAGGAGATCGAGACCATCCTGGCTAACACGGTGAAACCCCGTCTCTATTAAAAATACAAAAAAAAAAAAAAAAAAACCGAACAAAAAAAATTGGCCAGGCGTGGTGGCGGGTGCCTGTAGTCCCAGCTACTCATGAGGCTGAGGCAGGAGAATGGCATGAACCCGGCAGGCAGAGCTTGCACTGAGCCAAGATTGCACCGCTGCACTCCAGCCTGGGCAACAGAGCAAGACTCTGTCTCAAAAAAAAAAAAAATTCTGAACATCCCTGTACTGTAGAGTTTTTGCATTTGAATGATTAATTTTCCAGGGAGGGAGTATTTGCTGTAATATTTGGGACTTTGGGAACTTGTAGATTGGTACAAGTAATATTTCTGGAGAAATAGACCTGCTCTAGAGCTTATTGATTTTAGAGATGTATAGTTTGGGCTGCCCTATATTCCTTTAAAATTTACTTTGTCTCAGTCGTTTTGTGAAGCATAATTTGGCTGTCTTAAATATCCTTCTCATACCCTGTCTTCTGCACACATGGACTCCAATTACTTCTATTCATTTGTATTTGATGCAGGAGTGATGGATAGATTTTGTGTGCAGGAACATTGCCAGAGATTTTACTTTTGTCAGTATCCTCGGACATCCAAGTCAGTACGTTGCTTGAAGTCATGGGAGTCTGAGATGACATCCTGGTTTAGGCAATAACATGATCTTCTGCTGATTGATTTTTATGACATTGTTTCTCTTATTTCTGTTTAGTATTCTGTAGATAGGGCACCTCTCTTGTTCATCTTGTGGTGGTGGTTTTAGATTTTTCAGAAAGCTCTTCTCTCAGATGGAAAGTATATAGAGTAGCCCTTAGGATTTTATAGTTGCATCTTTCTTTCTCTAGAAACCTTACCACTTATTTATTCTCTTTCAGCTATTTTGTCTTCAGCTCTTTACATTTTGTATTCCTTACTAGTCATTCGTTCTTTGAGTATTCTCATTTCTTTGTCCTTTTCCATACAATTCCCATGTTGTAAATTTCTGCGTTCTGCTTCTCAGGGCACATGTCATTTTCATACTATGGACTGTCTTGTTCAAAATGTCAGTAAGCACCCTCACCTAATTTCTCCCAACCTCCAAAGGATGAGGAAACATTGCTCCATACTACTCATTTGATTTTCCCAAAGTGTAAATACCACAGTAGTATTTACACTAAAATTCCAGTGGGAATTTTATTTCTGCCATTACATGGTTACTTTGCTTACAGTACCTCTTTTTCACATTCTGCTGCCAGTGCTCTGAGCCTCTTCTGTGTGCATCTTGCGCCTCTCAGCTTTCTTGCACTCATCTCTTCTTGTGGTTTCACCCTCCGCTTACTCCTTCACACAGGTGATATCTTCCTGCACACTAACCAAGTTGCCGGGTGGATGTCAAGCTCTGTTTTTCTCTTTCCTGTTGTAAGTAACCTGTAGAGTACATGACTCTTCAAACTCTGGCCACACTGTCCTACGATTCAGTTGATGTGCATGATCTTCTTAGGTTCTACTGAACTCAAGGCATGTCTTGTCTACTCTCTACCAAATTTCTGATCTTTAAGCAGGAGAATTTTTTTTTTTTTTTTTTTTTTCCTGAGACAGAGTCTTGCTCTGTCGCTCAGGCTGGAGTACAGTGGTGTGATCTCAGCTCTCTGCAACCTCCGCCTCCTGGGTTCAAGTGATTCTCATGCCTCAGCCTTCCGAGTAGCTGAGTTTACAGGCGTGCGCTACCAAGTCCAGCTAATTTTTGTATTTTTAGTAGAGATGGGATTTCACCATGTTGGCCAGGCTGGTCTCAAACTCCTGACCTCAGATGATCCGCCCACCTTGGTCCCCCAGAGTGCTGGGATTACAAGCGTAAACCACCACGCCTGGCAGAGCAGGAGAGTTTTAAGTATCTACTGTAATGGATAGCGGAGATCAGGCATATCAAGAGACTGTTAAACCCAATCAATCTCATCTTAAGTATCAATACTATTAAAAAGTGTGTATGTATACATGTTTTCTGATCCCAAAACTTTTGTTGTATTTCTTTCTAAACCTTAATTTTTTTGGTGTAGATATATTTATATTATTAATGCCATGCTGCATGTATAAGTTTGTTTTCAGCTTTTAAAAAATTCATCATTGTAACATAAAAATTACCCCTTGCAGCCAGGTGTTGTAGCTAAGGCCTGTAATCCCAGCATTTTGGGAGGCCGAGGTGGGTGGATCACTTGAGGTCAGGAGTTCGAGACAAGCCTGGGCAACATAGCGAAACATCTCTACTAAAAAATACAAAAAAAATTGGCTGGATGTGATGGCATGTGCCTGTAGTTCCAGCTACTCAGGAGGCTGAGGTGGGAGGATGGTTTGAGCCTGGGAAGTCGAGGCTGCAGTGAGCTATGATGGCACCATTACATTCCAGCCTGGGCGACACAGCAAAACTGTCTCAAAAAAAAAAAAAAAAAAAAGTTACCCCTTGTCAACATATACTCCTCTAAAACAGTTATTCTCAATGGGAACGAGGTACAAAAACATAAGTCTCCCTCTCTTTCTGAGAGTCACATCTAGATTGACCCTGCTGTTGTTAGGAGGATGTTCCTCAGATATGTTGGGGTTCGTGACCATTCTTCTGAAATAACATCTTTAGTGTTAGCTAAAGGGTGATATCATAAATCATCTAGCCATTCCTTGGGATTGAACATCTTGTCATCATCTTGAGTTTGTAATGTCTCATTATTATAAAGCTAGAATAAACATGCTTATTCATCAGTCTTTGTTCATAATTTTCATCATGTCCATAGGCTACATTTTTAGAAATGCAATTACTAGGTCAACAGATTTGAATATTTTTCAGATTCTTTAATCATCTTGCCATGTTACTTTTCTAAACGTTGGTACTGAATTACACTCCCACCGTCAATGAACAAATATGCCTGTCGTGCTAAACTCTAGGCAGCACTGAATATTGCTGTTTAAAAAAAAATCTTTGCCAATTTGATAAGCCCAAATAGTACCTCATTACTGCTTCAATTTGCATTTCTTTGATTACCAGTAAGTCAGTACCATATTTTAGGAGACCATTTTATCTTGTTTTGACACAGCCTCAACTACAGTATGTCTTGAATTGCAACTGTCAAGATAAATCATTGAAATTAAAAGCTGTAGTCCTGGGTTATAATAACCTCATCCAGTCTATGTAGCACTGAAAGCTGCCTAATTAGAAGCAACAGAACTCTAACTCATGACTATATATTTTTAAACTTTTTATTGTGGATTTTTATAATACTCAAGAGGAGAGAGAATAATATAACCAATTCCTTGTAGCCATCATCTTAGCTTTGACAACCATCAGCATTCTACAGTTCTGATTTTGTCTATCTTCCCAGTTTTTGCAGTAGGGAAGGCATTGGAATATTTCAAATCTAATAACAGACATAATATCATTTTATCCGTGAATACTTCCGTATACAACATATAAAGACTTTTTAGGGCCGGGCGTGGTGGCTCACACCTGTAATCCCAGCACTCTGGGAGGCCGAGGCAGGCAGATCGCTTGAGCTCAGGTATTTGAGACCAGCCTGGGCAACATAGCAAAACCTCGTCTCTACAGAAAAATTACAAAAATTAGCCAGGTGCGGTGGCACACACCTGTAGTCCCAGCTGCTTGGGGGGCTGAGGCAGGAGGATCATTTGAGCCAGGGAGGTGAAGGCTGCAGTGAGCCAAGATCGTGCCACTGCACTCCAGCCTGCACAACAGAATGAGACCCTGTCTCAAAAATAAAATAAAATAAAGACTTTTTAGGCCAGGCACAGTGGCTTATGCCTGTAATCCCAACACTTTGGGAGGCCAAGGTGTGCGGATCACTTGAGGCCAGGAGTTTGAGACCAGCCTGGCAATATAGCGACACCCCATCTCTACAAAAAAATTAAAAATAAAAAAATAAGCTGGACATGGTGGTGTGCACCTGTAGTCCCAGCTACTCAGGAGGCTGAGGTAGGAGAATCTTTTGAGGAGCCCAGGAGTTTGAATTCCAGGTACAGTGAGCTATGATTGTGCCACTGCTCTCCAGCCTGTGTAACAGAGCGTGAACCTCTCAACAAAAAACAAACGAAAAGACTTTTAAAATTTGGATGCCTCCTCCCAGTACTTTATATATATAATATATATAATATATATAATATATAACATATGTAATATATATAATATATAATTATATATAATACATATATACATGATTTTTAATAAGTTTTTTAATTGGAGTATACCATACACACAGAAAAGGGCACAGATCTTACATGAACTGCTGGATGAATTATTACAAAATGAACACAGCCAGCAAATAGCTCAAGAAATAGAATGTTAATAGCACCTTCAGAGTTCTTTCCTGGTCATCAGCCCCTCCCCTCTCTAAAAATAATTGCTATTTTGATTGCTAACACTGTAAGGTAGATTTGCCTGGTTTTGAACATTGTGGAATCCTAACAATTTAAATTCTTTTGTGAATATATGTGTTTTTTCTTTATGTATGTTAGATTCATCCATGATGTGTGCAGCTGTAATTCACCCATTTTCATTGCTATATGTCAATATATGAGTATGCCACGATTTATTCCTTCCACTATTGAGGGATATTCACATTGCATCCTGGTTGGGGCTATGATGAATAATTGCACTAATAACCTTTCTGTACATGTTTTTTGATATACACATGGACTAACTGATGTTCACTGTGTATTTGGAAGTGGAATTGCCGCCTCATTGGGTGTTCTGCATTCAGTCATCATTAGTAGATAGTGCCAGACAATCGCAAGGCCATATAAGAACATTCAAGGCTTTGGTCAATGTTTCTTTTGCATTGTCTTTTTCCTATTGGTTTATAGGATTTTTAAATGTATTCTAGATAGGAGTAAATGTCCCTTTCTGCTCTATATCTTCTCTCTCCATTGCTTCATGACTTTTGATAAGAAGTAGCCAATTTCAATGTAGTCAGTTTATCAGGTGTCTTTATCTGGTGAGTGCATTTTATCCTGTTTAAGAAAGTCATGGCCGGGCGCGGCGGCTCACGCCTGTAATCCCAGCTCTTTGGGAGGCCGAGGTGGGTGGATCATGAGGTCAGGAGATCAAGACCATCCTGGCTAACATGGTGAAACCGTATCTCTACTAAAAATACAAAAAATTAGCCGGGCCTGGTGGCACATGCCTGTAGTCCCAGCTACTTGGGAGGCTGAGGCAGGAGAATCGCTTGAACCCAGGAGGCAGAGGTTGCAGTGAGCCGAGATCGCGGCACTGCACTCCAGCCTGGGTAACAGAGAGAGACTCTGTCTCAAAAAAAAAGGAAAGTCATGAAGAGAATTTCTTATGTAATTTTCTAGACATTGTGTTGTTTTTCCTTCCTTTCGCATTTTGAAGTCTATAATTTTTTTAAAGTCATTAAAGTGGGGATTTTTTTTCCCACTGCAATGGGTATCCATTTGATTCAATGCTGTTTGTTTTTTTAAAAAACAATCCTTTCCTGCCCTGTTCTGCAGTGTCAGTTTTGTCATAAATTAAGTATCCTTACATGTTTGGGTCTGTTTTTATTTGTTTTTATTTATTTATATTTATTGATTGATTGAGACGGAGTCTCACTCTGTCGCCCGGGCTGGAGTGCAGTAGCACGATCTCAGTTCACTGCAACCTCTGCCTCCTGAGTTCAAGCGATTCTCCTGCCTCAGCCTCCCAAGTAGCTGGGATTATAGGTGCCCACCACCACGCCCAGCTCATTTTTGTATTTTTAGTAGAGACAGGGCTTCACCATCTTGGCCAGGCTGGTCTCGAACTCCTGACCTTGTGATCCGCCCACCTCGACCTCCCAAAGTGTTGGGATTATAGGTGTGAGCCCCAGCCCCCTACCTACTGTTGATTTTTTATAAATACTCCACCATACTGAAGAAATTTCCTTTTATTCCTAGCTTTATGTGACTATCTATTATCAATGGCTATTGGGTTTTTATCATATCATTTTTTTGCGTCTATTGAGATTATATGATTTCCTTTATTCTGCTAATATGGTGAATTGCATTGATTTTCAAATAACAAACCAAATTCTATTCATGCAATAAACTCATCTTGGTTACTATGTATTATCTTTTTTGTGTATCTTGGGATTCTTTTGTATACTATTATTTAAAAGATGTTTCCATTTCTGTTCATGAGAGATGCTGAACTGTCATTTTCTTTCTTTTAATGACTTTAAGTTTTAATATCAGTATTATGGTGACCTCATAAAATGAGTAAGGAGAATAGGCCCTCTTTTTCTGTTCTCTGGAAGAGTTTAGTATTTCAAATCAAACACCATAAATAATTATAGGACCATTTAGATTTTCTGTTTATCAATTTTATTAAGTTGTGTTTTCTTTAGGACTTTGTACATTTCATTTAAATTTTCAAAATGACTTTGTGTAACTGCCTGTAATATTCAAATGCCAAATATCAAATATCAAATGCCAATTTGATAAGCCCAAATAGTACCTCATTCCTAATAATAGTATGCATATTTTTATTTCTTATTCTTTTTTTTTTCTTTTTTTCTTTTAAGATGGAGTCTGGCTCTGTTGCCCAGGCTGGAGTGCAGTGTTGCGATCTTGGCTGACTGCCACCTCCGCCTCCCAGGTTCAAGCGGTTCTCCTGCCTCAGCCTCCCGAGTAGCTGGGACTACAGGCATGCAACACCATGCCTGGCTAATTTTTGAATTTTTAGTAAAGACGAGGTTTCACAGTGTTGATCAGGCTGGTCTCGAACTCCTGACCTTAGGTGATCCGCCCACATCGGCCTCCCAAACTGCTGGGATTACAGGCGTGAGCACTGTGGCCAGCCTGTTTCTTATTCTTTCCATTAATTTGTAACTCTTGTTAAATTTTTTTACAAGTAATTTTTGGAATACTTGCCATCCTTATTTTATGGCATTTCTTCTATTAATTCCTGTTCTTTTATTTCCTTTTTTCTTATATTTATATTATTGTTTACTTTTTAACATCTTGTACATAGTAAATTGTAGATGCACATCCTTTCCATTTTAAAATTAAGAAATAATTTACTTTGCATAAAAATGACTTTTTAAAGTATATAATTTAGTGGCTTTTAGTTTATTTACAAAACAGTGTGACCGTATGGATTATTTAATTTCAGAACTTCCAATAGTGTCTGTCTTCTTACAGTTAGTATAATGTTTTCCAAGTTAGCGCGTGTTATAGCATGAATCAGAACTTCATCTTTTTTTTTGAGATGGAGTCTCGCTCTATTCCCCAGGCTGGAGTGCAGTGGTGTGATCTTGGCTCACTGCAACTTCTGTCTCCCGGGTTCAAATGATTCTCCTGCCTCAGCCTCCTGAGTAGCTGGGACTACAGGCACCCTCCACCACACCGAGCTAATTTTTGTATTTTTAGTAGAGATGGAGTTTCACCATATTGGCCAGGCTGGTCTCGAACTCCTGACCTTGTGATCCACCTGCCTTGGCCTCCCAAAGTGCTGGGATGACAGGCGTGAGCCACTGCGCCCAGCCTAGAACTTCATCTTTTTTGCTGAATACTATTCTCTTGGGATGGATATGTACTATATTTTCTTTGTCCGTTCTTCAGCTGATGGACGTTGGCATTGTTTCCAGCTTTTGGCTGTTATGAGTAATACTGCTGGGAATATTCATGCACAGGTTTTAGTGTGAGTATATGTTTCAGTTCACACTTATGAGTAAAATTGCTGGGTCATATAGTAATTCTATATTTAACTTTTTCAGGAGCTGCCAACTTGAAGCACAAAAAGTTTTAACTTTGAAAAGTGCATTGTATCTTTTTTTCCTCCTTCTGTTGCTTTTGTTTTTGGTGTCATATCTAATTGCCTAATGCAAGGTGACAGAGATTTACCTTATGTTTTCATCCAAGAGTTTTATTGTTTTAGCTCTTTGAGCAGTTTTGAGTTAATTTTGGTGGACAATGTGAGAGGTTCATTTGCCTGTGAATAACTAGTTGTCTCAGTACCATGTGTTGAAAAGACTATTTTTTCCCCATTGAATTGTCTTTGTACCCTTGTCAAAATCAATTGGCCGCTAAGTGTATGGGTTTTATTTGTGGACTGTCCAGTTCTGTTCTTTTGATCTTCACTTTTATCCTTATGGTGGTACCACATAATCTTGATTAACATAGCTTTGAGTACGTTTTGAAATCACAGTGTTTGAATCTTCTTTCTTCTTTTTCAAATTATTTTGGGTCTTTGGGTTCCTATGCATTTCCATATGCATTTTGGGATCAGCTTTTAAAGCCTGCAAAACAGGCAGCTGGAACTTTAACAGGGATTTAAAATTTTTTATTGAGGTAGCATTCACGTAACATAAAATGAACTGTTTTAACATGAACAACGAAGTGGCATTTCATACATTTACAGTCTTGTGTAATTATCACCTTTATCTAGTTCCTAAACATTTTTATTACTCCAACATAAATCCTGTACCCATTAAGCAGTTACTCCCCATACGTCATAAACCAGTCCCTTATAACCACCAATCTGTTTTCTGTTACTATGGATATAGCTGTTCTGGAAATTTCATATAAATGGATTCATGTATTATGTGACTTGCTTTCATTCCTGGAATAAATCCCACTTGGTAATAATGTAAAATATTTTAATATGATGTTGTATTTGGTTTGGTAGTATTCTGCTGAGAATTTCTACATCATAAGGGATTGGATTATAGTTTTCTTTTCTGGTGATGTCTTTTTCTGGTTTGTTATGAAGATAATGCTGGCCTCGGAGAAGGAGGTGTGAAGTGTTTCCTCTGCTATTTTTTTTGGAAGAGTTTGAGAATATTCTTCTTGAAATGTTTGGCAATGAAGCCATCTGCTCTTAAGCTTTTATTTGTTGGGAGTTTTTGATTGTTCAATCTCTTGACTTGTAGGTCTGTTCCGATTGTCCATTTCTCCTTGAGTCATTTTTGGTAATTTACATATTTCTAAGAATTTGTCCATTTAATTTAGGTTATCCACTTTTTTTGGTATATAGTTGTTCATAGTATTTTCTTATAATTCCTTTTATTTGTGTGAGGTTAGTAGTAGTATCTCCACTTTCATTTCTGATTTTAGTTATCTGTGTCTTCTTTTTCTTAGTCTAGCTAAGGGTCCGTTTAGTTGATTTTTTCATAGAACAGACTTTTGGTTTCTTTGTTCTCCCGAGTTGTTTTTCTGTTCTCTATTTCTTTTACCTCTGTTCTAGTCTTTGTTTCTCTTTCCTAACCCTGTTGGTTTAATTGACTCTTCTTTTGCTAGGTCTTGGAGGAGAGTTAAGTTAATCATATGTCGTTCATATGTTCTGTGCTTTTACTCCTTTGTCTTTAATTGTTAGTTACGGAGAAAGTTCTTTTGTCTTATATTATTGGTTACTGAGAGAGATGTGTACAAATGTTCCATTGTGACTATGGCTATGTTAATTTCTCATTTTAGTTATGTCAATTGTTACTTCATATTGATGCTATATTTTTAGGTACTAGTATATTGTTTATACTAGTTAAGAATTGTTACATATTTTTGGTGAATCGGCCTTTTTATAATGCCCTTCTCACCTTCTCATCTTAAAGTCTGTCTAATACTAGTAAAGCAACACTAGTTTTTTTTTTTTTAGGTCAATGTTTGCATAGTACAACTTTTTTCTTTTTGTTTTTATTTTCAGCCTTTTTTGTATCTTTATATTTAAGTTATATCTCCACAAGACATTACCATTTTTGTGTCATGCAGTCAGTATTCATGATTTACCCAAAAATTTTCTCTTTAGTCTTTCGTGTGTCTCTGCTTCCATCTGAAGGACTTTTTAATAACATGTAATTGGGTTTGTTTTCTTAAACATTTGGAAAATCTTCATCTTTTTGAGTGTTTATCTGTTTGCATGAAATACGATAATTGATATATTTGAATTTAAATTTAGCATCTAATTATTTGCATTATTTTCCTCCCCTTTTCAGCTGTCTTTTTCTCTATTTTTTTGCTTTCTTTTGTTTTTAACTAAGGAATTTTATTATAAGTTTTCCATTCTGTTGGTTTTTATTATTTATTTTTTTATTATTGTTCTTTTAGTTGTTGCCCTCGTGATTGACGCAGGCATGCTTGACTTATTAAAGTCAATGTAAATTAACGTTTATATCATTTTATAAGCAATAGTACTTAGAATACTTAACTCCATTAACTCCATCCCAACTTTTATGCTGTTTTTGTTGTGCATTTTACTTTTGCATATTGTTTGAACCTCACATGACCTTACCATTCTTTTTTTTTTTTTTTTGAGATGGAGTCTCACTCTGTTGCCCAGGCTGGAGTGCAGCAGCCCAATCTCAGCTCACTGCAGCCTCTGCCTCCTGAGTTCAAGTGATTCTCCTGCCTGAGCCTCCCGAGTAGCTGGGATTACAGGTGCGTGCCACCACGCCTGGCTATTTTTTTTGTATTTTTAGTAGAAACTGCATTTCACCATGTTGGCCAGGCTGGTCTTGAACTCCTGACCTCAGGGGATCTGCTCACCTCGGCCTCCCAGAGTGCTGGGGTTACAGGCATGAGCCACTGTGCCCAGTTAAGACCTTACCATTCTTGTTTCATACAGTCAGTATTCATGATTTAACCACAAATTTTCTCTTCAGTCTTTCCTATGTCTCTTCTTCCAGCTGAAGGACTTTTTAAAAAACAAACAAGCTGGATGTGGTGGCTCACACCTGTAATCCCAGCACTTTGGGAGTTCAAGGTAGGAGGATCACTTGAGTCCAGGGGTTCAAGACCAGCCTGGGCAACATAATGAGACCCTGTCTCTACAAAAAGTAAAAAAATTAACTGGATATGGTGATGCACCAGTGCACTCCAGCCTGAGTGACAGAGTGAAACCCTGTCTCAAAAAAACAAAAAATTTAAAAAATTTAAAAAAAAAATAAACACAATACCATTATCACTCCTAATACAATTAACAATGCATTTTAATGCATTTCCTGAAAATTCAAATGTATCTCATTTTCTCTGATAGTTTCCAAAAGAATGTGTTTTTATAACTTTTTTTCTCAGAGTAATATCTAAACAAGATTCTCACTTTGTACTTTGTTTATACTTCTTGTAATGTGATTGCTCCAATCCTGTTTCCCTTACTTGTGTGCTACTTATTTGTGGAAGAAGGTGGGTCATTTGTCGTTAGAATTTGCAACATCCCAAATTTGGCTGATTGAGTTCTTTTGGTATCTTTTAATATAGTCTGTGTTTCTTTGTAATTCCTGTAAAATGGTAGTTACAACTAAAGGCTCGATTGACGATATATTCAGTTTTTGGCAAGAATACTTAATAATTGTTGCTGTACTGTTTCCTGGTGCATCAATCAAGTGGCACACAACATCTGGTTGTTAAGATTGATTAGTGGATTTTCTACATAGATAATCATGCTATCTCTAAACAGAGACCGTTTTATTTCTTTCTTCCAAATCTGTTTTCTTTGTATTCCCCTGTCTTGTCTTACTGCATTGATTAGGACTTCCAGTACCATGTTGAAAAGCAGAGGTGAGAGAAGACATCCTTGCTTTGTTCCTGATATTAATGGGAAAGCTTCCAGGTTCTTGCCATTAAGTATGATGTTAGCTGTAGGTTTTTTGTAGATATCCTTATTAAGTTGAGAAAATTTTCCTAGTTTGCTGAGAGTTTTTATTATGAATGGGTGGTGAATGGTGTCATATGCTTTTTGGCATCTATTGATATAATCACGTGATTTTCCTTCTTTATCTTGTTGATGTGATGGATTACATTAACTGATTTTCAAATGTTGAATCAGCCTTACCTACAGATGGGTTGCAGACAAACAACCCATTTTGTTTGCTTACCTACAAATGGCAAATGGTTTTCCTGGGAGTATTTTAGTGGAGAACTGTGAGATGCTCTATTGCATAGTGCTGGTCTTTTGTTTGATAACCAAGATGTCTGTAGTTAGACTGTTTGGGACATTTGTCACATTAGGACCCCCTTCCCCCATGCTCTTGGGATATTCTGAATTTACCATTATGCTGCTTATCAGATTAACATTTCTGCATGTGCTTTTTTCCCCCATTACAAAAGTTTTACTCATTTACTGTAGAAATTTGGGGCAATACAGGAAAACATAAACCCAAGCGGGATAAATAAAAACATTTTATGAAATTTTTAAAAGCAGGCAGAGATAAAGAGAGATTACTTTCAAAAGAGCAACAATAGGCCAGTACTTGATTGTACAACAGAAATGAGAGCACAAACCATGGAGCCTCAAAGGGCTGAAATTTGCCAAGAGCTGCCAATCTAGAAGTCTGTTCCCAATGAAAATATTTTTCAAGAGTGAAGGAGAAAAAAAAAGTTTTGAAGAAGACAAAATGCCTACTTAGTAAAGGAAATAGGTTAAAAATCAATAAGCTAAATGCATATATTAAGAAGTTAATTGGTACCCACAATGTTTTTTTTTTTTTAAAAAGAAAAGAGCAGTAAATTAAACATAGAGTAAGTACTTGGAAGGATATAAAAAGAGCAGAAATTAAGGAAATAAAAAACATCCATAAAATAGGATTATAAAAAAGCGAAAGTTGGTTATTCAAAAAATCTTACAAAACTGATGATTACGTGGCAAGTTTAATCAATAAAATGAGAGATGGTACAAATAAGTAATGTTAGAAATGAAAATGAAACATCACTATAGATCCTATAGACATTAAAAAGATAGGAGGATATTTTGAATTACTTTATGCCAATTAATTTGGGAATTTAGATGAAATACACAAATTCCTAGAAAATGAAGCTTAAGAAAATTAATACTAGATGAAATGATCTACATGGACTTATAATTGTTAAATAAATTGCTTTTTTAAATTTAAAACCTCGTCCAAAGGAAACTCCAGGCCCAGATGATTTCATCGTTGAATTATACCAATTCTTGATGATACCAGTCATCAGCAGAACTAACACCAACCCTACACAACTATTCCAGAGAGGAATAGTAGCACTTTCCATCTCACTTCATTAGTTCAGAATAATTTTTTTTTGAGATGGAGTTTTGCTCTTATTGCCCAGGCTGGAGTGCGATGGCGTGATCTCAGCTCACTGCAACCTCCACCTCCTGGGCTCAATCACGCCCAGCTAATTTTGTATTTTTAGTAGAGATGGGGTTTCTCCATGTTGGTGAGGCTAGTCTCGAACTCCCAACCTCAGGTGATCCACCTGCCTCAGCCTCCCAAAGTGCTGGGATTACAGGCATAAGCCACTGCGTCCAGCAAGTTCAGAATATTTATACCAAATTCTAAGAAGAGTAAGACAAAAGCGATTTTTACTCATAAGCATAGAAGCAACCATTTTAAAGAAAAGGTCAACAAACTAAATGCAGCAGTCTATAAAACCATGAAAAACTGGCTTTATTCTAAGAATGCGAGTTTTGTTTAATGTGTAAAAATCAACCTATTTATGATGTCATAATAAAAAGAAAGCTGGTAGGATAAGGTTAATAGATGCATAAAAAGAATTTGACAGAAATCAATATTTATTTATGATTAAAATCTTGTAGCCAATTAGGATTAGAAGGAAACTTCCTAATCTGATAAAGATATTTACCCATAAAAGTCATACTTCTTGAGTAAATGTTTAAAAGCTTACTGTGCAGAATAAGACAAGCATACCCACTATATTTATCACGACTTCCATTTAACATGGAATCAAAGTTCTGGCTGGTGCTAAAAGACAAGAAAAAGGGGAAAAAGTTATGATTGGAAAGGAAGATGTCATTTTTAGTAAACAAATGTGTACATAAACAATCCTTTCCAAAATTTGTAATTATTCGCTTTAATAAATGTATTTTGCAAGACTGCTATATAGATACACAGTCAGCTTACAAAAATCAGTTATATTTCTGTATACCAGCTATTAAAATATCAGTTAAATATTAGTTAAAAGAGGAAAAATAGAAAAGATACTACCATAACAAAGCATCAAAAGTATATTACCTTGGAATAAATCTATGGATAGATGTTTTTGACCTTTATATTGAAAACTATAAAATATTATTGAGAGAAATTTTAAAGGATCTAAATAAAGGTAATTATTTTGGCAGATTCAGGGTTGTAAAAGTATCATTTCTCCATACACTGATTATATTTATTTATGGTAGCCACAAGCTACATGTGACCACTGAGTACTTGAAACGTGGCTGCCCTGAATTGAGCCGTGCTGTGCATTGGAATTCAAAGACTACACTTGATCTTAGCCAAAAGGCCAAGAAGCGATGGAATTCAAAGACTTAGTCTGGTAAAAAGAATGTCAGGTATCCCAATATTTAAATATTGATTTCTTCTTGAGTTGATAATTTTGAGGATATGTTAAGTTAAAATACATTTTAAAAAATTTCACCTGTGAACTTATATTTCTATTGAGCAACACTGGCTTATAGATTCAATGCCATATCAGGCAGAATCATAAAGGGTTGTATATGTTTGTGGAAATTAATAAGCTGATTCTAAAATGTACATGGATATGCAAAGGGCCAAGAATAGCCACCATACTCTTTCAGAAGGACGACATAAGAGAACTTGCTCCACTGTAGGATTTTTCAACGTTGGCACCATCGACATTTTAGACTGGATAGTTCTTTTTAGGAAAAGGGTTGGGGAGACTGTCCCGTGCATTGTAGGATATTCAGCAGCAGCCCTGGCCTTTACCCACTAGATGTCAGTAGCAGCCCCCATTTGTGAAAACCAAAAAATTTTCACAAGATGTTGCTAATTGTCCCCTGCGGTGCAGAATCGCTCCTGGTTGAGAACCGTCTCTATTGGATATCAAGTCTTAGTGTAAAGCAACAGTAATTAAAAGTGTGATATTGAGACAATGAGAAACAATTAGATCAGTGGAACAGAATAGAAAAAACCAGAAGCAGACCCTCACATGCATAGACAATGATTCTATCATATTTATTACAGTGGACTATCCATATGTTAAATAAGTTTAACTTCTCAACACCACACGCAGAAGTCAGTTTTGGTGGATTTTTGACACAAATGTGAGTGGCAATATGATAAAACTTTAGAAAAAAATGTAAGAGCTTATCTTCATGCTCTTGATAGCATGGAATGATCCTTTAAAGAGACATAAGAAACACTAATATGAAAGAAACGCTAATAAAGAAAGAAAGTGGAAATGTATGAAAGTTAGGAATTCTTATTGATCAGAAGACATTGTGAAAAAAAGGAAGCCATAAAGTGGATGAAATTATTTCTAATACGTTTATAACAGAGCTTTTCTTTCCAGCAAATGCAAATAATTTATTGAAAATCAGTTGGAAAAAAGACAAATATTCCAACAGAGACATATTCAAGACATTTGAACCAGTACTTCACAAAAACAGAGATACAGATAGCCAGAAAACATATGAACTCAGCTTGCTTACATCTGCAGGCAGATGCAAAACCAAAACAATGCAAAAGTGGTGAAAACTAGCAACACTAAGTGTTGTTGAAGATAACAACCAACCAAAACTCTGATACAACGTGGGTGAAAGTGTGGCAAAATGACTTTGGCAATCAGATTGCCAATATCTGCTAAGGTCGAATGTATACATATCCCCCATGACCCAGCATGTCCATATTTAGGTAGATCCTAGAAAATGTGTGTTCTTGTGCATCAAGAGACAAGTACAGCTGGGCACGTTGGCTCATGCCTGTAATCCTAGCACTTTGGGAGGCCAAGGCAAGAGGATTGCTTGAGCCCAAGAGTTCGAGACCAGCCTGGGCAACAAAGTGAGAGCCTGTCTCTACAGAAAAAAAAAAGAAAAAATAAAAAAGCTAGGAGTGGCAGCATGTGCCTGTAGTCCCAGCTACTCAGGAAGCTGAGACAGGAGGATCCCTTGAGACTGGGAGGTTGAGGCTGTAGTGGGCCGTGCTTATGCCACTGCACTCCAGCCTGAGTGGTGGAGCCAGACCCTATCTCAAGCCAGAAAAAAAAAAGGAGGTGGGGGAGAGGGAGAGAGAGATGAGTACAGTAGCACTCATGGCAGCAGTATTTTCTAAGAAACCCAAAGTAGGGGGTTAAAATCGTTCACTAGTAGTGTGTTCATACAATGTGGCCATAAAGATGTATTTATGGTGACACATAAGTACCATGCACTCTACTGGGCCACTGGAGCTCCAGTTACATCAACAGCATGAATGAATCTTGCAAACATCAAATTCACTGAAAGAAGCCAGACACAAAAGAACGTATGTCCCAGTAGCATTTTATAAAATTTCCTTAAACAGGCAAAACTAAACTCTGGTGTTCAAAGAGATAACCACATTGTTTTATAATAGCTAAAACCTGGACATAATCCAAATGTTTAGGGAATGGTTGAATAACTTGTTGTATATTCATGCAACCCAATACTGGATAATGAAAATGAACAAACCTAAACATGGAGCAACATAGGTGAATTTTATAAACACAGTGTTGAGTGATAGACACCAAACACAAAATAATGTATGATTCCACTGACATAAATTCCAAACACAGGCAAAAACTAGACTATTATGTTAAAGTCAGGATATTAGATATTAGTCAGGTGAAGGGAGTGGATATTCACTGGGAGGAGCAGAAGGGTGTCTGGGTGATGGGCATTTTGTGATAATCCCTGGAGTTATACATTCGTGTTTTGTGTACATTTCTCTTTGTGTTTCATCTCACAGTTTTAGAAGATTTAGCAAAGTGAGAGAGAGCCTATTCTGGTTCCTACTGTTGCATGACAGGTGAGCCCCAAAACCGGGGCTTAGCTTGGGAGGGTTTTTGGCTTTGTCCAGTAAAGAATTCAAGGGCAAGCCGGTGGTGTTAGACGGGAATCTTTTATCGAAGGGTACAGCTCCTTGCAGAGCAGGGCTAACTCATAGGCAGCGCACCCAGAATGGGCATTGTATGGGCTCCTGGCAACTGTATTTATGCACATATTTACATGCAAATTAAGGGGCAGGCCAATGCAAATAAAGGGGTGTGTTATTTAGAACTTTCTAGGAAAGGGGCAGTAACTTCTGGGTTGTTGCATGGCATTTGTAAACTGTCATGGCCCTGGTGGGAGTGTCTTATGCTAATGAACAAGAAGGCTATCTTGGGATCACCTTAGTGGCCATCTGCTGGTTCCTGCTGGTTTCTTCACTTCATCCTGTCTGGACCTGTTTTGGTCAGCAGGGTTGTGACCAGAAAACAAGTCCTGCGAGTCTCCCACCTCACTACTGCTTGGGTTCACACCCCAGCTTTGCTGCTCTCCAGCTGTGTAACTTCAGGCAATTTACTTAACAGCTGTCAGCCTCACCTTCATATCTGTAAAGTGAAGATAATAATCCAATCTATTTTGTGAGATTTGTTGTAAAGATTAGACAAATATTGGAATCTTTGCCAAGCTACAAAGCACTTTATAACAACAGCTGCCACATAGTAAGGGCTGAGTAATTGCAAACTCCTGCTATTATTTTTATGGTTACTGTTGCCAGTTTATTTGTTCAGATGAATTGTAAACTCTCATTGGAATTACATTATATTTATAAATCCATCATGGCTCTCCATGTAGATGGGTTTTTGTTTAGGTCTCTTAGAAAAGTTTATTTTACTCACTGTCCTGCATGCTATTTCATAATTTAATCATTAGGAATATATATATATTATATATATACGTATATATATAATATATATACGTATATATATATATATTTTTTTTTGGAGACAGGGTCTTGCTCTGTCACCCAGGCTGGAGTGCGTTGGTGCGATCATGGCTCACTGCAGCCTCCACCTCCCAAGCTCAAGCAATCCTCCTGCTTCAGCCATGCCCGGCTATTGTATTTTTTGTAGTGATGGGGTCTCTTTATGTTGCCCAGGCTGGTCTCGAATTCCTGGCCTCAAGTAATCCTCCCATCTTGGCCTTCCAATGTGCTAAGATTACAGGCATGGGCCAGTGCACCCAGCTGAAACACTAGGCATTTCATAATTATAAGTAGAATATGCTTTCTCTTGAATTTTGTAATTACTGATTGCTGGCATATAATAGCTAATACTTGGTATGATACGCTGCTGCCAAGCTTGGTTCTAGATTCCACATGCTAAATGCTACATTCAGGTAGAAACTAAGAACAGAGAGGTAATGATACCTAGTACATGGGTTGG
This sequence comes from Pan paniscus, assembly GCF_029289425.2. Classification (NCBI taxonomy): domain Eukaryota; kingdom Metazoa; phylum Chordata; class Mammalia; order Primates; family Hominidae; genus Pan; species Pan paniscus. The sequence goes on from NC_073255.2 coordinate 91,930,846, forward strand.
GATTCATTCTGGCCCCAGTGTCCACATTTAACTCACTACTGTATCCTTGGAAAGCTGTTCGTTTTTATATATATATATTTTTTGGTAACTGGCCTAATCTCATTTTTAGTTGATTCTCTTAGGTTTCCAAGAAACCAGTCATATTATTTACAATTAATTATTTTTCGTATATTCTCCAGTAATTCTTATCCTGGCCTTGTTGCTTTGATTATAACTTGTAGAAAAGTGTTTTTTAAGAAAGAGTAGAAATTCTTCTGTTAGTCCAACTAAATAGAAATGCATTTATTTATTTATTTATTCATTTATTTATTTGAGACAGAGTCTCACTCTGTTGCCCAGGCTGGAGTGCAGTGGTGCAATCTTGGCTCATTGCAACCTCTGCTTCCCAGGTTAAAGCAATTCTCTTGCCTCAGCTTCCCAAGTAGCTGGGATTACAGGTGCCTGCCACCATGCCTGGCTAATTTTAGTATTTTTATTAGAGATGGAGTTTCACTATGTTGGCCAGGTTGGTCTCGAACTCCTGACCTCAAGTGATCTGCCCACCTCAGCCTTCCTCCCAAAGTGCTGGGATTACAGGCATGAGCCACCGCGTCCGGCCCCTCTATTTTTTTAGCCAGTAAGAATAGTGTTGACTATTGACTGGAGAATGTGGATTTTTTTTTTTTAATGTTAAGGATGTGTTTAATTAACTGAATTTACCAAATGGCGTTTGATTTGCTCATTCTGTTTTGTTTTAAAAGCAGGGATGGCTTTTAAACAATATCAGATACCTTTGGGTATCTATGAAGATGATCTTGTGGTTTTTCTGTGTTGAACTACTAGTATAATGAATTGTATTACTGTATAGCCTAATATTGAATTGTTTTTGCAATCCCGGAATTTTTAACAAAATGCTGAATTTTACTTGCCAAAATTTCTATAAGAATTTTACATATATAAGTATGAGTGAGATAGGTCTGCAGTTTTCTACTATTTTTGTTAGCTTTTGGCATTGGAAGAATTATAAGTATGTAAAGGGAATCTGGAAGATTTCTGAATTATAAGTATGTAAAGGGAATCTGGAAGATTTCTGTCTTTCCTTGCATGATATACTGCATTTTAGAAGGAACTTTTGAGTACACATGAGTAAATATGCTTGGAAAACATTAATTTCTGGTGTGGCTGCCTAATATTCCTTATTAACGACCTCTTAGTTTCCTTCAATGAAGATTTCAAGTGTTTCTTCTTTTTTATTAATGTTGGAAGTCTTCAAACATAGACTAAAGTAATAAGATTGGTATCATTTTGTGCATCCCTTTCACTTTACTGTTTTTTTTTTCTTGAGTATTTTGAGCATTGCTACTTAAGGTGTGGTTTGAGGGTGGGCAGCCTGAGTGTTACCTGGGCATTTGCTACAGATGCATGTAATCATGTACCTAGAACCACATACATCCCATCACCTTTGCCATAGTCTGTTGGTTATAGGCAAGTCACAGGTCCTGCACCTACTCAAGGGGTGGGTCTCACTTTAGATTTTAAGCCATTCTTCTTATTATTTTTATTTATTTATTTATTTTGAGACAGTCTTGCTCTGTCTCAGTGCAGTGGCGTGATCTCAGCTCACTGCAACCTTCACCTCCCAGGTTCAAATGATTCTCCTGCCTCAGCCTCCCAAGTAGCTGGGATTACAGGTGCACGCCGCCACGCCTGGCTCATTTTTGTATTTTTAGTAGAGGTGGGGTTTCACCATGTTGGCCAGGCTGGTCTCAAACTCCTTACCTCAGGTGATCCCCCCGCCTCGGCCTCCCAAAGTGCTGGGATTACAGGCATGAGCCACCACACCCGGCCTTAAGCCATTATTAATAATGTTGTCCTGAGATTTTTTAGTGTTTTTGAATGTTTAATCATTTGTTTTGGGTTCTAAAAGGGAGCTACAAAGTCAGAGTGTAAGCTTTTTAAAGGCTTTAATGCCTATTGTCTAATTACATTTTCAGAAATCTAGCTTGGCTCAGTGGTGTGCGCCTATAATCCCAGCCCTTTGGAAGCCTCAGGCATGAGGGTCACTTAAGGCCCAGAGTTCGAGACCAGCCTGAATAACATAGCAAGGACCCCATCTCTAAAAAAATTTTTAAACTTAGCCGGGCATGATGATATGTGCCTGTAGTCCCAGCTACTTGGGAAGCTGAGGCAGGAGGATCACTTGAGTCCAGGAGATAGAGGCTGTGGTGAGTTACGATTGCACCACTGCACTCCAGCCTGGACAACAGAGCGAGACTCTGTCTCTAAAAAAATAAAGAAGAAAAGAAAGAAAGCCAGTCCCTCTTGTGGTTATGTGGCACACAAATGGCAACATTGATAATCCATCCATGTACCTTTTCTGCCAGCAAGAAATGCCAAGAGATCATTAAATAATGAGGGAGTAGGAAAGAAGACAGGACTTGCTAACAATTCTTGTCACCAACAACTTGGATGATTATTACCTGAAAGCCTAGAGGGCATTTCAATTAATTTTTTATAGCCTAACACTGTTTGGTCAGTTTATCATTCCTTACTAAATGTAATTCAGTGTGTCTGTGTCAAGAAACCTCTGGGTGCCTAGCATAGTGTTAAATGTTGTGGGGCAGAGAAAAGAAATATGTCAGTATCTCATGTGCCTTCCATAAGGCACGTTAGAATCATAGTGTTTATTTTTGTTTCATCTTTCCTCAAAATATAGCTTCAGTTTACAAAAGTTCATGATGAGTTTTGCCTGCCCTGGGTTCTCTGGGTTGAAAAAGCTTGAGAAACCCTCTAGGTTAAGAGGTGACGTCCACCAAGATAACAACGAAGTTGGCTTTTCCTTTGTTTTAGCAACAACAAACTGTCTACAGACCGACGCTCGTGAAAGCATGGAACATGGACGAGCTCCAGGCCTACGTGCAGCTCGTGTCCCTGGGGAATCCTGACTTCATTGAAGTGAAGGTAAGCCCCTGCTGACTCTGGTGGCCGTGGTGGAGTGACAAAGAATCGTGGTGCTTCGTTGGCCATCGTGGAGTTAAAACCTTGTAAAACTCTAGAGGTCCCAGGAATTTTATTGATGTATTCATTTCATAATCAATATTCATCAAGAACCTGGAATTGTTCTAGGCCTTGGGGATAATAGCAGTCAAGAAGACCAAGCTCTTGCTCTTATAAAGCTAGTACTTTAGTGGGAGGATGGACAGTCCACACAAAGTGAGTCATTAAAAACCATGTAGTGACATGAATATGCTGAGAAATAAAATAGTGTGGTGGTGAGTAATTGGTTGACTTTTACATAAACCTTTATTTCAGACATATACGGAAATAGAGAGATTGGTCTAATGAACTCCCATCCACCCATCACTCACCTTCAAAAATGATCAACTCATGACCCAGAGTTGTTTCAATTATACCTTTACCCATTTTCTCTGCTCTTAGCCCAGATTATTTTAAAGCAAACCACCAAAATTATATCATTTACCCAGAATTATTTCAGCATATATTCCTAAAAGATATCTACTCTTATTTTATTTACTTTATTTCATATTTTATTTTATTTTATTTTGAGACAAAGACTCACTTTGTCACCCAGGTTGGAGTGCAGTGCTGTGATCGTAGCTTACTGCAGCCTCCAACTCTTGGGCTCCAGCAGTCCTCCTGCCTCAGCCTCCTGAGTAGCTGGGACTAGAGGTGCACACCACTATGCCTGGCTATTTTTTGTAGAGAGAAGGTCTCACTGTTTTGCCCAGGCTGGTCTCAAACTCCTGGCCTCAAGCGACCGTCCTGCCTCGGCCTCTCAGAGTGCTGGGATTATAGGTGTGAGCCACTGTGCCCAGCTGATGTGTATTCTTTCGAAACAGTTATTCAGAGTACTGGGCTCATACCTAAAAATTTTCAACTAAAAATTTTAATTTCGTCTTCCATGTGTTTTGTTTTTCCTCTTAGAAATCACTTTGCTGTAGAAAATGGATCATGCATCTTGGCTGATGCCCTATGTTTATATTTTAGATTTTGTTGATTGCATGTTTCTGTGCATCCTGTGGATTGGTGCCTATAGTTAGATCAAGAGAAGATTGATTAAATTCAGGGGTGCATGTGTGTATGGGTTTGTTTGTATTTCAGGAATATTTCACTTGTGGTCCTGTATACTCCAATCAGGAGTCACATAATGTCTGCTTGCCTCTCACATTTTTGCAAGTGTTTCTTTGGGATAGATTCCGATGAGTGTATTGCTGGGTCAAAGGGTAAATGCATATATTATTTTACTAGATATGGTGGTTGACTATTTTAGGGAAGCTTTTCTGAGATGACATTTTATTTTATTTTATTTATGTTATGTTATGTTATGTTATTGTTTTTTGAGATGAAGTCTCACTCTGTCACCCAGGCTGGAGTACAGTGGCGTGATCTCGGCTCACTGAAACCTCCGCCTCCCGGGTTCAAGCGATTCTCCTCCCTCAGCCTCCCAAGTAGCTGGTGCTACAGCTGCCCACTACCGCACCTGGCTAATTTTTCTATTTTTAGTAGAGACAGGGTTTCACCATGTTGGCCAGGCTGGTCTCGAACTCCTGACCTTGAGTGATCCACCCACCTCAGCCTCCCAAAGTGCTGAGATTACAGGGTTAGAACTACCGCGCCGGGCCTGAGATGACATTTTAAAAACTGATACGTAAATGGTAAGCAGAAACCTGGGGTAAGGGCGTTCCAGGCAGGTGGTGCTAGTGCATGGAGGTCCTGTGCTATCCTAGTGGAGTGGCTGAGGTTGGCAGTGGCGTAGGATGAATCAGAGCAGTGGGCTGGGGCAGCTTTTATGAGGCCTTTCAAGCAACGATAAGGGGATTGGATTTTAAACTAAGTTTGATGGTAAGCTTTGTAAATATAGGTGCACTAGGAAAGGGCGTGAAGCTGGGGAGAGATGCAGTCTGATTTGTGATTTTAAAAGATCACCCCACTGCTGCAGCATGGCTTGGTTATAGAGGGCAGTAGAGTAGGCACAACAGTCACAAAGTGAGTGGTTAGTCCAAGCAAGAGATGGTTTGGGGAAGGTCAGTGGGACTAGGGCTGGAGAGCAGTGGGTGCATTTAGGATTCCTTTTGGAAGTAGAACCAATAAAACGTTTTGCTAGATTATAGGTACAGGCTGAACGAAAAAAGAATCAAGAATAGCACCTGGGTTTTTGGCTTAAGCCATTGCGTGGATGGTGAAACTGTTTGCTGAGATACAGGAAACCAGGAGGGAAAAGGGGACATATTTGGGGAGAAATGTTGAGCTCCCTGTTGGCCACATTAAATTTGAGATATCTTTTAAATATCCAAGTAGAAGTTTAAATAGATCATAGGTTTTATCAGCTCGAAGTTTCAGGGATAAGATAGGGCTAGAAATAATGATTGGAAGTAATGGCTTTTTTGGGCAACTAAGAGTCCACAAGACAAGAGAAGTGTTGAGAAAATGTACCCTGTCTGGGAAAGCCAACTCTGCTCATTTCCGTTTATGGCTTTGAAACTGAACCCTGTCTGTGTCATATCAGAGGTTTTACAGCTGTCTTTTGGTGAGTTTAGCTTTTGGTGTTACTCTAGGGGGTGGGGAGGTGGGAACAGATGAAATACTGCTGTCTGAGTACGTAACATTTTATCTCTGGTCAGGCTGAAGACACTCTTGAAATTGCACTTAATTTCAAAAGGCTACTCTTGGCAGGAGCTCTAATGATGCAAAGATACAAACTGCAGCTGAAAATATATGGATCAGCTTAAGCAAACCTTGCCAACATCAGAGATTAGTGGTGTTTTAATTTATGATTTAGCTATTAAAGAATGCTGCCTCAAATTATGTTGCAGTAAAACCTCTATTATAATAAAGCAGCTTGGCTGGATCTCCCCTTTTTTCATTTCCTTCCTTTCTTCCCCCCCGCCCCACCTCTCCCCCCTCCTTTCTTACTTTCACAGTCATGTTTTTCTATAAAGAACAGGTATTTTAAATCTGAAAAAAATCAGTCAACATTATTTTTTAAAGAAAGACAGCTACTTGGTAAACAGTATAATTCTCTGATGGGTATTATTTGGTTCACCAAACTATGAACATCACTAGGAAATAGATAAAGCCTTCTGTCTATAGCTGAGATGTTTTGTTTTTCTGAGACAGTCTTGCTCGGTTGCCCAGACTGGAGTGCAGTGGTGCAATCATGGCTCACAGCAGCCTCCAGCTCCTGGGCTCAAGTGATCCTCCCACCTCAGCCTCCCGCTCCTGGGCTCAAGTGATCCTCCCACCTCAGCCTCCCAAGTAGCTTGACGACAGATGCACACCACCACACCTGGCTAATTTAAAACATTTTTGTATTTATAGAAATGGGGTCTCACTATGTTGCCCAGGCTGGTCTTGAACTCCTGGCCTCAAGCAGTCCTTCTACGTTAGCCTCCCAAAGTGCTGGGATTACAGACATGAGCCACTGCACCTGGCCTAGCTAAGATATTAACAACAGAGTTTTCTTTCCAAATTTCCATTTTACTATTTTGTCCTTGCATTCAACAATATTTTTGAGCTCTCTCCATGTGATAGGCCTTGTTAAAGCTCTGGAGATGAAAAATTTTATGTGAATGTGCTATTTGGGAAATGAATGTTTTATTGAAAATAGGCAAAAATCTATAAAAGTAAAATGACCTACTCTGAGAGATTTTATAATTGAAAACTCTCGGAGAAATGTATAACCACAATTAAATTTTTTTTTTTTTTTTTTTTTTTTGAGACAGGGTCTTACTCTGTCTCCCAGGCTGGAGCGCAGTGGCACAATCTCGGTTCACTGCAACCTCCGCCTCCTGGGTTCAAGCAATTCTCATGCCTCCGCCACCCAAATAGCTGGGATTACAGGTGTACACCACCACGCTTGGCCAATTTTTGTACTTTTTGTAGAGACAGGGTCTTGCCTTGTTGCCCAGGCTGGTCTTGAACTCCTGAGCTCAGGTGATCCACCCGCCTTGGCCTCCCAAAGTGTTGGGATTACAGGCGTGAGCCACCACGCCTGGCTTAAAATAAATATTTTGATGATAAAATATAATGTAATAAATAACAGTTCATGTTACTTCAGAGGGAGGCACATTCAGTCATGTCATATCTTTGATAAAAGACCCCAGGGAGAAATGTCCTGCAATGAATGTCAAATGCCTGGTCACTGGAGGTCAGTCTCATGCTTTGTTAACTTACCTGTCATTTGTCCAGCAAGTTAATGAGATTCTTCCTTTGATGCTGTAGTCGCAAAAGGGATATTTACAGAATATAGCATACTGCTACTAAGAGGCAAAACAAATTCTAGAGTAATATTTATTATGCAATTCCATTTTTTAAATTTTAGTTTGCATTTTTACATCCTTGATTACATTTTCAATGTTGTATGTTCAGATGTATTTATGTAAGAAAAGTATGGAAGGATATCTGTCAGATTGTTTACAGTGACCTATTTGGGAGAAGGGGAGGGAAATGTTTATTAATTTTACTTTTTGTAATTATGTAGTGTGTGGATTATTACAACGAGCATGCATTGGTTTGTAATTCAAAAGACAAATGAAATCAGTAAATGGAGAAGGCATGCTTTTCCTGTTCAATAGGTTTAAACTACAGAATGTCTGAAAATACATCTTTTTGTCATTGTTGTCTTATTAATTAAAGTTAAAAATTTCTAAAATAGAGGAGTTTTAAAAATCATTGGCTGGGCCTGGTGGCTCATGCCTGTAATCCCAGCACTTTGGGAGGCCCAGTCAGGCAGATCACTTGAGGTCAGGAGTTCGAGACCAGCCTGGCCACATGGTGAAACCCTGTCTCTACTAAAAATACAAAAATTAGCTGGGCGTGGTGGCAGGTGCCTATAATCCCAGCTACTCGGGAGGCTGAGGCATGAGAATCACTTGAATCCAGGAGGCAGAGGCTGCAGTGAGCTGAGATCGTGCCACTGTACTCCAGCCTGGTCAAAAGAGCAAGACTCTATCTCAAAAAAAAATTAATAAATAACAACAACAACAATAATAATAAGACCTCTCCATAAAACATTTGATAAGAACTAGCAATATGGCAGGCTATAACCTCAAACCTCTCTAAGGATTAACACTTAGAAGTGAATCTGTTATGAAAACCATACGTTTGGGAAGGTGCATATCTGTCAGGGCTGTAAGGGAGACACTCTTGGAGCTGGAAGAAAAGAGACCATTCTGGAAGTACTCCATGGTCCTAGTAGACAGGACTCGGGTTTAAAGGACAGAAGACTAGGCCCTTTCACCTTCAATGAAAGGATGGATTAGGGAAAAACTTACCCACGGACACGGTAACACTTGGAAGGCTTGTTCCCTACCCGTGCGCTTGGTAAAAAGGAAAAGTCTCTCCAGGGCCTTACTCTCAAATGGCCTTGGAATTCAAATTTAGTATTATGGTACCTCAAGGTCATATAAATGCCCCCAAGATGTGAAATCAATAATACAAATTGGCCCTAGATTCACAGATATGCCTGGAGCTCCCTGCAGATGCAGACACAATGCTGTTCATACCCTTTGTATTTCAATTGAGTTGCTTATCTTTTTGTTATTAAGTTCTTTGATTTTAAAAGGGAAACACACACGTATGTGTATGTGTGTGCATTCAGAGTACTGTACTGAATTGTTGACAAATTTCTAAATCCAGTTTGAGGAAGGTTTCTAACATGTATGTATCACCCCATTCAACTTCTTTTTCTCATTTTGCTTGTAGCACTAACCTAATTGGATTTAGGAAACTCTTCCTTCCTTTTTCTATCTACCCTGTGTGCAGTTTCTCTTTTGTGAGTCAAAGGAAAAATCATCTTAACTTTGGTCATAGAAGTGGTAGCATGAACAACCCTTGGGTCAGGAAGGGCGACTGTAAATGCGGGAGTGGCGTCATGGCCAGGCATGCCCTCGGCATCTTTTCTCCCTGACATGTGTGAGTGCGTGGTGTGTTTGTGTGGTGTGTTTGTGTAGTGTGTGTGCATGTGTGTTGTGTGTGTTGTGCATGTGTGTGGTGTGTGCACTTGTGTGTGTTGTATGTGTGCACGTATGTGTGTTGTGTGTGTGCATGTGTGTGTGTTGTGTGCATGTGTATGTGTTGTGTGTATGTGCATGTGTGTGTGGTATGTGTATGTATGTGTGTGTGTTTGTGTGTGTCCGTGTGTGTGTGTCAGATCTGGGGTCTCCCATAGTCTGCACTTACTAGAGTCTCATGTGGGGTGAGAGGCAGTGCCCAGTTTTGATACCTACGTAAAATGTGCCAATGTAGCCTAGGACAGGTTATTCATCCTCCTTGAGCCTAAATTCTGTCAATATTAAAATTAGCATAAGAATATCTCTTTAATAAGTTTGTTTTGAGAATTCAATGGGGTAATGTATGCCCAGATTCAGTAAGTTTTTAGATCACTTTCCATTAAGCACATTTATTTAAACGAAATCAATAGAGGCTATTGCTTTATCATATCGATTTCCTCTTTTCTTTCCTTACCAGTCTTGTAAAATATTTTTCTGCTGTATTCCTTGTAAATTAGCATGTATCTTAGCTTCATTAGGCTTAAAGAGGCCTTTATTTGCTAGCCTGAGAATCTTCCTTGTCATTATTTGCTTGCTTGCTTGTGAAAAGGTTTCATGTTACAACCATCTGTCTTGCTGAAAACTTTTGTAACACAATCCATTTGTAAATGAAATACTGTCTGTGTGTTCTCTGCCTAGCATTACACCTTGAGAATAGGACGTGCTCAGTAATTATTTGTTGTCAAATGATTTAAAACTACTTACTGTTGGCACCCTAGCTGTGTGTTAGTGCTCAATCCTTGCAGAATGCACCCTGCAAAATGATTGTCTTAGCATAGCCTCACTCTCTCCCACAAAGGTGAGGAATACTGTCAGTTTTTCTTATACGTAGCAGTCCCTAACCAGCGTTTATCAGCTGGTTCATACCTGTTACAGAGTAGAAAACTCCTGAGTCATGTGAATGAAATTTTGTATTGGATTAGAAAAGAGTTGTGGAGTTTAATGTCGTAAAGAATGTCTGACTTGATTTTTTGATCATTTAGCATAGATTGATTTGGGGTGCCAAGAAGAGCAAGGCACAGCCCCTGCCCTCAAAGGGCTCAGAGTTTTGACGCTTCTTTATACCAGTTACCTGGTAACAGATAACTACACAGGATGTGATAAGATCAGGGTCAGATAGCGTAGAGGTTCCTGAATGGAGGTTAAAGAAATGATGGGTCGGTTTAGCCAGGTGCAGACAGGATGCTGAGTGGGCAGTCCAGCTCTAGAGTTACTTGTGCATATGGCCAAAGACAGGGGCTTGAATGGCTGATGGTCCATTGTTAGCGCAAGCTACGGAGGCAGGTGAGGAAGGCCTCGTGCCGTGGTGAGAAGCTCGGGCTGGTTTAAAGGGGAGTTATTGAAGCATTTTTAGGATAAAGGAATGAAGTATTTGGGGTATATTGTGGGGGAAAAAAAATCATAAAGTCATTATTTATTTTCTCATCAAACTATAGGTGACAAAAACAGTATTAGGAGTCTTTTGACACCCAGTTGGTTTAATTAGAATATCAAATAGTCAAACCAGCAAAATACTGCTTTTCCCACAGACCATGAATCCCAAGGCAAACTCTCCAAGCAGCCAGTGAGGAAGACTTTATGGCCCCTTCTTAGTCTGTTTGCATCACTATAAAGGAATACCTGAGGCTGTGTAATTTGTAAAGAAAGGAGGTTTGTTTGGCTCATGGTTCTGCAGGCTCTACAAGAAGCATGGTGCCAACAGCTGCTTGTGGTGAGGGCCACAGGCTGCTTTCAGTCATGGCAGAAGACAGAGAAAGAGAGACAGACGGACGGACAGAGAGACAGACAGATGGACACTGCCCTTGTGACCCAAACACCTCCCACTGGGCTCCACCCCCAACACTGGGGATCACATTTCAGCATGAGGTTTGAACACTCAGATAGCCACAGTATAGCAGCCCCCATCTCCTAGGGCAGTGGGGTGGGTCCAAAAGCCACAGGTTATAAAAGTGTGGGTTATGCTTTTCACTGCAAACTCAAGGATGCATAAATGATCCTGTTCTTCACGAACATTCTTGGGGTCTGCTTGTTACTCCTCAGCCTGCAGATTCTGATGTGAGTGACTTGGCTTTTCCATCACCACGCTGTACCCATCTATTTTCTTCAGACTGTTCTTTATTCAGAGTTTTGGGTGAAGAACTTGCTGCTTCTGATAAATGGAGTTGGGGGTGAGGGTGAGGGTGAGAGTGGGTGAGAAGGTGGCAGACAGCTGTGATATGAAGGGAAAGTTTTAGATAATTCTGTGCTCAGGAATAAAGTCAGGGCAAGCCATCAGTAGACTAGAGGGTAGGATGAAGTGGGGCAGTCGCAGCAGAGAGAAAACCAGACAGAGCCATTGGGCTGTGAGTGAGAGCTCGGGGTCCCTGAGGTGACCCCCAGTCTAAGTCACCAAGAACATTTTCTGCCCAGAGCATTTCTGTCACGGTGCAGCCTCTGGCTTTGCGGTTGACTCAGGAAGTTACCCAGGACTGCTTCCCTCAGAGGGTTTTGTTGTTGTTGTTTGGTTTTTGTTTTGTTTTGTTTTGAGACAGAGTCTTGCTCTGTTGCCCAGGCTGGAGTGGAGAGGCACTATCTCAGCTTGCTGCAATCTCCGCCTACTGGGTTCGAGCGATTCTCCTGCCTCAGCCTCCCAAGTAGCTGGGATTACAGGTGGGCACCACCACGCCCAGCCAACTTTTGTATTTTTAATAGAGACAGGGTTTCACCATGTCGGCAAGGCTGGTCTGGAATTCCTGACCTCAAGTGATCTGCCCGCCTCAGCCTCCCAAAGAGCTGGGATTACAGGCATGAGTCACCGTGCCTAGCCTCCTCAAAGGGTTTTATCTGGCAAAAATGAGAACTTTTATGTGAAAATACCATAAAGCATCATAGAGTCGTAAGGAATGGGTGGAGTCATGATAATGAACCGCAGCAGGCATTCTCTCATTCCATTCCCAAACTAAATCTCCCCTCAGTGTTTCATGGCTATTTTTGCTGAGTAATAAAATATTAAAATATTTTCAAAAGCTGTTCTCACGAAGACAAGATCTTATCTAACAACTCTGATTCAGTGAACTAACTTTTTAAATATTAAAAAGAAAGTCCTTTGAAGTAGCTACTGCATACATGGTTGTTTGTGTAATCCACACATAAGCAGTATTTAAATTGAGATAGAGTACACTTTTATGACTAATGCTTATCAATAAATAATTTTCATGTTTTTTATGCACTTGGTAAGGCTAGCAGTTTTTCAGCCATGCTTTCGTAATGATTTCTTGAACCATATCATTATTTTCCTTTTTTATTCACCTTAAGCTCTGTTACTGAGCAAAAGGGGCTCACTGCCTGATGCTCTGGAAGCCAATACTAATTGACATAGGGTTTTTGAGGGGGGAAAAGAAAGCTTTTTTATTGCAAGTCGACTAATAAAGAGACACTAAGTCCAGCTCAAATTTGTCTTCCTGTGCAGGTTTTAAGGCAGTGATTTTATTAGGGGATGGATTCTCAGATTAGTAAGTGATTGGTGGAAGGAAAGGGAGATCTGGAAAGTCCTCGGACACGCGCAGTTGTCTGTTTGATCATGCTTGCTCGTGGTTTGCATATGCAAGTTTAGGGGGAGTTAGTATGAAATGTGGTGGAAATTCGGGCTGTGACGTCAGCAAGCTCTTTCTACTCAGACTCCATTGGCCATGTTGGTTCCAACCAATTTCATCCATTTTTTTTAAATCTCACAAGCAGAGGGAGTTTCAGCAGTTTTAGCAAGTTGTTTATTTTCTTACACTGCCATCCTGCAAACACAAGGATTTCTGTTAGTCGTTGGTTTCTTTAACTCTGTGGGGCACAGTTTCAGCTCCAACTCCGTTTAATGAATTCTCTAAATCACTGGGCAAACTGAGAAGATTCTCTTGTTTATTGTAATTAAGCTGGGTGGCTGTGGTTTATATTCCACAAAGGCCATCACAGTTTAGTGCACCAGTCATCTTTTTGAACAGCTGTCTTGAGTCGAGTGTTTGGCAAAGCTCATGTGAGTCTTCATCCAAGTCCCAGCTCTGTCATCAGGGTCAGGGTCACTCTGCTCATTTGTTGGTTTTTAAAAATTAAGTGTTGGCCAGGCGTGTTGGCTCACACCTGTAATCCCAGCACATGGTAGGCCGAGATGGGCAGATCATTTGAGGTCAGGAGTTCAAGACCAGCCTGGCCAACATGGCAAAACTCCATCTCTACTAAAAATACAAAAATTAGCTGGGCATGGTGGCACATGCCTATATTCCCAGCTACTTGGGAGGCTAAGGCAGGAGAATCGCTTCAACCCAGGAGGCGGAGGCTGCAGTGAGCCGAGATCAGGCCACTGCACTCCAGCCTGGGCAACAAAAAAAAAAAAAAAAAAAAAAAAGTGTCATTCTGCATTCTCCAATTTGTCTGTGGTGTGTGTGTGTGTCCTGTCTTTATATGTATTTGTGTGTGTTTGTGTGTGTGTGTGAGTGAATGTGTATGAGGGGTGCCTTTCTCCCCACTCCCTCCCAGTTATTCCCCACTTAGCAGAATCATTTCTGCGATTTTCTCAACAAGTTGTTGAGAAAAGTTTGATTTGTGGGTATTTGAAGAGCCCACAGAGTTAAGATTTATTTCAAGAAATAAGATAAATCTTTTAGCATTAGAAAATTAATCATTTTACCATTATGTAATTTACCAAATAAAGAACTTAGTTATGAAATTCTGGGGTCTTGTGTGCCTTGGCTATTAGGTAGAGTCCAAAAGAGTTAGATAATTTAACTTTCTGCAGTTGTACTTAAGAATTTCTGTGTTGGTGAAATACATGTGTATATGTAGTTGTGTGTAAAGGTATATAGGTACATGCACAAATATATTTCCCTTTTGGCATGATTGTTTATGTAACCACATTCAAAGTGCATTACAAAATGAACTCCTTAAAGAATAATTTTAGGCCAGGTGTAGTGGCTCACACCTGTGATCCCAGCACTTTGGGAGGCCGGGGCAGGTAGATTGCTTGAGGCCAGGAATTCAAGACCAGCCTGGTCAACATGGCGAAACCCCATCTCTACTAAAAATACAAAAATTAGCCAGGCGTGGTGGCAGGCGCCTGTAATCCCAGCTACTCGGAAGGCTGAGGCACGAGACTCTCTTGAACCAGGAAGTGGAGGTTGTGGTGAGCCGCGATTGTGCCACTGCACTCCAGCCTGGGCGACAGAGCAAGACTCTGTCTCAAAAATAATGATAATAATAATAATTTTAAAGGGATCCTTATCTGTCACTTTAAGGAAAAAGTTTGCCAGTTTCAATCTCAATTATACTAGAAAATGGAAGCTCAGCTTATTTTCCCAGTGAATCAATTACTTGGTCAGTGAATTTTTATGAGTGTCCACTATGACCCCATTATTGTCCTAAGGGGTGATAACCCCTTCATAATTCCTCAATTATAGTGCACAGATGAATCTGAATCAAAAGACATGCTATTGATTCAAATACATTATTGTTACCAGACAGCCTAGATTGTGACAACGGTAGAAAGCGCAGGTACTTAAGCCCCAGCAATGTCATAGAGTAGCAAGAGCATCAGCCTGCTGTCTTTGTCAGTAGCTACTTGTATGGTCTCCTAGGCAGATTTTATCATCTCTATATTCACTTTCTTCACTGTAAAATACGGACTGGATTGCATTGGTTGACCTCAAGAAGGCTTTCCGGCTCTGAAAGTCTTCTTCTATGACATGCAGGTAGGTCTGTAGTCATCTCTGATGGTTATACTGTTTCCACAGGGTGTTACCTACTGCGGAGAAAGTTCAGCAAGCAGTCTTACCATGGCCCACGTGCCCTGGCATGAGGAAGTGGTACAGTTTGTCCGCGAGTTGGTGGATCTGATCCCCGACTATGAAATTGCATGTGAACACGAACACTCTAATTGCCTCCTGATAGCACACAGAAAGGTAAGAATAACTCAAACATGGATTCTTCTGTTCCCTGACCCTGCCGTTCTTTCCTTCTCTTCTCTCTTTATTTTCCTCTTACATTGTTATAGGGATTATCTGCTTGCTTGCTACCTTTCCCAAAACAAAAATAAGAAAGCACTAAATTCTGTCTGCTGGGCTCATAAACTCTTTTCCATGTGAAATTGCTTCTTGTTTAGCCCTCCTCTGGACATCTTGAAGTACTTTCTGGTTTGCAATTTTTAGAAGGTGCATGCTAACAAAACAAAAGCAAAATGCCCTTGTAATAACCTCTAGTCCTTTCCTGGAATGACAGGGAAAAGCTAAAATAGTAAATAGTCCCCATATGGGTTTCTAGCTGTCAGAAGCAATATTGAGGTATCTATCAAATTTTAGATTGCTTGAATCTTGGCATCTGGAGAATTTTGTTTGGGATTTTAGTTTATAACACTATTTCCATTTTTCCCCCTTTAGTCCTTTTATTAGATAGAACAAGTATATGAATCTAGTATCTTTCTTAAGTAAATAACTCCTAGCAAAGGAAAAATCCAGTTCTTGATAGAGGTGGGCCACTAAAATAATTTGCTAATTTTCTGGAGAAGTTCTGGAAAATTTCTTAGTCTTTATTTCTTTAAATACTTATTCTTTCTCATTGTATGTTCTCCTCTAGGACTCCAATTAAACATATGTTAGACGTCATTATATTTTTTTTTTATATCTCTTGCCTTCTCATTTGTATTTTTTGTGCTTTTGTCTCTCCATCTCTCCATATTTCATTTTGGGTAGTTTCTATTGATTCATCTTCCAGTTCACTAAGTCTTGCTTCAGCTGTGTCTCCTGTGCTATTGAATTCAACCATTAATTTCTTAATTTTGTATTTTATGTTTTTTTAATTGTATAATTTCTGCTTGGTTTATTTCAAAAATGCTATTTTGTATAATTTCTATTTCCCTGCCGAAGTTTTCAAGCTTGGGTTTTATCTTCTTGAGTACTGGAAGTGAGTTGTTTTATGGTTTGTATCTGATAATTCCAATGACTAAAGTTCCTGTGGGCGTGTGTCTGTTGTCTGTCATTTCTGCAGGTTCTCATTCATGTTGCCTTGTCTTCTCCAGTGCCTTGTTACCTGTGATTGCATTCTGTACATTGTATTTAGAAGATTATTTCTAGAAATCAAGTCAAGCCTAGGATCAGAAGATCTCTTCTGAGGTGTTTTAGATATGTGATTTAACCCTCTCACTTTTTCCGTATGGAATCTGAGGTCTGAACTGTGAAGAAACTGGCTTAAATGGCTATGTCAAACTGGAATCACAGCCTTCTCTCCCTCTAGTCCATTGATCTTTTTTATACTACAAGGCATCTTTCAAAACCATTGGCAGTATTCAAAGGAACATTTAAAACAGGACAATTTAATTTTAGTGTAATCCTTTACTTCAGTCTGTAAGATTTCTTCTCTTTTCCCATGAGGATAGAGGAAATAGATAGCAAACCATCTCATTCAAGCCAATTCAGTTCTTCAAGTGTTTATTGAATGCCTGCTGAGTTCTGGACACCAGGCTGTGCAGCAAGGGACACAGTGCTCAGACATGAAGAACGGAAAGCCACAGGGTTAATTGAAAAGTAGACTTGGCACAAATCTTACACTGCCACTTGTTGACCAGGTGACTTTGTGCAAGGTCTTTCATCTTTCTGTAGTGTAATGAATGAGAAGAGATTATGCGTGGAGTCAGATTGATTAGAGGGCTTTAATCTTGGCCCCTGTCTAGCTTTTCATCTGGAAAATGGGTATATTGCTAGCCGAGGCCATTGTTATGAAACACTTTGTTAACATAGCTTTGTTAATACATTGTTAACACAGCACCTGGCTCATAGCATGATTCAGTTATTGCTGCTTCAGTTATTTTTATTTTTATAAAACCACCTGATTTGGTGAATGCTTAATATGTGACAGACACCGCCAAGTGTATTTTTAAATCCTCACAGCATCCCTACAAGGTAGGTACTATCAAGACCTCTGTGTTTTTTTTTTTTGTTTTTTTTTTTTTTAAGATGGAGTCTTGCTCTGTTGCACAGGCTGGAGTGCGGTGACGCAACCTCGGCTCACTGCAACCTCTGCCTCCTCCCTTCAAGCGATTCTCCTGCCTTAGCCTCCTGAGTAGCTGGGACTACAGGTGTGAGCCACCACACCCATCTAATTTTTGTGTTTTTAGTAGAGACGGGGTTTCACCATGTTAGCCAGGCTGGTTTCGAGCTCCTGACCCCAAGTGATACGCCTGTCTCAGTCTCCCAAAGTGCTGGGATTACAGGCATGGGCCACCATGCCCAGTCTGACTTCTGTCTTATGGATGAGAAATTGACACATCAAGGGGTTCAGTAACTTGTTCAAGATGAAACAGCCAGTAAGGAGTAGAAATGGGATTTAAGCCCTGGCATCTGAGTCTAGAGCCTGTATTCCCTTCTTTCCTTCCTTCTTTCTTTTTCTTTTGTTTTAAATTTGGAAATTATTTCAAATTTACAAAAAAGTGCAATGATAAAAATAGAACAAAGGACACAGATTTGCAAAATCACCTGTTACCATTTTTCTGCCATTTGCTTGTTCTCTTGCTCTCTTTTGCTCCCGTTCTCTCTCGTTCTCTCTCCCTCCCTTCCCCACCCCCGCCCCCTGCCCCCCAGCATACATGTGCACACATCGTCTTTTCTGAACCATTTGAGGAAATGTTGCATTGGTCATGGTCCTTTGCCCTAAATGTTTCAGTGTGAATTTCTTAAAACTAGGAATATTTTCTCTTACAACCACGATACAGTTATCAACTTCAAAATTGTAAACTGATACATGACTTTAATCTACCATCCATATTCAAATTTTGTCAGATCAGCTTGTAATGTCCTTTATAGCATTTCCTCCTCCAGTTCAGGATCTACTCTATAGGAGTCAGCCAACTTTGTTTATAAAGAAAATATGGGCCCGGCGCGGTGGCTCATGCCTGTAATCCCAGCACTTTGGGAGGAAGGCTGAGGTGGGCAGATCACTTGAGGTCAGGAGTTCGAGACCAACCTGGCCAACATAGTGAAACTCCATCTCTAATAAAAATACTAAAATTAGCTGGGTGTGGTGGCGGGGGCCTGTAATCTCAGGTACTCAGGAAGCTGAGGCAGGAGAATCCTTGAACCCGGGAGGTGGAGGTTGCAGTGAGTCGAGCCTGGACGACTGCACTCCAGCCTGGGCGAAAGGGTGAGACTCCATCTCAAAAAAAAAAAAAAAAAAAAAGAAGATATAAAGTAAATATTTTAATTTTTATATAAAGTAAATATTTGAGGTTTGCAAGGCACATACAGCCTCTGTCAGATATTCTTCTTTGCTTGTTTACTCATTCTACAACCTTTTAAAAATGCAAAGACTGTCCTTAAAACAGGTTTGTGAGCTAAATGTGGCCAGATTGGGCCTACCAGCCACAGTTACCCAACCCCTAATCTAGGCAGATACTATATTTTCTTCTCAAGTCTCTGTAGTCACCTTCAATTTGGAACATTTCCACAGTCTTCCTTTGTCTTTTATGATGTTGCTATTTTAAAAGAATACAGTTCCCCCCTTCCCTTTCTTTTAATAGAAATGTTTCTTGGTGAGGTGCAGTGGCTTACACCTGTAATCCTAGAACTTTGGGAGACCGAGGCAGGTGGATCCCTTGACCCCAGGAGTTCAAGACCACTCTGGGCAACATAGTGAGACTCCATCACTATTTAAAAATAGAAAAATTTCCTGGGCGTGATGGCACGAACCTGTAGTCCCAGCTACTTAGGGGGCTAAGGTGGAAGGATCATCTGAGCCCAGGAGGTCAAGGCTGCAGTGACCCGTGATTATGCCATTGCGCTTTATTCTGGGCAACAGAGTGAGACCATCTCAAAAAAATAAATAAATAAATAAAAGAAATGGTTTTTGTTTTATATTTGCCTGATTTTTCCTTGTGGCTAGATTGAGGTTGTATATCCTCAGATGGAATACTGTGTTGGCGATGTGTCCTTTTCAGAGTGTCACACTTGGTACCTGGTGTCCACATCTCCCTCGTTAGTGGTGATGATTTTGTTCAGCCAACTACTTTGACCCAGTTCTTCTGTTTCTCTCCTTTGCACCTGATAAGCTATCTATGAAAAGGTACCTTAAGACAATGCAGTATCTCGCTTCTTACCAAAGTTTCCCCATTGACTTAGCACTTATTGATGGTTCCTGCCTGATAAAATGTTTTATTGATTGTAAAATAGTGATTTTTGTAAGTGTACCACTCCTTCCACATTTGCCTTCAGCATTCTGTTGTAAACAAAAGCCCTCCCTTTCCTCCCATTTATATATTTATTTATCAGTATGGACTCAGGAATTCTACTCTTTGTCCCAGTGGGTCATTCTTCATTACTGTACTGATTTTAAACCACTCTTCTAGACTCCCTGTTCCTCTCTCTCTGTCTCTCCATTCTCTCTAATTAAATCCCTCCTATCCTTATTCAAAATTGATACTAATAGTATTGCTTTCAAGGCCATTATCAAGATTAAAAGTAACATATTTAAAGTACCTAGAAGGATTCCAGCCTGGGCGACAGAGCGAGAACCCATCGAGAAAGAAAGAGAGAGAGAGAGAAAGAAGAAGAGAAGAGAGGGAGGGAGGATGGAAGGAAAGAAGGAAGGAAAAAGAAGAAAGAAAGAACTTAGAAGGGAACCTGAAGTGAAGTAGGCAGTTAATAAATAGTTGTTACTGCTGCTTTTATTGGTCTTCCCCCACCCACAAGGAGCTCGCGGTTTAGTGGGGAAAACGACTGAAAATCAGTGTGATCCGTGCAAAAGCAGACATGGCACCAAGTGTGCGCCAGGACAAAGGAGAGAATCTGAGATAGACCCTCATTATTCTCTATAATGTTTGTTGAATACCCATGTGTGCCAGGCACATGGGTATTCTGAGAATACAGAGGGCTGGGTACTCTGAGAATACAAAGATGAGTAAACAGTGGTCCCTGTATTTGTCCGTTTTCACGCTGCTGATAAAGACGTACCCGAGACTGGGTAATTTATAAAGGAAAAGAGGTTTAATGGACTCACAGTTCCACATGGCTGGGGAGGCCTCACAATCATGGTGGAAGGCACCTCTTACATGGTGTTAGATGAGAGAAAAGAGGGCCAAGCGAAAGAGGAAACTCCTTATAAAACCATCGGATCTCATGAGCCTTATTCACTACCACAAGAACAGTATGGGGGAAACCACCCCATGATTCAGTTATCTCCCACCAGGTCCTTCCCACAATTCATGGGAATTATGGGAACTGCCATTCAAGGTGAGATTTGGGTGGGGACACAGTCAAACCATATCAGTTCCTGCCTTCAAGAATGGGCTAACAGAAAAAGACAAATATCTCAACAAAAAAAGTGCTGAGAAGTGTAATCAGAGCTATGATGGAAGAATGGAATGGAGCTCAATGGGTGCATTCTGAGGACTACTTGGTCCCATCAGGAGAGGCTTCACAGAGGAGGCGCCATTTAACTGGATCTTAAATGATGGCTGAAGTAGGAAAAACATTTAAGCAGAAACAGTACAAGCAGAGGTCCAAGGAGAAGCACGGAGACATGGCACATTGAGAACCACAAGTAGTTTGGGATGGCTGAAGGTCAAGAGAAGGGTTGCAGGGAAAGGAGATTATTAGGCAGGGTTAAGATCACAGATAGCATTGAATGGCATCCTAAATGTCATTTTCCCTATTTCCCTAAAGGGCATGGGGAGGCACTGAAGAGCTTTAGGTAGGGGAGTGCCACAGTGAAGATTTGTGTTTCAGAAAAAATTGTCTGGCAGCATTACAGGGGATGGATTGAAAAGCTGCAAGACAGAGAAACCAGTTAAAACACTGTTGCGATAGCCAGCTGTGGTGTTGTGTGCCTGTAGTCTTGGCTACTCGGGAGGCTGAGGCGGGAGACTCACTTGAGTCCAGGAATTCTAGCTCAGCCTGGACAACAGAGTGAGACCCTCCTCCATTTCTAAAACAACAACAACAACAAACCTGTTATAACCCTCAGGTCCAGCAACTGTTTCACCCTCAGGTCTAGCAATCTGAGGGTGAAATGGGGGTCTGAGACAAAGGCTGTGATGAATGAGAGTGGTGAGTGGTAGACCTGGCAAAGTATTAAATGAGGACCATTAACGAGTGTGCAGGTTCAGGCATGACTCCCTGGCCTCTAACCTGGGAAATGGGTGATTGTGATGGTGTCGTCCATGGAGATGATGTTACTTGCATATTTATTTTTCATGTAGGTAGAGAGTGAATGGGTTGACTCGGTGACGTCAGGAAGAAATTCCAGCAAAGATATAGATATCAAATTATGGAGTCCAGATTATAAGTTGTCCTTAGAATGCCCAGAGTGAGACAGATGGTCAAGCATCCAAAATGATTGAAATTAATTACTTAAACACCAGATATACCCTAACGTGGAGGTTTCCAACTTGCACATTCATAGTGCTCTAGTGCCTCAATAGCTTTTTCACAAGACCTGTAGGTCAAAAGAGATACCTAGCAGTTCTATTTGTTATGACATCATTGAAAGAAGTGTGACACAGCCTAACGTTGAAACTGGGAACTATCTCAAGCTAACAGTTGTTGAAATGCCCAACAGATGTCCAGTGTCACTGCGTTCCTCTTTAAAATTCAAGATACCCTGCAGTGTCCCAGTGAGTACTCTGTTCCCACTGCTTGGGAACCACAGCCATGAGGAAATAATACAGAAACCCATCCAAAAAGTAAAACAAGGCTCATTTAGATTCCTTCCAATTATGTGTTTTCTGGCGCGTCTTTTCCTTTTTGTTGTTGATCTCGGAGTATGCAGATCTTGTCATTTTCCAGTCATGGCCTCTCTATTCTTATACTAGTGTCTAGTGAAAGAAATGAAAATACGGTACCATTTCTTAGGAAGTAGTCACTTCTCAGGCCTGGTCCATTGGCCCTTTCTTCAAGCTCCTGAGCTGGGTCAGGTGACCTGAAACCAGAGAGGTCCGAATCATCAAATACCTGTTTATCATTCTCAGCTTTCTCAGGAGATTGCTCAATTTATTTATTTATTTATTTTTATTTTGGAGACAGGGTCTCATCTCACTCTGTCACCCAGGCTGGAGTGCAGTGGCGTGAACATGGCTCATTGCAACCTCAACCTCCCAGGCTCAAGCAGTCCTCCTGCTTAAGCCTCTTGAGTAGCTGGGACTATAGGCATGAGCCACCATGCCCAGCTAATTTTAAAATTTGATATTGAGATGGGGTCCCACTGTGTTGGCCAGGCTGCTGTCAAACTCCTGGGCTCAAGCAGCCCTCCCACCTCGGCCTCCCGAAGTGCTGGGATTACAGACATGAGCCACCGTAAGCCCAGCCTCAATTTCTACTAATAATCCTGGGACTTCTGAAAGAGAGTGCAAGCTGCTGCAGTCATGTTGAATGAAGGACTACTTTCCTATTGTTATACCAAGACAGCCACAAAAGAAAACTGAATACCAAGTCTTTACTTTAAAACAATTATAGATTCACAGGAAGCTGCAAAATGGTACAGAAAGGTCTCAGGTACCCTTCATGTAGTTTCCCCCAGTGATAACGTCTTACGTGATCATAGTACGTTATCAAAATCAGGAAATAGACGTTGGTACAACCCATAGACCTTATTCAGATTTCACCAATTTTAAATGCACTCACATGTGTGTGTTTAGTTCTGTGCCGTTTTGTGTGTAGATTTATGTAGCCATCACCACGACCCAGATAGAAAACTGTTCTATCACCACAAAGATCTTTCTCATGCTATTCCTTTGTAGTCCGATACCAACTATCCCTAGCCTCTGGCAACCGCGAATCTCCTCTATCTCTGTAATTTTCTCATTGCAGGAAGGATATATAAACAGAAGTTTACTCTATCTGACAATAATAGAGCCACTTCGGCTTTCTTTTGATCAGTGTTTGCATGGTATATGTTTTTCTGTCCTTTGCCCTTCAACCTGCGTGTATCATTATATTCGAAGTGAGTTTCTTATAGGCAACATACAGTTGTCATACTTTTTTAGTCTACTCTGCCAATCTATTTTAGAATTCCATTTTTATTTCTCTGCACTGTTGTTGAGTGCGTCTCTTCATATAGACTTTTTAGTGGTTGATTTACATATTACATTATGCATATGTAATGTATCACAGTCTACTGGTGTCAACATGTTAGCAGTTTGAGTGAAATGTGGAAACTTTACCCCTCTTAAATCTCTTTTCCCTCCCTTACTTAGAATGTCTTAGGTGTTTCCTGCACCCACAGTGAAAATCACATGGCATCATATTACAATTTTTGCTTCAACTATCAAAGGTAACTTAGAAAACTCAGAAGAAGAGTTTATTGTATTTACTCATATTCTTACTCCTTCTGTTGTTCTTTCTTTCTTCCAGATGGTCCAAGTTTCCTTTGGAATCTTCCCCATCTGTTTGAAGAACTTCCTTTAGCAATTCTCTTAGAGCCAGTGTGATAGCAACCAGTCCTCTTAGTTTTCCTTCATCTGCCACTGTCTTGGTTTCCTCTCCGTTCCTGAAGGATATTTTTGGTAGGTAAAGTATTCTGGATTGACAGCTCTTTTCTTTCTTTCTGACTTCTCTGGTATCTGATGAAAAATCCTTTGTCATTTGATTGTTTTTCTCCTTTAGGTAAGACATTTCTCTCTCCCTGCTTTCAAGATTTTTAAAAATATTCAGGTCTTGAGTTTTCAGAAGTTTGATTACAGGTTGCCTTGGCCTGGATTTCTTTGGGTCTGTTGTTTTGGAGGCATGCTCAGCTTCCTGAATCTGCAGGTATATGCCCTTTACAAATTGGGGAAATTTCTAGTTGTTCTCCAGATACTTTTTTCAGCCTCATCTTATTTCTCTTCTCTTTTTAGATCTCTGATGACATAAATGTTAGATTTTTTTTTTTTGTTATGGTCCCACAGGTATCTGAGGCTTTGTTTGTTTCTCTTTTAGTCTCTCTGTTTTTTAGACTCTTGTCCTAACTTTAGATTGATTCATTCTGTCTTTTTACTCTTCCATTCTGTTGAACCATTTATTATTTTAGTTATTGTATTTTTCAGTTCTAAAATTTCCATTTGATTATTTTCCTATTTCTATTTAACTGTTTCTCCTTCCTTCCTTCCTTCCTCCCTCTCTCCCTCTCTTCCTTCTTCTCTTTTCTTTCTTCTTGTTCTTGTTCTTCCTCTTCCTCTTCTTCTTCCTCTTTCTTCTTTCTTCTTCTTTTCGTTTTTTTTTTTTTTTTTTTTTTGAGAGACAGAATCTCACTCTGTCATCCAGGCTGGAATCCAGTGGCACAATCTCGGCTCACTGCAACCTCCATCTCTGAGTTCAAGTGATTCTCCTGCCTCAGCCTCCTGAGTAGCTGGGATTACAGGCGTGTACCACCACACCCAGCTAATTTTTTCATTTTTATTAGAGATGGGGTTTCACCATGTTGGCCAGGCTGGTCTTGAACTCTTGGCTTCCAGTGATCCACCCATCTCCACCTCCCTGGGATTACAGGCATGAGCCACCACACCCAGCCAACTTTCTATTTCTTGTGTCCATTTTTAATAGCCCATTGAAGCACATTTATGATGGCTACTTTAAAATCTTAATCAGATGATTCCAACACACATACCACGTTGGCATCTTTTGATTGTCTTTTCTAATTCAAGTTGAGATTTTCCTGTTTCTAGGTGTGATAAGTGATTTTCAGTTGTTTCCCAGACATTTTAGGTGTTATGTTAGGAGACTCTGGATCTTATTTATTAATAAATCTTCTGTCTTAGCCGGCATCCTTTGACACTGCACTGTGGGGAGGGCATGAGAGGGTGTTACCTCCTTACTTCCAGGGAGAGGTAAAAGTCCAGTTCCCCTCTCAGCTTCTATTGACCTACTGTAGGAAGGGTGCCTTGTTACTACCAAGTAGGGGCAGAAGTTCTGGCTCCCGTCAGCCTCCTGTGATACCATTCTGATGAGGAAGGGAGAGCCATCTTGTGACTGTTCCCCCCTTAGACTCCACTGACATTATAGGATGGAGGCGGGGGGGGGCCTTATTGCTGCTGGGTGGTGGCAGAAGTCCTGGTTCTCCACTAAGCTTCTTCTGACACCACTCGAGTGTATGGGGGAGAGGTGCCTTGTTACTGCTAGGTGGAGTGAAAGTCCAGGCTCTCTGTGTAGTCTGTATGACATTACAGCTGGAGGGGAGGAGGAGGGCAGGATTCCCCAGTCACCTTCTCTGATACCGCCCTGGTATAGTAGGAGTCAAGAGGGGTGCCTCGTTATAACCAGGTGAAGGTGGGAGTCTAGGTTCCCCACTCAGTGTTTGCTGACCGGATGGGAATGAGGCCCGTTTTTCTCATGGCCTAGGTTGGTTATTGTCTAAAAGTTTTCTGTCTTGCTAGGCTGCCCTGTTCCTGCTGTCCTAAGAGAACAGCCTTTACTTGGGACTCTTTTTTTTTTTTAATCCAATAATTGTCTGCAGCCATTGGTGTTTCTGGCTTGCAGCCAAGTCCGGGATATCTGAGCCAAAAATAAAACTCAAGAAACTCACCACCATGTTGTTCCTCAGATCCCAAGGCCCCTAGCCAGTGTGCCTTCTTATCTCTACCTTTGAGAATCTTTTTGCTTGCCTTATATGTAATATCCTCTATTTTTAGCTGTACTTAGCAGGCAGAATAGGGAGAGGTACGTCTGCTCCATCTTGTCCAGAACCAGACATTATACCACTGTAGAGTTGGGGTTCGCATCTCCTAGTGAACAGTAATGCCAATCCAGATGGGACTATTTGATATTGGTAGATTATTTCCAGGTGAACTCATTTTCTTTATTTAATTGAAAGGTGTCGTCCAGTTAAGGTTGTATGGCTGCTGTTGCAGTGTTACTGGAAAGAATTTCCTGACACTTACATGAAAACATCTTTTCCTAATCCTAATCAGATCTCATCAGATCCCATTTAATAAATGGCTAGCAATTTACTCTAAGGGTACTAGTGTTGAAAAGCAGAGATGTGGCCAGGCACGGTGGCTCACACCTGTAATCTCAGCACTTTGGGAGGCCAAGGCAGGTGGATCACCTAAGGTCAGGAGTTCGAGACTAGCCTGGCCAACATGGTGAAACCCCATCTTTACTAAAAATACAAAACTTAGCTGGGTGTGGTGCCTGGCGCCTGTAATCACAACTACTTGGGAGGCGGAGGCAGAAGAATTGCTTGAACCTGGGAGGCGGAGGTTGCAGTGAGCCAAGATCGTGCCACTAGGCGACAAAGTGAGACTCTGTCTCAAAAATAAATAAATAAAATAAATAAATAAATAAATAAAATGAAGCAGAGATGTAACTAAAAGACAAAGGAAAGAAGCAGAAAAGGAGCAAAACAAACCCTAAAGACTAGAAGAATCCACTAAAATGATCATACAATCCATACATAACCGAGAGCAGATATCAACTATTCAACATCTTCCTTGTTTATGCCGCTAATTCCAAGCTTATTGTTTCTCTACATTTTGGAACATGTGACATATCACATAACATGCAAGAGAAACACCTAATCATTTTATTGGATTTGTAATGGCCTTCACAATCGGGTCCTTTTTCACTTCATTTCATGCTCCCTCCCTGAGCTTTTAAATGGTACTGCCATATTCCTTCTTTCTTCTGTGTATTTATTTGCTCAAGGTATTTCTTCGGCCAGAAATGCCCTCCTTTCCCTATCCACCCCAATTCACCTTGTGTAGTTCCACTCTTTAAGATTGTAAAACAAACTTCTCTTCCTTTGAGTCTACTTCTGTCAGATCTATATGCACATATAACAAGGATGCCTCCTCTAGGAAGCTGTGGGTTACTACAACACCAGGACTGTTATTCCCAGTACTTTCTAGAGTACCTGGTACATATCAGATTCTCAGTGTGCTTAGTGGATCAATAGCCCCCTTTCCTTCATCTGCTTTCCTTTCTCGTTGTCTTCCCTTCTGGAATCAGAAACTTTGTTCCATCTTCTTTGCTAGTTTTGGTACCTACCGACCTTCTTCCTTATCATTCATTCACTCACTCCATTTATTCAGTAAATATTTACTGGGCTGAGTTTGCTATTTTATATGTCATCAGTGACCTGCTAATTGTTAAATCCAGTGACCTTTTCTCATTCACCATACCTTCCTTTTTCTGCAGCAGGAAACTGATGCCATCCATGCTTGGTGAAAGTCATCCCTATCTACTGTACTGTACTTTTTTGATTATAGTAAAATTGGCTAGCAGAAATAAGAATACTGTTACAAAGTAGAACATTGAAAATTCCCCAGTTGTGGCATTTCTTTATCCACTTCACAAATTTTGTTTGCCTTTTTTTTTTTTTTTTGGAGATGGAGTCTTATTCTGTCTCCCAGGCTGGAGTACAATGGCACAATCTTGGCTCACTGCAACCTCTGCCTCCCAGGTTCAAGTGATTCTCCTGCCTCAGCCTCCCCCCAGCACTTTGGGAGGTGGAGGTGGGAGGATCACTTGAGGCCAGGAGTTTGAGACTAGCCTGGGCAACGTAATGAAACCCCATCTCTACAAAAATTAGCCAGACGTGGTGGCATGTGCCCATATAGTCCCAACTGCTTGGGACGCTGAGGCAAGAGGATCGCTTGAGCCTGGGAGGCAGAGGTTGCAGTGAGCAGAGATTGTGCCACTGCACCCCAGCCTGGGGAACAGAGCCAGACCTTGTCTAAATAAAATAAAATAACAAAACATACCATCTGATTCATGATACCATATAATCCAAAATGTAAAGTGATTCTTTAAAAAAAAAAACCCACAGCCACCGGGCGTGGGGGCTCACACCTGTAATCCCAGCACTTTGGGAGGCCGAAGTGGGTGGATCATGAGGTCAGAAGTTCGAGACCAGCCTGGCCAATATGGTGAAACCCCATCTCTACTATAAATACAAAAATTAGCCAGGCGTGGTGGCACGTGCCTGTAGTCCCAGCTATTCAGAACGCTGAGGCAGGAGAATCGCTTCAACCTGGGAGGTGGAGATTGCAGTGAGCCGAGATTGCGCCACTGCACTCTAGCCGGGGCAACAGAGTGAGACGCTGTCTCAAAAAAAAAAAAAAAAAAAAAAAGAAAGAAAACCCACAACATTCCAGACATCAGTTGAATATTTACATTTACATGACCTTTAAAGATCCTGCATTAAATTTGTAAGATTTTCACAACATGATATAGCCTCTGGAGAGTGTCTTATGATCTGTATCACCCTATTCATACCTGGAATACTTCGTGGTCGTTGGCAGTGCAGTGATACTGTCATTGTCATATTCTGTGCCACATGCAAATCATTTCTTAATTGTAGTGAAATGTTTTTGAAAATGGATGATTTATTTAAATATCCTTCTGAGTTTTGTCATGTAGATACAATGTCAGAGTCTAGAGAGTGGAGCTTCTGCATTTGATAAGAGGCAGGCTACTTAGTGGCTAGGATAGTAAGTATGACTTTCAATGGCAAAGACCGCAATTACTTTTGCACCAACGTAATAGAAGGGTGCAGAAAGCTCAATGACCTTGGCTTTGAGCAGCGGAAAGACAAATCCCACTCACATTCAGGTAAATGAGCCTGCATGTTTTAGTTTCAGGGTTAAGCTAGAGGGACAAGGAGATGACCACAGTTGCCTACAGGGGAGGGTGGGCCTCTGTGCTTTGGAGGGGGTGGCTGGCACAAGGTGGTACAGTCAGCTGTTTGTGGGCTTTCAGCCTAGCAGCTTAAATGTAACTTTGGTCCTATCAGTCTAGAAATTAATTAGACCATGAGAATCCAACAAGCTTTGATAATTTTAGTGCAGAAACACTGAAATTCCCTCCACGTATTGGCAATATCCTAGTACAGCGGGTCACAGCCAGTGGAAGCTGAGTGATAAGTGATATATATGGCTTGCGGAATCCACATAGCAGTGTTTCAAAACTTCATTCTTCCTGTAAAATTTTTTAAAATTTTTTTATTTTTTGAGACAGAGTCTCACTCTGTCGCCCAGATTGGAGTGCAGTGGCGTGATCTCAGCTCGCTGCAACCTCCATCTCCCAGGTTCAAGCAATTCTCCTGCCTCAGCCTCCTGAGTAGCTGGGATTACAAGCGCACGCCACCACGCCCGGCTACTTTTGTATTTTTAATAGAGACAGGGTTTCACCATGTTGGCTAGTCTGGCCTTGAACTCCTGACCTCAAGTGATCCACCCGCCTTGGCCTCTCAAATTGCTGGGATCACAGGCATGAGCACTGCACCTGGCCAATTATTATTATTTTTTTCAATAGACTTTATGTTTTACAGAAGTTTTTGACTTACAGAAAAATTGAGACTGTATTATAGAGAGTTCCCATATACCCTAGATTTGTCCTATTAGCATCTTACGTTGGTGTGGTACGTGTGTTACAATTCGTGAGCCAATATTGATTTGTGATTGTTAACTGAAGTCTACAGTTTATTTAGATTGCCTTAGGTTTTACCTAATGTCCTTTTTCTTTTCTAGGATCCCATTACATTTAGTTGTCAGTTCTCTTTAGGCTCCTCTTGGCGTGGCAGTTCTCAGACTTTCCTTATTTTTGATGACCTTGATAGCTTTGAGGGGTACTCGAGGGATTTTGTGGAATGCCCTATTATTGAAATTTGTCTGATGTTTTTCTCATGAGACTTGGGTTATGAATTTTTAGGAGGAAGATCACTGAGGTGAAGTGCTGTTTTCATCACATCATGTCAAGGGCACGCACCTACTGCCAGCATGGCTTATGACTAACAATGCTGACCTCGATCCGCCAACTGAGGCAGTATTTGTCAGGTTTCTCCACTGTCAAATTACTGCCTCTGCTCCTGCTTTTCATACTGTGCTCTTTGGGAGGAAATCACCGTGTGTGGTCCATATCCAAGGGGCGCAGTGTTAGGCTCCCCGTCCTTGAGGGCAGAGTATCTATGTAAGTTATTTGGAATTCTTCCATACCGAAGGTTTGTCCCTTCTCCCTCATTTATTAATGTATTCAGTTATATATCTGTATCACCATCTCTGTCTTTCCATCCTTCTGTGCATCCATCCATCCGTCATCTGTCTATCCGTCCATTCGTCCATCCATCCATCCATCCATCATCTATCTGTCCATCCATCAATCATCTGTCATCTGTTTGTCTGTCGTCTGTCTGTCCATCCATCCATCCATCCATCCATCCGTCCGTCCATCATCTGTCTGTGTCTATCTGTCCAGC
The DNA here is from genome assembly GCF_029289425.2 of Pan paniscus. Classification (NCBI taxonomy): domain Eukaryota; kingdom Metazoa; phylum Chordata; class Mammalia; order Primates; family Hominidae; genus Pan; species Pan paniscus. The sequence goes on from NC_073255.2 coordinate 91,961,064, forward strand.
TAATCTCTGTCGGTCTGTTCATCCATCTATCCATCCATCCATCCACCTTCTATCATCTATCCATCTGTCCATCCATCCATCCATCCATCCATCCATCCATCATCTGTCTGTCTGTCTTTCTGTGTCTGCCTGCCTGCCTGTCTGTCTATGTGTCTATATCAGTGTGAATGCATGAATATTTATTTTTTACCTAGGGTTATAATCCAGTACTACCTTATTTCTTTTGATGCTCAAATTGTCCCAGCTTTGGCCATTCGGATCTCTTTCAGTTGGCTCCTGTGTTACTTTGCCATACCCCCATCAACATTGTGTGTGTGTGTGTGTGTGTGTGTGTTTTGAGCACTTTCTTTCTGGCACTACAAGATTCTCCAGGATTATGTCACACACAGATGGTCCCAACTTACAGTGGTTCAACTTACAGTCTTTTGACTTTATGATAGTGTGAAAGCGATACAAATTCAGTGGAAACTGTACGTATGCTGCCATGCTGGGCACTGGCAGTAAGCCGCAGCTCTCAGTCAGCCACGTGTTTTTGACTTATTATGGGTTTATCAGGACATAACCCCATTGTAAGTTGAGGAGCATCTGTATTTTCTGCCTCAGCCATGGTTTATTGGAGAATGGTGTTAGAAATCAAGCTCTGGGGAAGGTATGCTCATTGTTGGGCTGTCTTTTTAGGCCCTCTCAGCTGACAGAGCAGAGAAATACATGTGTGTATCCACATTTCTATATTTCTGTCTATACCTATATTCAAGTGAACACACCGATGTCTCTAATCCATCCCCCCATGGATCATTCTAGCCTCCTCCCCTTGCTCATCTGTAAATTCCCAACCCAACAGTGAGAGACCTGGCTCCCACCCTCAGCCATCCATTTACTTCACTATTCGACTGCAGTGTATATAGCGGCGTTGGAGTTGTTAACCCTGGAGCACAGCGCTATGTGCACTTCCTTTTGCCTCTAGTCTTGCAGACTCCACCCGTTTCCAAAATGACTTAGGTCAGTGTCTTTCCCCCTCTGTGCCCTTCAGCGAGATTATTTCATGCATTTGTAATAGAATTCCATTCTCTTATCAGTCTTCACTCCTTCCTGGGATCTCCTAACTTCTGCATTTAAAAAAATTTGCATACATTAAGATTCAGCATTTCAGCTATAAAATGCTATAGATTTTGACAAGTGCATAATGTCATACATTTATCATGACAGTATCACTTAGAAGAATTTTCTGCCCTAAAAATGCCCCTGCACTTCCTCTTTTTGTCCCTCCTGCCAAACTTGGAACTACTGGCAGCCACTGATTATTGTTCTATATTTATAGTTGTGCCTTTTCCAAAGGCCGTATAATGGGAAGTATATACTATGTAGTTTTATCAAACTGGCTTCTTTCTTTTTTTTTTTTAACCTTTTTTTTTTAACTTAGCAATATGCATTTAAGATTCTTTCGTGCATTTTCCTGGCTTGATAGCTCATTTTTTTTTTTTATTGGCAAATAAAACTCCCATTGTGTGGATGTACCACAGTTGGTTTATTCATTCACCTATTGAAGGACATCTTGGTTGCTTCCAGTTTGGGACAATTATGAACAAAGCTGCTATAAACATTAATGCACAGGTTTATATGTGAATATGTTTTCAAATTAGTTGGGTAAATATCTAAGTGCAATTGCTGGATCATATGGTAGGATTATGTTAAGTGTTGTAAAAAACTGTCTTCCAAAGTAGCTGTGCCATTTTGCATTCCCACCATTGATGAATGGCTGTTCCTGTTGCTATACATCCTTGCCAGAATTTGGTGTATATCAGGTTTTTTTTTTTTTTTTGAGGTTTAGCTATTCTAATAGATTTGTAGTGGCATATCGCTGTTGCTTTAATTTGAAATTTCCTGATGACAAATAATGATGAGCATCTTTTCATATGCTTATTTGCCATCTGTGTATTTTGTGTTATGATGTGTCTGCTCAGATCTTGTGCCCATTTTTTAATTAGGTTGGTTTATTTTTATTTTTTATATTTTGAGACAGAGTTTCACTCTTGTTGCCCAAGCTGGAGTGCAATGGCGAGATCTCAGCTCACTGCAACCTCTGCCCCCCGGGTTCAAACGATTCTTCTGCCTCAGCCTCCCAAGTAGCTGGGATTACAGGTGCCTGCCACCACACCCAGCTAATTTTTTGTATTTTTAGTAGAAACAGGGCTTCGCCATGTTAGCCAGGCTGGTCTCGAACTCCTGACCTCAGGTGATTCGCCCTCCTCAGCCTCCAAAGTGCTGGGATTACAGTTGTGAGCCACCACGCCCGGCCCTTTTTTTTTTTTTTAAGAGACAAGGTCTCTCTCTGTCGCCCAGGCTGGAGTGCCATGACACAGTCATGGCTCACTGCAGCCTCTAATTCCTGGGCTCAGGGGATCCTCCCACCTCAGTCTCTTAAGTAGCTGGGACTACAGGTTCATGCCACTGTGCCTGGCTTATTTTTAGTTGAGACGGGGTTTCATTTTGTTGCCTAGGCTGGTAGTTGGTTATTTTCTTATGGCCGAGTTTAAGAGTTCTTTATATATTTTGGATGCAAATTGTTTAGCAGATATGTATTTTGAAAATATTTTCTCTTAGTCTGTGGTTTGACTCTTCATTCTCTTAATTATGCCCTTCTCAGAGCAGATGTTTTCAATTTTAATAAAGTCCAACTGACTAATTTTTTTTCATGGATCCCACTTTTGATGGTGTATCTAAAAATTCATTGCCACATTCAAGGTCACCTAGATTTCCTCCCGTGCTATTTTCTAGAAGTTTTATGTTTTATGGTTAAGTCTGTGATCCATTTTGAAAGAGATAAATTAGATCTGTATCTAGATTTATCTTTCTTGCATGTGGACATCCAATTGTTAAAGTACCATTTGTTGAAAAGGTTATCATTTCTTCATTAAATTACCTTTGCTCCTTTGTCAAAGATGAGTTGACTGTATTTGTGTGAATCTATTTCTGGCCTTTCTATTCCACTGCATTGATCTATGTGTCTGTTCTTTCCCCAATACCATGCAGTCTTGATTTCTGTAACTTTATAGTAAGTTTTGAAGCTGAGTAGTGTCACTCTTCTAACTTGTTCTTCTTCACTATTATGTTGGCTATTCTACATCCTTTCCCTTTCCATATAAACCTCAGAATCAGTTTGTCAATGTCTACAAAATCGCTCTCTAGGATTTTGATTGGGATTGCCCTGAATCTACAAACACAGTTGGGAAAAACTGACAACTGTATTGAGTCTTCTAATCCGTGAACATGGAATATCCTGCCATTTACTGAAATATGTCTGATTTTTTTAAATCAGACTTTGTTTTCTACATATATATATCGTGTATATGTTTTGTTAGATTTATATTTCAATTTTTCGATGCTAATGTAAACATGATTGTTTTGAATTTCAAATTCCAGTTGTTCCTTGCTAGTATATAAGAAAGCAATTAATTTTATATATATGTTAACTTTGTGTCTTACAACCTTGCTATAATCACTTGTTAGTTCCTAGAGGGTTTTGTTTTTCATTGATTCTTTGGGATCTTCTACATGTATAATCACGTCACCTGTACACAGAGAGTTTTATTTCCTCCTTCCTAATCTGTATATCTTTTATTTCCTTTTCTTGTCTTATTGTATTAGCTAGGACTTCCAGTATAATCTTGAATAGGAATGGTGAGAGGGGACATCCTTGCCTTATTAAGATCTTAATGGGGGAATATCTAGCTTCTCACCATTAAGTATGATGTTAGCGGAAGGCTTTTTGGTATATATTGTTTATTAGGTTGAGAAAGTTCCCTTCTGTTTCTAGTTTGCTGAGGGTTTTTAATCATAAATCAGTTACAATTTTGTCAAATTGATTTTCTTCAACTATTGATAAGATCATGTGATTTTTTTTTTCTTTAGCCTATTGATATGATGGATTACATTAATTGATTTTTGAATGTTGAACCAGTCTTCCATACCTGGAATAAGTCCCACTTGGTCATGGCATATAATTCTTTTGATACATTGTTGGATTTGATTTGCTAACATTTTATTGATTTTACATCTGTGTTTATGGCAATTATTGTTCTGTGGTTTCCCTTTCTTGTAGTATCTTTATCTCATTTTGGTATCAGGGTAATGCCAGTCTCAGAATGGGTTAGGAAGTGTTTCCTCTGCTTCTGTTTTCATGAAGATACTGCAGAGAATGGATGTTATTCCTTTCTTAAATGTTTGGTAGGATTCACCAGTGAACCCACCTAGGACAAGGAACTGGGAAACTATCAGGCCACTCTTCGCCTCCACCTGTCTGTCTGTCTTCCTCCACCTGTTTATCCCTTCCTCCTTCCTCTCTGGGCTCTTTTTGCATTTTAATTTTTCAAATCACCTGCTGTAGCCCCAGATTAGCTCAAGCACCCACCCCGACTTGACTCAGTCACAAGTCCCAAATTCTCAAGACAAAATTAACCTAGTTTAACTCTTAACAGCCCATTCCCTTTGATCCAGTTGAGTAGCCCACTCTTACTTGTAATAACTCCTCAGGCTATTAAACTTACTAAAGCCATTACTGGACAAAATGAATTTTTCTTCACATTTCTTCCAGTTCATTTACTTTTTAAAAGTTCTTCTACATAAACCTGCTTTTCAGCCTCATTGAGAGCTCTGGCCTCAAGACACCTCCACTCTTCCTGTCATCTCTCCCTTTTCTGTACAACTTTTCCTGCATATTTTGGATTTTGTTGTGTAATATTTTACTTGGTATGTGTATTAGTCAGGGTTCTCTTAGAGGGATAGAACTAATAGGGGAGTTTATTAAGTATTAACTTACACGATCACAAGGTACCACAATAAGCTGTCTGCAGGCTGAGGAGCAAGGAGAGCCAGTATGAGTCCCAAACCTGAAGAACTTGGAGTCCGATGTTCTAGGGCAGGAAGTATCCAGCATGGGAGAGAGATGTAGGCTGGGAGGCTAGGCCCGTCTCTCCTTTTCATGTTTTTCTGCCTGCTTTATATTCACTGGAAACTGATTAAATTGTGCCCACCACATTAAGGGTGGGTCTGCCTTCCCCAGCCCACTGACTCAAATGTTAATCTCTTTTGGCAACACCCATACAGACACACCCAGGATTAATACTTTGTGTCCTTCAATACAGTCAAAGTTGACACTCAATATTAACCATCATGTTCGAATCTGTCCTCATGAGATTAATCTGTTCTTTTTCCTTTCTGTACTGTCCTTATCTACCTTGGACTTAAGGTAATATTCAGTTCATAATAGGAGATAGGGAGTGTTTTCTTTCTTTTCCCTGAAGTTGCTTGTTCTTTGAAGTCACCTAGGGCTGCTGCCTTCTATAGATAATTTTTTTCTTTAATGGATATAATATGATGCAAGTTTTTCTCCTTGAATCATTTTTTGTAATGTGTATTTTTCTAGAATATTGTGCATTTCATCTAAGTTCTCAAAATTTTGGCAAAAGTTACTTATGATTTTCTCTATGATAAAAAATTTCAAATCTGTAATCCTATCATTGTCACTATTGGTCTCATCTCATCTTTTCTTAATTGTCTTGCCCAGAGGTGTGTCTAGTTCAGCCGAGATCGCGTGCGTTCAGGGTGGTACCGCCATAGACGAGGTGTGTCTATTTCAGTGTGTTTACAAAGAACCAGCATTTGGAATTTTTGCTTATTTCTCTTGTTTGCTATTTCACTAGAATGCTTTTTATTTTTATTGTTTCTTTCCTTCCTACTTTCTTTGAAATGACTCTGTTATTTTTCTATCTTGAGTTGATTACGTTGCTCATAATATTTTACTCTACCTCTTTTTTTCTAAGCTAACATGGGCATTTGGGGCCATAACTTTCCCTTTAGGTACTACTTTAGCTGCATCCCACAAATTTTGCCCTATAGAACTTTTCTTGTCATTGAGATCTAAGTTTGTTACAATTTCCATCATGATTTCTTATTCAATCTATGAATTATTTAGTAGTATTTTTTTAATATGTCATATGAATATTTTTCATTATTTTGATTTGAATTTTATTGCATTTTATTCATATGTAGTGGTCTGCCTTATATTTATCTGGAGTATTTTTTGAGACTGGTTATGTGGCTTGGTGTGCAGATAATTTTATCAATACTCTGAGTTCTTATTGTAGTTTTGACATATTTGCCTAATAAGTGATGCTGAGCACTTTTTTTCTGTGCTTATTGTCCATTTCTATATCTTCTTTGGAAAAGAATTGGGATTTTGTTGTTGTTGTTGTTGTTGAGTTTTAGGCATTCTCTATATATTTTGGGTAGTATTCCTTACCAGATACATCATTTGCAATTTTTTTCCCCATTTTCTGAGTTGCCTTTTTACTCTGTTGATACTGCCTTTTGATGCATGCCTTTTAAAATTTTTCATAAGGTCCAGTTTGTCTATTCTTTCTTTTCTTGCCTATTCTCCATACCCACGAAATCACTGCTGTGTTCAATGTCATGAAGCTTTGCCGTATGTTTCCTTCTAAGAGTCTTATAGTTTTAAGTCTTATGTTTAGGTCTTTGATCCATTTTGAGTTAATTTTTGCATATGGTGTTAGATAAGGGTCCAGCTTCATTGCTTTGCATGTAGTGTTTTTCCAACACCATTTGTTAAGGACGCTGTCCTTTCCCCATTGAGTAGTCTTGGCACCCTTGTCAAAGATAATTTGACTATATTTGTTAGGATTTATTTCTGGGCTCTCTATTCCATTGTTCTACATATCTGTCTTTATGCCAGTATCACACTGTTTTGATTATTATAGCTTTGTTGTAAGTTTTGAAATCAGGGAGTGTGAGTCCTCCAGTTTTGTGTTCTTTCTCAAGATTGTTTTGGCTATTAAGGGTCCCATGAGAATCCATATGAATTTTAGGATAGATTTCTATTTCTACAAAAAATGTTTTTGTTATTTTGATAGATACTGTATTGAATATGTAGGTAACTTTGGGTAGTGTTGATGTCTTTTTTTTTTTTTTTTTTTTTTGAGACAGAGTTTTTCACTCTTGTCGCCCAGGCTGGAGTGCAATGACGTGATCTTGGCTCACTGCAACCTCTGCCTCCCGGGTTCAAGTGATTCTCCTTCCTCAGCCTCCCAAGTAGCTGGGATTACAGGCACCTGCCACCATGCCCATCTAATTTTTGTGTTTTTAGTAGAGATGGGATTTCACCATGTTGGCCAGGCTGGTCTCAAACTCCTGACCTTAGGTGATCTCCCTGCCTTGGCCTCCCAAAATGCTGGGATTACGGGTGTGAGCCACCGTGCCCGGCCAGTGTTGACATCTTAATATTAAATCTTTCAATCCATGAACATGGGATGTATTTCTATTTATTTATGTGTTCTTTACTTTCAGTAATGTTTTATACTTTTCATTGTATAAGTCTTTCATCTCTTTGGTTAAATTTAATTTGAAGTGTTTTATTATTTTTGATGCTATTGTATTTTTAATTTTGTTTTATTTATATTTATTTATTTTTTTTTTGAGATGGAGTCTCGCCCTGTTGCTCAGGCTCTAGTGCAGTGGCACGGTCTCAACTTGGTGCTACTTCCACCTCTGAGACTCAAGAGATCCTCCCACCTCAGCCTCCTGAGTAGCTGGGACTACAAGTGCATGCCATCACACCTGGCTAATTTTTGTATTTTTTTAGAGACAGGGTTTTACCATGTTGACCAGACTTGCCTCAAACTCCTGAGCTCAAGCAATCTGCCCACCTCAGCCTTCCAAAGTGTTGGGATTACAGGCATGAGCCACCACTCACTATGGTGGCTATTGTTGATGAACCTGTTTTTGTTTTTGTTTTTTCTTTTCAGATTGTTCATTATTATTATGTGGAAATGCAGCTGATTTTTGCATGTTAACTTTGTATCCTGCCACTTTGCTGAATTCCTTTATTAGTTTAAACAGTTTTTTGGTTGAATCTTTATAATTTTCTACATATAACATCATAGCATTTAAAAACAAAAATTATTTTACTTTTTCCTCTCCAATTTGGATACCTTGTATTTCTTCTTCTTACCTAATTGCTGTGGTGAGAACTTCCATTATTATTTTGAAGGAAAGTAGTGAAGATGGTCATCCTTGCCTTGCTCTATTTTAGAGGAAAAGCTTTCAGTGTTTTACTATTGAGTATGATACTCACTGTAGGTTTTTTCATATGTGGCTTTTATTACGTTAAGATAGTTTCCAGCTATTCCTTCTTTGTTGAGTATTTTTATCATGAAAAACGCGAAAGGGTGTTGTTTTATCAGATGCCTTTCCTGCATTAATTGAGATGATCATGTGGTTTTTGTCCTTCATTCTATTAATGTGGTATATTACATGGATCCATCCTTGCATTCCAGGGATAAATCCCACTTGTCCAGGGCATATAATTCTTTTAATATGCTGCTGAATTTGGCTTGCTGGTGTTTTGAGGATTTTTGTGTCAGTATTCAAAAGTGATATTCATATACAGTTTTCTTCCAGTACGATCTTTGTCTGGCTTTGGTATCAGGATAATGCTGACCTCACTGAATGAGTTGAAAGTATTCCCTCCTCTTCAGTGTTTTGGAAAAGTTTGAGAAAGATTGGTGTTAGTTCTCTTTTAAATGTTTTGTAGAATTCACAAGTGAAGCCATCAGGTCCAGGGCTTTTCTTCGTAGGGAGATCTTTTTTTTTTTTTTTTTTTTTTTCTTTTTTATTGATCATTCTTGGGTGTTTCTCGCAGAGGGGGATTTGGCAGGGTCACAGGACAATAGTGGAGGGAAGGTCAGCAGATAAACAAGTGAACAAAGTTCTCTGGTTTTCCTAGGCAGAGGACCCTGCGGCCTTCCGCAGTGTTTGTGTCCCTGGGTACTTGAGATTAGGGAGTGGTGATGACTCTTAACGAACATGCTGCCTTCAAGCATCTGTTTAACAAAGCACATCTTGTACCGCCCTTAATCCATTCAACCCTGAGTGGATACAGCACATGTTTCAGAGAGCACAGGGTTGGGGGTAAGGTCACAGATCAACAGGATCCCAAGGCAGAAGAATTTTTCTTAGTACAGAACAAAATGAAAAGTCTCCCATGTCTACCTCTTTCTACACAGACACGACAACCATCTGATTTCTCAATCTTTTCCCCACCTTTCCCCCCTTTCTATTCCACAAAACCGCCATTGTCCTCATGGCCCGTTCTCAATGAGCTGTTGAGTACACCTCCCAGATGGGGTGGTGGCCGGGCAGAGGAGCTCCTCACTTCCCAGTAGGGGCGGCTGGGCAGAAGCGCCCCTCACCTCCCGGACGGGGCGGCTGGCCGGGCGGGGGGCTGACCCCCCCCACCTCCCTCCCGGACAGGGCGGCTGGCTGGGCGGGGGGCTGACCCCCCACCTCCCTCCCGGACAGGGCGGCTGGCCGGGCAGAGGGGCTCCTCACTTCCTAGTAGGGGCGGCCGGGCAGAGGCGCCCCTCACCTCCCCGACGGGGCGGCTGGCCCGGCGGGGGGCTGACCCTCCCACCTCCCTCCCGGACGGGGCGGCTGGCCGGGCAGAGGGGCTCCTCACTTCCCGGGAGGGGCGGCCGGGCAGAGGCGCCCCTCACCTCCCGGACAGGGCGGCTGGCCGGGCGGGGGGCTGACCCCCCCACCTCCCTCCCGGACGGGGCGGCTGGCCGGGCGGGGGGCTGACCCCCCCACCTCCCTCCCGGACGGGGCGGCTGGCCGGGCGGGGGGCTGACCCCCCCACCTCCCTCCCGGACGGGGCGGCTGGCCGGGCGGGGGGCTGACCCCCCCCACCTCCCTCCCAGACAGAGCGGCTGGCCGGGCAGAGGGGCTCCTCACTTCCCAGTAGGGGCGGCCGGGCAGAGGCGCCCCCCACCTCCTGGACAGGGCGGCTGGCTGGGCGGGGGGCTGATCCCCCCACCTCCCTCCCGGACAGGGCGGCTGGCCAGGTGGGGGGCTGATCCCCCCACCTCCCTCCCGGATGGGGCGGCTGGCCGGGCGGGGGGCTGACCCCCCCACCTCCCTCCTGGACGGGGCGGCTGGCCGGGCAGAGGGGCTCCTCACTTCCCAGTAGGGGCGGCCGGGCAGAGGCACCCCTCGCCTCCCGGACGGGGCAGCTGGCCAGGCGGGGGGCTGACCCCCCCACCTCCCTCCCGGACGGGGCGGCTGGCCGGGCAGAGGGGCTCCTCACTTCCCGGTAGGGGCGGCCGGGCAGAGGCGCCCCTCACCTCCCGGACGGGGCGGCTGGCCGGGCGGGGGGCTGACCCCCCCACCTCCCTCCCGGACGAGGAGGGAGGACGCTCCTCACTTCTCAGACGGGGTGGCTGCCGGGCGGAGGGGCTCCTCACTTCTCAGACGGGGCGGTTGCCAGGCAGAGGGTCTCCTCACTTCTCAGACAGGGCGGCCGGGCAGAGACGCTCCTCACATCCCGGACGGGGCGGCAGGGCAGAGGTGCTCCCCACATCTCAGACGATGGGCGGCCGGGCAGAGATGCTTCTCACTTCCCAGATGTGATGGCGGCCGGGAAGAGGCGCTCCTCACTTCCTAGATGGGATGGCGGCCGGGCAGAGACGCTCCTCACTTTCCAGACTGGGCAGCCAGGCAGAGGGGCTCCTCACATCCCAGACGATGGGTGGTCAGGCGGAGACGCTCCTCACTTCCCAGACGGGGTGGCTGCCAGGCAGAGGCTGCAATCTCGGCACTTAGGGAGGCCAAGGCAGGCGGCTGGGAGGTGGTTGTAGCGAGCCGAGATCATGCCACTGCACTCCAGCCTGGGCGCCATTGAGCACTGAGTTAACGAGACTCCGTCTGCAATCCCGGCACCTCGGGAGGCCAAGGCTGGCGGATCACTCGCGGTTAGGAGCTGGAGACCAGCCCAGCCGACACATCGAAACCCCGTCTCCACCAAAAAAATACGAAAACCAGTCAGGCGTGGCGGCGCGCGCCTGCAATCGCAGGCACTCGGCAGGCTGAGGCAGGAGAATCGGGCAGGGAGGTTGCAGTGAGCTGAGATGGCAGCAGTACCGTCCAGCTTTGGCTTGGCATCAGAGGGAGACCGTGGAAAGAGGGGAGAGGGGAGAGGGGGGAGGGGAGAGGGGAGAGGGGAGAGGGGAGAGGGAGCTCTATCTACCACCAGGGAGATCTTAAATTACTGATTTAATCTCCGTAATAGTTATGAGTCTAATCAGATTTTCTATTTCTTTGTGACTTAGTCTTGGTAGATTTCATGTTTCTAGGAATTTGTCTATTTCATCTAGGTTATCCATTTGTTGGCGTACCATTGTTTATAGTACACTCTTACAGTTTTTTTTTTTTTTTAATGCAGAATTGGTAGCAAAATCATTTCTGATTTTGGTAATTCGAGTCTTATTTCTCTCTTTTTAAAAATTCATCCAGCTAAAGGTTTGTCAATTTTGTTGATCTTTTAAAAGAACCAGCTTTGGGTTTTGTGGGTTTTGTTTTGTTTTTTTTC